>NC_086196.1:22889750-23527000 GCF_035770615.1 Melospiza melodia melodia
ACTGTGCTTTCATCCCTTTGCTGTGGCTTGATCACATCTCCTTGGCTTAACTGTGTAATATACAAAATGAGAATCAGTTAATTAGGTTTGACCAAACCTTTTCTTCCTCCATCCCAGAGAAGTGGCTTTATAGGCTGATAGAGGAGTACCAACCATATGACACAGACCATCAAAGCATTCTAAAATTCACATATATGGACATAATATTTTGCTCAAATCTGAGAAACTTCTGTACCTACACTTCTTGTTCAAAAAGATGAAAGAAACATTGAAGACAGAAAGAATACTTGCTATTTCCAGTAGGTGGTACCGTAACACTTTATGTCTGTCAAGTTAGTGTAGTCAAAGATTAACATAATAGTTTTTTTAATTTTCAAAGAACAAAGAGAATAATATTATTCCTCAGTGAATTAAACTCACCTGCCTGCCAATAGAAAATATACTGAGAATATTGTATTCACCAGAAGTCATATACAAATGAAGAAAAAGTAAAAAGATATCAATAGTTACATTATGGTCAAGTGAGAAATCACAAGATAAGTTGAAAAAGTTATGGGAAAAATACATGCACTGCTGATGAAATCTTTTCAAACACATCAGACAGCCACTAAAAGTCTGCAGTGCTGATGGATCATTGACATGTAAGAGATGCAACTGGCAGAAATAGTCATTGAAGTAATATCAAATTAATTCCTTGCACTACTCTTCTCTATGGAAAAACTTACTCATGTCCCTGTTGCAGCCCTTCTTAGAAGAACTGTCTTAAAGTGTCAATAAAAGATGCTTTAAAACAAAATATAGAAAAGCAGTATGTAGAAAAATTGCCCAGACAGCATTCACCTTACTCTTCTAAGGGGACTCAGAAATGTAATTCTGAGTAATGTGTAACATTGACCTTTCTTCAACAAAAGAAGGAAGATGGGAAAAATTAGTATTTTAAAAAAAGTGTTTTCCTCCAGCATACAACCTGACAAAAATCGTCCAGTAAATCTGTCTGTATTGAGCAAACCGAAATACACTAAGGAAAAAAACCACAGAAGTTAAATGCATACACATCAAATAATGGGGAAGAGCCAACTCTGCTTCTTGTCAAGGAAAATCATACATCACAAATCCATTACTATTCTTTGAAGGAGTCAGTAAGGTTGGTCTGGTTATTACTGCTAGAGCTGGGGCTGTTCTACTGTGTAGCATTGTCCTGCCAGACTCTTCTCATACCCTTAGGTTCCTATTCCTGGATCGTCATTTCAGGGTGCTTGCTCTGAATTTATGGGTTTTCATGAGTCTGTTCTACTGCATATCTGCTTCCATTCCTCACTCAGCTCATAATGTTTATTCTCTGCTTATCTAATCAGTTGCATAACTACTTCCCCTCCCCCCCAAATTTAATCTCAAAGTAACTGGAATATACTCAATCTGCCTTTCTATTAAAAAACTTCCAGTCTGTAATCAATTTTAAAATTTCTATTATTATCCTAAAATGCCCTCAAAATGATCCTATTTCCCTTTCATTTTTATCAGTTTGTACAATTTCACTGTCAGCACACCACTCATATTTTACCCAGTAACTTCCTACGACCTCTTTCTTCTAACTGAATTGTACTTTTTGGTTGGTAAAAAACACTGTATAGAACAAAGGAATGAAGTGAAGGAATGGAATACAAAAATCTGGTGAAACCTGGCAGAACGAAGTGCAAGGAATAGGCTGTAGAGATTAATTACAATTAAACACATAAACTGTGGTTCAGTAGTGGGAGATGATGTAAATGTAGACATATCTACTTCTATTAGTATGTACCTAGATTATTAGATGCAGCCATGAAAAAGAATGAAGATTCTAAGGTTAAAGAGAGACAAATATGATCTGGAACAGGTGAAAACTCAATATGACACTATACAAGAGGGAATAAAATGGTTTGATTAATTGGCATAGTAAAATGAAGGCCAAAGTATGTTTCCTTCAGGGGCTTTGTGCTTTCTGTATGTTGTTCACTGGACTTTTTTTCACCTAATCTTCCTTTTAAATTTTTATTTACTCACAATCCAATCAGGTTTTATTTCTACCATTAAACCAAAAGAATTACCTGAGAACATTTCATTTCCTACCTTGGGGATAGTGGTAAGTACTTTCTGACCTCAATTTTCCAGATCTCTAGTAAAATACCATGGAAATAGATTTGTTGCTCTTCAAAAATTTTAAATTTTGACAAGAAAGAATTATTGCTAATGAATTAAGTACATCGAACATTTTTTGCCACTACTAGGTTTGGTGGTCAGTTGTGTGTGTGGCTTCTTACAAATTCTAAATCCTTTCTGTTTGTTCTCACTACTATTTTAAGGTTTTAAGACCTTCTATGTTGGCTTGTGTTTTGTGTATCGTTAAGTTAGGCATTTCTTTCTGATTCAATGCCACCTTTAATCATGTCACCAATGACAGTGTAACAAATTTTACTAAATGCTTTTCAGCCTTAAATTAGCTGCAACACTGAAAAGACCAACACATTTTGTTATTACTGCTTGCTGTATTTTCTGCATATTCAGTCATGTAATTTTGATTCAGTAATGTAATTTTCATTAAATATTTCTGGTATTAGTTGCTACTGTCTGATAACATCTTGTTTATGTGAAACGTATTTTTAAAGAGTGACAACTCTTGAAAACATTCTTCAGGCATTTAAGAACATTACCTTGACTGGATCCCATTGACCAAAAGAACTTCGGAATTTATATGAGTAAACTAGCATCTTCTGAGCAAGTGGCAAACTTATTGGGTAACATTTCTCAAAAATGCTCCTGCGGTTTTCCACCAGGGGTTTCAGCTTTTTGTATATTTGGTAGCACACAACACGAGGCTTCCGTCTTCCATTGACCTCAACTGGCAGCATTTGTAACTTTTCAACCAGCTCTTCCTGGTTAAGAAAACAAAATGAAATATTAGAATCATAAATGCAATCATTTATGATTCTAATGCTAATAAAGACTGATGGCGAGATTTTCTGTGAACTATCAAGGATTTCCTAAGCATGTTCTCAGCCAACATAAATCAGCAAAGTTTGGTGGGAATTGGTCTTCCTGCCCATTTCTATATTAGGTGTCACACTGCTACAATATTGTATTATTATCTGGTTTTGAAAACCTTCTCTCTGGTCAGCGAATAGAGCTTCTTTTAAATCGTGATTAGTTTCTTTCTGAAGTGAAGTACTTTGTAGATAATAAACAAATGTTACTGATCTACCTACTGCCTTAGATGTGGCATTAGCGTTGCAGATATCTGGTGTTAGATCAGGTTACCTTGCCATAGGCAATTGCACTGATTTCAAGAAAATTATGTCACTAGGTGTGGGAATGGTGCCAAACACCTGGTATCTTAACTGAGATTAGATTTGGATTTTTTCTTTACCTTTGGTTTCATCACCAACAACTAGGATCTGCATTAAAAAACAGAAGTGTCTAATAAGAGTTTTGCCTCAAAACTTATTTTGAAATACTGCTCATACATTCACAACTCTCTAGGTTGGTTGCCTGTGTCAACTGACCTATCAAAAATGCAATGACACCAAGACTGAATAGGTCTACCCAAAAGCTTCCTTTTTTTTTCTCTACTATATCAGTAGTATAAATTATATACTCTTTCAAGTTTATACCTTCTCAGTACAGTCTTCATCTTGTTCACATACTTAGATCATGAGTACAGCAGCACAGTTATTTAGGCACTATAATTTTTAAATGTGAAAAATAAATATGGAAATTCTTCTTCATGTGATCATATATTTTAACAAAATAAGCAGTGGTATCAGTACCTGCACACTTTGTAATCCATCTAAATCTGATTCAAACCTCTCTAAAATCTCATTTTGCATGCGCTCAACAGCCTCTTCTTCATTTTCTTCTTCTTCTGGTTCTTCGTCTTCTTCTTCTTCTAAAAACTCTTCTGCAAGTATAGCTTCAATGTCTTCATCCTCCTCCTCTGTAGTAGCTTCGTCATTATCCTTATCTGCTAAAGCCTATAAAGATAAAATATTTTGTTGTTTCATGTCTATGATACAGATATTTTGAAGGAACATATGATATTCTTGTCTCTTTTTAAATTAAAAAAAGCCATTGATTAAACTAAACCTCATTTTGGAATATCCTTTACCATATGCAAAAAATCTAGTAAATTCTAGAATCTTATTTCAGAAGAAAATACAGCAGTATTGCATAGTGCATACCGTGAAGCATCATACCAGTTCCAAGAGTACTTTAAAAACCTGAAGAGCTACACTGCAGTTTTGATGAGTGTTTTTTCATACATGGTATTGTAGTTTGACAGGACTTTGTTACAAACAAGCATATTTGATGAAAGTGTAGCTGACAGAATATCATGAGCATCCAAATAGTACATTAATGCATTTATAAATATATTATGTAATTGACTTTGGGCAGAAATCCTGGTACAGTCCTATTCTGGATTAACCATGGATTTGAGAGTGTACTTAAAGGCACATGCCTAATTTCAATTAGTGGTGCTACTCTTACACTTATAAATGAGATACTCTAAACACATTCATAAGTATTTTCCTGAATTGAAGCATATATGGAGAAATCTTTTAAAATAGTGTTTAGTCTTTATGAATCCTTAGTTTCTAAAGCAATTCAAACATAATATAAAATTATTTTTGAAAGTTGAAGTTTCTGGCAGTCTATCGTAATTTTACTTTTCTATATTGTCCTGAACTCTGTGACTAAAAGCTCTAGAAAATTCTACGGTATGAATGCACATGCTTCTATTTAAAAACTGTCTTACTAGGTTTACTTACCTCCTGCTTCTTTTTCTGTTGCTCTGCTAAAAGTTCTTCCCTTCTTCTGGCAATCTTCTCATTCTGTTAGTGAAAAAAAGATGTAAAAAGACTGATGATACTTCCTAATAAAAACTCCCCTCTGAAAATTGGTAATGTAACCTATAATTAACACTTTTCTTTCCACCTGAAATGCTGTTCCAGTTGGTTCTAATGTTAAAAAGTACTACCTAGAGTTTGAAATGTTGCAGACCAGATATAACTCTCTACTAGGCGAACATATAAGCATATTTTTGAAAAACTAACATGGCAATTTCTGAGATTGATATTAGAGAAATAAAAAAGACTGTGATTCTTATCCCACTGAAAATATAGTAATAGATTTATTGGTAAACTACAGAGTTTCTACATTTATTGGTGGTTTCTATAGGTGGTTTTCACCCATTTGGCAAATGGGTGACTGAGTATGGTGGTAAATGCGTGGTGTTCCCCTTTGACTGTCTAGAGATATTAATGGTATTGTATAAGTCTTGTCCCAAATTCTGTTGTCCTAACTTACTGTGTGTCAGCTGCTCTGCAGTAATTATGCTCTGACCTTCTCTGATATTATATGTGAAGTATTTCTCACTTTTACACAAAGGGAGGAACCTTGAAAATATTACATGTGCCAGTTGTAAACGTCTGCATAGAGGCTTCAACCAATCTGTAACCTGTTCAACAGTAGGCACAGCTTCATCAGAATGGGACACAGAGCAGCTGCAACAGCACTGAGAATGTGGCTTAGGGTTACTGCATTCCTGTGCAGAGCATCAGAGTTGGGAACACAGACACACTCCCCTCATGGTAGTGAAGTCAGCCTGTGGGAGATGCTGAGGGATCTCAGCATCAGGGAGATGGGATGCAGCAATACCACAGTGCATGAACTGTCTGATTTTTTTATTGCCAAATTCACTCCCTCCATCGACTTGCCTTTTTTCCTGGACATTCCAGGACTGCCATGTTTCTGGCACAACAGCTACGTTTTTGGGCTTCGAGATGCCCAAACTCTGCATGCATTAATTGCATAGAAGAGGAAAGGAGCCCTAAATTATTTTTGGTTCCTACAGTAAGCCTAGGAATGCTGTGAATGTGTAGCACTTTTTCTCCTGGCTCCAATACCTGTGTGCTCTTCACAGCTTTGGGAGATTCATAATCTGTGTTCAGACCTCTCCTGTAGAAACAACAACAAAAAAATAACATAGGGCTGAAAACTTACCCTTATTTTTGCTTTTAGTTCCTTCAGCTTCTTGTTATATTCCTTTTTTCTAAGCTGTTTTTCTTTCCATTTTTTCAGACGTGGGGGAAAAAGACGCTTAAGAATGTCACCTTCTTCTACTTGAATATAAATTGCAATATCAGGACAGAGTCCTCGTTCGGACATATAGCTGGCTTCATCTAAAGTACGGGGGAAGCCATCCAGTATAAAGCCTGTGGACCTAATTGGAAAATAAGATATTTATTATTACACACTGTAGTTCAAAGTGCAACACAATGAACATGTAATTATTTTGGAAAAACCCACAAACCCTCCCATATTAAATGCATTATATTAGGAGCAAAATTTTAAAAATACTTTCAGATAGTTTATTTTTACAATGTAAAATTGATATTTTGTTGTGTATTTTAATTAGTGTACTTACAAATTAATTTCTTCTGAGGTTTTAATGTGCAACACTTAAATATTTTTAAAGAACTTAAAAACCCAAAACTAATTGTGTCCTCAGACTTGCTTGTATGACTCTAAAAACAATACATCTTAGGCACTGGTCTCAAAAAAGAAAAGGTGCCCCAAACACTTTTCTGGTAACAACTCTCAAGGAAAGCTTGTACCTGAAAATTTACATTTCTTCTGTAGTATAAGATGAGAAACTGGCCATTGAGCATGATTTATATTTATCTTCCTGTATATGTTAAATACAAGTCAGTTATGCCTGGAAAGCTCTATTGGAGCTGGCTTATTGGAGCTCTTACAATTTTGAATTAGACAAGTAGTTAGGTAAGGATGAATGTTGTATTGAAAAGAAGCTAATATTCACATCTTTTACTTTAGGCTTTAACAGGACACATTGTAAAATCACAGAAAACCAAAGAACCTAGAAGAAGTGGAAGTGGAGGAAAGAAAAGATAGCCCTGGATGCTGTGGGGAATAAGAATACAACACAGTATAGTTTAGTGGTGTAATATATTGTGATGTGATAAAATACACTATAATTTAATACAATATAATAATACAACATTATGCATAGTGCTGGGTAATTTTTTGTCTTGGTGCATTCCTTTTTTCCTAGAACTGATCTCCCTGTTTTTACACTGTGTAGAGAACCATTGTCCCCTATATGTAGTCAGGACAAAAATTATATAAAAATATAAACGGTTTGTTTTCGTATCTATCCTGTAAGACCATGAAAACTACCCAGCTATTTAGGAGATTTAATCCAATTCAGGTGTGCCAAATACCTTCATCCAATCTTGTGTGCAGCATATGAATCATGATATTGCTGTCAAAATATCAGTTAAAATAATATAACAAAATCAAGACTGACAGGTATGCCATTACTCATAAAAAGTACAAAAGCATTGAAATAATCTCTGTGATAGCTATTTACAATTGTGGACACAATGGATGATATACTTCCTAAAATTAATTAAAGAGAGAATTTAATTACAGTTACCGGAATGGCTCTTTCTTCCACCAGTCAGGAACAATCTTGTCAAGGACTTCTGGAGGCAGCTCTGTATTACCCTTTAGATTTGCTTTGATTGCCCGTTCCTCATCAGTTAATTCCACTTCCTTTGTGTAAAGAAAATCCACCAAAAATGGATGAAATGAATAAAAAACCAAAAACCAAAATCAACCAACCAACCAAAACCAGAAAAAGTACCTACTGGACACATTGTTTTTTGCTAAGTAGGGTACTGTCTTCATTTGACTTAAACTAGCAGAAACAAACTCATTGAATCATACTACATTATACATTTTAGGTAATCCCCTAAAATTAGGCCAATTGCTGCTGTATGAATTTTAATGAAACCTAAAATCAAGCACAACTGTTAAGTATTTAATTATACACATGCTCATTTCAGAGGAATAGAAACTGAAATAAGCATAGTTTCTCCTAATTGCCTACAAGCAGTTTTCCACTTGGCTATGCATGTTCCCATGCTGGAAGACTACCTGCACTACATCAGAGTGTTTTTTCACTTTTTGAAAGAAACTATTATATTTGGATTGATTAAAAAAAAATATGTTGAAGAAGGATATATAAGGTTATTGAGTATAGGCAGAAGAACAGATAGCAGACAGACAGCATTGTTCTATACAACAGTAGTAGTATTAATGACTAGTCAAATGCAGAGTATTCAAATGCCAAATCAAACTACTAAATTATTGTGGAAAATCATTAGGTTTTTTTCCCAGAATATATAACTCTGTGAGATTAATATGGTTGAGGATGCATTTCTCATAGAATGGCTTCCTGACACAGGCTGTGGTAAAAAATACTGAAAAGATGGTATAGTTAGTTTTCATAATTAGTTTATACAATTAATATATCAAGAATCAAAATGTGTCTGATATCAAAAGGCCATAGCTGAATAAGAATTCCTATGCCTGACATCTGTTCTGATAATGTAGCCAAAAGAACTTGAGAATATGCTGGAAGTCACAGCTCTAATGTAGTGTGTATGAATAAGATCTTCTCTAGTGCCTGACAGAGTATATATATTTAAAGATGTTTGTATGACAGAAGATGCCTAAGTAGACAAAGTGGTAGCCAGATTTGCAACACAGAGGCATCTTGAAGGAGATGTGTGAAGTGGGAGGAAACAGTTAAACATATAAAAATGTATCACTGACATTACCCCTGCTAGAGAGAGGTAGGAATGGCGTTTGTATGAGATAAAAGAGAAGAAGCATGAGATGTATATTGCAGGTAGAAAAAAGAGAACACCCCACATTTGAAGGACAAGGTTTCCCTCCAGACCTGTCAATGATGTGGCATTAAAACAAGGATGATATCTTTTTGCTGAACTTCCCAGACTGCATGGTATATTTTTGTTTGCCTTTAGTGGTTTTGCTTTGAACATTATAGCTGACCTTAAGCTTTGACAGATAAAATTGTACTGTCTTGTGCCAAGAGAATGATACAATGGAATTTAATGAAATTCTGCAGAATTGGAGGGTCAGTGAAAAATAAGATAGTCAGACAGTCCAGTGGCATTCATATTCAGATTAAGCACTTTAAAAGAAGTATGAGGAAAAAAAATACTAAGTTGAAGATTGCTTCCCAGCAGATATAAAGATGACAAGGAAAAAAATAATAACAGAAATGCCTTTGTGTAAGACATGTATTTATGCAAAAAAAATAAAATGGAGTGAGAGTCAGCTATAACCATCAGTGCCAGGAACACTTGCCATATTTTTGGCTGTGATGACCAAGTTGTAAAAGAAACTGACTTTTTGAAAGAACCCCCTCTTTGATTTTAATGAAAACCTGGATTTTTGTTCTGACAAACCGTGATTTTGATCTGTACTCTATCTGTGCTGAAGCATTTGCTTCCAATATTACCTGCTCTTGTATTATTTCATCAGAACACTACCTTCCAAGATATCAGGGACCTGTTCCACTTCTCAAGATAGTAGAGTGGCCTTTAATGTACCTTTGGCAGCTCTTTCAGCACCTGCATTGACCCACTGACCTGTATATGTCCAGTTTACATAAATGATCCGAAATTTGATCCTATTCTGGTTTTGAGCCATTTTTTACCCAGGCTTTCCTGTTAGACACAGAACCCTCTAGGCCACAGATTAAACTGTACTTGCAAAGACCACATTTCAGCGTCAGACTCATATTTTCTGGATTTTTTACTGCTGTAAAAGAGCACAAATAAAATTAAATTCAGAGCCCTGATTATTTTCCACTTCCACTGGGTGCTCATCTTCCTAATACCATGCCTGAGGGTTTCTGTGTGCCTCCTCCTCTGTAGCTGCCTCTCCTGCCTCCTTCCTTAAATCCTGTAGTAGGAAGTGTTTGAAGATCTTTCATGCCTAGTAACTTGAGGGAACTTTGCAGATATCAGGAGCACACACTAAAAAAAGGCTCTTAAAATGCAATGCAGAAACACATTTCTTCCTAAATCTTTGAGTGTTGGATAAATCCTTATTTCTGTTGGGTGAGAGCTAGATTACACTTTTGTGAAAGATTCATGTGCTGTGTACCTGTGGTGAGACTTCTCCACATAATAAATGGCTTTTATTATATCCATTGCTTTCTAAAGAATTCATTTACATTAAAACCTTGTGGATTGTTTTTCTCCCAACAGATCACTGCCTAATAAAAGAAAATACTCCCCCCAATAAACAGTTATGTAAAAATTTCTCCTTCAGAGAAATTGTATCCTGTAAGAGACAGAGTTTAGAATTTGCATTGAGAAGGATCTTAAGCCAGTAGTCAATCTGATTAAGAAATAGTACTAATTTTCTGAAAATTATAATTCATTAATTATTGTACCAGTATCATGAACATATAGCTATTTGAAACAGTTTGTCAGCTAAGCTACAAAGCATATTTAATGCTACCCAAGAGTTGCTTTTTTTTTCTGGTTTGAAACTGCTGCCAAGAGGCAATGAAACACTAAAATCCCAGTTAAAAAACCTATTGCATTAAAAAAATATTAGCTTACCCTGTTACTAATGATGAATATTTCTGATTTTTTTATGAGGGATGATCAGACCAAAGGGTGGTAGAGTCATTATATTCTTTTGCTCCAAGAGAATGCAAAGAACACAAGTGGGGAACATTTTTCAAGTCCTGTGCAGTTGGAACACATGCACTTGAGTGAATCTGCATATTATAAACACTTAAAGGAAATCATGCCTTCCCATTATCATTCTGATCTTGACCTTTTTATTCCCCTCAGTTGGTCTTCCATTAGGGATTTAGCATCTATCTCTAATATTGAGAAAAAACCTGTATATAACTCTTGAAAATGTTTTGAGGAATGCTTGTGATATTTATAAAATGTTTTCATGAAATATTATTTCCAAATTTCATCAAGTATTTAATTTAACATAATTTTAAAATTTTATAGGAAATTCCTATTCTGACCAGAAAATGGTTATTTTGTGTATGGATGTATAAAATATTATTAATACCTGTTCGGTTTTTTCTTTTTCTGTTTCTTTTTCAGTTAGAGTCTGAGAGAAGTCTTCCAGTTCTTCTAGTATTTTATTGTCCTCTTCATGATCTTCATCAAAAAAGGGCCCAACTTTCCTTTTAGTTTTGGGTAAAATCAATTCCTGTAGATATTCTTCAAACTGAATATGGAAAATGCCTAATTTATCTGTTATCTCTCGTGCACAAGTAGTTTTACCAGCTCCATGAACCCCAAGTAAACACACCCGTAATGGAGGAGCCTATAGAAAAAAAAACAGAATATTCAGTAACATTTTGGAGTTTACACTGCACCCACCCCCTACTGTTTTTCACTTCAAAAATATCATAATTAAAGAATCCATCAAAAACAGTTACATACTTTTGTATTTTAATGTTCCTAGATTTGCTGTTGCTGTTCTAACTAAGCTACCTGCTCTCTGGAAACACCAAACAAATCTACTACCCTACTATCAGCAGGTAGAAATGAAACTTCATTAGACAAGTCTGGTAAATCTTCTTTCTTTTACCCTTTTTCAAGTTAAAAAAACCCACAAAATCACCAATATGTGTCATTTTTTAAACCCATTTTAAGATTATTGCAAGCCTTTAAGCCTTTTTAATCTTCCTCTCTTTTCTGCTGTATTTGCATCATTAATTCAATGTGTTAATTCAAATTTACATTAAAAATCACTAGGGAAGTCATGGGTCTTATTTGCTTCAAGGACTTGCCTAATATATTGTTGCTTAGAAAAAAAATCAGCCATAATAAACAAATCTAAAAGGGAATGTAAAGTAGTTATTTTAATCTGCTATTATCTGCTTTAAATAATTTTTAAGATTCTCACTTGTAGTGGTTCGTTGTGAGCCACATACTCCTCAGGGTTCTTCAAAAATTCATCCTTGTACTCGGAAGTTGAAAAGTAATAAATCTTTTCTTTGTATTTAGCTGCATATTCCTGGAGTCCAGGGTAGAGGACAAAGTTCTCTTTCAGACTGACTGGACAAAAGTGGTTTGTGTCTCCCATATGCCTTCTCTTTTGCCTAATTTTTTCTTCATCCTGAAAAGATGAAATTTTTAAAGAACTCTTAGAATTCAGGAGTTTACTTAGATTAAACAGATCAGATTAAATAATGCCAAATATATTAAGTGACGATTGAATTAGGATGGTATTCTCAAAACAGTTTGCATGCTGAAAATAAGTCTATGAAAATACACACTTTTTTGATTCTAAGTCAGAAAACAAATTGTCTAAGAGAATTATTGAGAAAATAATTAAATTAAAAATATAATGAATATCACAGTTAGCCATTGAGGACCAAAATTAGGGTAGAAGTATCTATGATAAAATCTTTTCCTACTGTGTTCTTGAAACTGATTTGTTTAAATGTAGACCTCTTCAGAAAATACAGTGAGAGCTGGTGTTATGATTTATGTCAGATTATTTATCCAGTAAAGTTAATTTCTAAAAAATATATCAATACTGCTCTCTCAGTCTGCAGATATCCTGTACTGTTAAATTTGGGGATGGGAATCTTCCAATACAGGATGAAAATAGAAAGGCAAAGCTAGACCTCTAATTTCATTAAAGTGGGTGTGTGAAAATTACCAATAGCTGAAATGGAACGGGACGCTGCATCTTCTGATGTTTACATGATGGCTCATGGAATCATTTTTAGCTGACAGAAATCAAAGTTCATATTTGTTTCTTTAATAAAAACCCCTCCTTGCCCTCTGGCAAGACTAGGTACAGTCATTCTCTCTATTAGCATGGTGGTATTTGAGCTTCTTGCTGTAATAAAACTACTATTGGCCACAACACAGAAATGTAGGGAAGGTGTTCTTGAACCACATACTTTTTATCCAGTTGAAGCCTACTTACAGAATAAATATTTATTCTGTAAGAAGGCTACAACTGGATAAAAAAAAAATCAGGATCAAGCAAAATCTGTCTTCTCGGAGCTTATTTTCAAACTCAAAATAAAGGAGTTATAATAAAAGCATAAATAGATAAAAACTGGCATGCTTACTACTTCCTCTTCTTCCCCTTGTTCCCCTTCTTCCTCTTCCTCTTCTCCACCTTCCTCTTCTACTTCCTCATTTTCCTCTTCGGCAGCTAGATCTTGTTCCTCCTCCCCTAAGTCTTCATCAGATAATTCCCAGCCATAATATTTAAAAGGTTCTGAAAAGATTAGGGTTTTTATTCTGTTTCAATTGTTATCCTTTGACTATACCAGAATATATTCTCTTTGTCCTTGAAAGTAAGTGCATACATGGAAGAAAATATTGCCAACTGTATCTTGCACTTCTTCTACTCACAGAATAAAATGTTCTCCCCAGATGTGGAAATTAGTATATTGCCTCCTCCAAAAATGGAAATTCTAAAGGTTGTTTTTGGTTACAGTAAATGGTATTTTCAATGGTAACTTGTATTGCAAAATAATTATACAAACACATGCAGATAGTACCATTACTCTTTGCAACAGTTTTTTTTCCCTGTTACTTGTTGGGAAGAATCATCACTCAAATTTCAGTTTATTATAGAGCCATAGATGTTTTGGTTAATAAAACACTTGATTTGTAGTGATAATAGGAAAAATGTAGTATTATTTATCCAGTGCTCAATATTCTGCAAGACCACACAAATGAAGAAATGTAATTTGACAAAGAAATATTGATTTTAAAATAATTAATGTAAAATTCAGTTTTGAAATATAGTCTACAGGTGGTTAGGTTAGATTATTACACACCCTGATAGTCTCACTAACCCAATGTATATTGCACATTAGTGAACCTTCACTATCTGGCCATTTCTCAAACCAGTATCCTGGCATACACAGATAGAATACATAGATAGATACATAGGTAACGGTGGAAATGTGCTTTCAGAATGTTTAGCAGCTATTATGCACCTATTTGCATAGCCATATTATAGTTATATTTCAAATATATACATTTCCCCCACTCAGATGTCTGAAAGGCTGCTATTATGCTTTTCAACTGATTCAGAGAACACACTATGGCACTCTTCATATTAGCAAGATCAAACTGAGTACAACCTACACCCTAATTTGCTTGAGCTATCCAAAAATCCCTCTTAACAGTTGAAGTGATAATAATCACATAAACAGTATTACTTACTTTCCATATCCTGCACAATTTGATTAAGCAGACTTTCTGGTGTTTGCTCAGCAATCTCTAAAACAACCACCTGAACTTGAGATGACATCCTGATTTCTGATTCCATATTTTCCCAATCATTCATGAAAAGGTCAATCTTCATTTTAACTGTTTTCATTTCTTCCGTATCTGGAAAACCATCCTCTGCAAACTCAGGTTGCATGATTTCTAAAAATCCAATCACATAAAATAGGTAATGCTTCTCTAAAATTTTTTACATTTAAAAACCATCATTCTTCTTTAGGACTGTTTTTATATTGCTCAAATATGGTGATATACTTTTAAATGCTTCTTCCTCCCCATAATTATGAATTATTATATTAGTAGTTTACAAAGACACTTTGTAAAGTCATAGTTTAGTTATGTTGATACTCTATACACTGAGGCTTCTCCAGGAAAATAAATGAGGTCAAACTGCTGAACTATATTTGCATATGGTTATTTAAATCAGCACTCAAAATAAATATGGCTCTTTCTGCAAAGAAATACAATGCAGAATACATTAATCTAAAAATTATGATTCAATAATGAACAGCTTTTGACAGACTCTCCCATATAGTCATGCCTCATGGCAGCATGGGAAAAATTTGAATGAACAAATAAATGAAAATAAAGTAAAAAAATATTATCATGACTTCCCTCTGTTAATAATGGAACTGGGAAACTCACAGGAAATTCTGGCTTTAATGCACCCATGTTTGCATACAATCACTTGTTTAGTAATTAAGAGAGGGAGAGAGAATACTTTAATCTCTTAAGGAACACGCAGAAATTTGTAGTGTCCGTTGTTTAAGATCAGTCCAAGCATGTTTTCTAACACTGTCTCACAGAAAGTTGACAGAAGTTAAAGACTGAAAGGATGCATTAATATAAATAAGAAAATCACAGGTTTTTGGTTTTTTTTTTACTACACATTGTAAACACGACAAAACCACACCAAATGTGTTGTCATACTCCGTGAACAAATAAAGAAGAGGTTAATTCCTTCCTCCACAACTTCTTGATGAAGAAGACAGATGGGATTAAGAACTTGATATTGACAGCTGATATGGAATTTAAAACTTGATAATGACAACAGATATGGAATTAAAAACTTGATATTGACATATTAGAAAAGGTTCCAATTAGGAGCTAGATAGGGCTGCAATTACTATCTATTCATACACTGTTAGACACTGAAAGTCCTGAGACAAAGTCCTATCTCAGCTAGAAGATGATACCCAAGTGCCTATCTGACACCATAAAGAATTTGTCACTGGCAGCAGCAATGTAGTATTGTTGCTGCTGTTCCCATTCTCTGCACTCATATAATTTTCAACTCTGATTGTCTTTTTTTCTTGTAATTTTTCTTTGTGTTCTGTTAATAAGTGATGTCAGCTAACAGACAGAAAAGCAGTTGAGAGCAGTGAGTTAAATTATCTGATATTACTCTAAGTTTGCTGGGACTTACAGCATATGCTGTGTTTTTGTCTGGCCAGAAATGAAGATACAAGAAAAAATTTTATCAGTGAATGGAATGATTTTCTATTTTGCCAAAATTTTCCCCCTTCTCTGGTTGTTCCTGTCTTGTTTTTAGTTTGAAAGGGCATTAACAGATTTGACACAAGTAACAACATTATCAGCCTATTCCAATGAATTTCAACTCATTTTTTACATTAAAAGGACCATTACTACTGTTCTTCCTTATGTAACTTCCTACATGAACAAAGCAGAGGTATTACTAAAATGAAAGTCTTTTGTAACGCCTTGTATGTAAAAAGCTTTGACTACTTTCTCAAAAATACAAAACCTCAAAACATTAAAACCCCAATGCTTTATGGTCATTCTCAGGCATTAAGCAGGCCACTGCTCACACTGTCAAATTGCAGCACTGTAACATTCATTTTGAATTTGTCCCAGTCTGAAAAATCCAATCAATTTTTGTGGCTTATGAAGGGTTAGATTGCCCTGGTACAATTTTTTCATTAAGAAAATATATTTCCTCCCAGAACCAAGTATCTCTCATTTCCTCTTGTCGACTGTTGAAGAAATTTGCAAATGACACATTTATTTTCCAAATAGGAGCCAAAAGGCAAAAAGTGTATAATGTAGCTGGGCTTCAGTGATTAGGTACCAGCAAGATTTGGCAGGAAACAGATTGAAACGTAATGGTCAGAGTAAAGATGCTGCCTAATTTTTGTGTAATATTCTACCAACTAAAGCATCACATCAGAGTGCCAATAGCAGCTGGGATATGCAAGTGCCTTCAGAACAAGGACCATATCCCAAACCCCTTATTTTGAAATTCCTTCGTGGCCCACTAAGTTTGGTCCCTTGCTAGTTTGCTACTTGTGCTTATTTCTTTTGTCCCTACATGAAATCAGGCATTTTAGAGTTAGTGTGGGAGTTTTGGGCACTGCAATGTCTACATCTTATTAAGGAACTGTGTCACAATGTGTAGCTCTAGAAATACATTAGATTTCTAAATACTGGAATGCTTTTTATAATTAGAATCTTCTACATTTGACATTGAAACTTTTATTCTCTCAATACCACCATTTACTTATGTGCTTTTAATAATTATATTCTTCTACTTTTGAGGTTGAAACTTTTATTTTCTCAATACCACCATTGACCTGAACTATATCCCTGATTAACTGAGGTTTGAAGCAAGTTGGGCTCTCTATAGCAATTCATGTGCTGGCTCAGGGACCTGAGGACACCCCCGGGCCTGGCTGTCCCTGCCCAGCCCTATCAGCCCTCAGGGCTGTCAGCCCCTGCTCCAGCAATACCATTGCACAGCCAAGGTAAACTGCAAAAATATTAACAAAGAAGCATTTTGACAAGTATTTTTATGATCTTTTATAACAACCATTATTTAATACATCTCTCCCCATTTTTTTTTTTAATTTTGAACAACACAACTATTAGACTGACACCTTAGTAGCTAACCTTCTTCTTATTTGGTTATTAGTTTAAACATAAATCAAAGTGCAAAAACATTAATCAAAGCACAAAAGGGCATATTAGCAAGGAGAAACACCTTGCAGATTTCAAACAGTTTGATCTTGAATTAGAAATAATATTTTCCCTTAAACAGGCTTGCAAACATTTGCATTTTACTAAACTAGACATTAATTTTATATATGTCATTATATATACCATGCAATGACATTTTTGCCTCTTACCATGATTCTAAATAGGAACTTAAACATACCTTTTTATGTACATTCAAAGATATGCAAATGGTGCATTAATTATATTGCATTCTGCAGTGATATATTCCAAATAAGAAACAGATTCAGCTAGGTAAAACCTGCTCACATTTGGGCAGCTCTAATGCAGTATGTAATGATGACTCCCTTAGGAACACAGATTTTAGGAAAAGAAGGAAATGATACATTAATAACTGGGTTACACTAACTGTGGCTTGCACATGTTATCCCTGGCACAGTCACACTGCAGAAATCACATGTGCTGCCTTGTGAACCACAGCCCTATGCACAGCAGTAACACATGGAAGATGGGATGAGGGCTGGCTGGATCTGGCTTTCAAAAATCATCTTATAGTCCAGCCCTTTAAAAACACCTCAGTTCTCAGCAGGTCATAACACTTTGGAAGTATACAAGCAGAACAAGAGATTGAAATGAACATTTGGCATCATCTGAGACAGAATATTGAACATGGCAATGAATTCACTTAATAGAGTAGTTCCCATGACCTTTATCTCAGATGCATTTATAATTCATGTTACCTCTCCTGACAGGCCATATATCAGCAAAGGATGGGCCAGCATGTGTTCCAGCTTTGTTTTGCTACTTTAGACACATAATTCCAACAGAATACCTGTATGCAGAAGGTTTTGTTGCTTAAAAAAACATAACCAGCAGCTATTATTGCATACTTTCAAACTCTTAAATAGATTATCCAGGTCTACGTGAACTGGAGAAACTTTCCCCTGGAAAGAGGGGAGAAGTAACAAAAGAAAAAAGGTTTACCTCCCCAGTGAAAACAGACAGACCAAAAATCAGACAACCCTCATTTGGTTTTGGTTCAGGTATTTGAACCTTATCATGACAAAAATGTTGTCTCCCTGACATTTAGTTTGTCTCACCAGGGACCAAGTAAGGCAGCTGTACCTTTGCCATTAGATACAAATATAATAACTCTGCTTGGCAAGGTTATTTACGGAGAGAAGATATTTTTTGAAAAATGAAAAACATAGTCGAGAAAAATATCTGAAAAGACAGAAGTGGTTTGAAAATAAATGATATAAAAATGCAAACAACTTTCTCTCTAAGGAGGTGGCCTTCTACCTAACAGTACTGTTCTTAATTTAATTTTCTTATCACAATGGTGATGGGAAACAATCTTCCCCAGCCTCAAATCTTGGGCTTTTGTAGGGAATGCCTATATGCCAATTTCTCATATTCTTTTGCTCTGCATGTTCTGTGCTTGTACTGAGCATCGTTACCATAGAGACAAACAATCCTTGAAGGGTTTCTGCCCCCACATTCTCTAAGTGAATTGTTGGGGAAAGAGAGCCTTTAATATCTTAGTATCTATGACTTTTTCTTCCCTTGGTCCATATGCAACATGAAAAAATATAAAAAAGTTCCTCTTTTCTCCTCATTGAAACACTGCCAAAGCTGACACAGACACATGAGAAGCCAGCATGTCTTCTTCATTAGGGCTTAACTAGCAAAATAAACAAAAAGGCAAAATATACCATAACAGTAACACTTTTCATTTCTTGGAACTGATATGTATTTCATTATGAATGTAGTTTCAGTTGTCTTTTTGAAACAGACTGTAGTTTGTTTATACAGACTTTTACCACTTCTTACTTATAAATATACACTGCCAAATAATCTTCAGCATGTTACAGTGAAATGTGCTCAATAGACAAACTTATATTGTATGTACTGATTTTTTTAATTGGAAAGACAACTGTGGTTTACAGATAAAGTTGATCCTTTCTAATGCATAAAAATATGTTTATTTAACAAATTTCTATTAAAATAAAATGGTTTCTATTTCTGGTTTGTTGTTTAAAATATTCTAAAAATTCTAGCAGATAAAAGCTAAAATGTATATTTTAAAAACTAAAGCTGACCATCTCCACTAAAGATGAGTTGCCTTCAAAGTGTTGAGAGAAAGCTGTTACAAGATTTCATTTATCTTTTCATTAGCTTATGGTTCTATTTAATTTACAAGACTGGTACGGGATAGGGTCAAGGAGGACAGATGGACAGACATTAAGTGAAGTAAATTAAGAGGATGTCCTTTCTCTTTTTATGTTCAGAAAGTGACAAGAGCTTCCAGAAAGACAGATAGCTCTAATCATAGGCTTTTGTTCTCTTTTTTTCTCCAAAACATTGCATAGCTGCTCTCCACCAATATTCCTTAGTCTTTATTTATCTGAATGAGAGACTAAAAAAATTTAAGAACTGAAGGTATTTGGGATTTAATTGAGGAAGTTGTTCTTAACCTTTCTGGTTTTCAAATTTTGAAATTTCTCTGCCTAAAATGCTGGGATTACAGGTATTAAAATGCAATTATCACATCTGATTTATAAATGACAGCAGAAAGTGGCTTTGAAGATAATGCAGCTTTGCTCAGACACTGAACAAACTGTGAAGGTAATATCACTAGAGCTTGCTTTGAAGTTTGCAGTATAAGTAATTTGCAATCTCTCATCTCCAGTTTAATAAACTGTCCTTGTCCAATCTCTCTCTCTGAAAAACCTCCAGGTAAAGGTAGGGGAAAGCACAAATCAGGATGCAAGTTGTCAAGAAAAACAACAGAAATATATTTAGAGGCTGTAGGACTGAGCACACATCACCTGCCTGGTAAATGTTATAATTACAATTGATTCCAAGAAGTATTTATCTTCAAAGACTAAACAGAAAATGCACTAACATGAACAGGTTTAATTATTTTTTGCTCTTGTTGTTTCAAATATCTTACTGAATTTAACATGATGATAAAAATAAAAAAAGCAAGAAAATAGAACAAAAGCCCAAGAGAAGGGTATTGATTCGACCCTCCACCATCTGTAATGAGAAAGGAGATCAATATTAAAGAGCTGGAACTCAATATTAAAGAATATATAACTAAGAATGATCTTAAAAGCTGTGAAAGCACAAGCATGAGAGGTGATATCTGGAATTATGAGCCCAGCTGCCAATTTATTTTTGCCAAGAACTTATGCCCAAATAGCAAGAGCAGCAGAAGAGACATCAGTGAAAATGTGGTTGTACAAACACACCAGCCTGAGCTACTGAGGCATAAGCATGTGTGCTCCAGTTGAGTTTGCTATAGGAAGGAAGTAATCTCTGGCAGAAATGTGGCAGGAAAAGAATATGCCAAGTATTACTTCAGGAAGATTGGAGTGAACCCACAGATCTGCCTGAAGTTGAGAACTCCTCTACAACAGGTGAAATATAATAGTCTCATGAATTGATATAGCTGTCTCCTAGTATAAATACAGTCATGCTCATGCAAAGCTTCTGCAAAAATGCTTAAATAAAGAAATACCTGAAAAAAACCTCTCAGAATAATTGTGTCAAAGGACGTGAAAAAAATATGAGGCTATAATGTTCAGTGAGACATTAAAGCAAGAGATACCACATAAATTGATTTCTATATCTTTAGCAGACATTTCAGCATTGAACTTAGCTTCTTAACTCACTTAAACACATTTGTTAGATTTGTATGAAGTCTCCTTCTCCAGTTACTTTTACTCTCATTAAGACATGTGGAAGTACCTTGTTCATCACTGGAATGATTTTATCCTTTTAGACACAGTCTTATAAACTTGAATATGTTCAGTGCTGAACCAATCCCAGATTCCACTGACATTACAAAAACAGTGGTTATTAAAATGTGCATCTACTTGAATGGAATGAAATAGAATAGAATAGAATAGAATAGAATAGAATAGAATAGAATAGAATAGAATAGAATAGAATAGAATAGAATAGAATAGAATAGAACATAATAGAACTATTCCAATTGGAAGGGACCTACAACGATCATCTACTGCTCATCAACTGAGCAATTCAGGGCTGACCAAAAGCTTAAGCATGTTATTAGTGGCATTTCCTAAATGTTTCTTAAATGGTTTGGGGCATCAGTCACATCTCTAGGAATCCTGTTCTGGTGTTTGACTACCTTCTCAGTAAAGAAACACTTCCTGATGCCCAATCTAAGGCACTCCTGGTGCAGCTTTGAGCCATTCCCATAGGATGCCATATATGAGAGACTAAAAGAGTATGATTTGGGCTCTGAAGTATTTTTTCTGAGCTATCTTTTTTATATTCTAGCTGCTATATATTATAAAAACCCAACAAACTGGGAACATGTGAACTGTGAACATTTGTCTATATTGCTGTAAAGATATGTCACATGGGAGAAAAGCTGCAGTCAATGTGCTGATGGCACTACATGTGAAATAAAACGATGTCAGGCTAAGAGCAGCATGACTGAATTGTTTTGGTGAGTCAGTGTTTGATTATTGAAATAAAATGTAGGTGTAGGAAAACATGATTTTCTCTGAACAAGGACTTATAACATGTCTTAAGACCACATGACATTATTATGTTGTTTTGAGGTACTCAGATCAACATTATTTAGATATTGCAAACTCCCATGAAGTTTGTTATTTGAGATGAGAATGATGAAGTATCTTTGTAGAAGCCTTTATGTTTAATACTATAGGATTTATTCACTTTGGAGAAAAGCTATGTGTTTTATTAGAAACTATAAAAGGTATAATGTGGATTTTTTAAAAAAGCTTACATTCAAAGAATTTAAATTTAAAGAATTTAAAGAACCCTAGAAAGCTACAGTATTTTTTTTCACAGAGTAGGTGAAATGTTACCTCATTAAAATTTAAAAGCATGCTATCTTACTCAGTCTCTTTTATACTACCTTTACAACTTAGGCCTTGTAAATATGTATGATAAATGCATCCTAAATAAATATGTAAAATAAATGCCAGACTAGGTCAGGAAAGAGAACATATGTGAGACATACTGGTAATACAGAACTTAAGCTTGGCCATAGTAATTTTGTATAGAAACCAGTATGTTGGGTTGGAAAGAAAAATGGCAATAGCAGTCTAGATTCTTGATGAGAAAAAATGAAAGTGGGAATTCCGCTCCAGGCCTGGGTGATAATTCAGGCTATGAATGGGAAATCTTGAGACTGTATAGTAGAGAAAGAAAATACTCCAAAGTCCCCAGTCTAGTTCTTAATATAGAGACAGATATTTATGCATGGTAATTCATTGTGACAGCTGATCCAAATCAGACAGAAACATTCTTCTAAGAAGCTAGGCAGTGATTAAAGAAGGCTAAGAGGGAAGTAAAACTCTGCAGCTTTTTGGACTATTGAGGTTCAAACCATTGAAACTATGTAGGAATGTGCCCTTTGTTGATGTAGTGACTAAATTATCTTTTGTCTCTTTAAAAAGAAAAAAAGCCTAAAAGTTCTCTTCTCAATTAGGTAAAAAGACACCTCATAGGAATTTGGGGACTTTACTTCAAACTTAAGGATAGCTAATTGGATAGAAGCTAGAAAGTCCTGCCTAAGTAATTTACTAGAAAAAGAAGAGAACAAAGGAATTGTTTTTGTTAGGTGTACCTCTAACTCAGGTTTTCTCTGTAAAGAGCTTTGTTATTTTGCCTTTTATTAAAACTTTTCTGTTTCCAACCCTGCCACAGAAGCCATCCTGCTAATTTTATGCCATCAGAGGCAGCTGAGCCATCTCAAGTGTTATATAGGTTTCCAAGAGCTTATAAAACCTAGCTCAAGGAGATCATAATATCACAACTAACTGGAACAAAGTCTCAATCCAACTGACACAATCTGAGGTGCAAAAATCCAGCCTATTTGTGACAACTGGTCTGATGCCAAAATCTCACTCCTTACAGATTATTCACTTCTGCCCAGGACAATTATATTTTCTCTGCTGGAAACTAAGTAAAACACCATTCTGATATAAAGTAGGATCTTTACAGGAAACAAACAAAAAAAAAGTGGTTCTGTCAATATAGAAAGCAATAAAGTAAGAACATCTTTATCTAAAATGTTCTATTTATGTTGTAACCAGAGGGGAAGCCTCATGTAATACACAGAATTCCATTAGTTTTTATGGTGTTAAGTTATGTTGTTAAAGACTAATGTCCATAAGCACAGAGGAGGGGAGAAACAATGACAGATAAGTGAACCCTCAAAAGTTCATCACAACAAATACAACCGTGACTTGACACCCCTCAGGGTGATTAGAAGGTGATGATGAAGGCATTGTCTGGGTGTGAAATCTACTGAGATGGGTCACCCCGAGAAGCTCTCTGGCTGAAGTGCATTACTGCCTACAGGGCATGAGATTCATTAGGGGATGCCTAGGGAAAAGCAGTTTGGGATTGTCGGAGATTTATAATATCAGGAAGCTTTTCTGAGAAGGCAAGGAGAAGGAAGGATCAAAGTGGATTGGATCCACTAGCATGGATAATAGAGTAAGAAGAGGATGACAGGGAAATGGGAATATGGGCTTAGACTCATTGCATGGTCCTGGGGACACAGAGTTGCTACAGCCTCACCTCTGCTTCTGGATTCAGCAATTCATAATGTGTGTTGCTATCAGATTGAGCAATTCCCAATGCATATTAAGAAAGACAGTGATGAACTGATATTCATTCCCTTTTAATTACTTCAGGTTGAGCTTACTGAAGGAAGACCAGAAAATCAGACAATGCTGTGATTTTTCTCATTAACTATTGACTAAGTTCCAGCAATGCTTTGTAACTTTTAAAGAGCTACAGATGAGTAGTTTCAAGACAGTTAATAACCCACTTAGAAAAGTTACTGAAGGAGATAGAATCCCATCCTTTGGATTTATTGAAAACTACAACAGTGCTGGTTGATTTAATGGAAACCATCTCTATTCTGTAACATCCATGAGGAATGACACAAAGAAATGTGTGAAGAGAGTACCAATGAAGAGAGTAACAAAAAGTTATTTTTCTAGATGCTGAATGTAAAAAAGGAAATCAAAACTGGAAAATCAAACCACTAAGTGATTGAAACACTTAATTCGATCAGAAGTCAAATGATACACACCTTTCTCCTCAGTAGCAGGTGGAGACTGATCTTCCTCTGATGTCAGTGTTTCTTCCATTTCTTCACTGCAAATAAAAGTTTCTTTATCTTAAGACCATTACAAATATTACTAAAGCAAGTTGCAGATACATTAAATGTAAAGATGTGGAAATATAATTTTGGTTATAAAAAATAAAAATCAGATGTATTTTATCATCTAAATTAATTTTCTTGTCTCATTGCATTAAAAGTTGGACTAATGAAAGGCTAATGAAAAAGCGTTTAGAAAGAGATTTTACTGCCACCATATGTACTGATATAAATGAAATATTCCTCAAAGACAACAGATATTGGATTATTTCCTGTATATGATAACTAGTCTTAGTGTACTGCTTTATTTAATTTGTATGATAAATGCACTGATACCTTTAACACAGAGTGAGGTTAGAATTTTCTTGTGAGCATTTTATACATTCAGATATTTGGAATATTTTACCTTTCATCATCTTCTTTCGTTTCTAATGCTTCATGTGTTGGTGTTTCCAAACTCTTAGAATTATTTTCATTCCTACTTGCTAGGTATGCTCTGCGCAGCATACAGGCTCCTGCAGCATAATTGCATGACAGTAATGACTTTAATGCATCTGTATAAAACTAAAGTCATTGTGTTAGGAATATCAATTAATAAATTGTTGACAGATTTCTTTTACAGTCAACAAAAAGTATATATACCAATGAAATGTTATGACGCTGTTGATTTATACAATTTTAGAGCTTTTTTCAATTTAAAGCACCTAAAAACTGAATCTGGAATATTGGAAGGTTATGAAGACTATAAAAGGAGACAAAACTGAAATGATTTATCATAAACTTTCATATATCATGTGTTACTCTGCCATTTATTATATTTGCAAGTGTACAAAGAATGCTGTGAAGAAACAAATGAAAAACATTCAAATAAAAATATAAACAATGTGCATACCTCTACTACTGCAGCTGTTTAGCAGAAATTAAGAGTATGCTGTTCCTACTAGGAACTCTACTGACTTATTTACTTTGAAAAATAGATTTATTTATGGCTGTGTGCTGAAACCTGTTTTCATCAGTGGACTTATGAGAATTTAGACTAGGTCAGGGAACAGACTACAAAGTAATGACTCAAATGCTGTGAAAATGTAAACGTCACAACTACATAATTATTTAAATGACAGAAACAAGTGGGAATCAAGTAAAGAGTCAACATAATTGTGCAAATAAAAAGAATAAAATGAAACAAAATAGCTAAATTCAAGGAAATGCATCCATAAGCAAAAAGCTACATTTTCAGCCAAATTTTTATACTACCAAGAGTATAAAACAGGTTATTCATATTATAGCAAGTAATTCAGAGGAGGTTTTGAGAACAAGTGGAAATGGCAGAGGTCTATACTGCAGGAAGGAAGCACATAATAGGCAAGCTCTAGAGAGGCCTTAATTTGAAAGCCTCTGCTATGAATTCCCAAATTCTTCCCTTCAGAAAACAAAAAAATAAAAAAGAAAATATATTTTTTAAAAAAGGAGTAGTTACTGACCAGATAAGAGACAACCTTTTCTTCTATCCAACTAATTCACTAATTTGTTAAATTCTGAGAAGTGAAGAGAAATTTAATATAATTCTGAAAGCATCTCTCCCACCTCACTGCTCTCCCTGCAGTTCAGGCTAGAGGCACACTCCTGATGTTTATTATTTAGCACACAGTATTGACATTTCCTTACCATATGCCAGCTACAGGAAGGAGATGCTTTTTGTGGTTGTAAGAAAGGACAATGCACTACGTTCCAGAAACAAGGTTCATGAACATCTCGATAAGCTTGGAATGGCTGGGAAGCAAAGATGAGGCATGGAAAACAATTTGCCTCTAGGTTCTTTCCAAAAGTGTCTGAGATGAAGTCTTGAATGACTGCTTCTGCAAAAACGGTTTTCTGACAAACACTGGACCTAGAAACTTCTCACAGAAATGTTCAGCCAGTATTTAGTCTCTGTATGAGCTCTGGCCACACTGAAACACTTTTGGTTACAAAATTTCACAAAGCTGTGTGACTAAGTTGTTTAGCTACTATTCCTGAGTTGTGAGGATGATTTGCTGATCAGTTGACATACTTCTAAATTTGGGGTTTTTTAAATAAGAAATCTGTTCTGAGTAAACTGTGTAACCTTGCTTTTCTCAGGTTGATTTTTATATTCAGGGACAAGGGTTTGAAGATCTCTGGACTGATTCCAGTGCTGGGCATCTAATGAGTTGTCTTGAACTCTGTGTGAATAGACTCATCATGCCTTTCTTCAATGGAAGTTTCTGCCACTGAAAGATTTTTTGATAATGGACTGGGTTGAGCAGGTAATGATCAAACAATGCCAATGATCAATTAAACTTGTGGTGTGGTATGAATCAAGCAAATATGATCCATGAAGACACAATTTTACAAACTTTTAACAGTACATGAATATGTTCAGTTATTGATTCTTGGTGCCAATCTTCCTTTTGGCTGGAAAGAATAAAGTAAAAATCTCTTACTCTGAATTCATAGATACGAAGCCACTGTATCCATCTGGGTAGGAAGTTACTGGGGTTTATTTTTGATCCCAGAATGGAGAACAGGGTACCCCTGCATACAAGTATTTCCCCCCCTCGCCTCTTCTCTCAAGCTGAGAAATTTCATACCTCTAACCTAATTTTGCAAATGGGCAAACCAAGGCAGAGAAATTTGACCAAGAGCCACATTGCAAGGTGGTGGCCAGCCAGCCAAGAATAAAAAAATCTGATGCTACAAGAGTCTAATGGTATTTCCTGCTGGTTGTAAATAGGAGAAAAATGAAAACTGATTTAAAACGGGAGGAATCTTCTTTGCTGTTATAGCAAAGTATTCCTGGTTTAAATTCTGTGTAATTCCCTAACTCCAAATTGTAAGAAATTGTGGTTCTCTTGTTGATTCACTGGATGATTCATTCTCCAGACCCCGAAGCTTTATAAATGGGACATAACTACTAGTTTTTCTCAGAAGTATGTTTTATATACAGATATCAACACAGAAAAAAAGAAAGAAAGTATAAAGTTGCATTAGGGTGCATTTACTAACCATCTTTTTCTGTATCCTTCAGACAGACAATAGTGTCAGGTAGAAGTCCTTTCTCTAATAAGGCTGACCAGTGGTCTTCTGACAGAGGGTAGTTATCCACTACCCACCCTCCTCTTTCTGGAGCATCAGGAAACCTGTCTTTGTTAGTCTTCATAAGCTGTTAGAAAATGTCACATTCAGGAATATAAAAAGACTTAAATGAGCTGTACAAAGAAGACAGCATAATACAAAATTACTTTCTAAATGCTATGATTTTTCCTTATTATTATTTCAGGTCAATAAAAAGTAAGACATTTATAACTTTGTATGTCTGAATGAAATGAGAAACATTTTAAACAAGAAGAGACTAATGTAATAGTGATTTTTTTAAGCTTGCCTATAAAGAATTTACATTCCAGTTTCAATAGTTACATACCATTGAACAAATTCAAAACATTTAAAGATTCTTGTATAGATCTTCATAAACAATTCTTTTCAAACTCTTACATCTGGTGTTCAGTTCTTTAACAGTGACTACAAATATAAGAATAGAGCAAGCAGACAATGATCTGTCAGATAATTCTCCAGCCGTTAACAATTTGTAGCTCAGGTAATTTAAAAGACAGAAATAACTTCTCTATAAGTGTGTGAATACATATACACATGCACACACATATTTTTATTATGTATAAAGGACAATAAAATAGTCCTCATTAGATTTGTCTTTCATTGTCTTCCTCAGTGTCTCCTCAATCCTACGTAAGCTTTTGGGCTATGTGATATAAATGAAACTGATGTCTCAAATGGGAAAACTAAGAACATATATGGATAATGCATAAACTGTTAGAAGCTCCTCTTAGGAAAAAAGTATTTTGCTACATACTACTTGTAGTCTCACCTCTGCAACTGCTTCCTCCAGTGCTTCAGCGTACATTTGAGATAACATTATATCTTCAGAGAATGACACACTTTTGGCTCCTTCTAGCATGGCTTGAACTTCTGGGTGGTCAGCAGTTATCTCTGGTATTTCTAACACCATAGATTTTTTAAATGAACTTCACAGAGAACTTTGAAATCAGGACTTAAATAAAGCATTATATCATAACTTCAGCACAGCATACATTTTAAGCAATACACAATGTCTCTGAGAAAGAAACAAACACCAGTTCCAAATGCAGATGTAGAGTGTGTCTCATAAACTAAGATCTTGGTTTGCTCTCTCAGTATCAAAACCACAACATTTTGAACTGTACAGTATTTTCCATCTCTAAGCTAAATATTTTTTCAATATAAACAGAATGACATTTCTGTACCAGAATAATCAGGCATTTAGAGCATGCTAGAATTTCCATTTATTTGATTTCCTTTTGGTTCCTAAATCAAAAGGTTTACCAAACTAGTTTCTCAATCAATACAAATTTTAGATCAAAGCAGTGTATTTTAAACAATAAAGTAGCCTGTATTCCCTATGATGCACAAAACATTAATATTTTTCCACATTTTCTTATTAATTGCTGGCACAACAAGTATAATTATTTTAAAGCTTTATAAGAAATACTCACAGTTAACTCACAATTAACTTGAAAAATTTGGTGAAGAACTGTTTTAGCCAACTGCAGTACCTACCATGAGTGTAATTTGGAAAAAATGCCTTATTTAGTTTCTGTATTTATGTCAAGATTTTTCAATGATTGTATTGATACTTTTTACATGCACAAATGTACACATTTATCAGCTTATTTTTGCCAAGTTACAAGGTGCCTACAAAAGGAGCAGCATCTTAATAACTTCCTTTTGGTGCAATCTGCAAAAAAACTCAATGCAGCCCAAACCCAAACATCTCCTTATCTCTTAAAAAAAATCTGAAACAATCTTATGCTACAAAAAGATATGTAAAGGAAAATACATCCTCTGTTTGTACTTCAGTTTTGCAATAAAATTTTTAATTAGGATTAATTTTTCATTAATTCTAATAGGATTAACATCCCTGTCCTCAAAAGTATTTACATAGTCAGGAATAACATTCCTGTCCTCAAAAGTATTTACATAGTCAGGAATCTAGAATGCAACACTGTTTAACTGTTTCAATTTTAGTGTCCTAGCTCATCGTTATTCTTACAGCAATGCCAATGATTTTTTATCACTGTCAGCACCAGTTTTGCAGCACTTGAGGGAATACACTGACCTCTTGTTAGCTGTATCTACCAATGTAAAAGTCAAACACAATTCCTTGCTTAGATGAATAAGGCAAAATGGCCCCATTGTCCATTGGAACCCTAACTAGAGCTAACCATAAAAAGGCAATTCTAATTCAATGGAGTATTTTCATTTCAAAAGAAATAATTTTGAAAAGCATCCACTGAACTTCCTTGGAAAAAATACAAACTTTGCTTAAAAGATACTAAAATAACATATCATTTTCACCTTTGCAATATATTTATTGAATTTGTCAAACTGCAGAAAACTAGGCAGCTTAAGAAGCCTAAATGTGACCAGAGCTGGAGCGACTCATGAATGTGCCATCTGTGACAGCATAATTGGAAGGCTGCTCCAAAGTGAAAAATCTGTATATTGTGGATTCACATTAGTTCAGCAGATAAGCTGCTTTCTGGATGAGAATTTCATTTTTGCAGAGATTTAATTTGTCAGAAAGTCATTAAAATTGGATGTTTTCAAACAGTGTCAGTGAGACACAATTTCTTTCAGCTCAGAGTTCAGAAAACTCTTTTTGACATGGCCCTCAAATTCAAAAGATTTTTTTTAATATATATATTTATATATTTATATATATTTATATGTAAAAGCTATTCCCTAATAGCTATTACTAAGCTATTCCCTTCACTGCATGTTCTTTTAGTTCATATTTAATGCCCAGCAATCATAAAAACTTCTGCAACTTTTTCAAGTCAAAGTGACAGCAACTGCTTCAGTTAAATGATGTAAAGCAAATAAGACAGCTTCAAAGACCACAGAACAGCTTATTCACCTGATTCTTCTGATTGTTCTTCTGATTCCAATCTATTTTTCACTGCTTCTATAGCCTTTTCTACTGCATCCTTTCGCAATTCCTCAGCTTGTTTCTCTCTTGATTCTTTATATTGTTGAAAGAGTATGTCCATATCAAGAACCTAGTGAAATTATTTGAAAAAATACAAATATCACAGAAGACAAATATAGCATCTGGTCCAATATTTATAAAATAAAATTTTTTAGAAAAGCTCTGCAGATTTCAGAAAAACTTACATGTAATTCAAGTGCAGGGTTGGGGTTTTTTTGAAAAAGAAATTATTCTCCACTTGCATTTATATTTAATTATCTTAGATTCAAAGTTATTTATAGTATTCTAATACTAAGATAACTGCAATATAAGAGGATATATAAAAGTATTCTTGATCTGTAGCTTCTTTTATAAAAAAAAAATTCACTAAAATACTATGTTTCCTCTGTAATTCCTATATTTGTAACTTGAATGTTAATAACATGACAAGAACGTGCTTAACTGATTGCCAAGGCCCAGCTACCGAAGACATTTATGAACCTACCTTTCCATTATAATTGCGTGCAATTTCATTACAAATCGTTGTTCTTCCAGAGAAGGGAGGACCAAATACGAACACCTTACAAGGAGGAACTGGCATTGGAGGTAAGAGGTAAGGCCGTGGATTCAACACAAATTTGTTCAATGCCTCTTGGCAGGACAGCACGTACATTCTACCTAGAAAACTTAAAGCAGAAGAGAAGCTAGCAGATATAGACATCTCATAAAATAGATATGAAAATGAAGAGTGTCAAATTCCACTAACCTGACAGCAAACTCTGGGTTTCCCATTACAATGTCCCCTTCCTTTAGAGCCACGGGACACACTTGTCCCCACCTGCTCCTACGCCATCGGTATCTGGGTGCTATCAGCTTGTAAGATGACAGAGTCCGGAGAAGTTCATCCTGTTCATTAAAATAGTAATAATTGCAAGTGTCATTTTTGTCTGTAGCTACATATGCCTTTTTTATTAGACTGTTTTGAAACCTTTGGATGGAAAATAAGCTAACTTAAAAAGAAAAACACATAGTTTTTTGAACATTTAAATAAAAATTATTTCAGAATTGTAGAACCGTTTTAAAGAGAAATTACTTCATTTTTCAGGCCTGTTTAAAAGACCTGAAGGAAGGAATAGCAATTAAAGGAATAGTACTTAAAATAGTTCCTGTAGGCTTTATTTATTAGTTTTAAAAGTTTGAAATGGTAAAGAGCCATTTATTGAAGACACAAGAAAACGGCTAAAATTTCTTCTAAAGGGTTTGAAAAAAGGACCATTATCTGTGTCAGGAAATAGCAATATTAAAGTATCTATTTTAGACATGCAAAAATATAATATGATAGGAATAATCTTAATAGCCTTTTTTAAGAATGTGAATAGTGAGTGAATCCTAAAGTCATGGTGACTCTAAATTCAGAATAGTACAGACAAATGCTGGCTGTGAGGAGCTGCAGAACAACTTTAAGAACCAATAAAGGCAGGCATTAAAACAGCACTTTTACACAGAAGCTATGAATTTTCACCGACTGTCACTACTCAGAAACAGATCCCTCTGTGAAAGCATTTTTTCAATGCCCAAGAGCAGTCAGAAAACCAACTTGAATGTTAGGAATGTTGAGCACAGAGAGAATAGATGATAAAGGTTTGTGTTTAAATTGTTTAAATATTGCCCTTGTCTTTACTGCAATGTGCCTCCTACTGCTCTAATCTCAGAAAGGACACAGCAAAATTGGATAACTTTCAGAAAAAGCTAAAAATAATTGATCAATCCCACAACAAGTTTGTTGTGCAAGGAGGAATAAAATTATACAGACTGGAATTCTTCAGTAAAGCCACATGAGAGCAGGACAGAAGTCCGAATTCATGAGTTATTAGAGGGCAGATGTAGAAAACTAAATTATTCAGTGACTTCTGCATACTGGAGGAAAGGCTGCAGGTTCAACACAAGGGGAAGCAATTCTGTGCATAATGTTCAGTCACAATGCAGAACTTTTTGCCCTGAATACTGTGGTTACTCAAAGCTTACACACAAGCTAAAACACACAAATTAACTAAATAATAAATACAGATGACCTCTGACACAGAAAGTCTTTCACTTGTGAATTTGTTAAGAACTGAGAAAACAAAAGGGAAGGGAGGAGTACTTCTGAAAATGTGGGGTCTCCCCATTACACTTCCATTCATGTATTCAGAGTTTTGTTTCAGAAATAGGAAAGATGATCGTAACTAAATATAGGTGATGACATTCATGCAAAACTTCTGGCTTTCAGGTTTTTTGGAAGGGACATAAATTATAGTTGCCACGATTCAGCAGAATTCAGCAGTAACTTGCCATGTTTCTAATTAATTACAGGAAAATAGAACAAATGTAATCTCAGTTAGGCAGAATGTTGCTATATTTGGATTAGCATGTTGATTCTTATTCAGGAAGAGTAGACTGAGCTAAGAGTCAGTTGCTGAGATTGTTATCCTTTGGCTAAAGTTTATTTCCTTGGAAGGAATTATTTTTTCCTCTATTACTAAAACAAACATTCTGTTCCAAGTTTTATTATAAATATTATGTAGTTTTTTTGGGAATCACAGGGTTTTTTTTATTTTCATACTTTTTAAGTGGACTTGAGTCCCAGAAAGACCTTATATTCTCATTTTTGAAAGGTCAATGCTTACAAAATGCTCTTCCTGTATGGTAAAACAACCTGTTTCACTATTGTGAAACAAAGATGCTATAATATAAGCTTACAGCAGAAAAGTAATTCTAGTTATTACAGTCAGTCACACTTTAGAAAAGAACACCTACGCCCTGCTTTCCATCCACTGTTTCTTCTTCTAGTTCACTTTGGAGTCTGATTACAGGAGCTGCATTTTGAACTTCCATAGACTCGAGTCGGCTTACCACTGTCTGGAAATAAAATAAGTCTTGATTTAGTACCAATCAGTGTGGGAATCAGAAAAACAGAAAGGATTTGAAAAACACTGAAGGATTTGATCTGCAGCCTTAGAAGAAGCTAAGATTGATGTAAAAATACAATACACAGACATTAAGCAGAAAAATCATAAACTTAAATTTCTATAGTTGTAGGTGATAATATGCCTTAAGTAAGGGAGAAATTGTACTGAAAAGATGGTGAAGGGTTTATAATGTAAGGGTGTGGTTGTACAGAGTAAGCTAAGAGTTTAGAAGTTATAATAGAAGCACACATATATAACATGTGTGCCTGTGAGTTAGAAGTCCATTGGATACAAGTATCCACAGTGCAGTAGAAGTAAGTGAAGGTGATAGGTTAAAAAAGCAACATAAATCCTGTGGCAACTGTCTATTGGTTCAAAAATTATATATTGCCTTGTAACAAAGAAACTTGTGACTACTCTTGGGCTATGGCCGAATGCTTGCTCCTCTAAAATCGATGTTTATCTGAGCAATAAATTGTTCTTAGCTTGAAAACAGTCCCATCCCTTCATTTCTAGCAGTAACAATGATAAATCAGAACTGCTTTTGTCTTCAGAAGGGCCCAAAAAATCTATTTAAAATTGTAACTTATTATTTATATAACGGCTATGTAAAAACCAAGGCCCGGTTATTAACTCAGACTCACGCTAGTTATTGAGCTGAATTTTAAGAAGCTATTTGGTAGATACAGGCAGTGCAAAAGGCCAAATCACAGCTTTTCTGTCTCCTCATTACACTGTGAATCCCAAGCCTACTAAAGGACAAGACTGTGAAGGTTCCCCCAAGGAAGGGCAAGCACTCAGAGCAGCTCCAATTGGAAAAAGAGGCAAATCTCTTTGGGAAATCAGACTAGGCACATTCAGAAGCAATACAACTCTGGGTAGTTTATTTTGAAAGGTATGTATACCAATGTCTACCAATGAGACTGAGATGATATTTATTTGAATAGTTTCCTGAATGTAATATTGATTGAATGCAAATATTCCTGAAATGAAAAAGCAAATTCTGTCATGTTTGGGCTAGTTTTATTATAGGCCTTTGCCTTAATTGTAGGTAAAATGGTTGGAATCATAACATAACTTGACTGCATTTAATATAAATTTTGTGTTGCAACATTCACAAACAGATCATAAATGAGGAAATTGTATGTTCCAATGTTGCAAAATGACTGCTTATTTTTCCCATAGGGCCATTCATGGTAGAGTTAAACATACACTGAAATAATTAACTTAGAGAATTATAATAATACAATTTATTTCAAACAGAGGAGAAAATGCAGGAGAAGTTTACTTCCTACCTTGTCAAAAACAATCTCCTACTTAATTTTCAAACCCATACTCTCGGTTCTGATTTGAAGCAACTTTTAGTTATGAGGCAGAGGATAAGATTATTTATCTTCAATATTTATCATTGCAGGTTTTTTAATAGGAAGAACGAGTAATCTGTATTAATTTACATTAATACAGATCAGAAAAAGCACTGAAATCAGATGGACATAATAGAAAAGTTCGTAGCCTGCCTGAAAATATTCTCATGTAACATGTATGTAAGTCTGGGAGCAAAGCAGTGAATCTTAAAATAGAGGAAGGAAAGCAAGTATTTCAAAAGTCATGTTTTCTAATAGTAAATGAATAGGTTTTAAACACAACTTAAAATTTTGCCCTCAGGAAAACAATCCACAGAATTGAGAAATTATTTTCTAGTGAAGGTTAACTTAGCTGGTGCATAGTTTACTTACCTCCAAGACAAGATCTAGTTCCTGACTTCCATCCACTTCAATAAGATATCGACAATCCTGGTAAGCCAACAATCCCTGATAAAGAACATGCCAATCAGTTGAGTATAGTTATCTAGATAATGACACTGAGGCTCATTCTCTTCCTATTACAGATCAAAGGTTGGACTCCTGGGCACTTCAGCAAAATCAGGATTCATAGTATTAATGGTTTATAAAATCTTCTGGAGATTAACTTTTATGTGAAGACAGATAAATACAGAGCTAATTCCAAAACTGGAGTTACAATGGCTTCAAAAGATAGCTTAGAAATTTTAGCTCAAATGCAAGAGAGCTAAAGAATATCAAGATACAGTAACATTTAGTGTATGAATTCAACTTTTGATTGTCTCACTACCTTAATTCTTTGCTGGAAAATGAAGACAATCTCAATTAATACATTTCTCAGAAATGCCAGCCAATAGTCCAATGTTTTAACTCCCAATTCCTTTAAAATTTGGACCATATATTTTACTTTTCCTGCTTGAAATTTTCACATTATTAATAATGTCTTAGACTAAAAAACTAGCCCATGTTGGCTGTTAATGCCTCTCTCTGAGGACTGAGAACACTCACTCCATTCCTGAAAAATGATGGTCTAACCTCAAGCCTAAAAGGTCCTATTGAAGGTGACTTTACACCTTTGCAGGTAATCTGTTCCAGTTCTTCACTATATTTATGGTCAGAGCTCATTTCCTGGCTCATTTCATCTAGTCTGTCTTCTATACTGTAAATTAAATCATCTGCTCTATCTTTGGTCCAAATAGATAATAACTAATTAATTCTTTCTAATACTCCTCTAAAGGGAGGATAATAGTTTGTATTTCTCTTATACACAATGGTCTTACAGTCTTACTAGTACATTCATATTATTTGAGTTTAAACAATAGCATTTCATTTATTGACTTTGTTTTGACTAACTAAACCCCCAAAGATGGCAGATTGTCTGAAGTACTGAGGTCTAGCCAATTATTTCACATGTTGTAGTTGTTCATTAGGTTTCTCCTCACTGCAGTATTCACATTTATTTCAGGTAATTTTAATCTCAACAATTTATCAAGACATCCAAGTGTGTTCTGCAAATTTCATTCTACCTATCTTCCTATCAGTGTGAACTGCACACCTTATAAACTTTTTGTTTCAGTTTCAACTTAATCATCTCAAACTCTGCCTGGGCCAATTGATAAAACCCTGTGTTCTTTTAATGTATTAGTGGACCACTAAGCATCTTCACCAATATATTCATTGCTAGTGAACCCTAAGTGAACCCTACCAACTAGAGGAATGTGTTGAAACTGTTGAAGTGTGGTATACATCCTAAAGTAATTTAAGAAATCCACATGAGATTAATGTGTAATGATTAAATGTTTTCCCCTTCACAGCAGCAAGAAGTTTGTTACTCTAGCAAAGACCATTACACCACTTTTACACAATTTTATCTATAGGTTTAACTAATCCATAGGGAAATTCAAAGGTATAAACCATAATTGTCAAGTGGGCATCAAACATGAAGATTTTGCAGTTGCTTGTACTAAGAGATTAAAAACAACAACAACAACAACAACAAAAAACCCCCAAAACCAAAACAAAAAACTCCAACAAAACAAAATAAAAAACATACAGTAATTCCACTTTCCTGAACACAACAGGGAAAGAAACTGTCATAGCTTCAGAAATTAAATAAGTGGTAAAAAAAACTAATGGGCTAATTACTGTGTATATAAATCTGCAGGCAATGAAGCAGGTGAGAAAGGGAACCTATTGGAGTGAAGACAATGGATGCAGATTATTTATGGGATTGCATTCTGGAATGGACTCTGGTAATGATGATGAAATAATGGAGTCTTCAAATATTTCACTTACTAGATTTAGAAAGCATTTGTGGTGGCAGGTATGGGGTCACTTTTAGAAGTCAAAGCTGATTACTTTATCTTGACTGCAGAGTAGAAACAACACCTACAGATGACAACTTTGCATCACTGATTTCGGAATAAATTTCAGAATTTGGGGAAACATTGTAGCATGACCACCTCAATACAACAAATCTCAAACTAAAAAAACAATGAAAACAGTGCAAGATATTTTAAAAATCTTTTGTCATGCATAATCATATTACTTTGCTTTTTCTTACTTCTAAATGAGGACGTATCAGATCCTTGTATATTCCAATTCTTTTCTCTGCATTTTCAAGAAAATCTTCAGGCCTGTGCACTAGTTCATAAAAAGGATCTTTTTTTTTACGTGGACCTTTTCCAGTCTGCAAAACAAAATTTCAAGACACAGAAATAATGTATTAAAATAATTTTTGTCTTCACTGAAATTTTTTAAAAGTAGCTTTGGAGAGTATTTCAAAGACTATTAGTCCAGTGACTGCTGACCATGATCCTATTCTGAAGTGTTATTTCTATGAATGGAGAGCAGTGTACTTAGAACTTGGGTTGGTAAGCCTCTGCTCCCTATTATAAAAATTTAACCTGAATTCAAATCTAATACCTTCCTGAAAAAAGAGAAAATCCATTTGTAGTAGCGTAACATCAAAACCAGAAAACAAGTTAGTGGTCTGCAAATATTAATAAAAAAGTTGCTACAAAAAATTAAGAATTCTTTTAATTTGTCTAGATCAAGAAAAAGGCAGTGTAGAGCCATCCTTCTCCTCCTGATACACTTCTAACTTATGGCAGGAAACAAGATCAGTGAATTTTGAGTCAAAGACTGAGCCCAGGTTAAGCTATACAATGATCAATATTTGCTGTCACTAAAACCTACTATTTAAGTGTTACTCCACATCTCTTAAAGCAGGACAGAAATGGAATTAAGATTAATTTTGAGCAAAATAAATTCATAAGATACTACAGTGATATTTTAGAAGATCAGAATTTTTTCTGCTTTGTCTAAAGTACACTGTAATATTTTGCACTGTTTAGAAATTAGCAATATTTACCTCATCTTCTTCTTCTTCATCCTGCTCTTCTTCTTCTTCCTCCTCTTCTTCCTCTTCTTCCTCTTCTTCTTCCTCTTCTTCTTCATCCCGATCTTTCTTTTTCTTACGCTTGTCAGCAACTTTAGGATCCCACTGGTTCCTCTGATATATCACCCCTGAATCAGGGTTTTGCCTTTGTCCTGATATTCTTTGGAGTAACTCATGATCTGGACACTAGCAAGGAAAAATTAAAAGGAAATTGTGTTTATTGTACTGCTGTAACATCTTTTTCTTGGAGAGACAAAATTTCTCTAAACTGGTCTAGTAGTAACAGTATTTCATTATTGCCACAGTTAGCTAGAATCTCCCTTCTTCCTTTGTTTTTGATCTAATGAAAATAGTTACAATTCTGACATATCTGTGAAAACAGCTTAAATCCCCCGAAATCAAAAGCAAAGTTATTTCTTTGACTTTGGGGCAAGGATTTTTAATGTGTATTTAGTTTCAGTCCTTTTCCCAGAGGACATAGTGTTACTACATGAAGTCAAGAATTTAATTTTTCTTTCTGGTTTAGTTAGTATCACTCTTCTATTTGTATTGTTGCACGTGAATCTATACAACACATATTCTCAACAAGAGGGATTTCTCACTACATAGCATTAAAACAAAGACTGACTTTCTGAAAAAATCACATCTGCCCCAAAAGCAGGACAAGAATATGTCTTGTTGATGTTTTAGGATCTTTCTGAGACTACAGAAAAAAGGTCTGAAGTAGGCATTCACCAACTTTCATTATGCATGTTCAAGCAAATTAAGTCTTAAGAGTATGGGATTAAAACAAACACTGAGTTAAATCTGCAAAGTGATAGAGTTGGTCCATACCCAGAGGCTTAGCATCTGGAAAAACACATAGATGTGCCAACTAGAATCAAAATCCCAGGAAGAATGGAGGACACCACCAGAGGCTGACTGTTCAGAACCCATCCATTCTGCACATTCAAAGTAGAAGACAAAACCAATCTAGTTGATTATAAATAAAACACTGCTAGAGGAAGGGCCTGAAAGTGTGTTCATGACTATACATATGGTTATTTTTTTCAGATGGAGTCTGGCACAGTTCAGTGTGGGCCATCTAGAACCCTCCCCAGTGAACAGCTGGGCACAATCTGGAGAGTGGCACAGGCCTTGGGCCTTTCCCTGGGGGCAGTTTGGGCACTGCCATGCCATTCTGACTAACAGCTTAGCAGTGTTTGGCCAAAGCAGCTGGCCCGAGGTCTGAAGAGACCCTCTTGCCTTGTTTTGCTTACTAATGTGGACATAGCAAGCAACTCCATTCTTTTAAGTTACACTGAGAAAGTCCTCTAAATCCCACACTAACTATGGCTTATGTTTCTCTGGTTATATCAGAGTAATTTCGTAAAATATCTAGTATGTCACATCACTGCTCATGAAGAAATTGAGATTTGTAAACAAGATGAATTAATAATTAAGCAGTTTCACAATTAGTGACTGAAAAATATAACTATTTTCTAACTACTTTCCAACTTCCATATGTGAGAAGTTTCTTCCTGCATTACACAAGTGGCAAATTACATGTGTCCAAAATTCCATCATAATAATGTAATTCAAAGATTCTCTTTCTTGAAAACCTCTATCTTCTAATTGGTGGAGGTGCAAAACCTGTAACTGCTACTAAAGTTCTAGGACATGTTCATTACCTCATCAATGCTTATAATGGAACAAACCAGCAAACCTCTATTCCAATATAAAGAGAAGAATTTATCATTCCTCAATAAATTCTGTACTCAAGTATACAGAGGAAAATATTATATTTGGCATGCATATGAGTCTACTAATAATTAGGAAAAATACCAGGAAGTTATTGAAGATGACATTACCTTAATGGTAATCAGGAAATCCGGTTTTAATTTTAGATTCCTTATTTTCTCTATTTGTTGTGGAATAGTCATGTATTCCTCCGAGAGAGAAGGAAATCCAGTGAGAACATAACCTGCCAAATACATGTAATTGAACATATTTTAATAGGGTTGGTCAATTACAGAGCTATTTATACTCATCTCCTTTAAACAATGCACGTAGTGGTACAATTTTAAACCACATACATGACACAACACTATTAAAAAACCTGTGCACTCATGTCTGCTTCAGATGAAATACAGACAAAAAAGTGTATTGTTTTCAGCTTTATGGAGTACTCTCAACATATGTTAACTCAATTAAAAACATGTAGACATTAAAGACTATACTCAGACCTTGCTTTATGCACCCAGCACAGACATTTTAGTGCCCAAAAAGTGACAAGCTTTCAGTGACCCGTTTTGCTACTAAAAGGCTTTTTAAGTGTGGGATTCACATTTTCTGAACAGAGAAAGAGAGAGATAATTCTCTCTCTCAGGCTTTTTCATGGAGAAGCACAGAAGGAAAACAATTTTTATCTCTGCTTGCTGCTCCTGGTGTTTTGCACATGTGGAATGTGTGGGAAGATTGTTTACCTGAAGGAATTTTGTAACTGGATTCTGGTGAAGATTGCTTATGTTAATTAGCCTATCAGGTCCAAGCTGTGTGGACTGTTGGTCTGCAAACAGTCATGAGTTTTTTCAGTTAGTAGTAAGTATGATTAGTATAGTATAGTATTTCTCTTTAATATAGTTGTAATATACTATAGTATAGTTTTAATAACGTGAGTGTTCAGCATTCTGAAAAAAAAAACCAAAAAAACCCAAACTAGATATAAAAGGCACTGCAAAGAATAGCCAGTCTATGATTTAAAACAATTAAACTAGGAGTCTAAGCTTTTTACACAACCTTTACATGTTTTGCCATCTAATGAAGGGAGTCTGAACCACTCTCCTGCCTCTCAGAGGCACTATGCACATGGTATGCACATGGATCATTTGGCAAGCACCGGTTCACTCAGGATTCCCAGTGCTGAGTCCTATTTGGCAAACAGACATTGGCTCGACATGACAAGCAGAGTGGCAATGATATGTTTTCCTAGTTTTACAGTGCTCAGTCCCACAGATGAGCTTGTGGTTTCAAGTTCCTAGGAAAGTACTGTAACTGCTGATGGCTGTATGTATGCAGTAAGAACTACTGAATTGCAACAAAATCAATATTTTGGCCAGGATGAGAGACTAAACAAAAATCAGGTGGATTTTTTTAGCCAAATAATGAGAATATTCCCTTAGAGAAACGGTGCACGCTTAGAATTTTATGTGATAACATTTAAGTGCAAGTCTGGGCAGCACAAAAATGTGGCAGCAGTCTTGCAAGAGGTGTTAGAAGGGAAGACTCCTACTTCTATGGAAGCTACTATCCATAGATGCAAGGGAAGAAGAAGATAAGCAAGGGATAGCAAAATATATAGTTATTCCTCTAGGAAATTAAAATCCTGGATTCTAAACTATTGATACCTTTAGAGAATTCTAACTGGTAGTGACGTGTGAAGAATGTGCACAGCCTCTGCTTATCAGCACATCCCAGATAACAACAGCTGATGTGAGCGAAATGGAAGGGTAACATGGAAAACCATTCTTGGAGAGAGTGTTTGCCCCCAAATCAATCATGTGAGGAGGCTAAAAATCATTAAGTGTACCTAAAGCAACTATCAACTAGATCAAAAGTAACCAGAGGATTACCAAGAAGCTTTTGAGACACACTTATTGTGTATACTGTTTAAAAACTTGCATTTTACCAACACCAAAGGTAAAAAACCCAACCTTTCATACAACAGTTTCTAAAATCTTGAATGAATAATTTAAAGTGAATTGACTGAAAAAGTTACTAGAAATACTAAAACAAAAACTGGTTTTGGAGGTCAGCTCTAGTTGACAGGAAAAATAGTGAGGATGTTGGTTATTCTATTCCTTGCTACTTTGGGGCATGTGTAATACAGAAAGTGTCATGGCTACAGGAACCAAACTTTATTCAACTTCACAGTCATCTTTACAGTCCCCAGGACCTCTGCGCTCCTCTGTGATACAAACATCTTCAGACTGATTCAAGGAGGGGAACTCCAATAACACAGAAGCCTCTTCATGCCTTTACCAAAGTCCTCACATACATATTAAGAGACTGGCATTTCTGCTGCTACCTCTTCCAGCAGTTTTTTGTGTTCTTTTTTTAAAAATTTCTTCCCTATTTCTCTTTTTTATACTGTTTTAAAAGCCTGGCTTCACCAGGTAAGACTGTATATTTTGCAAAACTGTTGAGTCATGTACTAGAAAACAAATTAAACCCATTGCAACTGAAAGCTTAAAAAGCAGGCTAGTTTTTAGAGCAGTAGAAACTAACATTGGCACTATACTTGTCTCTCTCCTATAATGGAAATTTCAAATGAAAGTCAAAACAAGAAAAAGAAACTACATTTCCTTTTTACCTACTTTCTTCTTGGCAGTACATCTGTTTCCTCATCAGGGAAGCAGATTCAGACACTAGCAAGATCTGCAGCACTTGTCCTGACACCCTCAATTAACAAAATCTTTCCTCAAATAGTAGAATTATAGCCACTACCATTACTATTCTCATCCATCCTACTCTGTGTGACAAAATGCAAAGGGAATAAACTATTCTGCAAGAGGAAAAAAAGCCATAATACTTTGAATTTTCAGTAAACTGTTTTCCTTCTTTTACATTGTTTAAAATGCTTAAAATGTTTTTGCTGATGGATTTTTGTTATGTTGTTGTTATAGAAGTATTGAAGAATAATATATCTGCATTTTAAATCCTATCCTGAACAGGTAATATTGTCAAATAAGAGTCATATCAACACTTACAATTTTGGGAAAATTATTTTCTCAAAATCAACATAACACAGGATCAGTATGACACTTTCTGATCTCCCATACTGGTATATTAATCCCTAAACACACTTCCAGTTTATTGATATTCCACAGCCTGAAGAGCATGAGAAAAAGCTAGAATTATATTTGAGCACCAATAGATGTAAAATGGATGTAAAAATATAAGTAGCACATTCTAAGAAGTTTAGGCTATAAATATACTTACCATAATGAGCAACTTCTGGTGACTCAATCATTTGCAGAATCATTTCTGTCACCAGTTCCTCAGGAATACTTTGTCCTTCACAAAGCAATTTTTGACACTAGGGTAAAATGCAAAACATAGTCTTTTATACTAAGTGTTTGTTAAAAATGTGACAAAACTTACTAGAAGATTAGACCTTTACCTGAAGTCCATTTTCTGATCCTTGTTGAATATTCGTTTTAATTACTTCTGAGGCTAAGGAAGCATATCAAAGATAAGAAAAATAATTAATACCAAATATTTTCTAAACAGATTTGTACCTGCAGATATATACGTACACACACATACACAGGAGGATGCCTGTGTGCTCCAAGCAACCAGACTATTTTGAATGAGAAGCCATTACACTCAGGGCCATTATTATACTTTGCCCATCCAGAACCTGGTGCCTTATGGTAAGGACTGGGTAAGTGTTTCTTCCTACAATTTAACCCTGTATATACTACACAAAAATGCACAACAGCAGTTTTGCAGGATTATTTGAACTACTTATTTAAATTCAATCAGTCTTACTGTCTTTTACTCCAGAGATGAGTATTTGAGTTCAATCACTCTTTAAATTTAAAAACCAAGATTTAGAAGAACTCTTTAGACACACAAAATCACCTTCTTTAAGAAAAGTGACATCCATCAAATTCAAAGACTGCCCTATGTCTCTGTGGATAGTGACATCATATTAGAATGACCCTAGAAGTCTTTCACAATTCTGTATGAATTAAACAATCAGACATTTTATAGAAGTTTTCAAGAATGACTCTTATAGCTATGTTTAAATTACTAATAAACCAGGCCAGGGAAAGGTCCTGAAGCCAGGTGACCCATGACTATATAGCCCTAATCTTTCTTCTCAAAACACAGTGGCTGTTTTCCAACTGCTCCTACTACGTTGCACATCCTACCATTCATACTGTGGATAGATGTTCAGAACAATATTTGCCGTGGGCCAAAACTGAGACAGGGAGTGTACTAATTAACAATACAGGCAACTGAAAATCAGCAATCTGTGTGCACCCTGGCCCTGTTTTATTTATGAGTATTGACCAATTCACTGGATAAATGCATAGTAAGTATTGTATCATTAATAAGATTGCAAACACCTTTCCTATCCAATAATTTTCTGTTGGTTTATTTTTAACTCAGCACAGGACAGATGTTGATACTACGGAGTAAATTCGGTGGAGGACACCAAAGCCATCAGAAGAATGAACAGCCTAGGAGGAGCCAAAAGAACTGACCTTGTCCAGCCTGGAGGAAACCAGACAGCTCTTACTGCTATCTAAAACGACTTATTGGGAGGTCACAAAGACACACCCATGGTCACCACAGAGCACAGTTAGGACAGGAGGAAACAGACACCAATAGGAACACGATAAGTTCAAATAGGGTAAATAGGAAGCAACTTTTCATCAAGAAGGCAGTCAAACATTGCAAAGTGTTTCTCTGGGAGGAGGTGGAGTCTCCATCCTTGGAGACAGTCCAGATTGAACTGAGCTGCCCTTTCTAGCTCACCCTGCTTTGAGAGGAATGTTTGACTCAGTCACCTCTGGAGGTCCTTTCTGAATGAAATTATTCATGTTTATGTATGCTGAATTTATTTGTTTCTTCCTTTTTTAATGTAGAAAATGAACAAAAATTACTAGCATAAGTAACAGTGTGTACACACGTGTGCGTTCACTAGCTAAAAGAAGATTAAAAGAAATATCATGAACAATATAAGAGTAATTCCCTGAATTAGAAATAAGGCTTAAAAGCACAGTAACTGAGATTTAGATTGGTTGCTAAGAAAAACTTTCTAATGGCAAAGAGAATGTTACAGAGATAGACTGTCTAGAAATCTTTTAAAACAAATTTGATGAACATTTGTCAGTACTGATTTAAATACATTCAAACAGAGTGGACTAGCTTAAGTACATTCCTTAAGAAGTACATTCCTTAAGAAGAAGTGCCTTCTGATTTTGGCCTGATCTATGTTTTGGACCAGGTATTAATTTTTTTTTCTTGCTATACAATACTATGACATAAAAATTCCATATATACCTCAGTCAAAAAAGCACTTCATTAAAAGTGATTTTTACCATGTTACAATTCTTAATCTTCAAAAGTAAAGGTACTTCATTTGATAAATAACTGTTTCCTGGAGTTTATCCCCTTGTATTGGACACTGCACAAAAAGAAAGGAAAGAGCCTCCTATTTTTTCATGGTCTGCTCCTGGAAAATGTCTGTACTCTATGGAGTTGAATAAGTTGCCTCCATGTGAACAAAAAGGGTCACAGGAACCCCCTTACAGGACTGGGAATAGAATTTATGATTAAAAAAACAAAACACAGTGATTTTTCTAAGCCTTTCAATAACTGAAAGACTGTGAACAGTAATTTTATTTCTGGTAAAATGATTACTTGGTCTTATCAGAAGTGTTTGCTGCAATCAGAAACATGTCCTTTGAATTACAGGGAACAGTGAGGGTATTCTAACCCAAAAGCTATTGTGGAGCCAAAGCAATGTTCCAAATATAGCACGTGTTTACCTTCTATGAAAATGCAGTTCCATCTCTGTGCTAGTTTGCTAGCCAATGTTTTCTTTCCAGAACCCTTAAAATGAAAAATACACTTTTAAAAGAAAGAACAAAACCAAACATATAAGACTGAAGAACATATTTTCACATGATAAAAACAATGAAAATCTACCACTGGGATTAGGGCCTCTGAGTTATGCATTGGGCAAACACAAAACACTCTTTTTAATATCACCCTCTACTTCATATTGCCTAGCATTGCTAATATGCTGCTACTTGTAGCTTATCATCTCCAAAGTCATTATACTGAGTTTGTTTCTGAGCACTCTGTCTAAAACTCAGCTATGATTTGACCACAAATTCCTATGAGGAATTCCTTAGGACTAAGATGTATTATCTTCAGCCTCAATGCAAATTATGATGGAAAGCTACTCAACCCTTTCTGAGTAGGATACAATGGGATAATATTTTTTTACTAAAACAACAAATGCTTAAAAACTGCCCTTGTTAGTCCACAAATCTGGTTAGATACTGACAAAATCTTTATTATTTACATGAATCCAGAGGAAAACCGACTTAACTGAGAGCTACAAGGCTTCCAAGAGTGATTAACTGAATGGGATTTTGCAAAACCCATCATCTTCAACCCTTTGGATTGTGCCCTTTTTTTTAGAAGGGCATATAAGAAGACCTGTTTTGACAGTTTATTTGTCCTTGATAAATTTTGTGATAAAAAATAGCAAAACCCAACAAATAAATTACATTCTCAGTTAAGAGTGTATCAACATTCCAGCCTACTCATACCTTACGCCTTACAGGTGTGATGAGAATATATGTATTTGGCTTTGCTTTAATGGCACTGTGGTTTTAATTTTAAAGATATATCTCAAGTAGGATAGGTACTCTGCACATCAGTCAGATATATAAAAAATATTATCATAAAAATAAACTATTTCATTCCCTGCTTTCCTGGTAAGGTCTGTACAATTTTAATATCTTGTTATATTGATGTCAAGCATCTAATGAAGGCACTGGTTGAGAATATGTGAAATTTTTGTACTGCCTTTCAATGAGCATTTTATGGTATTTTGGTCTATGAAACATAAAGTTACCTTTGTCATACAAGGTTAAAATTTTGATGTTCATTCAAAACCAGATGAGTTAGTTCACTGTAGTTTTCTGTTGAGCTGAGTGCACTCTTACAAGTGCATAAGACACGTTATAAGGCAAACTTGTAACAAAAAAAAAGAACTCTCTTCAGCAAACTGAGGCAATAATATAAACTCACATTTGGGAAAAAAAAGAAATCTGAAATGTTTAGGCTGACAAAACATCAAATGTTTCTAAGTTAAGGAGGCCACAAATTAGTTGAGAAAAAGACAGACCTTGAATTATAGTTAAAAGGTAGTACAGATCTTTTTATCAGGACACCTTGGTGGATTTTGAATGTTTCCAAATATATAGGATAGAATTTGGTCAAAGTTTAATATTAAAGATCTGTAATATCTCATTACATGCCTGTAAGTCAGTACATTACCCTGAAGGCTACTTTACACCAATTTATGTCTTTAATATATCAAGTTTATTAAAAAATAAAACATTTTAATAGCATTGTTCTGGTTTTGGCTGGGGTAGAGTTAACTTTCTTCACAGTAGCTAGTGTTTTGGATTTGTGCTGAAAGGAAGTGTTGCTAATACAAAGGTGTTTCTGTTAGTGCTGAGCAGGGCTTAAACAGAGCCATGGCCTTTCCTGCTTTCCATCCTGCTCTGCTGGTGAGGAAAATGAGGGTGGATGGAAGCTGGGAGGGAACACAGCTGGGACAGATGACACTGTCTGACTGACACTCAAGGATATTCCAAAGCACATGGTGTCATGCTCAGCATATAAATCTGGGAAAGAGAAGGAAAGGGAAGTACTTTTGGAGTGATATCATTTGTCTTCCCAAGTCACCACAAAACATGATGCAGCCCCTGTTCCTGGGGATGGCTGAACATCTGCCTGTCCCTAGGAAATGGTGAATTAATTCCTTGTTTCGATTTGCTCATGTGCATGGCTTTTGCCAACCCATGTATTTTATCCCTTTTACCTTTCTGATTCTCTGTCCCACCCCACCAGGGTGAGTGAGCGAGCAAAAGGCTGTGTGGGGTTTACTTGCTGGCTGGGGTTAAACCACCACAAAAATAAAACCAATCCATTTTACCAATGTCAAAAGAGAAGAAACGTTTTGAGCAATGAGTAACTTTTAAGTACAGTAATAACATTTTTAATCACAATTGACTGAAGGCAAAAACTGGTCTCATTTAATAAGACCTAAATTTTTACCATCCTCTGCGGGATTTGAAGAGTGGCAAAATCCAAAAAGCAGGTATTTGACTCTTTTGGTAGCACTGGTAAACTAATGTTTTGAAAGGAAAAGTAAAATTGTGAGCAGAATATCTGACAAAAACACATCTATCAGATATCTTACTGGCTTTCCAAAGACAATAAAGCAAGTGGGCTTGGACAACAGAAAACATCTTTCAGCTTCATCTTCATCAAAGATGTCTGTCAAGGGCTGAGCTTGTTTTTCCTCTTGTGAAGCCATGTGCTTTCTAAGGCTAGAAGGAAAAAAAGAATTTGTAATAAAGTACAGTAGTTACATGTGCGTACAATGACCTTAAAATGGAAGTGAATTACAAGGTAAATGGATTTGTAAAAGAGAAAGCTTTTATAAGAAAAAGCATTTACAGAACACACACAATGCACCCATCAAATGAGAGAAAATCCATTTATGAAAAAGAAAGCACTGTTGGAACAACCTGTTGATGACTTCTTCATGAGTCTCATATTGGCTGTTGCTCTTTTTTAGATTTTTGTTGATTTTAATTTCCTGCTCCAATTACCACACAATTGTGACTTCTCTCTAGTCCCTGAAAGGGGCCATGGGCCTGCCAAGACCTTTGGGTTTGTGCATCAGACACAGAAGGGCCCTCCCATGGTCAGTGGAACTGCTCTCTGTGTCCACACAGGCAGGTACACAAATAAGGCTCTGCAGAATTAAATCACAGCTCTTGATCTCTTCCACCATCCTCTTCACAAATCCCAGCTCTTCCAGGAATGCAGGCAGTAGCAAGTCCAGTGCTGCACAACAAATTAAAATCTAAACAAATTACTAATTCAGATAAGCTGGAGGAAAATTTGCATGGACCTTTCAAACAAAAATGGAGGCCAAAACCTGAGGAGCTTGCTGAAGTTTGTTTGAAAGAGTCACAACTAACCCCACAGTCTTTAGAGGGCCACTTCAGAGTCATAGCCCCAGCAAAACCCACATGCAACCACCCACCCAACCCAGCACAGCCCAACACAACTCCTGTCAGTTTTAAACTAAATTTAAAAATTCAACTAAAAAACTCTACTTCAGCATGAGAATCTGAAAAAGTTTGTCTTGAAACATCAAACACAAATGTTCAGATGCTCTTGCACTAAACATTTTAATATTAAAAAAAGGAAAAAGCCACACATGCGAACCAGCTCCCCATTGCCCCCACAGAAACTCACTGGCCGAGCTTTACCTGCCGTGCCCAGCAGCCTCGCTCCCTCCCAAACCTTCACAAGGGCCAATTTCCTAATTCACAAAATCCACCACAACCAAAGCAAAGAATTAAACCAGACACACACACACCCACACCCCCACACCCACACCCTTCTACGCACACCCAGGACCATGTCCCGGTGGGAGCTCCCCTCCCGGTAGGAGCCCCCGTCCCGGTGGGAGCCCCCTTCGCGGTGGGAGCCCCGTCGTGCGCGCCCCCGCTGCCGCCACCGCCCAGCGCGCCCCCGTTGCCCGGGCAACGGCCGCGCCCCGCCCCCTGCGGGAGGGAGCGGCAGAGGCCCCGCCCCACACGGGGCGTGGGCGGGGCTGCGGAGCTGTTCCTGGTGCTGACCGTGCTCACCCCGCGGGGAGCGGTTCCCGGCGGGAGCAGCGAGTGCGGATGCAGTACTGCCGCTGCCGCCTCGCCTGCCCCGGTGCCCCGCCGCTGCCGCCGCAGCCGCCGCGCCCGGAGCCGCCGTTGCCGAGAGGCCCCGCGTGACGCGGCTCCGCGACGCAGGCGCGCTCTCGCAGCCCCCTGTGGGCGCGCCTGCGCATTGGCGTGCCGGCACTTCCGGGTTCGCTCGGTGCCGGCGGTGGTTCCCCGCTCTGCCCGGAGTGTTCCTCCCCCGCCTCCGGCTGTTCCCGGCGTGTTCCCGGGCGGCCCCCGCCGCTCTCGCCCCCACCATGCCGGTGGCGGCCGCCGTCCCCCTGATCAGCTCCGTGCAGAAGCTGGTGCTGTACGAGACCAGGGCTGTAAGTAGCGTCCCCCCTGCCGCCGCCGCAGGTCCCGGGGCTGCGGCCGCCGCACAGCGCGGGGGCATGTCCCGCCCCCCCAGCGTGTTAGCTCGGCCCTGCTCGGAGCTGCTGCCTCGGCTGGGTTGCAGCTTGTCAAAAACTACCCCTTACCTTTCTCTTCGTGTGTTGGGATCTGGTTCTTTTTGGTCACACACTCAAAGCATCCCAAGAATTGAGAAGAATAAGGTTTTAAAGTTCTTGTTTTCGCTGTGTCTCCGCCTCGTGCCCGTAGCGGAGCAGTGGCCTCTGCGGGGCCGGGCAGCGCAGGGCCCTGCGGTGCGAGCGCTGCCGAGGGGGAACGAGGGTTGGGCCCCTGCTTGTTGTGTCCTGGGGCTGCTGTCACACTGCCAGGGGAACACGGCTCCCCCCAGTTAGAACTGGACAGCTGAAGGTGTCCGGAATTAATATTTGAATTAAGAATTGGTTACTACCTGCACTGACCTGTTTGCTGTTTATTACCCGCTTCAGTGCTCATTGTCCGTGAAACAGTTTCCACAGTGTTCAGTCTGACCTTTGGAAGTAAGCTCTTGAAGATTTTCAGCATTCCTTATGTCCTGTTGCAGAAACTATAGGCATGTGTTGTTCACAGTAGTTTTTGTCACAGGCAAAGTGGATTGGAGGTTGAAATGGTAATTGCTGCTTTAGCCATGTGATGAGCATAGTGTGAGTCAGAAGCCAATTCTTGGTGTAAATACCACGTGTATTTACCATTCCTTAGCTCCCAATCAAATTTCTATGTGTTTCATAGTATGTTGGTTTCTTCACTTAAGGTAGTTTTTAAAAGGTTTATGGACCATGGCTCTACATGCAAGTTAGGCCTAGTTTCAAGTTCAGATGTTACCTGTACTGATAAAAGAAAGATAATTTATACACTGAAGCCCCTTGGAAACTTTCCAAAATGTCACAGATGCAAGAATGATCTTAGTATGAACAGTGATCTGACTTCCAGCTTTGCTTCTGTCAGAAGCAGATTTGTGCTTTTGTTGTAATTTCCCACTGAACAGCCTATGAAACAGAGACAGATCAAAGTATGCAGAGTTATTTTTACAAGTAAATTTTAAAAATAAAGGTTGCCCTCCAGAAAGTCATTCCAAAGTGTTACTTTTTACATAGGCCTAAATGAATTTTGAAAGCTACCTGATTTATCTTTCTCAATGTGGCTGGTAAAGGCTATTTTTTCTTCTATTTTCAGCTAAATTATTGTTATGTGTGAGTAGGGCACTGGGCAAATGTGATTTCTGAATCAAGTCCTGTATTACTCACTTTAGTTTTTCTTGGCTCACAACTCATGCTACATCTCAGTTAGCTGAGATTTGGCTTCCAGTGACTGGCATGTGTGGGTACCTGGCCTGCTTCTCTCTGCTGCTGAGAGACAACGTGCTGTGAGCAGGGCAGATATTGTGCTTTGGATTCTGTCAGCTATCTGCTGTTCCCTGGGCCTCTCCAGCTGATGCTGTTATTTCAGGATCACAGGCTTTTACATCTGGCCGGGGTAGCTCTGCCCGAATGGATGGGTTTGTTGTCCATGATGTGCTTTGTTCAGATTCAGTGAGGGGCAGGTCCAGCAGTCCTGATCACTCCAGGAGGCAAGATGGTTTTCATCAGCTGTGAAAGGCAGTGGTTTGTGGATGAGCACGTGCTGTTTGAAATATCTCAGCTGAGCAAGGGCATTTCAAGCTGATATTTCATTAACTTCTTATGAGTAATGAAAATGGAACTTTTTCCCTGTGTAAGGTTTTGTTCTTGCTTTTAAAAAGTACAAATTGAAGCATTTTGTGGTTTGATATTCAAATTCTAGTGATTTTTTCAGAAGAAAAAATGCAGTAGGAGTCATTTTGGTATGATTATTTGAAAAGACTTACTGCACTTAAAAAATGCCTGGACTAAGGGGTGTTAGAAGGGACTTCCAGAGAATACCAAGTTGAGCCCCCTCCTCAAAGCAGCTTCAACAAGCATATTACTCAGGATTGTGTGCAGCTAAGTTTTGAATACCTTCAAATATACTGATTTTACAGCCTCTGCAGACCTTTGGCAAGAGTTTGTGTCTCTTACCTACACTTTCCTGTTACATGGTTTTGGACAGCAGCAAGATGCTGCCAAAGCTTTCTGAAGGCTGAACAAACCTAAACCCAGTTCTCTCAGCACACCCTGTGCTCTGTCATGTGGATCATCTGGAGAGCTCTCTGCTGGAATCACTCTGCTGTATCAATGTCTGTCTTGTACTGGGGAGGCCAAAATTGGGCTGGTGGTTTGATCAGTCGCTGTTACAGCTCATGCAGTGTCATGTTGTGCTGCTGACAAACTTCTCCCCAAGGTGTCCCTCATGCCATCTCCTTTGCATAAGATCTCACAATCATGGAGTTGCCAGCTGTGACAGTCACTTGTACAGCATAAGCATCATCCAAAAATAAGAATGAACAGCTTTCTCCTGTTTCAGGTGCTTTTCTGGTTTCCCTAAGGCCATAGACTTGCTAGATCCAGCATGTGGGATTTGAAGTTGTGTCAGATACAGGCTAACCTGAGACTATATCCTAAGATTTCTAGTGCAAAGAAGGAATTATTTAAGTTGTCAGCAGTGGGAGAAACAATGATTTTTATTCTGGTCATTGAGCTTATTCCTGTAAAATCCCTGTGTTAAAGGAAGAGATGAAATGGATTAGGAAGTGGAAAAAGTGGAAATGGTTTACAGAGGTTTTCTTTATTTGGGTTTCTTTTTAGATAAAAATACAATAGTATTAGTGAAGTCAAAGAGGATAGGCTCTGCTCTGGTGGTGTTGTTGGAGTCAAATGAGAGACTGCAAGAGGTGAGGAGAACTGAATTCATGGCGTCAATTGAATTAACAGAGAGCAAAATTCTATATTTTCTATTAATGTTTATATTTAGGGTAGTTGCTGAAACCTACCTTTCCAGCTGATGCTTTGGGTCAATAAATGCCATGGAGGTGTTAACTGGAGCTCCTGCTTGTCCTAGGAAGTTGAAAGCTTGTTTAGAAGTAGTCAGAAAGATGAACTGAAAGTTTTATTCAGATCAATGGCAATTATCTTTCCTTTTATACAAATATTGATCACTGAAATGCACACCAGAGGGCACTAAAGATATTTGAGCTCTATGACTAATAAAAAACAAAAGACATTTTCCTCTCCTCTTCAGGAGAAAATGGAACTTTTGTGTTTTCCCCAGATGAAGCCCACCTGAAAGCTGTAGGTTAGTTCAATGAAATTATCCTTCCCCTGAGGCAATGTGACATTGAACAAGACAATTTATGTCGTCTCTATAAAGTCATATCACTTGCCTATCTTTCAGGGTATTATGAGGCTTAATTAATAGTATTTTATTCTAGTCAGGTTCTTTTACAGTCTTCATCTCCACAATATCCAAATGACTTGCACAAGCTTATTAAGTAAAGTGACTGGCATAATTACCTGTAGGTATTTCTGCCCTTTATTCACCAGAGAAAACTATGGGCATTTGTTTTATTTTAGATGGTTTTTATTCTAATAGTAACAGTATAAAGATTTTTGTATTCAAAACTCCAGGGGTTGCATATTTAATGTTGAAGTTAGACTGTGGTCAATTTGGAGAAATTTCAATATGGAATATGATTTCACAGAAAAACCTATAGAATTTTTATTGAATTATGAAGTGCACTGATTTATATAGATGGGTATCTGACACATTCAAAAAATGTTGAAAGTAGCGAACAACCTTCTGGGCAACCATTAGCTATCATAATTTTCTATCTGGAGGTGGCTGTGCAATGTGCTCTCTCTGGAACAGTTTCACTAGCAGAAGACAGCTCCTTTCAGCTGACTCTCCTATTCCCCTGTATTGGTGTTCCAGGAGTGATGGTCATGTGGCAGAGCAGAGCATGGAATTGGGATGAGAGGAGGAATTTTGGGCAACTCAAGAAGTCACTTTTGATCTTGACACTTAACTGTCTTGCCATACCGCTGGATTTATGGCTATAAAATATGGAAACTTGATCTACAGATGTATGTGGGCTCTGAGAGCATTTATGAACAGGGCAGATAGCTGGTGGCATAGCAGTGATGAGAGCACCACAGGTTTTGAAGGGTATTTTGAAGGATATGTTTTCAGGCAGAGCAAAACTAAAGTTCAAAAGTGAATGCATCCCACTTGATGTGAACGATGTACCTACAAATGGCTGCCTAAGTTCTGGCAACATGGGTTTTATTTCTTTTGTTCTGTGTTGTTCTGGGTGTCATATGATAACTAGAGCAACAGGAGAGAGATACACATACAGATTTGGTTTTGGTATGAATCCACCTTTCTGGATGGGAGGCTTGTGGATAAATGATCACAAATTGGTGTATTTAAAGGTAATGATTTTATGGGAAAAAAAGGTATTTATTTTAATGTAAGAAAGGATGAATAAAAATAGGCACATTCTGTTACATATTTTTATTTCTAAAACTGAGCTTGTTATGGCCCTAAAAACTAAATAAATATTATCCTCTGTTTAAAGTAGAAATTTACTTTGAGTATGAATGTACTGGACAAGGGGTGAAGAGAAAGTGAGTAACAAGAATAAGGTTATGAAGAAGGGATCAATCAGTGTTGAGGTAAAAATAAATATACTAACTGGTGAAATTACTCTGAATATTTTCAAGTTGCTCATGTCAAGGAGAGTGCTGTGACTGGAATATGACAAATGGAATATTTAATCCATTCCAAAGTCCTGCATATAGGAAAGTAATTGCAAATTCAGGCAAATGACATAAAACACAGCCTAGACTTAGGAAGATGCTGTCAGATCAACCTGGTTGTATTGCACATTTTAATCTAAAAATTAGATAACCTTATGTATTTAAATCAAATCCTCTATTGAGATGCAGTGCCACAAGGAAAATCTCTGCTATGGAAGGAAGAAGCTTAGAAGAGAAATTAGTAGATAAATTAGTGTGGAGTGAGAGAGGAATCATCTGATAGGGATGATTTTTTTTCAAGTAATGTTTTTAGGACTGATGTACTTAAGCATTTTCATTAATGTTATTAGCTCAAAACAGGGACCAGATCAGATTAGTCTTTTAAGGTATTGTAAATAATTAGGATAATCAGAGCACAATAAAGCAAGAAATTATGGTGATGATCCTCAGGAGTAGGTAAAAGGAATAATTTGAAGTATAATGGTGTACTATAAAAGTTCATGCACCTTACAGTAGATTCCACACCAATGAAAGTTTACTGAGAGTTTATCAATTCAGAAGCAGTAGAGGAGAAGGAGGATCTGGGTGTTTTATCTGAAGGAGCGAGAGGGTTGAGCTGCTGCTGAACTACAGCTCTGAAAAAGAGAGATGTGGTTATTTGTGATATGGTCATTAATGAAAAATACTAATGTATCTCTAGAATAAAATCGTGTATGGTATATTGTGCAGATTTACAGTCCATTTTCATCTAAGAAACAAGAATTCACTCAGGTATAGGTCCATTGATGGTCCAGTGAGATGACATTCACGCTAGCAATGTCTTGAGAGGAGTAAAGGGACAGCAAGCCTTCTTTAGTCTATTGAAGTGTGTGCTGGAAAGGCATCCAGTTACTTATTTTCCTGAAAGCATTCCAGCAGAAGAGATGCTAAAGAGCAAATAGGTATTTGGCTAACAAAAAATGTATAGATAGATAATTAATAGATTTAATTTAGAATTAGAAGGGAGAATCTGGAGGAATCCTTCAATGGAGTAGCAAGAGAAAAGTCATGTTTGGAAGCAAAAAGCTTTGGTTGCCTTGGCACAAAAGGGATTCATGGAGTTCTGTGGCTTGTACAATGCAGAATGGGTACTCATTCCTACATGACCAGGGAGTGGTGCTGGCAACATGTGTTCTTAAAATTTCTCCTGTTGAAGGATCTTCTTTTGAAGAGTTTCAACAGATTAAGGGAAGCAGATGGCTTTGCTTTTCCAGGTACCACTCTTTGTGCCTTATCATGTCTTCCTTTCTTTGTGTCATTCTGCCAGTTTCTACAAGAGATGAAAGACAGACACTTCCAGAATTACTCTAGGTCCTGTAGAAAGAAGGAGCAGAGTGGAGTTTTTACACTGAGGTGTAATTATACTATGATTCTATTTTAACTGTCAGTAAATTACATACCTTCTCCCCAGGTCAAGTTTGTGTTGCTTGTAATGGTAAATGTTAGGGGCCATCTTTCTGTCCTCACCCATCACCTTTTCTATCTTATCTTCTGTGCCTGTCCTGTTGAGGAGGGGGAGTGAGAGAGCCGCTGTGTAGGGATCTGGAAGATGGCATGGTGAACCTGCTTCTCTCTGGGCTTTGTGTTTTTGGACACATCCATGGTCTCAACAGCTATCATTTGCAAGCTTTTTGTCTAAAATCATAACTGTTTTCTTAATGCTTCATGAAGATTTGAAAATTGACTGTATTAGTGCACTGCCTATTTTTCAACTTGTAGTGTATTTTTGCACTTTTTCCCTCTGTTGATTAAGGTCTTTGTAGCTTTTTAACTGAGGATTGAAAAAGATTTTTGCTGTGCTAGCATTTCTTAGTCATAATTAGTCTGTACAAAGAAGTAAATCATAGTTATAGACTCAGATTTCAAAGAAGTAATCTTACAGAAAAAAAAAAATAAGTAAGCAGAATGTTTGATTTCAGAACTATTACCCTGCCATTAAAAACCAACAAATTTCAGTAAGTGTTTTTATTTTGTTTCAACTCCTTTTAGAAGAAGCTGTTTTGCTTGCTTTGGCTGAATCAAAAGATTGATAAAAGATGGTGTAAAGCCTTTCAATTAGATTGCTTTGGTTAAAACTCAGTCCCAGGTGGAAATGACTAATGCTGTTCTATCTTGTGGTTGCTTAGTGATAATTGTGCAATAAATTAAGCTGCAGTCCAGCTCTTGTAGCTGCCTGGTGCGTTGCCATAGTTGGTGAAGTGTGCTTGTTAACAAATTTCAGCAAAGGCCAGGGGCACAGTAAACCTGGAAGCAGCATGGGTCACCTGAGGTGTGGTTGGAGGGATCTGGCCAGAGCAGGGTGAGGGAGCTGGCAGTTTCTGCTGCACTTCTGTTCTCTGGAAAAAGTACTTTGTTGGTCAAGGTTGCCTGTTTATCTAAATGCACTGGCTGTTCTGTGGAGTGGAATTGTTTGAGACACTTGGGAAATGCTTCAAATTATTCAGTTCAACTTAGTAATAAACAGAATGAAGTAATGAGGATAAATACTCCAGAAAGGTTTCCATAGCTTTTGCTCTTTTTTTATTCTAACAATTTCTGTTAATCAAAAGAGTTGTAAACACTTCAGCACATTTTAGCTTTGAATCATTTTACAATTATATTACAGCCATAGAAATTTATTTGTTGTTACATGCTCAGTGTTGTGTTGATTTGGTATTTTTCTTTATGATTTCCTAGTATTCATGTGATAGGAAATATAATTGCAGCACATATCACTGATACTGTTTTATTTGAGCTCTGTGTCATCCAGTAAGATAGACTGATTTATTCATTAGATGCATAAATTAGGTAGCAGAAACAGCTAATGCTGAGATGTCTTTTTGTGTATTTTTTGCATCATTAGTTTTCATACGATCTTTGTTTTTCTTTCAGATCTTGAAGGTTGAATATGAGTGGGCATATCAGGCTGTTTTTCAAGTAATTCTGGGGTTGTTAGCCAGTCCTGAAAACTTCCCTGAAAACTTCCTGAAAATCTAATTCTGGGTTCCTAGTTTTAAACACTAACCCATATTCAAAGTTTTTGCAGATGTTTCCTTTATTACTTCCACAAGAATATCCTCTGACATGCGGTGGGTAACATGCCCATTTGCCAAAGATAAAGTAAGGCAGGCAATGAGAAATCTAAGTCCATTGATGCTCAGGTTTGATGCTGCTCTCAAGTGACCTTCTTTAATACATTACACAGTCTGGCTCTCCAGCTTAAACCCCTTAAATTAGTCTTTAAATGACTTCAGAGAGCCTGTTAAGTACCATTCATTATGGTGGTTACTTCCATGATCTGCAGGTACAATTACTCCTCATGTAATCTAAGATTTTCTAAGCAGCAGCAGCAGCAGCAGCAGCACCTATGCTGGCGCTGTAGCTGTGCACAGCCCTCTATTGCAGCTGCCAAGGTGATGTGAGTAATGCATTCCTCATAGCACTTCTTTGTTTTATTAGTTAATTAAAATGATAATGGAGAAGTGTCCAGCTGAACTTCCTTAGAAATAGCATTTGCAACTCTATATCCATCTCTCTCACTCTCTCTCTCCCCCTCCCCGTGGGTCGTGTGTGTCCCAATTTTAAATGTGCTCTATGGTCCAAACTGCCATTAGGACAGCATCTTAGAGTTTTGCTCTTCTGTTTATATTCAGTATTACTTGTTGGTAACCACAGGTGTCACTTTGGGAAGAAATTGCACTCATTTAGTGAGCTGGACATAGTGGGACATCAATGTGCTGTACTGCAGTATTATGGAATACTTAAAATTGTTTACCTTTAATTAACTAACAATTTTCTGCAAATAAAGAAGCTGCACTCCTGAAATGCATACTAACTTCTCATCTGAGTATTACAAATGAATATATTTCCCTCTGCCCATTCACCTTTGCTCCATATGAAAAAGATGGTATAATGGCATGGTCAAAGCGAATGTGTGTCTTGGTGGTTTGGTGTTTCTTGCTGATGGTGGGTGATAGCAGCAGAAGAGCTGTACCATTTGGTGCCATGCACTGTCCTTGTCATTTCTCTGCTGGGAAGCAAGAGCTTGGCACGAAGGGATCCCCTGCAGAGACTGGGGAGACTGGGCTGTGCACTGCAGGACATCAGTCCTGAAAAAATCCCTATAGGAAACGCTTTCCTGTGCCAAAGTGCTGCCTCGAAGGCTTCAGTGAGGGAGTATTGTGATGGTATATGAATTTGGGGGGCCTCCTTACTGTCATTCAGGAGTAAACAGCAAAATTTACCACTCAGTTACCACAGTAATGGCAGTGTACAAGGTGCAGCTAGAAGCTGGTGGTGTTTCCTTTTATGACTTTTAAAGTGAAGTAATTTTTTTCCTGTTTAGAGCTTACTGTATGTCTATATCCTTTTGTGAATTCAAGGAAACTGAAGAGGTCTTTAAGTTCTTTTTACAACTTAAATATTTTGAGAGTAAAGATGTTTCTTAATGTCTAGTTCGTATAAATTATGAAATGGTGAGATTTATATGAATATGATTATTGATTTCTTTTCCCACATCTTAAGTCCATGTGACTGTTAAAGGCTGACTGCATAGATGCACATGAATTTGCCATGCTTTCCTACTAGGTTGAGCATTATTAATGAGTTCCACCTTGCTGTGATAGCACCACACTGATTAAATGAATTAGAAAAAATGAGAGCTTCTTTTAGCAAGTCAGTCCTGCAACCTGTGCTTATTGTTAATTCCTCTAAATGTAGAAATTAATTTATAGTTTAAATTCCTTACAAAAAAAAATGGACATACTATATGTTTATCTGTGTTTATTCTTTCATAATTTAAATGTGAATTGAAGCTATTTTTTTTAAACAGTAGAATTATCAACCAGAAAAATCTATTTTTGTGGAATAACATTGTGGAGAAGAATATAATAGCAAATATAAATATAGAAGAAAACTTGCATTACTGAAGTACTTACAAGTGTTTAGTATGGATCAGGAAAGACTAGTTGATAGAAATAGCAAAGGAGTACAATATTGCAACAGAAGTTTTAGATCATGAAAATTGAAAAACTCATGTATAAGCTTCTGCTAAATGTTACAGAGCAAGTGAAAACACAGTAATGGCTGGGGGAGGGTGGGGTTGGACAGTACCTGGTGTAAGTTACAGTTTATCTTCTCTAAACAGGGTTTAACCTTTGATTTTAATTTTTTTTCTGTTTGTAAAAAGGAGAGAAAGAGGTCTTTTAAGTTCTAGAGGTTGTTTGTATACAAATATACCTCCTAAGATACTGGTGTCTAAAACAGTTTATTAATAGTCCATGTGGAATATTGCATATTTGATGTTAGTAGTAGTGGATTTAGTCTAGGCAGAATGTAAACGGCAGTGCTGATGTCTTAAGTTACACTGGGTTTTGTTGCTTTATCTTGTATGATATTCTGATTTGTCTTCTTGGTTTTCTTTTGTGTAGAGGTATTTTCTGGTTGGAAGTAATCCTGCAGAAACCAAATACCGTGTTTTGAAAATAGATCGCACTGAACCAAAGGATTTGGTTGTGATTGATGATAAGGTAAGTGCCTCTGTATTTTGTTGCTTGGCTTTTGTCCCATTGTTTCAAATAATACTGGTTGCTTGTTGGAAGCCCTGAAATAGGAAACAAAGAACGTAGAACGTAGAGCAGGCCTTTGGTTTATTGTATATTTCACCAATTAAGCAAATTTTTTTGTTCTCTGACATGAAATTACATTTAGCTACAAAACAGTAACTTCTGTGACTTTTTCTTTTAAAGCATGTTTATACACAACAAGAGGTGAGGGAACTTCTGGGTCGTTTAGACCTGGGGAACAGAACCAAGATGGGGCAGAAGGGCTCTTCTGGGTTATCTCGAGCTGTGTCTGCTTTTGGTATAGTAGGTGAGTGTTTTAATTGATTTTATAAAAGCTTTTGTTTTCCTGGGAGGTGAGGCTTATTGCGTCATGTTGTATATCTTTCTGTCTCCCTTGATTTTATTTATTTATGAAACTAAAGAGGATTTAGAAATCTGTTGTGCTCAAAGATAAGTACGTTTCTGTGAATTTTTTGAAAACAGGTGGTCAGTACAGGACTGAAAGTTGTGCTGTAATTAGTCTTTTCTTTGTCACTAAGGGACAGATCTAGGAAATAGCCAAACTCTAGAAACTTGGTTGAAGATCTTACCAAACTCAGCTGATCTTAGAATACAAGTCATGTGGAACCTGGCTCCTGAATTCCAGAGCTCACAGAATGCTTTTTAAAAAGAAAATGAAAGTCAACATTCTTTATTAGGCTATATTACTTTGTCACACACTGTTCAGAAAGATAACATTTCAGTTTGGTTAACTTTTTGCAGTGACATATTTAAAGATTTCTTTTTCATGTTTAAACAAGTATAACTGACTGGTATGTCAGCTGAATTTTAAAATGTTGCTCAGCTGTCCATAATCCTCAAGCATTGCTTCAAGGATTTAATAACTTCTAACTTAATCTGAAAGTCACTACTTTCCTGCCTAATGTCTGATACTGTGGTCAGTACATTGTTGGCTGATGTCTCTAAAATAAATGTTAATATGTGCTGTGACAGCCCTCAAGAATACTTTGTGGTTTATTAGAGTCAATATATACCTGGATATCTAAAGCCAAAGCTGCAGAAAAAGTGGAGAATGCAATTACTTTAAAGGATGCTTCCAAATTTTGCAATCAAAACATAATAAAATACTATTCTAATCCAAAGCAGATTAGATAATAAATAATAAAATACTATTCTAATCAAAGTGGCAAATTAAGCAAACTTTATTCTTAATTCCTTTTGCCTTTGAAGCATTTTGGAACTCATCAGTGCATCCAGCTTTTCAGAAATTCCTCAGATGATGTTTATGTTTCTTACTGATTTAAGAGTATTCATAATATGGATAAACCTTAAGGAGCTTGTAACAGCATTGCAGCACTGGGTTTTTTGCAAAAGCTGTCAGTGCTTACTGTCTAAATATTTGATAAATATTTGGTTGAAAAATGGTTGCAGTCAGTTAAAATTTTGCATCCCAATTGTATGCCTGTTTATACGTACTGCTCATAACAGGAGAGTGTCTGTTCTGTAGCTGCACAAATGTATTGGCTAACAGATATGGTATATGTATTTCTAGATGACTCTTTAGAAGTAACAGACTCTCTTATCAGAATGATATACTTCCAAATTACATGATTCAGACCATATCCGTATAAACATGTAATTTGAAGGAATGCAACTGGTTGTTTATTTCTGCCTCCTGGCTCAGGTCAGAAGAACAGGGCTATTTTTCCTAAAATTGTAAAGACCAGCTTTGTTCTGTCCTCTAGTTATTTCATTAACCAGATGCAGTACATTCAGTGCACTCAGAATGGGGGTGCTGATAGACTGAGTTCTGGTTTACTGTGTAGTGTTTAAAAGTGGAAATTGCTTTTTAAGGGAGGGAACCAGGCCAGGGAGAAAGGCTCAGTTCCTTGTCAGACTTTTCTATAATGTCTAGTGAAATTCAAAGGACAGAGACTGTTCACATAAGTGGTTTTAGTACCTGGAGGATACAGGAAGAACTGTGACTACTATTTAACAACTGCAATTCAATAGTCTGCTTCAAATGGAAGGTTTGTTTCTTATTGTCAGCAGGGCCTCCTGTCTTTGTGCAGGTGAGAGCATTTTTCCAAGGGGGGCTAATAAGGAGGAAGAAAAGATTGCAGTTCATTCGATCACGTTGCAGCCTCCAGCAGTGACAGGGAGGAAAATGTGTGCTCTCCTCATCCTTCTTCTTTACTTTGTACTGCAAAGCTAAAAGAACTGAGTGTAAATACAAGTAAAACTATGAATTGTGAGGGTCCATTTGTATCATGTCATCATCATCATCATCTTCATCATCATCATCTCCCTCCCCAATTTAATCTATTGGTTTATAGTACCAGTAAATAGTAGTGAGTGAGTTTCAAGCTCTCAGCAATTTATCAGAGCAGCTACATCCAATAATGTAATTTACTACTTATTAAAGCATATTACTGCTATATTATACGGTATTTGTACCACATTTGAGTTCAGAGGTTTTTATGTCTTTCTATTTTTTATTTGAATTTCTACATTTGTGTTATATTTAAAGGCTTGTTACATTTTTTCCCAATCATATATAATAGAAGTATGCAAAGGAGGCACTCCATGAAGAAGCATGGCTATGCTCTGCAGGGAATGAGGGTGGAGGTTTCAGAAGCCATCTTTTTATAGGCAATAAAACCAGACACTACCTGTTCTACCTTCTTAGCCTTCTGTGTTTCACCAGGGTCAAGTGTTGATGTCTGAGAGAGGAAACATGAAAAAAAGGACTACCCCTGACACTGAATGGCTCTGATTTGGGGGAACTGCTGCTGTAGTCAAGGAATTCAGTTCCAGGAATTCAGTTAAGGAGAGAGAGCACAAAGATATTTTACCCACAACTCCTTTCGCTGTTCTGTGTCCCTCCCCAGCAGAGAGTACATAAACCTGAAAAGAAAATAGGAGTCTGGGATTCTTCCTTACCCTAGAACATTAACCTTTAGTATCTGAAGTAAATAGAGTGTGTCTCACTGTGAACAATGAGAGTCCTGTCAAAAGCAAATACAAGTACGTTAAGTAGATAGAAACATAGTCCAAATTTTCAGTGTCCTAACTCTGCTACCAAGTATTAAAAATACCCACAGTGGGAAGGGAAATAAGAAAAAAATATGTATTTTATTGATTAATGGGAGTGAATTTTAAGAGTCTGTATATATGTGTGTATATATATATGTGTGTGTGTGTGTGTACATATAACATTCAGGAACAAATAAAAATTCTTTGAAATCTTGAGACAATCCTGATACTGTTTTGCTAAATATATTTTATCAAATAAACACAAATATGCCACTAAAAGCATTGTAATACTGTTCTAACAGGTTTTGTCAGGTTTTTAGAAGGCTATTACATTGTGTTAATAACAAAAAGAAGAAAAATGGCAGATATTGGAGGTCATGCAATATATAAAATAGAAGATACAAATATGATCTACATTCCAAATGACTCTGTAAGAATCAGTCATCCTGATGAGGCCAGGTAAACAATGCTGGTAATTAGTGTGTACTTCTTGAATATTTTCTAAACAATGTTGAATTGCAACTGGGAACTTCGGTCATGGGTTTTTTGTATTAGTATGTCATTCAAGCCATTTTATCTTGTTGTTTTGGGAAATAGACTGGAAGTTCCATGGCGTCTAGCCTGGAGAGTAAATACAGCTGTCATAATCTAGAGTTTATTATCCACATCTCCATGTCACAGCTAAGTTTAGCAAATCTGCACCCGGAAGTGTCACATGTAAGCATTGTTCCTGCGAGGGCAATGTAATGCTAATATTGGTTTGTACGATTTGGGGCACAGTTCTTTATTTAGTAGCTTTTGCATGATGTTAATCTCACCTGAAGAGATCTTTTGTGCCCTTCAAGAGGTGCTGAATAGATTATTAAATGATTCTGTGCTGTCAGCATCTTGTGCATGTTGCAGTTGTAAAGGGTGGTGAAAAGATTCACTGGTAAGTTGAACAGCTTCTTTCTTTTCAGAGACTTTTTTATGAAGAGAGAAGTTTAAGCCTTTGTTTTTATCAGGGTAGGGTGACTTTGCTTCTATGAAATAGCAGGCAACTGGTATCAGTAAACTGTAATGAGTCTGTACGAAGTGTGAATAATCAAAAAGTGATGATTTATGATAAATTGATGTCAGGTAAAGAACCAAGCCAGTTTTAAATATTAAAAAGCTTCCACTTTAAGGTGGGATTGATCCCAGACCTCAGTCTCTCCTCTTAGGGTGCAGCAGACCATGTTATCTAACCTACATATTTATGGTGTCTGACATTGTATTATTCATAGACAATGTCATAGTTTCTTCTGGGAATTTTCAAGGCTATGACAGATTTTTATAGATATTTCTTTTCTTGTTCATTTATTTGAGAGTAATGGAAAAATTTTATATCTTGTGTAGTATTTTTGAGAGTTTTCTTTTTTAAGTCCTGAAAAATGTAATGTGCATAAGTGGAAAATAGAACCGCAACTTTACAACTGTGTAAAGAAATAGAGTATGTGTATGAGTAGATATTAGTTTTGTTTTCTTTAAAAAAAAGGTGTTTTATTTATTTAATCCATATTCTGACATTCTAGTTTAACTACCTGTCAAAACAATTACAGTAAGATAGGATGGGAACATAGGGAAAAAATATCAATATTTACATGTAATTTCTTTTCTGTGATCCTCTGAATGACATCTTAAAGTCTGTCTTGTTAAAATAATAATTTTTCCTCCAACTTGAATTATTTTGCTAGGTATCTGAGAATCTTTCAAAATGTGGACCTTTCTAGCAACTTCTATTTTAGGTAGGTATAAGTTATTATTCCTTTAAAAAAATGTGCACTTACACTTGCTAGAAGATTATAGGTTTTGTTTTTGACACCCAAGACTTTTGATATTCTGGAGAAATAAGACACATGATCATGCTGCTTGTACATCTGCATCTGTGTATTTTGAACCTGCTTTCTCCTTTAATCAATTGGCTAGGAATTTAGTCTCCATTAGCTTAAGAAATATAGAACTATTAATGGCATGGAAAAAAGTAGACACTGAAACCCACTGTTTCCACTGACTGTTCAGCCTTGCCAGATTATGCAGAAGTTCTCTCTTTGGAAAAGTATTAGGTTTCAGGGAAGGTTGCTTGTCTTGTTATTTATTCTTTATTGATCCCATTTTCCATAAATAAAGCTTTGCCTTGACTCAGGAGCAAAGGCAGAGAAATAGATCCTCATTTAAGATACACCCTACGTGGGGTATGTCTTTCATAGGGTTTTTTAGTCATTGCAGTTCTCTTGTTTATTGTTTCATGAATGCCATACCTAAGACAAGTTTCTGTGTCCCAGCTACTATTAAGTGAGATTTTTGGGACAGCACAAAAATGGGAGAAATGTGATGGTAAACCTGGCAGTAGTGGAAGAAGACTTGAAGACTTAAAAAAAAAAAACAACCAAAAAAACCCCAAAAGCAACCCTCTTGCAGTCACCAAAAGGTGTGTCAGTTAAAGATGCTTCCTCTTGGAAAATGAAGGCTTTCACAGCTGGATCTGTGAAGATAAAACCTACCCAAGTTTTATGTGTGTTTCATGCTTTGGCATGTGAAAGATTTTTTTCAGTGTAAAATGTGAGTTTTTCTTCCATGCAAATATATGTTTAGTTTTCAGTTAAAAGACGAATATAAACACTTTTTCAGTTTTTGTAAACTGTAAACAGTTTCTGTGTTCGTAAAGCTTCTTTTGGAAATTGTTTGTATCATTTGCCATTTAGAATCAGGATCTGTGTTTCTTGTTCAGAAGTCTTTTCTATAAAATAGTACTGTGTTAAATATAAGTATGGGTGGAAAGTAAGGGCTTTCAGAAAATTCTTCTGCATCTACAATTATTAATAAATGTTAAATATCTATCAGTTACAGCTACGATCTGTCTCACTCCCTTCAGTATAATCTTACTGTCCTGAGAATGCCACTTGAGATATTAAAAACTGAAACAACCCAGACCCGACAAGAGAGTTTTGATATATTTGAAGATGAAGGACTTTCAACACAGGGTGGAAGTGGTAAGAAAACTCATCTAATTAAACTGATGTTGTTGGACATGAGTGCATTTAAACTATGTTCCACTTAGGTTTTCTTTTGAGAAACATTCATGTCTTCTGTTGTTGGTCAGTAGTGTTAACAATTGTGAGTTAATAAAAGATTTTGTGGAGTGCCAAATACATTTCAATGTGAACACTGATTTCTAGAGGTCTGTAGTCATTGTTTTAAGTTACGTTGCAATTGGGGAAGATGACTGAGCATGCTGACATTTTCCAGCAATTGATTACTCAACTGACTTCTGAGTCTCCCAACAGGAATGAGTTACAAAGAGAGTGGGAAGCAATAACCGATTAAGTACCATTTTTTGGTTTTATATTGGAGAATACTGACAACAGAGGAACTGTATGAAGTTAGCATTCTCTTACTGTAGTAACCCCTGTCAAGAAATGTAAGAAAAATGACTCATTTTGGTTGGAAAGTTCAGCCTTCAGTTCGGATCTAATGTATTCATAAGAGTATGAAGATGAACAGCCAGAGAGAAAAACTATTTTCTCTCCCTTTTTCTTCATGAACACACACCCAGAGTAATTTTCTCCTGAAATTCTTAATATTGGATTTTATTCTGTTGAATGAAACCCTCATGCCTCCAGGAAAAAGATATTAGTAACAGGTTCACGTATATCAAGATACTAGCAACTGGTTATCAAATACTGCAATATCAGAAAGGACCATAAGGAATGAAGAGAGCAATAATTCCTCTTCTGCAAAGACTCTAATCTGGAGGATCCCTCAGGACTCCTTACAAAAGCACTATCTCTTCTATGTCATTGTCATTGTAAAAACAATCAGAAATTAAGATGCCCTAACCTTGACCCCATCAGCACTGTGTGCTGCTCACCTATATAATCATAGAATATGTGTAACAAATAGCCACCTGTCATTTAAAAATAAATTCTCACCAAAGTAATGCCACTAGTAGTAAAAAAGAGGAAAAATTGCTGGCTAAGTGCTTGTGACCAGCTTCTGCTGACTGTCTAAACTCCATCATGAAAATATTTTGTTTACATCAGTTTTCCCTGGGCTTACAGTAGGTTGGGTCTAGGTGGCAATAGTTTGTTCAACAGCTGCATTTTCACCTGCAATCTGTGAGAAGAACTCCATTTTCCCACAGCAGAACATTTGACTGCTGTAGTTTTCTGCTATAGTTGGCATTCATACTGCTACAATATAATTCGTCTGGTCAGAAACTTCATTTGAAAAAAGTGTGGAAAACAATATAGGCAATAGAATTCTTGTCCTCTTTCTTCTAAGTTTCAGATTTATTCAATTCCCTCTACTACCTTTCAATGACAGTTGTCACATCTTGGTCCTGATATTTGAAAGAGAAGATTTTGATTCCAGATATATCAGAAACAGAATTGTAATTTGTAGGTCTACAATAGCTGTGTTTCTTCGTGTTAGTGCAAATTAGGAAAACTGTGTTGTATTGTGTGAAAAAGGATTGATGTTCATGATCTTGCAGAACCTTGTAGGTGATTAGAGGTGACCTAGAATTGAGAAGCTTATAAAGTCCTTCTGTATGGAGGAATTCAACTGGAATTCACAACTTTATTTCCCTTGTTATCAAATCCCTTGATGCTGCTCTATAGAGATCTCTTTCTAATACTGAAGTATATCAGTAACTTCTGCATGAAGGCACTCAATCACAGCAGTGACTGGCAACTCTAGAAAAACTGCAAATCCTCATAAAAGCTGTATAAAACTTCATGTGCCTGGAATTATCTGTGTTTGGCAAACCTCAAGGATGCAATTAAGTGCTACACTCAGTTGCAGTCAAGGGAAAATCCAAACAAAGATCCAGTGTCCTGGATTTTAAAGCAGGTATGTTTGTTTCTTAATTGCTAATGCATTTTCACTGCAACAACTTCCTAGGTGTATTTGGGATTTGCAGTAAGCCTTACGAGAAGTACGTGTGGAACGCCAAGCTTCTGGAAGCAGTCAGAAGTGCTGTTCATCGTGACTGGCTGCTGTATATTATTCATGGATTCTGTGGGCAATCAAGTATCCTTCTACTGTTGTAATGAATTTTGGTTTATCAATTTTGAAAAAACCCAGTTTGAGCATTGAATTATTTCTTTGTCCTATAAATACCATTCAATTTTATACTTATACTTATAGCTTTTATTTTCATGACTTTCTAAGTAAGAATTATAGTTATTGTAAGAGATCCTATCGCAGGTAGACTGCATTTTCAGTGAGTCTCTGTTAATAAGTGTGGGGCTTAGTAGTAAAGAACTTGAGAGGATTTTTTGGCTCAGCTGTATTTTTTCACAGATGTTTCAGGAAAGGAAGAAAAGCTAAGCAGAGCTGAATTGCTGACTGATCTGGTTTCAGCTGTGTTTAAACCATGACATTGCCATAGAAATGCTCTCCTACTAATCTTCTCTAAAACATTTTTTAGTTACTGAGATTTGCAGAAATTCTTGTATTTACTGTCTTTCTGTTGAACACGATGATGGAACTTCAGCCCTGCTGTGTGAAGAGCACTGGGACGTGTGAAAGTCTCTTTTCTTGACTATATACTATTTTAAATGGTTAAAAGGGTCTATGTACATTGTAGCAGAAGAAGCAAAAGTCCAAATGCATATCAGAGTCCAAAGAAATGTCAGGTTATGTGTTAAGAATTTAGTATATTACAAAGACACTGTTTTTTATTCACCAACACTATCATGTTAGCTTAAAATTTCTGGGGAAGCAAAAACAGTTATGATGTTAACATTAGTGGTGTCTGCAAAATTTGATTTTGCTTTTTTATGTTTGTAGGACTGTTGGTCATTGGCTTACTCCTCAGAAAAACAGCTAGATCTGCTTTTATATACCACTATTTCATTTGTGGTCTTACTTAATCAAAGCTGGATCTGACCACCACCACCAACATTATGCCTGCAGCTGCAGGAGTGAGCAAATATCTTCTTAACTCTTTCTTGTGCCTCTCTAACGCTGAGGAAGCAGTGGTAGTCACACTAGGCTCTGATTCTGTTTGGTTTTAGTAAAATGGAAAAAGACTGTAAAAAAGCCATCACTGCATCAATAGTGTGTTTGCCTCTGGGTTTCAGTTATTTTACTCAAGTGGTTGCAAATTTGTATATTTTTCCAAACAAATAATTAGAGGGTAACCAACACACTTCATCTGGAAATGGAGCTCCCAAGTTTTAATCCCAGTATTCGCAAAAGCAGCATTTGCAGTGCTAGGTGTCTCTTGTATCCATTTCACCTCCATTGTCATTTCATGAAATAGAAATGCTGGTTCTCTTCTGTAGGCTCTGAAAAGTGGGTGATGTATTGCAATGTATTTGCTTTTCAAAGTTCTTAAAACAGATTGTTGGAAAGGGCAATGTTCTCTTCCAGTTGCAAAATAAGTCTGGAAGTGATACTCACCACTGTTAAGGCGATTTTAGTAAATCACATCTATCAGTTTCATACACTTTTGTTAGACCTTATTTTTGCATGAACAAAGTAAGTGAACAAAACATTGCATGTGACAGGTAAACCTTAACTTCTCTTTCAAGAACTGTTAATATATGGCCGCCCTGTATATGTCACTCTGATAGCCAGAAGATCAAGCAAATTTGCTGGAACACGTTTTCTGAAACGAGGAGCAAACTGTGAGGTAAATCAAATATGATTTTAGGGGTTGTTTCCTCCTGTCCCTCCCCAGTATGAAAGCTTGAACTTGACTGACTGAAGAGCTGAAATAGTTTGGAGGGCTGTTAAGGGTTTGGCTGTAAATTATGCTATTAGATGATATTATCACAGCTATCATTGCATTTTTCGTTGGCATAATGAAATTGTTCCTAAAATAATAAATATAATACTTCTAAATTGTTTAGATTTTTTACCACTTGTTTTTTTGGCACTTGTTTTGGTTTTTTACACGTAGAGATAATGTTATTTCCAAACTGAGGGAAGAAATAAAAAATTGGTAATATTCATTAGGGACAAATGGGAATTTAACCTTCAGTGTTGCTCTCACTACTGTGGTTCAGTGTCTCACAGTTTAACTGTGCTCTGTTTGTAATGATCAATTCTCTGTACTGCATGCAGCTTTGAATGTCATGTCTACATCATTTGTGTATTTCTGTTTGGTTTAGGGAGATGTTGCTAATGAAGTGGAAACTGAACAAATACTTTATGATGCTTCAGTTATGTCATTTTCTGCGGGGAGTTATTCTTCCTATGTTCAGGTTCGAGGGTCTGTCCCTCTGTACTGGTCTCAAGATATTTCAACTATGATGCCTAAACCACCTATAACACGTGTGTACCAATTATTCTTTGCGATAGATTATGGTTAGTGCTGTGTCCTAAAGGAACATCTGAGAGAATAAGTGAAAACCGAATTTGCAAAAATGAGCAAATTGTCTGTTCACTTGTGCTTTGTGAAGCCATAATTCAAAGTAAAAAATTATGGAAAAAATCTCCATCTTAGACTTCACATTCAGAAATTAAATAGGAAATGTTTCTGTTTGAAGATGTGAGCTTTCTTTGTATTACTTTGTGTGTGAAGTTAGTTACATTTATCTTAGTATTGTGGATAAAATATTAAACCTGTTGAAAATGGTGGAAAATGTCTGGGCTGAGATTAATGGGGCCAGAATAATTGTTCTGTATAAGTATTTAATGAAAATTTAAGAAGCTGCCTGCAATTCAACAAAGGGAATATTTTTTTAACAGTGTTTACATGAAAAGAGGGGAAAGTATTTAAATGTGTCATTACTACCAGAGAATTAATGCATCTTTTGTGTAGAGTACTATTAAGGGGAAATTCTACAGCTCACTTATTATCATCTTCAATTTATGCTTGTTTCAGTGGACCAAGCAGATCCTTATGCACACGTTGCTGCTCTTCATTTTGACCAAATGCTTCAGAGATTTGGCTCTCCCATTATTATATTGAATCTTGTGAAGGTACAATATTTTGAATAAGTTGTATGTGTTTGATTTTTAATATTAAGCTTCTTTCTGTAGAGTCACTGCATAATTTTGGTTATGTTTTAAAGCTAATATTAGCTTACAAGTGAAATATTATTTTCGTAAATCTCATCCTACAGGATATAGTACATAACTTTGCTTCCACTACAGCCTTCAAAAACAAAATTTCCCATGTTTAGAGATTTCTTACAGTAATCTTTCACTGTTCTTTTCAGGATTTTTCTGTTACCTGTTAGATCGAAGTCCAAATAAATTTATAATTAAATTTAAATTAACACTGATAACTACTGAAATAGTTCCATTCAAAGCAAGATCAGAACTAGGTGATCTTAAGGTCTGTTCTAACCCAGACCATTCGGTGGTTCTGTGAAAATAAATGTTATATTCAGGCAATGGCAACACAGTTCTGACTTTCAAAAATAATTGCAAGACTGGGAGATGGGAGCTGTTGTTTGCCATCTCCTGCCAGTAATGGAGAAGAATTTCCCTTTGTCCTCCTGTATTCCACAAGAGGATGGAATGCTTCCCTTTTGCCCTGTGTTTTTTCTTCTCTTTTGTGGTTGTCCATTTCATCTACATAGCCACTTTTATTTCTGTGTTTTCTTCTTTACCCTTACAGCATACCATTTTTCAGCCAATGATTATGCACAGTTGAAACAGGTGACTTTTACTACTAATAACAAATGATTGTTAAAAACCTAGAATGTTCAGATTTTTCTATCTTTTCTGTTCTTATTTTAATTATACTATTTATGGAGAACTGCCTGCTGTTGCTACAGCTTCCACTTTTGATTTCCATTATATATGCATACATGTATGGGTTATATGCAGTTGTTAAAATTTTGATGTTAAATTCCTTTTCTTTTTGCTAAAGGAACGTGAAAAAAGAAAGCATGAAAGGATTCTCAGTGAAGAACTTGTTGCTGCTGTGACATATCTCAACCAGTTCTTACCCCCAGAGCATGCAATTATATATATACCCTGGGATATGGCCAAATACACTAAAAGGTAGAAGTAGTATTTTCTATACTAGTGCTTGTAACTGAAATGCACATATGGAAGCAAATGTTACTGAACAAAACAGCAGCTTCCAAACAAAACAAGGAAATGTGATTTAGGATGATCATACATCCTTTTCTGCCTCATTCATATTTTGAATCACAGAAAGTTTGGTAGAAAAAAATCTGTATGATGTAAAAATAAAGGAGTTTTAGGTTTTTTATATCTTCTACTTCTTCTAGTTTATATAATGTTTTCATCAAAAAGAAGCAAGATTGCTTAGACATAGTCAGTCTTTCTGTCCTGTAGAATCTAAGAGAACTATAAGCATAATTACAGTTGAATGAATCAAGCTGTGATATGGGCCTGTTTTTAAATAATTTTTTTTATGGAAAAAGCTTATATGTAGTGAGACTTTTTTTAGTATTAATATATTTTGACTATCTCTTTTTTTTCCTCTCTCCTCAGCAAACTTTGCAATGTCCTTGACAGACTGAATGTGATTGCAGAGAGTGTAGTGAAGAAGACTGGATTTTTTGTAAATCGACCAGATTCTTACTGCAGTATCTTGCGTCCAGATGAAAAGTATCTATAATTTATTTGATGCATAATGAATAGCACCTATTCCTTTGAAAGCTGTTTGGAATTTCTATGTTTAATAAATTATTTAGACTGACTAATTTAGAAATTACCAAGTGACTTCTTTTGAGGATTACTAATAAGATAATTGTAATCTAAATGTTACTGAGTCTGTTGTTAACCAGTGGATTTTATGGTTTTATAAATACAAAATATAAAACTTTGTTTTTTTAAATAGAAACTGTATTTGCTTAGACTGCTGCAGATGAAGTCTCTGAAGTTGCTGAAAATTCAGAAGTAACGATTTGTCACTGAGCAGATCAATACCTGATAGGATCTGTTATTTTATGAAATCATTTGAAAGTCATTTTGTTTTGTTTCTTTTTCAGGTGGAATGAACTGGGAGGTTGTGTTGTTTCCACTGGTCGCTTGCAGGTACTAAAATATACTTCTTTAGTTCATAGTGATGTAGGTCAGCACTTCCAAAGAACAGTGAATCATTTCACTTGAATGCCTGATTGGTGACTCACAGACTGCTCTTAAATTGATATTTATAGTACATATTATTATGGCTGTCATTCCTAGAAATCTAATTGGGAATTAGGGCCTTAAGTTCTTGCATGGTACCCCCAAACCTTGTGGTGTTGGAATTGTATCTTTGCTGGACTTAGTCTGAGAAATGCTTATATTTTAAACTGGTTTCCATTACTGTTCAGTCTGTAGTGTTATCAGTGCTGTGAAAGTTAAACCAGCAGCATTTTAGCACTGTGTCATAAAATGTTCTACAGAAGCAGTGAGGAATAAGCACATACTTAACCCTGGTAACATATTCATAGACATGAACATGGGCTACTGACATTTGCACCAGTGCTGAATATTCGGTACATTGTTACAGTTTCCAGCACTAAAAGAAAATAAAACTCGAAACATGTCTTCCTTTAAGGTCAGAAAAGTACTGACTAAACTTGAAACCATACAATATCAAATTTACACCTGAATGTTAGGGTTACATACTCTGAACACAGGGCATATTCTTAAGATTTGACTTGCCATTCATAACACTTTTGTGTTTCTTGTAAGTTAGAGAGCATGTGACCATTCCTGTACTAGCTGATAACTGGGATATGTTTATTGAGGGCAGATAAACAGCAGAGCAGATACAATTTGACATAATTTGAGATTTGATAAGACTTAGCTAGTAGCAAAAAAGTAATAATCATGACTGTAGTAATTTGTTGGTTAAGATAAATCTTTTATTTGGGTTGCTTCACCAGACTGGAGTCCTTCGAACCAACTGTGTGGACTGTTTAGATCGCACTAACACAGCCCAGTTTATGGTGGGGAAATGTGCTTTGGCCTACCAGTTGTATTCATTGGGACTGATTGATAAACCAAATTTACAATTTGATACAGATGCTGTGAGGTAAGATAGATTAAAAGAGTGTTTCATGGTTTTAATTGTTAATTTTGAGTTAAGAGATTATGGAGAATTATGTCCATGTAGAAGAAGCATACAGTTATGTCTGCTGGAATGATTTCATGTTTATTTGTCCATGTTTAAAACATCTTTGGTATTTGAAATCATGAGAAAATCCTGCCATGCTGAAAGTTCGATCTTCTGGAAAAGAATATTAATCAGTCTTATGATATAAATGCTTGACTTCATTCTTTTTATATGCCTAAACTTAAAGAGATGTGTTTTCCCTTGAAATAATTTAAGAAAACCTCTGCCCCAGTCTTTTACACTTGTTTCAATTGCTTGAGGCAAAATGCTGACTGAGAGTGAGAACTGAAGTAAATACATACTTTCATGGAGAAGGCCAAACTGGTAATTGTACATAAGTACATCTTACCTTGCTATTTCCTACTTTTTCTTTGGGAAGATTTCATAGTTTTTGATTTATTGAAGAAAAGTTTTTCAGCAAAATTGTTCTTTCAGATCAGGCGTCAATGATATTTATACAAGCATCCTCAAACTCTTTATGAAAACCCAGCATTTGTATTGAAATGCTTTGGGGTTAAGGGTAAACTAAGCTGCTTAACTTGTACACATGCTTCAGAAATTAATGTAGGGGTCTTTAGGGGCTTGGCTTTAATTCTTTTAAGCTGTTGTTGTGATTATGAAACTTATGGCTTCATTGCTGATTTTAACTAGTGGTTTGATAGTTTTAGAGCATGGAGACCTAACTTGTATTCAGAAACCACAAGTAGTTGTGCTTCAGTCCCCTTCACCTGAGATATACCTTCAGCTCCTCCTCTTTTTTCCCATTAGTTTCCAGCACTTGCCTGGTGCCTGGAGCTGGTATGTGCTGCACAAACCACCTCACCTGCAGCATGTTGGTTCACTCTGCAGGTGGGTGCCTCCTGGCCTCTGCCTGGTGGCAGGGAGAGCACCCACTAGTGGCTGTGCCTCTGATCCAGCATGTCCCAGGTGCTGGGAGCTGCACGTTTACCTCTGGGAATAAATAATTCCTGCTGCCAATACCAGTTGCTGTGCAGCCTCCTGGGGCTACTGGTCAAACAAAACCAAACCAACCCACCAAACCCAAAGAAACAAATGAGATGCTCATACATCATATTGTGCTCTCTGAACAATGTCTGTGGAGGCAACTGGGCTTGGGATTATTTCTTTGGGGTTTTTTTTTGTCTGTTGTTTTGGGGTTTTTCTTTCGGTTTTTTTTTAAGTTACTTAGCAGGTGTTTCCTTCTAATTGATCTTTTTGTACTTGACCTTGGACAGAAGATTTGCTGGACAGCTATTTAGTTTTTGCAGAAATGGATTTGCTGCTCAGATAAGTGTTCTTCATCCAGCTCCTTTCCAGGAGAACTTCAGTCAGATGGTTGCTAGGTTACATATGCAATACTGTCCCTTTTGTTGGAAACTTTATTAGGGGAATGCTTTTGTTGTCTTGTTCTGGTGCTTTTTAAAAAAATAAATTATTTTCTTGTTTGTTTCTATCTTCCTTTTCACTCCCCAAGGACTTTTTTGCTCTGCAGTTATTACATGTAGATGCCTGAGTTACTTTGTCTCCCTGTATTGATGTGAAACACATTCCAACAGGTTTAATGATTGGGTTTGCTTTTCTGTTTTGGGGACGGGTCAGGGCTTATTTTGTTCTGGTTTGGGGGTTTTTTGCCTCTTAACTAACCTGCCAGTCTTTTTTAGCAAAATATCATCCTTGTTGTTGTTTGGCTCACGCAAAGCCATAGTCTCCATTTCTGAGAAGTACTTTCCAGTCTCTTATGTTTTAGACTGAGCACCATCTCCTTAAGATAGCCTCTTTTTGTCTTGTTTTTGTCATTGATAGGAAACTTGTTTAATTTTTGCTATTTTAACTAGTCCCAGTTTGGATAGTGTCAACTTCTTGATGCCAGAGGACTTTTTAGCCAGCTCTCCTTGTTCAAGTCAATTCTTAGCCAATTCTTTTTGCTTTCTGCTTACATCAAGATTTTCCAGCTCCAGCAAATGTTACCTGACAGCCTCCATTTTCCTTGCAAGTCATGTTTATTCATTTTGTACCTTTGAGTCATCTGTAACTGCAGAGATTTTTGGAAGGTTATGCTAACTTCATTCCTGGTGTACTTAACAGAAGATGTAGCCTTGAGACACTGATATGTTCTGTCCCTTTTAGTGTATTAAACATGTCTTGCTTAGTGAAGATATATTGTTTATTTTCTCCCCATTAAGTAGTAGGACATGTTAGTCTTCCTGAATCTACAGAACTGCATACTCTGTGTAAACCTCTTCTTTTATATTAAGAAGTAATGAAAATCTCAAAGTCTAAACCTTCTTAGTAATTATTATGTCTGAATACAATTTTCGCATATTTATCTGAATAAAGGCAAAGAAATTGTATTGCACTTGCAGAAAGACTTTATTATATTTTCTCTTTTAAAATTCTGTTTAGAAGTTTCATAAATTACACCTTTTGCTTTTCCTTCAGATTATTTGAAGAATTATATGAAGATCATGGGGACACACTTTCTCTGCAGTATGGAGGCTCTCAGCTTGTCCACAGAGTAAAAACCTACAGAAAGATTGCTCCATGGACTCAGCATTCCAAAGATATTATGCAAACACTCTCAAGATACTACAGTAATGCTTTCTCAGGTAAATTTAAGTGCTTTCTTTCAGGCCATTGTTTGCAAAACATCTTACTCATGATGTTTCAGTAATCTACACTATGACCTTATGGCAGAGTTCCTCTATACTATAATTTCCAAATAATTTTATAACATCTCAAATAGGTATTCTGATTTGATGATATATTTATTTATCCTGTGTTGTAGCATGCAGCCCTTTATTTAGAAAATGCACAGATGTTGCACTGCATCTGTCAGTGACATTTGTAGATCAGTAGAGGAGCAGGTAGGTGTTGCAGAGTTTTAAAAAGGTGGACACAATGACTTCAGCAAATATAAGGAAACTGGCAAATCTAACACAAGGGGAAGGCTTCATGTGGAGTATTTCTTGTGTTGTTTCTGAGAGCTCAAAACAAAGAAAGCTGTAATGTGTGTAATTGTTTTGTGTAAATAGGAGCTACAAACTGTTAAATCTGTGGTAGAAAAGACAAAATTAAATTAAAAAACCAAGTAAAAATCTAGTTTTTTTATTCAAGTAAGCTGTAAAATATTAACTTATTGCTTTATTAGCTCATGTTACTCATTAGTTGAACACTGAATGTTCTACTTTCTTCTGGGCAACATTACTAAGGGAAAACTTCTTTGAAAAATGCTGAGCCTTATTTTATGAAAAATTTAAAAATCCCAAACCTGTGGTGTGTTTAGAAGTCTTGCAAAAGATCTAAAAGAATGATCAAAGGGCGATCTAAGACATGTCAGAAGTGCAAACACTGAATGCTACTGTGTTGTAAATATTCTGTCAGTCCTCTATTACTCTTTTTCACAAAAGTTGCATAGCCAGGGGTGGAAGTACATTTTTTTTCTTTGTCTTAGCACACTGCAATTATTTAGAGACTCTGAATTTTAAAACAGTGAGTTGGACAATGGCTAGAAATACTTCAGTAATCTGTTTTCTTTGGCTGAAATTATTGCTTTTGTATATATAACAATGTTGAGAGCATACCATTCAGAGTAACTTTTATGAACGTAAACCACGTAATTTGTGTATCATTTGTCCAAACTAAATGGGAAATAGAGAACTTGTTTATTTCAGTGATGTGATCTCTTATTATTTGCATTGGCAATAAAGTCTGGCTTCATCAATTCTTTTGAGCCAAAGGTAGCACACTTACAGTGTCACCTGTACTGTGACATAGAAGATGGAACAAATCTCTGAGCTGTTTATGCTAGCTACTGAAATGGTTAGGTAGAAGCCTGAGCAAAGTTCTAGGTCTACATCTGGGCTGTGGTCTGCTTGCAAGTATAGTCATGATATGCATGTCTTCTAGTAATAAAAAAAATTGTTCTAAAAAGGATGTTACAAAAAGAAGAAAAGATTGAGAAATAAATAAAGTCCATCTCATAATCTCAATGAACTTGTAGGAAACTACACAAATAAACATTAGTCTTTACTAAAGTCAATACTGTCTTTGAGTGATATTTTCTTAAAGGTGCTGCATACTTTCCCCGATTTACTTAGGATTTTGGTGTTTGATCCCATCTGAGGCAAATATTTTTGGTGCTGTATGCATTCCTTGTGTTTGAAGATGACATTGTTGAAATGTAGCATTCAATGTCATATTTACTTTGTTGCATTTTTAGTATGGAGTTTTAAAATATTTGTTTCAATGAAATTTAAAGGTTCACTGTCCTACACTGCCTGTTCAGAGGGCAACAACTAGCTTGTTAATGTGGCACATAAGAGAGATCATTTTATTCTTTAAGTTTTCTAAGAAAGCAGAGAAAAAGGAAACAGTTTTAGAACAAGGTGCTGATTTGCTGTACTGCATTTATTATTGTTGCTATTAGTCATATATGCTTTAAAATGCAAATAAAAATCTGAGGGCTAGCTAGTTCATAAATCAGCATTTCCTTGTGTTTCTGATCCAAGAAAAATTTTTTTAATACTGGTGTATTTTATGTACCTGAATTAAACAGACTCAGAAAATTTTAGTGATTTGCTTGGGGTCATACAGTATATAAGATTCAGAGCAGGGTTGAAAAAGGCCTGCTATCACTGCTTCCTAAATAAATCTCTCAGCCACACCTTACTGCTTGTCTACCGTTGAAAATACATGAATCTAAAAATAATCTAGTCTTATAAGAAAGTGTTTTCATCTGTTGACCTCAACGCTCTGAGGATAATTACTACTAATTAAGCTGTAAGAATGAGAAAAAGTAAGACACATATTGAGTGATAATTTGGTGGAGCTTAGACTATGACAAGCTAAATTAATGGTTTAAACCAACAGGGAACAAGTCCAAATTACTAAAAGGTGTTTATGAAATTTAATCATTTTACTATGTATTGGCAAGAAAATCCCAAAGAATTCATCATTTGTATGTTTTGTTGGAAACTTGTGTTGTATGGATATTGTTTAATTTCATCATTTTTCAGTTATTTAGGCTGCAGTAAATTTGCTAAGGTATGTCAGATTTCTTGAAACATGCCTTAATCCATGCATGTGCTTTATGCACACATGTGGGAGACAGAGTTGCAGTGTGAGGTCTGACTTCTGCCAAGGCTGGGCTGCTGAGGGAGAAGCCAAGGGAAGGGGCAGCGTTGGTACCAGCCCCACGTGCCCTGCAGTGTAGCAGCTCTGCTGTCAATGAAGTTCCATGGTGCTGCTTGAAGCCCAGAGGGCCCTGCAGCAGTCATAGGACACACACCCAGTCTCTCAGGAGCAAAGAGAAGCACTGAATGTGTGTTTGAATGGGCCTGAGCTGTGCAGTGCTCCTGGTGTGAAGTGTGCCTCTTGTCTTACAGATGCAGACAGGCAGGATTCTATCAATCTCTTTCTGGGAGTGTTCAAGCCTGCAGAAGGAAAGCCACATCTCTGGGAACTTCCCACTGATTTTTATTTGCATCACAAGAACTCCCTCAGTCTGTCACACACCAGGCAAAGGTATTTTGCTGTTTTATTTTTTGTTTTATTTGGTATTGCTCTAATACATTATAAAAAAACACACATTGCTAATCAAATAATTAGGTCAACCTGTCAAAAACTTGCTTACTGTTTTTTAAGTTTATACAAAATCTTAAAAACACCTTCAAGAGATTACCATAAAATGCTGAATGTTGGTGTTTCAAAGGATTTGTTCAGTATGTTAATTTCCTGTGGTACTTAAAAATACCACAGGAATACCACAGGAAGTTTAATTTTATATGAAACTCGATCCTTCAGTGTGAAATGCTTCAGTGTTGTACTGAAGTACAGTTACTACAGTTTCATTAATATATGGGTGCATTCTTAATTTTCAGATTTATTAATGGTTGAATTTGAGATTATATGAAAAGGATAACATTTCTTTTTCTGTGTACTTCACTTAGTCTGCAGCTGTCCATACAAAAAACCCATGATTTTTTGCCTTCCTTTTAGCCTATGTCTAGCCTGTTTTAAGATTATTTTTCTTCATTTGCATCCCACTGTAGTTTTTTTGGCAATAAGCAGAAATAATAAAGTATAAAATTTTAAAGTAATTCAATTGCTTCACAGAGGGAAACGATATTTTGAAGACTATGAATACTGTGCTTTTAAAAAAATCCATTTTAACAAAACAGACAGTACTCAACTTGTCAACTAAACAGTCTCTTAGGATTTTGGCTGGTTTTATCTTTATTCATTTTGTGAGCTGTAAAGCCCTTTAGTACAAATGGCAGATCTGAATACCTGCATTTAGATTTTTGTCTGGGCAAAACTGCAAGTGTTTAACCAGTGTGATCAGCCCCTGTTGGCTGCTTATTCTGTTAACCTGTCGCAGCAGCTGGTACATGATATGGCTCTTTGTGAATTTCTGTCCTCTTGTATTGTCTCCTGAGGCTTCTCTTAAAGGTAGCTTATATGAGCCATGAAACCAAGTGCTATTTCAGGCACACATTAAACATGCAATATTAATTTTCTCAACTACTCATTCTGAACATTATTGTATGTCTAAAATTAATTCAGCTGATATATAGCAAATATGCAAATGTTCTTGTCTCCCTTTCATCTGTTACTCTGTTAAAACAGTCCATCTCTTATTTGTCGCACATACTGTTCTCAAATGAGGTGGAATATTAAAAAGAAATATTGGTACTCTTCATTTGCTTGTTAATTATTTTTTACCTTTCATTCAAACCAGAATTTCTTCTGAGTAGTTATAATGTACAATCAAGATGTTTCATTATGTGAATAAAATGACACCTTCCTGTAATAACTAGGTGAAATAAATCTGTGAAAAAATTCTCTAAGTAATTTTTTGTTTCTACCAACATTTTGACAAGTTCTTTGTGTAACTTCTCCCTGCCTGTGTAGTGGCTCTTTTAGATTCCTTGGGCACAGCAGCAAAAGAAATAACAACACTTGTAATGAAATCAAGGGTACAGGAGAAGGAAGATGTTTCCTGTCATTGAAACTTCTTTGACTGTCTGTGCTTTTCCTATATTGTAATTGCCTCCTTATCAGGAGGAAGATATTTAATAAGGTTCATATCTTACTTCTATATAACTAATGATTCATGTGGAAGGAATATGGAAAAGGAGACTTTGTGTTGCCATGTTACTTATCATTTATGCTGGCAACAAAACTGGGTGTATCTGCATCATTTCTGAAGGCACTGGAAAAAATTGCTTACTAGCATGGTACTTTGAGAAGAGGCAGGGCCACCAGGCATAACTCATTCCTTATTGTCTAGGATATACACAGTTCTTGGAACTGAAGTGTGTTTTCCTGCCTGTCCTGTACCATCTCCTAAATCCCACTAACAAGCCTATCCCTGGCCATGGGAATATGCCCATTGTGTCTGCTGCAGATGGCTACATTGACAGGAGTAGGAGATAACCACATTAATACTGATTACAGCCCTCACAGTATTGTGAATACACAAGTATTTGAAATAAAAATCAATGAAGACAATTGTGTTTTCATTCCATGTAATGAAATAGAAGAAACTATCAGAATAAATCAGAGAAGAAATTAAAGTATATTTGAGAAGAGACAATAAAAATGTGTAAACATGAATGAAAGCTAAAACGTGCTTTGTTTTATGAATGTTGTTTCACTTCCTTTGTTGTTTTACAGAAATCCTGAATAAGCTTCCAGCAGGGCTTGAATTTTGCTGTTAGATATGCCAACAGCTCTCAGACTTATGACAGCTGTTACATCAAATATTTCTTTCTATAGAAGTCAGCTGCTTTGACAGTCATCCAATCTTATTACCATTGACCTTCACCTCTTCATACGTTTTTACTAAATTTTGGGATCTGAATAATATCTGTGAGGGGATGCCTTCCCCTCACTCCTCCCATCCTCCAATGACCAGAAGAAGAGAAATACATAAATACTTTTGATATGTACAAAGACATTAATACATTAATTTTCAGTGCTGTAGATTTGGGCACCTGAAATGTATTTGTTAATGAAACGAAACCACTCTTCTGTCCATATCTGTATTGAGTTTTGTGTGTTTAAATTTCTTGATTTAAGAGCAAAGTAATTGGACAGGGGCCTGTTGAAATCCTCCCTCCAATTCAGCAATGTTTGCTGAAGTGACACTGTGTGGATGGGTGATGGATAGGTTAGGTACAAGATCCAATCTCCTGTATCAGTTGTGTTTCTCGTTTTCCTGTACAGCTACACTTACTGGTGGACTACAGGTGTGCTAAAGCATTTACCTCTTCCTTTTGATGAAGGTAGGACCTATATTTGCTCCTTGCCTTGCAGAGTGTCTTGAAAAAGAAGTTTTAGTCACAAATGTTTTTTAATTTATATCCCAAATCTGGAAAAAAGCATGTTTCCATAATGGTTTCTTAAATATTTCTCCACCCCCTGCCCCCTCCAAGGAGATATGATTTTTCAATTGCAGGTTGCAAGAGCTACCTGAGTGACTAAAACTTGAGCTTCATGTTTATGACCCAGGGCACACTAATTTTTTTTTTCTTGTATATTAGCATATATTTATAGTCTGTGCTGGTGGTCCTATTCCTGTCACAGTTGACACAATATAGCCTTATTTCTCTGGGGTGCTGTGGAGCATATTTTATTAAGAACTGTCATCATGAAATGAAATCAAATTACAGTGGCTGTTAATGCATATTTATTAAAGATGTGCAATGCATCTTCTTCATGTCATATTTCCTTGTCTCAGAGAGGATATGACTGGGATGGTGGCTACGTGAGCAGGCTACTGTTTGATTAGATTTTTGCAAGAGTCAGTAATTGCTAGTAAAAAGATTTTTTTTCCCCCTCAGTGACATGTGCTGAAAACAGACGCAAGTTGACAGTGAAGAAATTCCACAAATATGATGAGGAAATTGATATACACAATGAGTTCTTTAGGCCATATGAGTTGAGCAGTTTTGATGAGACCTTCTGCTTGGCAATGACCAATTCTACAAGGTATATTGGGATGATTTGTGACTCTTAAATCCTTGAATGGAAGTTGATGTGGTGTGAATTAAATATGCATTTGATTTATTAGGTTAAATATGTGTCATTTCAAATTTAGCAAAGTTCTTGAAACTAAATCACAATGCTACATGGAAATGTTACTCTTTAAAAAAATCCATAAAAATAGCAATTAGATATCCAATTATTTTTTATTATGGAGTGCCTAGTGTCTGGGCAGTTGATGCATGAGACATGAACTTTTCTCTGTTGATTCAGATCACAGAAGCTACTTTCAAAACAATTGTTTTCTCTTTGTTCTGCTCTTGTTTTGCAGTTGTTTTCTTCAGTTCAACTGGTTCTCACAGCTGGTCAGATATTTTGGGTTTTTTTTTTGTTGGCAGCAGTCAGCTGGCTATTCAGAGCATAACCTGAATCATGGTTTGGCTAAAGATTTCCAGGCAGATTATTTTTCATGTAGCTGTTTGACCCAGTTTGTGTGTTGGCAGCATTTTGAAAGCAATCTATGTAGCCCTGAGTTACCAGGCCTCTTCAGCACAGGAATGGAGCATGATGCTGTAGCATCTTTGGCAAGTGGTGATACTTGCAGATGTTTTATGGAACTAAATAATGCAACTGAAAGCTTTTTAAATACCTAGGTTATATGTACATCAACTTGAAATGATAAAGTTAGAACTTGATATCTCTTTATGATGATTCTTTTTCTTTAGTTCCCAGGTAGATGTTAGAGGTGGCTCTTCCAGAAAATTAAAAAAACTTACGTGTTGCACTTTGTTCATAAACACTTCTATTTTGGCAGAGATTTTATGCCTAAGAATGTGGGCATTGATCCAAGTCCATTCACTGTTCGTAAACCTGATGAAACTGGAAAATCTGTGTTGGGGTAAGTCTGAAATCAGAAATTTTGTTCTGGTTTAATAGTAGTGAAATTGTAATGAAAATATATAAACTCTTATGTGTGAGTCTGTGAAGAATATTCAATGTTACATGGGAAATAAAAAATTCATTGATGTTATACTGCAGAATTGTACACTTTGAAAATCACATCTAATTTGAGATTTTTATTTGACACTAGGAATTCTTAATTTGACTTGTTTAATATTTTCTGTTTTCTCTGATTCCTCAAAGTGAAATTCATGAGAAGATTTTATCAATAATATACAGAAGTTATTAAAATTTGATCATCTCTTCATCGTAGTGTCAACTCTGTTCTCTATTGGAGTTGACAGCGGTGCATATTTTCTTGTTGTCTTTAAAAAAATGATTAATTTTTCATAAATAGTGCATATTCTGAAACAGCAATAAATGCCAATTTCAGCATAGTCTTTGATAAAATATGTTATTAAAATATTTATGGATAAAATTATATAAAACAATCCAGCAACATTCGCAGGGACAAATGAATGCTTCATTTAGCTGCTTTTGCATCCTGGACCTGCTCTGTTACTCTCTTTGTTCCACTGCTGTGTCCCACAAGGGCTGTGCAGAATTTTCCTGAATTAATTCTCTCTTTGGTAGCTCATATTAAGGAAACCTTTTGTCAGTAGTTCCTGTGCTGTCACAGCATTATAAGTTCCTCTGAAAACTTGCTGTTTTGTTAAACACTAGAACATTGGACTCTCGTGTGCTCTTGTCCTGAGAGTCTCATTGTAAATAAATGTTGAGAGTAGACTATGCTTATCACCAGTAGAACCTCATTTTGTGCTACTGATTCCCTGGGAAAAAACAGGAAGAATGTTCAGTGTTACACAGTTTGTCTCTGCTAAGAATTTGAGTTTATGAGTATTTTGAGGATAAGCTTTATACTTCCGATTTGATAAAATATCAGATTTTGGACTAATTTGTCTCCAGGTACTCCATTAAATAGTTGACCATGATATAATTTTTTCAGGCACTTCTATTCAAGGTCTTTGCTGTGATTTTTAGGGGTTGATGTGGGACAGAGAATCAGCTCCATCAAAGCCACATTCCACGACTCTCTGTGTATCACTTATAAGGCTTCCCCTTCACTGACTGTGTTGTAGGGTAAAACATGGCTTCACTCTTGCACCTCACCCATATTTAGCCTTGCAAAAGGCAGTACCTTTGCCTTGCTCATTTGTCATCATCTTCTGATCTAAGACATTTCTGAAGGAAATTTGGTCATCTCTTTTTGTCTGTAGGCATTCAGGTCCCAAGGAGACTTAGATCTTGGCTGGGTACATGTTGGGAGTGGGGTGAGGATAACACTCTTACCAGTTTGGCTTCTTGCTCCATTCTTTAGCTTTCAGAAAGGACTGCTTTTCTTGTGACCTTCACCTCATCTAGAAAAGTAGGGAAAAATCCCTTTATTTTCCCTAAAAAGAATGCTTATGTCTTTATAACTTTCTGTACATTTCAGTCCAAGGAAATGTCAGGTTCTGCTGAGTCAGAAATCAAATGCCCCATGGTGTTATTTTCCCCAAGGCATTTGTTCCAGCTCTAAGATTATTTCTGATACAATAATGTCTTTGGGGGTGGGGTATGCTCTCAGATCAGAACCTTTGAAGGACTCTCCTACGTGTTTATACGTGTTCCTTAAGCATATGAAGTGTAGCTAATTTAGTACAGGGATAAACTGCTGTGTGAGTTTCACTTCAAGAGGCAGCCTCTGTAACTGTCATAGTGTGCTCCACTAGGGCTCAAGTGGTGCTGATGAGAGCACTAGACCTGCATCTCCAAATAGCATTTGCATCAATCTAGGAGCTCTTTTCCCAACCTTTAGCATGCTGCTGTCCTCCTTTAGAATGAGACACACTGTCTGTCAGTGATACATGGAACAGTCACTGCAGCAAAGAAGAGATGTTCCTTCCCTATTTCCAGAGATTTGTCCATAAACTGTCTATTCCATCATTAATGTCTATTCATTAACTGCCTTCCCTGAAAGATTGTGACAGTGTCTGAGAGGAAGTTGCAACTGAGTGCTCTTCTGTGGCCAGTAGGAGAGATGCAGAGTACATAAGTTTGATATGATATCTGATGGGCAAAGTAATGTGTAACTTTCAGAGTGCATACAGTTAAATAAATCCAGTGTTAGCCTGCTTACATAGGGATGCTGTATCTTGAAGGGTTCTTATAAATAAGGCCTTTATATTGACTAGAATTTCTTGAGTGAGAAATACATACTGCACCAAGAAATGTTGCTGATTAAAGAATTAAATTGAGGAGAGAGATATGGAAAATAAAGGAAAAAAAGTGACATTACCATTAAGATTTGGAACCAAGATTAAGGAAGATATTGGAGTGGATATTGTTATTAATCAGAAAGTGTAACTTTTTCCAAGATCAAAACCAAAGATGTGATATCTCAATTAATTTTTATTCTTTTTTATTTATTCAGTTTGTGGGGAGGGATTTAAGTAAAGAATCAGAGAATTAGTGGAGAAAAGCTGACAGAATCCTTTGGGCTTTCTTTAAATGCTCTGGAATAAGAAGAGATGGAAGAAGACAAATCAATCAGAGATTTTAAAGATGAGTAAAAAAGTTGCCTCAGAAGTTAAAACTTATTTCCCTGGAAAGATTGTAACCAAGATTAGGAATTTTAAATATTCATTGCTAATATCTTGCTGATTTCATAAATACACACTGCCTTTCCTAATAGGAACAAAAATAATAGAGAAGAAACTGTGCTGCAGCGCAAAACAGCTGCTAGTGCTCCTCCACCCCCAAGTGAGGAAGCAGTGTCAAGTAGTTCTGAAGATGATTCTGGGACAGATAAAGAAGATGAAGGTGCAGTTTCTCAACGTTCAACTCCTGTAAAGGTGACTGATACAGGAGACAATACAAAAATCACAGAGGTAAGAAATTACTGTGTTAGGCAAGAAAACTTAAAATTCACATTCCCTTTAAAAAGCATTATAGAACAGTCAGAAGTAAAGCACTGAGAACTTTAGTGACAAAGGTCTCCAGTGTAATTTTTTTGTGTAGATATTAGTACAACTGTTTCTTAACCTTTTCTGTTCTTCTTGTCATGTAATAGTGAAACACAAAGGAAAATAACATTAAAAAAAAAGAAAACTACTGTCAGAAACCTATGGCATTTGAAAGGTATTCAGGTCATTACATAGCTTAAAATGCACCTGTATTAGTGTGTTAATTCAGAGCAGTAGTGCATGTCTGATTATTGTCTGTTACTGTGCTCTGGCACACATCATTAGGTGCCCTCGGAGCATGCAAATGATTCCTTTTCTCCAGGAATGTACTTGATCTACCTACTTAATCAATATTTAGTCCATGGGAGTTTATCTGGAGCAAACCCCCTGAAGGACACATAGTATGAACCTGAGGTCCTGAGAACCACCTCTTGGAATGACAAGACAATTCCTTTTGGACAATGCCACTTGCTTAGGTCAATGAACTGTAAATTAATGTTCATTTCGTCTAAATTTCAACCTGATTTATGTGAACACTTTTAAATTGCTGTCCCATAATTATGTGGTCTGGCATTAAAAAAAAAAGAATTAACTAACTTCAAAAATGTGCATGATAATGTTACCACACAGGTCCTATGCTATTACTGCTACTAAGGTTGCAGATAATGGCAGTGAATAAAATAGTGAAATAAATTGCATTTGCCCAGTCAGGTGGAAAGAATGTACATTTGCAGCTGTGGGCTATTAATCTTTTTTCCCTAGCATAACTCCCATTTTGTTGGAATCCCTTGGGTGCTAATTTAATGAAAATACTGAGTTGTATAAAAAATTATGGAAGTATCTATTTTATTAGTTCATGTAATAGTTCTTCAAATTCTTTCTTGTAGATATCCGTCATGGATACCATTGAAAGTATCGTAGCAAAAGGTTATGCTAATGTATACTATAGAAATTTGGAAAATATTTATGTTGTCCAGCAGGGTTGGTTTTTTTAAAGCCACAGCTAATTTAAATGATTATAGGATTGTGCATGTTATCACTTCTGAAGAAAATTGAGTATTTACGACCTTAGCATAAATCTAGTGCCTGATAGGCAACAGACAATTACACTGCCTTTTTTTTTTTTTGCCTCGATTCAAATTTTGATTCTATTCAGTCTTTACCCTAGGGTTGTGTGTTCTCAGATAATGGATTTTTCAGCCTTCAATAGTGTCTTCTTCCTAAGCCAGTACAAGCACATTTATTTATTTGTATTTATACAAGGTATTTTATCTAAAAGTTTTCCATTATCTCTGAATAACAGAGTACCTGTTCTCCAGTAAATCACATTGTATATAGGTTTTTTAAACAAAAATCCAAGTTGAAATGTTATTCTTGATTCCTACTATTGCATAATTTATGTCACATCAGTTTTTCCCTCTGTTTTGAACACACTTCAGCACTCAGACCTAAGATATCTTTTTTAGATTTTTAAGATGCTTAAATGAAAGGTGTATGTAAACACAAAGTGTGATTTGAAACATTGAATTTCAATGGCTTTAAAATTGGGTGAGTATTCTGACTTTTTAGTAATGATAAGAAGAAATATATTCCAATTTATTAGCACGTTTTCATGCTTGAATTTTAGTAATAATTTACATTGTTAATTCATGCCATTCCTTAATATCTGGGGAACTCAAAAATTGGTTCCTTTCTGTTCACATCTCTGAGACATTAATAAAAATGCATTTATTCTTCTGGTCAGGACATACCTTTCTGAAGTTCTTTGACTTTGAATCATTTTGAACTAAGAGAAAATTGTCTTTATATTTGACTCACGTGTCTTGTCAGAAAACTCCCCTCAGTTTAGCACTGAATCAGTAGACACAGTTAGTGAGCTATTGCATATGCACTGATGCCTTGTTATAGTTGACTGACATGATTGCATAATGTATAAAATAAAAATAGTTCTATTCAACCTGATGTTTCTAATTATTGCAGAATTGACAGCAGGAAATGTGAAAGCAAATGTGGGAGCATGCTCTGAACAAATATGTTTTATTCTATATTAAGTTTCAATACAGAACAGAATTTAATAACTACACCATTATATTCTATTAATATAATTTAGTCTCCTAGTATGTTGCTTTAGCTGATGATATCTTTCAAGAATTCTTCACTTGTTGAATAAATGTGTTGATTAATATTTTTAATAAATAATTTTCTTTAAAAAATATGTATAAACTATGATTGATGTGGATGTGAGAAACCTATTTGTTTTTGTCTGCACTTCTGAAATTATATTTTGGCTTGTAAGGAAGTTCTTTCTTAAGGTAATCTTTCTTTGGATGTTGTTACAGTATTCTTCATCTGAATATTTCTTATGTTCCAGAATGTAGTACAAGCAACAAAAGACGTGTATGGAGTCAATCTTTCAGATATCCCTAAAGAAGATGATCTTGCAATATATGAAAGGTGAGATAAATTTCCAGTGGTAATTGGTAAAGGATAATTTGAGCTAGTTAAGTGCAGTTTGTCAAAGTGCTGCCTTTGATTAAACTTACTTAAATGAGAAATTTGCCTATATATGCTCTTCAAAATCAAGCTGTTTCCATCTGTCTGTGTCAGATCTGATTTCAGTGGAAGCTCTGCAGATGTCTCTGAAAGCAAAATTTGGAGCTTAAATCAAATGAAAGATGCTTCAAAAGAAATACCTGTCACTTAATATAACCCTTGAAATTCATAAGTAAATTCATAGGAATTCCATATTCCTCTGATAAGTAAATTCCACAGAATTTACTTCTCAGTGGAACCAAGAATGGTTCCATGGTTGTAAGCTTTGTAATCTGTGGGGTTTGCATTTCTCAAGTGTTGAAGTACTCCAATTGAAATCAGTCATAATTAAATAGCTTATTCTGTAAAAATGCATGTAAAATAATAAAAGTTGTCTTTTTATTTAACACGATATCATATAAGAAATCTACACTTTATCTCAGGAAAGCACTGTGTGTATATTGAAATGAATACTTGTGAGACTTGGATTGACATGGCCTTGTGTGCATTTGTTTTTATTCTCTAATGTGTAATAGCAGTAGCTACCCTGTTATATTTGAAACCTTTTCAATTTTTAAGGGAAATTTTAATTCACTGTGATATCTAATTCGGTGATATATGGTATTTCATCCTGACTTTGAGTTCCGTAATCCACTCAAAGCAATTTTTCCTTACATTTAAAATTATATTCACCTGCTTTTTCTTTAGGTGTAGCTATTTCTCTTGCACTCTTTTGTTCTTTAAAATTCCCACTTCTACCTGTTTCCTACAAGCAGAGTCATTTGAAGATCCTACACTCGAATAGGGTTAAGGAGGATGTTTCTCATTATAGCTGAATTTTTTACCTTCATCTATGCCTCTACCTCTGTTTCTTTTTTATCTTAACCCTAGAAGATGGATGCAAATTTGTCAACTATACTTTGATACAGCAGGTCGTTTTTGTGGTTCAGAAAATGGCCCAGCGTGAGCTGCTGTCTACTGTGAGTCTCTCTGTGCAGATGAACAATTCTGTGTTAACATCCAGAATTGCAGCTACTTCCAATTTTATAATTTCTTCAGGCTGGACTAATGTTCAGTCTATTGCTAATGTAAAACTATAAACCCCTTGGAGGCTTTGAAGCTCCCTATTTATATCCTTTTTAAGAAAAAAAACAAAACAAACCTTGCATTTATTTAATTTCCTTTGAGCAATGCAGGTTTTAAAAATAGAAAAAATTACAAATTCTTTATCTCTTTCAGCTAACAAGGCATGGTGCTATTTCTGGTCTGGTGTGCTGATTTATATAATCAAGGATGTCAGTAAAATCTATACTTTGCAAAATGTAAATCACTTGAGAATAGCAGCAATTTCTTTCACAGTATGATGACAGTTCTCACATCAAGCCTTTTTCTGTTACTGTAATAAGGGAACTGGGGATGTAAGATCCTGACTTCACTTGACATCACTGGACATGTTACATATTTTTTTCATTATGAGGATGAGGGTGTCGCACATTCAAAGTACTTCAGGTTAAGTTGCTTTATGTCAAGTGATCTGTATTAAGCTTATTTGTAAATGCAAATTGAAAGTAATTCAGATCTATTCAGCCTGTTATCACTGATGGCTGAGATAATTCTTATCAAAACAGAAATCACAGAAGCCCAGATTGGTTGAATTTGGAAGGGACAGGAAGTCCCTCCAATAAATTGAGGTTGTATGCTCCAGATCAGGAGTGGTATCTTCCTGACCTCGGGAAACTTGCTTGTGTGCATTTAGGTCTTGTAACTTTCAAAATATTGAATAATTTGAAGCAATTGATTAAAATACTTATGCAATTGATTTACCTCTGTTTTTTTTAAAGTTGGTTTCAATAGCAGGCTTCTGCAGCAGAAGATCTTAATTATCTTGATTTCCACTTAAAATTCTCTTATTTAGCAATGTAAGTATTTATTCCCTTAACAGTCAAAGTGATGTTGCTTTTCTCTGAGGCATTTGTTTCAGTATAGAAACTGAATGGAGCAGAAAAAAAGCTGCAATGAGTTGTTTAGGAACATGTTGTTTGTTTGACTTCTGTACACTCTTTCATGCTATTGGTTTTCCACTGGTAATAGTTGCTTGTTAAAATGTAGTAAATATTCCTGAAGTAGACCAGTAAGACTTCTTAAGCTAAATGGAAGCTCACTGTTAAGAAAAACTCTCTGCCTCAGAAAATTAAACTAGTAAATCACAACTGACATTTACTTGTCTTTTCAGTGGCACAGCTGTGTTGGAGAGTGAACAAATTGAGTGCAAGATAGCTACATATATTTACATTTGAAAGCATCTGACTTTTCTTCCTATTCTGAGTGACTAAGATTAGTGATAAACTACTTTTCAGAAGATTCTGTTCCACTTCATTGCCAAGAAAAAAAAAAAGACAGTATTTTCCATTGACAATGTCTTCCAGCAAATATTTGGAGATGAAGAAATTGTCCCAAAAGGTTGTAGTTGTAAATAAGGGATCTGGACTAACAGCATTTCAGATGAATAAATTAGATTGACTTCAGCAGAGGACTGACTTAAATCTGAAACTTGAGAGACTTTGTGTCTTTGGCTGATTTTTCCATAGGCTGTTCCTCTGACTGATTGCTTTGAGAAAGATAGAGGAAGTTGACTGTAAAGGGCTGTCTTTCTCTTAGGGTAGGCCTGTTTCTTCCCGTGACATACTGGGTGACACCAATTGATAAGCAAATCTTATTTCAAAGGAGGTTCTGAGTTCATGCCTGCACCCTCTATGAACTTTTAAAAATCTCTCTTGCTCACCAGAGAAATACATCATGATCAGTGACTTACATAGTATGACTCAAAATCTCATTTCTTAGTGTCATTTTCTTCTGTTTCATGATTTTTGAGGAATGGTTCTTTTATTTATTTGATTTATTCTTCAATCTACTGCTTCTCACAGGTTTGTTCAGCTGGGACAGGGTCAGCATAAACAAGACAAGGGCAGCCAGCAATTTTGTTCAAAACACCCCTTGGATAAGGTCATAAATTTGTAAGTATTCTTTTTCTTTTTCCATCTAGCCTGATTTTGCTTTTGTCATTAGATATGAAAAGTGATCAGGTAAGTTTGATGTTAAATTGCTTCAGAGTCACACTTTCATTATCTTTACTGCATAAGGGCTTCAATGCATAGCATGAAGAACTGAGTTTTTGGTTTTTTGATGGTTTGGGGTTTTTGGGTGTTTAGTTTTTGTTTGTATTGTTTTGGGGACTCTTGTTTTTTGTTTTCTTTTTTAGTTTTTATAGTATCAAGGAGTTTCTGTTTAAAATCTTAGCAAGCCTGAATTAACAGATAGTGCTGAATCTACTGAATTTAGGGAGCAATTTCTTCTTGCTTACTCCACTAGAAAACAAGTTACACTTGAATCTTCTTAGTACTAGCGTATAAAAAGGGTCATGGTATTATCCAAATGTCTTACTAATATTGAACCAGGTCTTACAATTTAGATGATCAAATACTACTCTCCCAATTGACATCTTCCTGTAGTGTAGGCAGCCTAAAGTTTCACCAAGGCAAGGCAGAATTTTATTTACTTCTGTCCCTGGGGTACATGATCCTTTATCCAACAGCATGTCCACTTCTTAGAACTGCAAGAACTTTTCTGCAATCCTTTGGTTTACAGAAGCCTCAGCTTTGTCTCCTGCACTGCCTCTTGTCCACCCCTCTGTGCTGGTGAAGTGAGGAAACCTTAAACTCAGCATTTATACCTAAGCAGGGAGAGAGACTGGGTGAGTCTCAGTTGGGCTGAAAAAGAATGACATGAAACTGATGTAATGCTGTGTATGAGACAATACTGTCTAATAACAGTGTTTAGTCACTTGGTGTTACCTACATTTAAAAGGATGATATCACATTTGTAGATAAATGAGCCTGTAGTTTTATAATAAAACATGCATAATGGGTATTAAAGTAGTAAATTAGATTGGCAAACTGTAAAACTCTTTTTCAATATGAGGGAGCAAGCCTGAATGTTTTAAATGGACATGTTTATTAAGAAAATATTTTGTAAGAGGAAGAATAATTTTGCTGTGAATGAAGGCAATTTCTTTTTTGTAATTGCAAAATCTCCCAGCGTGTAAGACAGTGTAGGAGATAATAATTCCTTTCTTACCCCTTTAAATGTAAATTTTTTTTCCCAATGCTGAGCTGCTGTAAAATGAACACATTAAAGAGAGTCTCTACACAGAATTCTGGTGGCTTTGGGATAGTCAGATGTTAATTTTTCTCTTTTCTCAAACGTAATTTCCACGTGTTTCTGAATAGTAGAAGTGTAAAAGTCCTAGGGCACACAAATCCATGCCTCCTGTCACTCCTCCTCTCGAAGTCATGTAGATCTTCTCTCCTTGCCAGTTCTACCAAACATGTTCCTCTGTGCAGATGAGAGAGGAAATAGAATATCTTAGAGTTGGTGATTTCTTTTTTATTACAGTATATCCCTAGACTGCTTAAAAATTTTCTTTGGGTTTTGTTCTGTAACTTTTTAAAAATGTTTAAATACTATTAGAATGGTGACAGATTGTTCTTTTAGTTAAAGTCACAAATGCAGCCATTCTTAAAAGGCATGTTGTTCAACTCTGAAACAAGGAAGCTTTCTCTTACTGAGTTTGAATTGCTGCTCTGAATCATGAATTTCCTTGGAGAATATTAACTTTTGAGAAATATAATAGAATGAACATAAGTGTACTCAAGATTAGGGAGAGAGGGAGGGGTTTTTTGTGCCTCAGTAAGAGCAGCTGAGGCACAGCTTGCACTAGTTTCTCAAGGAGCTCTTGAAGAAATTAAAAAATTATACTAACTTTTATTATTTGATGTTAGATGCCTTTTAAATTGAAAAAATATCTTTAACAAATTTAATTCTCAAGTGGTTGCTTCATATATGATACAAATGCAATCAAACCCTAGTTCTTTTCATAGTAAAATTAGGTACTCAGTCTAAAACTTTGGGTTCATATCAGCAGTGAGATAAAATCTAGGTTTAGGTTACTTGTCTTTTCCACACTTCTCAAAAAAATCTTTTTTAATAACCCAGCACTTCACAATTTTAAACACTTGACCATTTTGATTAAATACATGAAGCCATTACAAAAGAAGAATTACTTCTTATTTTTATAATGTCGATGCAGTGATATTTCTGAATTCAAATATGAATTGTATAAATACTGAAGAGAAGGTTCTGTCTTGAATTTAGAAACTGTTAAGTATAGACTAGAAATAAAAAACGGGGCTTTGAACAGGGACCAAAGTGATGCAGTGAAATAATGCTGAAGTTGAGTGGAGGATGTGGAAGGATTTTGAAGTTCTTCTTTTTGTTCTTAGAAATTCCATGAAAGAAAAAATGATGGAATTTTACTTGGAGCTAAATAGAGCTAAACAGAGCTGGACTACTTTTAGCACAATCTATTATAATGTGTATGAAGACAGACTCTAAGTACTGTAGTGTAATTACTGTTGGCTGACACACTGCACCTGTTCCTAATTCCCTACTATTCATTCTGGTATGATATAAATAATGCTGTTGTAAAAATACACTCTCAAAACCTTTTTAAAGGTACTTCATACATTTATCTAGTAGTACAAGAAACTTTATTCCCTCCTGAAAAGGGAATTGAGTGTTTTGATTCCCTGCAGCACAAAAGAAGAGTGTGGGCATGCCTAAACATCCTCCCACCAGGAGTGGCTGGTGCATACATCAGGGTCCAAGCTGTGCTTCAGGTCAGGTCATAGAGTGCATTGGGTTAGAAGGATTCTTAAAGACCATCCAGTTCTCCAACCCCCTGCCATGGGCAGGGACACTTCCCACTAGACCAGGTTGCTCAGAGACACATTCCAGCCTGGCCTTGAACACTGCCAAAGATGGGGCAAGCACAACTTCCCTGGGTGACTTGTTCCAGTGCCTCCCTGCCCTCACAGTGAAGGATTTCCTCCTACTGCCTGAGTTAAACCTGTCTTCTTTCAGTTTAAAGCCGTTCCCCCTTGGCCCATCACTTCATGCCCTTTAAAAAAGTCCCTCCACAGCTCTCTTGCAGCTCCCTTTAGGCGCTGGAGGGTGAGACAAGGTCTCCCTGGAGCCTCCTCATCTCTGTGCTGAACAACCCCGACTCTGTCAGCTGTCTTTGTAGGAGAGGTACTCTAGCCCTCTGATCATCTTCATGGATGTTTGCTTAGGATTCAAACAAGGTGAAAAAGTAGATTTTGTTTACTTTTTAGGTATACAGAGACTTGAGGAGAACTAATTAATGTTGAAACAAATGCAGTGGCTTTCTGGTGACTGCTATATGTCTGAGAGCTAATCTACGTCACCATGAACTTTTCCTTGGAAGTATGGAACTTCCTCATTATAACTGAAGGTTTTAATTGTATCTTTTACTGTAGACACAATGATACTCTCGGTGAAACCATAACACCAGGAAGCCTGCTCATAAGTGGGATTAAAATAATTGAAAATTACTTGTCAGGGGTGCTGTCCTTCATGACATAAAGCTTATGTTCCTGTCTACAGAATTTTCACTGGGAGGCCATAAAGGTACAGGTCTCTAGGGAAACCTGATAGCCAAGTCATAAATAACGTGCTCTCCTTCATGACTACTGTAAGATATTAAACTTATTAAGTAAAATAGATTTTTACATGAATATGTTAGAGAAATAACTTTTAATTAAATAACTGGATAATACAAGCACTCTACAAATAGTTACAGCTTAATACAAGGTTATTAATCAAAGTTGGCACTCATGAACATGTGGTTCTTTCAATATATTTTTATCATATTGATGCAAGTAGGAGGAAAATTGAGATTTGGTTATTAAATGCTCAAAATTAAATGCACTTTGCTGCCCAGCTTCCATTGTACCTAAGGAAAGGATTTTTGAATCATTAGTGCTTCAGAAATGTCATATCTTTAGAAACCAATCAATAAATAGAGAAGGCATCAATTTAGTGTAATGGCTCTGTTTTGCTTTTTACTTAATTGCCCACTTGCTAGTGGACAGACCAGTTATATATATTAAGTGACACCTTTGTTGTTAGATAGTGACACTGATAAGTTAGTGCGGTGTGCTAGTGTCAAATGCCATTGCTACAGTCTCAGCTTGGATGCTTTACACTGGTTGAGTAAGTGCTGCAGAAACTATGGTTGAGTAAGTGCTGCAGAAACTATGGATGCCTTGAAAAACAGTCTACTTTTAAAGCATCTAGTCTGAGGGTTTTTTACCAGTTCTGAAAATACCCACTTAAAATAAATTAGAAGTGATAATGAGAAGAAACTATCACATTGTTGAGGAAAAAAAAATATGTTTTAGAGTATGCAGCCAAACTCTATGGGGGACCAGTGATTTTATTGTCTCAAGTTCAATAGTATACTTGTATAAGTAATTCTATCATTGCAATCAAAGAGTAATCAAATGAATGTATGGCTATGCAAAGTTGAAATATAAAATTGAAAAGGATTACTTTAATCTGGAAGCCTTTTTGCTTTATATATAGTATTCCAGTTGTACTGGAATATAGGCACAATATGTCCTACATGACACACTGCAGTAATTTTTTAAAACTAATGAACTGTCGCATGATGAAACATCCAAAATACAATATATTTTACTAAAATAAAAATGAAAAATGAGGGAGAAAGAGTTTTTTGACAGTTTTAATGGAGATCCTCATTTAGAAGCAGTGTCAAACATTAGTTTGTGCCCATAATGCAAGTAGGAGTTTATTAGGGCATTTTATTTATAGAAGGGCTTTCCCTTTGCTTAAGTATTCTAGTTCTTACTTGTTTTTTCACCTTCAAAAGAAGAGATTCTATGCATAAAAATAACTTTCTTGTCTCCTGAAAAAGCACACAGGTAGTGAGTCATGACTGTGGCTTCTGTAGAATATGGCAATGATGCTAATATCTGAATGTTCATTGCATTTGGGCTGGTTGATGTTTGCTTTATGAAATAGTGAGCTTTGACAGTAAGTTGCCACTTTACTTTCTTCCCTGAGGAGCTTTGAGCCCAAAAATATGTGTCTATTAGAAATCAAATATGTTATTTGTTGGATGAAGAAGATTTTAAAAATATTTTCATAAAATATCTGAATGCTGCTGCTTATAATAAATTGTCTGCTTCCTGATAATTAGATAGAAATTTCTTACCTAATTAATCCTTTCTCTGTGTTGGCTCAGAGTATAATCACTTGTTATAATTGCTACTAAGTGGAAGCTCAATGAAGTCTTTCTTTTATCTGCTGTCATGCATGGCACAGATCTACTTTAGCTGGGGTACTTACTGACCGTAGCAGATCTGAGGAAGGATGAAGAAATGAGGGCAGGGCAAAGGGAAGTGAGAAGGTATTCTGTAATGGGATTAATGACAACTTACCTAATTACCCTACTTGGAAAGCTGGGTCTTACCAGGTCTGCAGTAGTGATAAAAATCTAGGTAAATGAATTATCTACTGGGAACTTGCCCTCTCATTGACTCTTCTGTATATTTAAAGGAAAACAAATACTCCTCTCTCTCTGTGGAAAATTTTTACCTAAAGCTCCAAATATTCTGCATGTTTGTTTTTTTTCCAGAAAACCCATCTCCTCCTTTTCTCAAGACAATATTTATGAAGTCCAGCCTCCAAGAACTGATAGGAAATCAATAGAGATTTTCCACGCACACATTCAGGCTGGAAGAGGAAACATGCAGCCCCTGGGAAGAGATGACCTCCTCATGTACAGAGAGTACATTCGAAACAGATACATGTAAATCCAAGCTGGATTCTCCTGCCAAATCCACTGGACTGATAAGTCACAAAAATAGTTTTAGAAAGGAAATCTAGTTTTGTTCTTTTGCAGTAATGAATTTGTTACTAACTTTTCTATTTATTGTTCTTTACTGTTACCCATTTATTGTATTGTGCTTTAGGGAGAAAGGTGGGTTAATGTCTGATTTAAAAGGTTATTTAATATCTTTTTAGCTGAAAGTGTGTCCTAAGACACTAAGTGAATAATCAGAGCACTCAGATGTAGCAATTTGTGGCAAAGAAAATATGGCATCTTTAACTTTTTTATATTAATTTCTTACATTGTTATGTTTGCTAATAAAACTGAAGTGAATTGTACACAAGAGCAGAAGAGAAGTTTTCTTCCTCTTTCTTGCCTGACAGAAAACAGTCTTCTTTTACAGCAGAATATTTTCTGATATTTCTTGAGGTTTTTAGCAAAGTAAGTGCTAGAATGACTGCTTGCAATTTTCTGCTTTCTTAAGCAAAAGTGAAAAATATGTCACTTATGTCAAAATCAAAATTTGCACCAACACCAATAAACTTTGTAACCCTAATATGTGTCAAAATGAATGTCACTGGTGCTGGTAGCTACAGAATCTGTGCCACGTGCTGCAGGGTGAGGATGGCTTGTGACTAATTATCACAGGTTTCTAGTACAAGTCTGAGGAGAACCCCATAATGACTGCATCAGCAAATGAGGGAATGCTCTTCACATCACTGGGTTTGGACACCTGGAGAGTGCCAAACTCTCCTGTCATTTTTCTGTATGACATGCATTATCCTTTTGAAGCGCACCCTTCCCACCCCTGTGTTTGTGCTCCTGTGAGATGCCTTCAGATTCAAGCCTGGAGCCTCCAGGGAAAGTGGCTGGATCAGCTGGGGAGATCATGCAAGAGGAAGCAGAAGTTGGTTTAGGCAAGACTGAACATCATGTCCTGTGCTGGGTAAGAGGTAAAGAGGCAGCAAATGTCTAAATAGGTTCTTTTGGGCTTGTGAGCAAAACATTTTTCAAGTTAAAATAAAAAGGAAGGGAGGAAGCCTGCTATTTGTAATTGCAAGCTAAAATTCCCAACACTTTGTGGCCCTTTGCCTTGAAGACTCAAGCAGCATTCTTGACAGAACATTTTGTTCCACAGGCTTGTACGGACCATGTTTCAGAATTTTCTGGAATAGCAGAATAACTGCTTTAGGGATGCAGCCAACTGCATGTAACAGATGTAGAGAACATGTTTGTGTTCACAGTAAATTGCCTTTCAGGCAACTACTGTAGAATTGTGGCTGCTCACTGCAAACATGTTTGCATATCTTTGAATATTTTATGCAGTGAGTTGCACCTCTGTCAGTAACTCAATACAAGAAAAGATGCAGTGGGTAAAGGGAAAAAACATTTCTTGTGATACAAGTTTGTGTGTCTCAGGGAAGGACTTGTCAATGAGAGCATGGTACCTTGAGTTACCAAAGCATTTTAGTGTCCATTCTCTTTTGTTAATTGTTTTGAGCCAAATAGTTGTATTTTAGGAGATGCAAGAATGAATTGTCACTTTAGATAATACTTCATTACAATTGTCAATGTTTTTTCCTCTGGAAAAATAAAATATACTGAATTCTTTTGCCCAGTATGAAAATAATTAGAAGCAATAAATGCTTGCTTTGAAAAAAAGTACAGCTGGAGTTCATGTCTTAGTGAGACAAGCACACACTTTCCTTACTGCACTTAAACTGTTGCAAAGAATGGTTTCTAGACTATCATAGACCTTACTTTTGTTGTTGATAGATACTGGTAATGCATAAAAGTTACCCTTGAAAGTGCACCACTTACCCACAGATAACTCAGAAGATGAAACTCCCTTTTCAGCAACCAATGATGTTGTTGCAAAATTTAGGGATAGTAATGATTCTGCAGCTCCAGGAGAAAATATATTCAGCCCTCAGCAATTCAGACACTCCTCAAAGAAGAGGATTAAAGGAGATTGCTTTACAGTTTTGAGAGCTGAAGGACACCTCAGTGATGGCTTGTGTGATCTACCATCAGTGTACTCTTAGCAGCTGCTCAGAATGCTTCCAAGTGCCAATGTCAATTTTCAATAGGATTGTTTAAAGAAAAAAAAGAGTCCAGTGCACAAAGCAAGACTCCCAGCTTAACCCTGAGGAAACTCAACAGTCTGAGTGAACCTGCTGCCTAATGCACATAAATGATTATTTAAAATAGAAACACACTCAGTCACCCATCTAACAAATTCAGCTGGATAAAGGACTCCCAAGTGCTGCCTCTGCATCCACCTACTTTATCCCATTCTTGTGATAATAAGGTTCAGTTCTCAAGAGTGTTAGAAGTTCTCAATAGATTTGAGATATTTTCCCTTTCAGAAGCAGAAGAAAAAGTGTATAAAATAAGAATAAACATGAAAAGAGTGGGCTGTGTTGGCTCTGAAGAGTAACATGGTGTTCTTCTTCACTCTTTAAACCATATGGACAAAAGAAATATTTGAGAAATATGTTGATTTTTCCTCCATAATATGTTTAGGTTGTTTCAGTGTGTTTAAAGGTTACATTGCAATACTATCCCAAAATGTACACCTGGAAAATAATGATTTTGGGTTCTTTTCCTGTGGAATCGGGAAGCACAGATATCAAATTAGGACTGATTTGGTCATTTCTGTGCCACTTCTGTGCCAATGGATTTTGATGCCAGTCCAACAGCTTAAGCTTTGTGCTGTGACTGCAGGAGCAGTTCTTTTCCACAATTTCCATTGGTAGTTTCATTTCCTTGTGAGTCCTGTGTTCACTTGCAAAACCCACTAACTTTTTGTTGTCTTCCTCTCATTTTCCAGAGGGACTCATGTGTGGTCCTGGAACAGGACCTTTCAATGTTCACACAGCTGCCAGGAGGAAGAAGCAAAAGAGCTGTGTATAATTCTGGGGTGACACTTGTGGCAGCTCTTTGTTTTGTTACTGACTTTCTGAGATTTTTCTGCATCATCCAGGAAGGTTCTCTTGGCTTTCACAGGCTTCACTTGTATAAACTCCAAAGCATGTGTCCTGTCAAATAGTCGTGTTTTACAGTCAGAGGAAATACCAGCTTCACTCAGGAGATCATTTCATTCTCCATGGTGGTTTCACCCTATCAGTAATTACATCAACAAGTCCAGTTCACTGAGGGTAAAACTGAGGTATGTACTCAGGAGTGTTCCATTTGCTGGTGTAGATTCAATCCAAGTGATTGCCTAGAGGCTGATAGTGAGAAATACAATGTGCTTGGCTTCCAGATACCTCCCTCAGTCTTGTATATATTTAAAAACCTAATTAAAGTTGTCACTTTTGGTGGTGATTCAGAAGTAATGTGAAACTAGTGCGTAAAGTTACAAAATATTAATAATAAAACATCATACATTGAAATTACAACCCTTGCAAATATTGATAATCAGCAGTCCCCTCTGGAGTTCTTAAATCTACCTGCTACAAAAAAAAACATTGCAGCTGCTGATCTGTCCACTGGAACCAAGCAAGAGAGTGCTGAGAAAGGCATGAAAAACAATGTTTAGCATAATATATTAAATAGTGTTTAGTTACATAATAACTTATGTATTGCTTCTCCAGAAAGACATGCTCTTTGCATGACCCATGGTTTGACTAGAACATTTCTATTCCTTTTTTTAAAATACATTCATCTTTGTAGCATAGAGATAATGCTACAAGGTAGTCAAGGTCAAGGTAGGACAGCCAACAGCATGGTATGAACCATCTCTGAGGCTCCATTTGCATTCCCCCATTCTAGGTCAGTTGTGCTGCCAGCACTAAAGCCCAGTGTGATTTTCAGTCATTGTAATAGCCACCTCTCATTTCCAGAGAGATTCAGGTGTGGCCCTAAAATAGGTCTGTTAATTTTGTTTTCCCTCACAGCTCAGGTACTCTTTCTTTTTTTTTTTTTTTTTTTCTTTTTTTCATAGGGGTTATCTTCTTTTTATTTCCTTTCTTTTTCTTCTGAATTTTTGGTAGTGTGTTTGATTTTTTCAGCATCTGTGGTTCAGAATCCTTTTTCTCACATGTAACTGTGCCACAAGTTGTAGTTTTCCCACTATATCCATCTTCTCCTTTTGGAGTTTTCACTTCTTGAAGCAAAACTCTGTAGTTGTAATACACTGTCTGGCTTGTTTTATTACTGATCTATTATTCCGAATTGCCATCAATGAGACAATGTAACTTTTCTTAACTTGTTTGATTTTCTACCTACTTCCCTGGAAATACAATGTGAATTATGTAAAGAGGAGAAAATAAAAGGAGAAACTAAAGAAAGTGGTAGGATTTTGACTCTCAATCAAACTTAAACTTTGTATGGAGACATTCTCTGCAGGCCAGAACTTCTGTAATAACTTCTCCCATAATAAAATTAAATACCCTGTGCCACCCTCTTCCTGGGTTTTCCCCAGATCAGACTATTGGATAATTGACTCAGATGCTCACAAGTCTAAGCTATAAAACCTGATGCTGGATTTGAGGTTCTACACTGTATTTTGAGGGATTTTTTTTATTTTTCTCCTCCACAGCTTGCAAGGGTATTTTGTAGGCTCATGAACTCCCTTCTTAGCAAGAGAGGGATCACTCAGTAAAACCTTTCCTAAGAGAGGCAGGATTTTAAGATAAAGCCCAGTTACCTGGTAGAAAATCCTTTTCCCCAGATGCTCTGATAACCTTTCTGCAGTAAGTCCTATGGGAGGTGTTTAGGTATTTGTCCTTCTGGTCTCCCTTCTTTCCACATAAATCACAGTCCTTTACAGTGGCCTTGATACCAGGAGTGAGCAAGAGCTGAAATGTGTCTCAGTGAGGCAAGGGGAAAGGGAAAGGGCAAATTAGGGAAGAGCTGGAGCGGTCTGGGTGAAAGAGAGGGTTGGACACCAGTGAGGTCTATTTGAGTAAGCAAGCTGATGCACAAAGAGGAGTGGATTGGCAGGGAGGCTGCAGTTTAGTTGCTGGGAAGTGCAGAAGAGCTGTGTCTGCACCTGGGCACAGGCACAGCACTCTCTCACGTTGCTGGCCGGGTGGGCAGGTTGAGGGTGCAGAGCTGGAGCTCCCGGGGTCACAGAGCCCAGCTCAGTGTGTGAGCACAGCCCAACATGCCCAGGGACACGTGGAGCAGGGGCCTTGTGCTGCTGTGGCAGGGAGGAGGCTGGGGCACAGCACGTGGAAAACAAGCAGCGAGCCTGCCATTGAGACATAGCCCATATCCACATGAGCCCTGACTGGAGTCACAGCAGTCATTTGGAAGACACATGTGCTGAGCCTGATTTGAATTTCCAAAGGTCACATTTCTCATTCTCTGTGCACCAGGATTCTCATTAACAAGTGTCCCCAGCTGGCCCTGTGCAATGTCCTCAGGACATGCTGTTGTAACCAAGTCGTGCACACAGGGCTTCCCCCAAGGCTTCAGTCCCATCTCACTGCTTTCCACTTTGGGGTGTCATAGGAGAGGGGCTGTGTCCTGGGCACACTACATAGGGGATCAGATTTTGACCTAGCAGGCACATCCTGCTAAGTGTTGCACAAAACCTATGGAGCAGCTTTCTGGAGGTGTAGGCTGGTTTGCAGCACCATCTGATTGAATTCCCCTTTACCTGGTGACAGTGGCATCAAAGCCAGGTGGGCTGTAAACAGAGAGGAGGGCTTCCACTCAGATCACCTCTCCTGGGAGACAAGAAGTTACCCCTCTGCAGGAGTTAATTCCTCCCCATTGTGCCTCCTTGGAGGTACAGACACAAATGGCTTAGCCAAAACACCTGCACTTAAAAAACTAAAATTAGATGAGTCCCTCGGTAGCCTTTATAAAACCTGGCAGAGCTGTGAGATAAGTAAACAGCTACATTATAGGGTCCCTTACAAAAGGATTTTATGGCTTTAGCCTCTGTCTCATCTACTCCAGACACAGCTAGGTACTCCTCTGGTACAGTGCTTCTCTAAAATAAGGGTATGTGCCACCTCAGGGCTACCCTGTGTTGTCAGGGGTAGACAGGACTTCTAGACTGACTCACCAGCCAGGCTAGAGAGCAGGCTGCCCAGGGTTAGAGAACCTTGTCAATCATCACTGGCTTTGAACAAAAGAGGATTTTGTCTGTCTCCATTGCTGATGGGTCATGGTGACCTCTCTGGCTATGTCAGGAGCCTCATGCAGGGACCAGCTCTCCTCAACTCCCCTGGGACTCACAAAGCTTAGCTCTGCTTCTGCTCTGCCTGCTGACAGCATGTTCTCCATCTGCTGCCTTGGCTCGAATCTCTGACGAACATTATGTTATGGAATGTCTTCTCCAGTAACATTTATACCATTAGGGACTCCACAGAATTATCCACTTCCCACTCAATAAATGCTCTCCTTTCAAATGCTGGTTTTGGATAGTGTTTGCACTGCAGCCTGCTGAGCAAAAGCCATATGGGGAAGTTTCTGAGAGAGCTTCACTCTGCCTGAAGCTTGGGAAAGTGTCATTCACCTGAAGATGAATTACCTGCCTTTTTGGTCAGAAGTAATTGGTCACAATCTGGAATCTTCACTCATCTGCCACATGAATACTACCTGACCCTTATCTACCTCATGTATTCTGATTTTGGATGTTCAGTATTAAGTCTTTGGATGTTCAGGACTAAGATCACTGAATCTGTTGGTCTGTTTTAATCAGCACCACTGATCTCCTCCATTAATTAGATGTTGGTGAATTATTATACTCCCATCTATTAAATGCAGAGTATACAACGGTAGCACAAATACTGCATTGGTTAGTTGTTTTGCAGTACTGCATTGGTTAGTTGTTTTTGCAGATGTCCCCTTTAGATTTCTTTTCTTATAACTTAGATACACAGGGTTGGGCCTGTTTTCACTTTGCATATCGTTGCCATTGTCGATTTTATCGATCCTTCTGCACATCTTCAGTAGCATGAGTCTGAGCACAGGGTCACAATTCCTGCTCTGAGCAATCACAAAACATCTCTTCACTTTCCAGGTCTATAGTTGCAAATGTGAAGCTGAAAAGTTTAGTCAAGGATGGGTTTCTTGCTAATTCTTTTCTTGGCGTTAGTTTGTTCCTTCGTTATTTTTTCTGGACTGCGCATTTGGGCTGATTTGGAATTAGATGTCTCTGATTATATCCCCTGATATTTTCCTTCTTTTAATTTTTTTTCTTTTTCAGTGATTTGGCTATTAGCTGTGCTTATAGAAATAGAGATTGTAGCTCATAAAGGCAGCTAAAATCCTTTCCATGTTTTCAGCATTTTGTCACTGACTGAAATTGCAGCAAGGTCCAAGTGCTGAGGGTGTGGTCCCAAAATACCCTTCTAGGGCCACTTCATCACTTCCTCATAAGAGGAGAGGCTATTCAGAAAAACCCTGAGGAGACATAAGCACAAAGTGTCTCTTCCCCCCCTTTATCAGAGGCTTGCCTCTCACAATTGTCTTGGTTCTCTCCTGTTGTCCCCTGAAATCTCCAACAGCTCTTCACCGCCGTGCTCACGCAGGGAGCTGCAGACGGGAAAACATTCCCAGAGCCCGCCTGGATTCTCTGTGACAGGAGCATGTTCCAGGCTGAGCATCTCTGCACAGCTGTGGGGCAGCACACAGGGACAGGCAACAGAGATGGGCCAGCTTGTGTTTGGTCACAGCAGGAAGGGGGAGGCATTTTGAAAGAGCATCACTTTTCCCACAGAATTCCCCAAAGCTGAACTGTTTTATTTTCTGTTACAGCATAAGTTTTCCAGTGCAAAATAGAAATATCATTAAAGCACTGTCAGTATTACAAAGTGTTTGGTACAGTACGAATTTTTTCAAAGGAACTGCTTACGTTGAGCTGATTATTAGCCTAGTCTGTAAATCCCCTGAATAATATTTGTCCTCAGTGTAAGTGCTGCAGCTCAGGGAAGGATACAGTTGCACTCCTCATAAGCAAAACATGTTTTTCAGTTTCTAATTATGGACCGATCACTGCACCCCTATAAGGAAATTAATTGCTTTGATATTTGAATGTAATTAATATTTCTCTATTTCTCAGTTCCTTTTTTGTTACTGACTAAAAAAAAAAATTGCCAATGCCTTTCAGTGCTGTGATTTTAGAACATTCATTTGCACTCAGCTTAGGGTCATTTTGCACATTGTCCTGTTTGTAACTCAACAACTGCATGAGCAGGAGCACAAGCAGGAAGTTTCCAGTTCTCATCTATGCTGAGAGCTGCTCCTGGTGTTCTGGATTCTCAGCCTTACCCTACCTCAGGGGGCTGTAGTGCAGACTCATGCCAGCCACTTGCTCTTTGAATCCTGACTCTGAGACTGTAAACATCCCCTTTGCTGACAGTCTGCTTCTTGCCAACATGATTGTTAAGTTTCCTCACACTCACGCTCCCTTCTTCACTCCCCCATTCCCTTTTCCCTCCTCTGCTTTGTAGTTTGTTCATGCTGGCATGCCACACTCCATGGTCTCCCTTTCAGACAGTCTTCCAGTATCCTCAAGGGGGGTTTGGAGACTTGCTACTTCTCTAACGTGCCTAAAAACTGTTGCTCTCTCTTCAGGCTGGGCAGAACATTCTTCTTTTCAAATGACACCAGCACAAAGGGAGGTTGCAGCTACAGAGGCTGTGTTTTAACTCTGGAAACCCGATAGCAGAAGGAAAGTGCACACATTGCTTGGTCTCTGTCTCATCAGGAAAAATTCACCTGTAAGGACCCCGATATCTAGTAGCAAGTTTCTCTCATGTGGAGCTTTGTGGGAATACTGCTTTGAGTTCAGTGGGAATAGCATCAGGCTTAAAATGTAAAAACATTTCTACAACTCAAGCATAAAAACTTTGTAAAACCTGTGATACATGGGTGGAATTAGGCCATTCTGTATATGCACAGTATTTTCCTCACACTGTACAGCAGCATCATGTTTAACAGCAGTGAGGTTACAGTTTAACCAGGGGCATCATTCCAGTGACACCCTGAAGATTCTGCAGACTATACATGCCTTTTGCTGGCAGTAAAAGTAGTTTTCAACCTATATTAGGCAAGAATATCTGAAAGACTACATTACAAAGCCTATCTTTCATTTACTTAGTTTCCTAGGAAATGCAAGCAATAAAATCAATTTCCATCAGAAAGGTATTTTTAGAAGTGGCCTCTTCCGTGGCCAGACTCACAGCTCTCCAGTCATTGCTTTCTGTGCACTTTGCTTTCCCACTTTGTCCTTCTTCTCTTCCTACCTTGCCATCTGAAAATTATTTCTGTGCTCATCTGGGCAGAGCACAGTGGCTAGATACCAAAGCCCCCATTCCTAGGTGGGGATGTAGGCAGGGAAGAAAGTCCATGTGAGAGCCAGAAGGAAGCAAAAGCAATTACCCAGAGTCCTGGTGCTGTGTCTGTGGGCACTGCCTTTCATGGCAGGGAAAGAAAGCCTCATCTTCTCCCTCAATTGACAATTTGTTGACTTTCAGACTGTAATTTTGAGAATCTGTTCAGATGGTCCACAGCCAGCACTAAGTCAGTGGGTCCATGGCCCTGGTCTTTATTACTTCAGACCACACAGCAACCAACAGTTCTGCAAGGTGTGACCTTCTGCACCAACTAAACACAAGGTGAGTGTGAAATACACATTTCCTTGACATTCTCTGGGGCCCCAAGTCAGGGATTTTTTTTGTTTTTCAGATTCCAATGTGAGTGTGGTATAGTTGTTCTCCCCTTCCTTTTTTCACCATGGCTTCTTCTCATCTGCCTGGTGTTAACAACTCACTTGCTTTCACTCACATATTTACACTCTTTTGTCCTAACATCTCCCTGCTGTTCTCTATCTCCCTGTCAAGCAGCGCTGGCCTCGTGTCCCTGGGATGTGCTGCTGGGGAAGGCACATTCTGGGGCACACTGAAGTGTCCCTGTCCTTAACTCATGAGCTCTTTGCTATGTTCTCTCTCCCCTGCCCACCTGAGGAGGGGGTGATGGAGTGGCCTTTAGTGGGCAACTGGTGTCTGGCAGGCAACCCACCACTGTGGGAAATGTCAGTAGAACCCAGGAGAAACAGCCCAGGTTAAGGATGAATCATCAAGAGTTAATGACAGAAATTGCATCTATTTTTAAGATTGCACAATAGGAAAAGACTGACCTGCATTTGGTTTGAATTTGAAATTTACTTGTCACTTATTTTGAGCTGAAAATGTGCTTATTTTAGAGTATTTATCCTGGAGAATCTGTGACACTTTATCCATCATCCATTGTACACAGTGCACATGGGCATTAAATTACCAGAGCATACAACCTGTCACAGTCCCTGTGCATCTTCCTCTGAAATGTATCCCAGGATTGTGCAGATTTATCAAACACTCAGAGGCACATGCATCTGAGGCTGTGGTTGTGTTTCCAGCTGTCTTCTCAGCAGCAGTGTAGGTGACAGTGACATCCATTATTCTTCCCTGACCATTTCCAGAATCCTCATTTTGGTTGTTATGCCTTTGCTGAATTTCACTCTTTGGGCTGAAATTTTTTATGGCAGGACAGCAAGAAATTCAAGAGCTGTTGTTGTTTTCACGTTGCTGCTTCAACACATGTTACTGTCTGCTACGAAGAAGACAAAGTCCACCCTTTATATATATATTAGATATATAATATCATACACATATTAGATATTGTATTTATGCTGTACTACAATACACTATCCTGCACTATGCTGTAATAGAATAAGTTTTTTAACGTGTTTATATAATTATAATCCAAACTAGATAAAGCCTTGTTTGCCCTAGCACTTTAGGAGAGGAGCCAGATGGGCAGCCTTTCAATGGGAGAGTTCTGTTTGTTCATTTGGGCGAGTCCTGCATCATTGCTGGAAAAGGAAAGAAAAGCCATTTTAAGATCTCCCTCGTGTTATGTAGCCTTGATTTGGATCCTGTGGGCTCTGTACTATGGGTATTTCTGTCAATGGTGCTGCCTAAATGCCTACAAACAAGCATGCCCTTAAGTGCTCTGCTGATGGGAGGCCAGGGCACTTGGCAGCCTCCTGGGCTGAGCCCTCTCCCTCTCCTGCTGCAGGGCACAGAAAGAACTCAGCTGTGTCCTTCAGTCATATGTATTTTAAAATATTCAAGAGAGGGGAGAGAATGAAACCAAACCAGCAATGGGAACACCTTAAAGGGGAACTCCTGTCTCCTTTATCCTCCTCTGACCACCTTTATGTCCCAGCAATTATTCTGATTTCAGTATAATAGGCTGCTCTTTGACCCAAATCCAGCAGACTGGGGCCATGACTGAAATCAGTGTACTTGCTCACAAACTGACTGAAAGTAACTTGAAGATGACTACAGAGAAGGCCAAAATCCATCTGAGCTCCAAAGATCCACACCATGGTCCCGATGGCAGACCAGTGAGTAGATATTATTCCTCATACCCTGCTTCGAATCCTGTTCAAATGGAAGAAGGGAATTTGACTATTTTGACCATTAGAAGAAATGTCCAGGCCACACAGCAGCTGCATTTGGCATGAGTTGGGTTCCCTGAACACCATGCATGTATTTCTGGGGGTGATTTTCCACATAAAGAGGCAGGAGCACTGCCAGGTGCAGACCTCAAAGGCACTTAATGCAATGTACAGTGTGCAGTGAGAGCTTCAAAGGATGGAAGCATCAAAGAGAACCTCTGCAGCTGCTGCTGACTGCAGCAAATAGATCAAAGGACAATATCATGAGGATTCTCCTTATTTTTTATTTCTTAACAGGGATCAAAATCAAACAACTGATCAAAATTTCACCTGCATTGAAGTGATGGACTAGACCACAAAAGACTGATATTTTCCCAGGCTGACTGTGTGAATTGTTTTTGAAACCTGGTTCTTAAAGCAGTGCCCTGGCACTGTAAGTGACGGGGGTGCACTGTCATCCCTGGAAATGAGGCAGGGTTACCCCTGACGGGCTGTTGAGGGAGGTGCTGTCACCACTGTTACAGCAGGGAAGGACTAACAGGCTTGCACCTATCCAATAGAAGGAAAAAGATGACCAGGATCAGCATTTAATAAGTTTATTCGGCATCTTTTGAACTCAGCTGCCCTATTGATGCTTTTTTTTTAATATCATAGACTTGGAAATAATAGCCTTTATTTAAGTGCTTATATTGAGCCGTATCAGCACTGCATGTTCCAGCATTAAGGCTTTGAAAGGGATATTTGATATGAGATGATTATTTGCTAAGCCATCAGGTTCAGAACTAGATTTTTTGGAAATAGGCATGACCAGAGCTGTTTTTAAAAAGTGACCTGCAAACAGCTTTTTAGAACTCAGCAGCTTTGCCTTTTCACAGTATGCTGCCTCATGTTCACCAGGATCTGAGTTTATTTTTGAGTACTGATGTCTTCAATTCTTGATGTTCAGCAACTTAATTTTCTGGGTTTTTCAGGTGCCCTGCCTGTGACTTTGTGAGACTTCAACATGTTTAGGAATTGATAATATCATAAACTATATCATGTTGGTTGTAGTTCAGTCTTCCTTTTGAATTTTGTATATGCTAGCTGTCAAGTACTCCAAAAGAGTATTTTATGTGTTTTGGTGCTAAAAATAAATGGCTGTGTAATGAAAGGCATTGTATTTAGCATTAAATTAATGCTAACAGTAATTAAAATACATTCCTTAATTCTTTAGCTTAGATTTTTGGTGACTCACCCAGTGCCTTTCACTCTGTATCTGGATATTTTTGGAGCGTGGATAAATTCCAAGTATGAAATCTCAATTTAGGCAGGACAAAAAGCATAACAGCAGGTGGGGGAAGTGACCAAAATAAAGGTAAATTTATATCCACAGTTTTGATGAAGAGGTTTCCTTCCTTTCTGCCTCAGTGTCTTGACTCCCTGCCCTCAGGAGATGAGGGTGTTGCAGCCACAGCTGGGGCAGGCAGGTTTTCCACGTGTGCTCTTGAGTGAGGATTTGCAGCTCCCCTCCTGGTGCAGCCAGTGCTGCACTACTCAGTGACTGGGTCATGCAGCAGGACTAAAACCCACTGAAAAACCTGCCCTGGCATAGCCATGGCCCAAAATCTCTGATCCACCTCTGTACCTCTGTGTAGCTGCTGGGATGGGGGACATCCATGGCGCTGACCCGCAAAACTGATGAGCCTGTGTCTGCTTCTGTGTTTAAAAATTCCATAAGGCCATTATTTCCACTCACCCAGAACAAGCAAATATTTTATTAACCCTTCTGAGTCTGCAGTCTGGGGCTTGAAGTTTTAAAACCATAAGTGGTTTACAAGTTTGGAGTCCACACCTTCACAGTGTGATTGAGGTGGTGGTCCCTGTGTGGGGCCTACTGGTACAGCAATTATTTTATTAAGTTCCTTCAGTGTCCAAACAAATTCCACATCTCTGCTTCCTTCCCCACAATATGATCTGAAATGACTTTGATTTCTTAAGCAGCAAAACTTTCATATCTTGGTTTTCTGCAGAGCTTTGCAAATGGCTGAGGTGTGATCTGTGGGAACTTGGTGGCACAAAGGAGCCAGGGGAGGTCTGGGAACAGGCAACGGGAGAGCATGGATGGAGGTTTGCTGTCTCTTGACACCTACTGCCCAGGTGGAAATCAAGTTATCCCCATGCCAGAATTTCAGGCAACACCTTGAAAGTGCAAGGGCAGCAGAGCACAGGCTCCCCTGTCACCACAGTGAGGGTGGTGGGGGAGATAAATGTGCCTCCTGTCACTCTTTCACTCCTCTGATAAGAACAAGGGCAATGAGGGTCATGAGGGAAGGACTAAATCCCTGCACAGGGGTGCACTGGTTGTCCATCTGCAACAGGCTGGGGAGAAGCAGCTCCTGCCTTTGGAGGGGTCCCAATGAGGTAAAAAGCCATGTGCCTTCTGTGCAAACAGAAGGTTTTCTGTGCCAGTCAATTTGCATCACATTCCTCCCCTTGCTCATCAACTATCCTCTACAGTCACTCAGCTGTTCACTTCCAGCAGTTTTTAAAAGTCCATGGTGCTGCCCAGGAAAGGAATAAAAATGAAGTTGTGTGTTAGAAATGGAGGCATCTAATGCAACCCAGGAGAGCAGCATTGGACTGGCATCTCCGATAATGTCATACTAGAGGCAGGTATCCTCACAATTACAGATTAAATCAATTAGATCACTTACTGGTTAGAGTAACAAAATTGTGGCTTAACAGGGAGTATTGTTAGAGGAAGGTGAGATATAACCAACAAAGAAAACACCATTAGACAGTTATCAGTGCACAAAAAAAGGCTTGTGCTTACTTTTGACACTGCACATGAACTCAAAACCAGCAAAAAGGATGTTATTATAAATCCACTAAGTGAGGCCTCCCTGGAAGTCAGCTTCCTTTCTTTTTCAACCCAGACCTGGAATCTTCCCCCACTCACAGAGCAGGGCAGCAGCTGGTCATGCCATGGGGATGTGTGTGAACACAGAACTGGCTCCTCTCTAAAGTTACATTGGATACTTTCAGATAAATGAACTAAGATTAATTTTTTTCACCTTGAGAATCCAAATTTATTTAGAGTGTTGTCTGATCTTGATGATCTACAAAATATCGTTAACTAGAGATAACTCTAACCCTTTGGGCATTTGACAATAAATATTTCTAAGCCTTTAGATAATAAACACAAGCAAAAGCCATATTAGCATTTTAAATGTCAAAAAGATAGCAAGCATCATTTTTGGAGAACTCTTACAAAGTAACTGGGTTTTTACATCTTTTGACTCCCACGAGGAATTAACAACAAGGTTTTCTGAACTTAGTTTAAATACCAAAGTTACTAAACATCTGAGAATGGTATCTGAGCATAAATGGTGTTGTCCTTTCCCTCAATTAATAGATTTTTGTGAGATACCTTAATGTAAGGTGCCAGTATTTTGAAATGCAAAGAGGAGTGATGCTGGCTCTGAAGTTTATTTGGCTAATGTGTAACTGCAAATAGCAGAAGGTCAATAAACAAGAAGAGCTTCAGGGCTTACGGAAATCACTGACTCATGTTTGATGATACAGAGGTTGCCCAAAAGCCCCTGGGTCTGGGATGAAGCAGGCAAAACACAGTGAAGTTCAGTGTGCAGCATCCTCCCACAATGCAAAGGAAACGTGGATGGGACAGAAACGTTGCCACAAATCCGCTCCTGTGCAGGGAGCACACAGGGAGAGGGGCTCTGCCTCCCTTCTGGTACCACCTGCCTGGTGAGACGTGGCTCTGAGGGGTGGACAACAAAAGGGGGGTCTTCCAGCCTCCCCTGGTGGCATCCCCACTCCCAGCTGCGTCACTGTTATGAGGTTGGACCCCATTGTTGTGGGGCTGTGCTGCTGAAATTTCTTTGGCTGGTCAGTCAGCTTTTGGGTTTGTGTCTGTAAAGTGAAAAATCAGGATCTTGCAATCACTCTGGACCTCACATGCTGGACTGGCTTCTCATGGGGATCTTCCTGAAGAGAAGGACTCTCTCATCCTCTTTCTCTCTGTATGCATGGCATGCAGGTGTATGTGTGCATGCATGTAAATAAGGCCTTATAATGTCATTAAATTAATTCCTCCTGTTGCTATGGGAACACACATTATTGACCGAAGAGGGTGCAGCAGAAGTAGGTGCTATGGCTAATATCAGAGCAGACCTTTGGATTTATCCTCTAAAACTTTGGGGTTTTTTTCCCAAAGCAGACTGCGAAAAAATTTGTCCGGAGCTCCAGAGCCTGGGAACTGCAAATTAGGAACTGTCGATCTTTTCCCAGCTCGCAAATGAGCCAATCTTCACACCTAATATTAACCAGCCCCACCTGGCACATCAGCTGTGCCTGGGGCTGGTTCCCAAGGAGATGAGCAGTGGGCTGCCAGGGTGGCAGGAGCAGGCAGTGCTGAGCATTGGATCCTTCAACACCTCCCAGTGATCCACTGGCCCCAGGGAGAAAAATCTGACCCACCCGAGAGCAAAGGCTTGCAGGGCAGCTAAGGATCCCAAAATCACACTCCTCCATGACAGGCAGGGTTTTCTCCTGACAGGGCTGTGCTTTCAGATCAGAGTCCCCTCACTGCATGGCAAAGGGACACCAAGCCAATGGGCAGGAGTTTGAAGGTGCCAGGGTACCAAAGGCCTGGTGGTGAGGAATCCTCTGCTTTGACCACACCACGCTGCCAGGTTATTAGAAAATAGCAACAACAACAGTAATAATAGTTAGGAGATGCCAGTGGAGGCACAAGATCTGATTCCCCCCTTCAGCCACTTGCTGCAATCTGACAGCCAAAGCACAGTCAGTTTTTGCCCCATAAACCTTGTTAGTGCCACATCACAAAAGTCCCTAGTGTCACACAGTACCAAATCACACACTTTGGAGAAATCCAAGTGTATTTTTCTGCACAGAGGTGTTGGTTCCATCCCATAGAGGTGTCTGATCCCTTAACAGAGGGAAAGAAAAATTATCTAGAGTGGTGTGTCTTCTGAGAAGCCACGCTAACAACATTACTTAGGTTTCCAGTGTATGATTCTTGGCTGCTAAAGCTGTCTGTACATCTTTTTTTAACCAGAATGGCTTCTACACAACAAAACATGCTGTGGAGGGGTTTTTGGGGGTGTTGGTTTTTTAGTTTAGCTGTTTGTTGGTTTGGTTTTTTTTTTTTTTTAGTTTTACCAACGTTTCTGAAACTGCATCTGCAGGAGCTGCCATGAATGATCTGAATGATATCCAGTTGGCACCAACATTTCCACCATTAAACTCACAGTCCCAAGCACCACATCACACTTTGGAAAACTGGGCACTTTTAAAGCCCTGAATATACATCTGAGTGCTTGGTACTGCATTCTGTTTGCACAACATAAATGTCAACACAGCCTGACCAGGGGTACCTAGGCAACAGCTAATTTTGAGGTCAGTGATTAACTCTTCTTTGTCAGAGTGTAATTTACCATCAAATTATCTCCAGCTAATATAGCATTTCTGGATTAAAAAAGGTCTTCTTGCTATTTTAAGACACTGAGAGCCTTTATTAATGGTGGCAAGTAATGTTTGCTGCATTTTCCTCTTTTCCAAATACAGATGTTCATGAGAGGAGCAGTCTCCTAGGGACAGTGACCCCTACTCCAGTATTCCCAAGAAGAGGGACTGAAGGCGGAGCTCAGCCACTGCACACCATACTGTAGTGTTTGTGGCCATAGGAGTGAGCAATAAATTTTTATTTTCCATGACACATATACACACTTTCTTGATTAGTTAAAAAGTGGATGTTACCAATTACCACATATATCAACAGTGAAATATTGGGCTTTGCTCTTTCCCTCCCTACACAGAGCACATTGCTACCTTCAGCTCTTCAAAATCCCTCATTTCTTCATTAACCTCTAGGTAGGGACCCAACCCATAATTTTGATTTTAAAGCTCTCCATATCCTAGCACTGTGTTTCAAACACATATTTCTACCTCATTTCTACCTTTTTGGAAATAACAGTGAAAAACCTGACATATTAAAAGGTCCTTCTAGTGCTCATGTCAAGAAGCAGGCCCTTCTGCAGGGATTGCAGAGGTGAAACATTCATCCTTCTGCCTGGAAAACTACTCATTTGTGATCTACATCAGCATGATCACTTGTGTGGAAGACTCCAGAGCTATGGACATCACACCACTGGGTCCCTGCATTTGGTGCTGCCAAGCTGAGCATGGCTTCCCCTGTGGGATGAGGAGGAGGAGAGCAAGTTGGATATATTGCTTTGTCTGTGGATTTCTCCCAGCCTTTCCCAGCCTTGGGGGATGTAATCATCCCTGCCCCTATGTTCTGCCCTGTAAGCACCCTGCAATAATAATAACTTCAGCCTTGCCAGCTCTACCTTTGGTTTTACTATTGTAAAGCTGACATCACCAGGGGGGGAAAAAAACTAAAAAAAAAAGTTTCCTGAGAATTTGTAATTCTCTGTTACTGACACAGCTAAATATTCATCAATTTGTTTCTTGCTGGCAGGCACCCAGGCTGTTGAGCAGTAACTGGCTTGTTTTAGACTTGCTTTAATTTGTTCTCCTAGAGGAAATGTCTTCTCTAAGGCTTGCCAAGCTGACAAGTAAAGAAATATGAAACTATATTTGTATCTGGAAGACTCATATAAAATATGTAAAGAACTAAACTTTAAAATAACAAGGGTTTACATATGTAGCTGCTATTGGTTTACACCTGAGTTATTAGTGTCTCTGGGTAATATTTAATTTGATCTATAATATATTTGGCTGGGATGCATGGATTTGTGCCTGTGATTTCAAATTCCCAGGCCGAGCACCACAGGACAGCATTCCCACTGGCAGGCGGGGACCTTGCTTTCTCCCCATACCATGCCCCACTGCTGAAGGTACAGCCTTCCTCTCTGAAGGAGAAAGCAACAGCTCTTTGCCCACTTTCCTGCCATTAACAGAAAAGATCCCACCTGTTCTACCATGTCTTTTTAGGATGCAATCTTCTCAGATGCCTGGAATTTCTTGCAACTTAGTGACTCAAGGCCACCCAGTGTTTCTTGGCTTCCACCTTGTAATCAGGGAAATTAGCTGAGCCCTAGAAGAAATTGCCTATGGAGATCATTGAAATTCTAAGGGCAATTTGAAGGGATTTTTTTTTTGAGGGCAAATTGGAAAACCAGCTACAGGGGATAGTTTGAGTACAGTTCATTTTGTACTGAGGCTGTGGGGAGATGTACCAGAGCAAGCACAGGAAAGAAAGCCTGACTACAGCCTCACAAGGTGAGTGAAGCTGGAGATTTGCTCCTGCCTCAAAACCAATGTTTCTGTATTACATGCAGTGGGTGCTTAATGTGGTTGTTGGCACAAATTTTAGGTGGGGCATAATTAATTCCTGTGGGAGATGTGGGGCAGATAATCAGACTTCCCCTATCATTTCCACAGGGACTTGTTCACTCATTATATGAGTATATAAGGGCTGTGTCTGGGCAAATGCTTTCTCCTAGGTTTTATAAAAATGTCCTGCTTGGGTCTCTACAAACAAAGACACGAGCACCAATTTTTGGGAAAGCATTCTAGGGCAGATCCTTCTTGGGCAGAAGTACAGAAATGCTATCTCAGCCTGTCCCTCTGGTCAGACCCATGGCTGAGTTTATTCTATTCTCCACTTGGGCCCTATTCTGAGCTCTACCTGTCAACAGATCCTCAGCATTGCGACTCCTGGCTTAGAAATAGATTTTTCCCCCATTTTGAGGAGGCTTATACCTTACTATTGTTCCCCAAGCCCTTTATAGGAACTGGCCTGCAGAGCCACGTCTGTGCTGCAGGCAGGGAAATTACCCATGGGTGAGGATGGAGCTGTCTCCTTGCAGTTTCTAATAAAGCAATTTCAGAGGGGAAGATGGGCATAGAGCTTTTTCCACAATGAAATTTATTTTTAGCTGGCATTCTAACACCTGGAAGAATTGTTCTCAAATTCACTATTAACTTTAATGAAAAATATCTATCTACACCCTCCTGTGTAGCCACTGTTCATCAACTTATAGGATCGCATGGAACAACAGAAACCAGTGTTTTTAGTTATTTTAGCGAAATAAATTTGCAGTTTCTTTTCACAAAGCTGCAAAACAACATTTGTTAGTTGAACTCTGGACTCCCTCTTTTAGATGTGTAATTTTAAGGCCAGTTTGAAGCCTTTTAAAAACTTTGGCAAAAAGGTTTTGAAAAAGTTTAAAAGAAATAGAACAATAAAAGACCTTGTTCCATTGCACTTGATGACACATCTAGTGATGAATGACCTTTGTTGCTGCTGCTTTCTTTCCATCAACAGAACAAGCAGGGCAAGGAAGGAAAGGTTGCAAAATATGTGTATTTAGCTTCAGCTGACTCATCACTAATCTCTAGAAATAAATAGAGTGGACCAGAGGCTAACTTTTCCAATAAGGATAAGCAGTTAGCATACAAACCCACGTGCAGCTCTTTCCACATCCAAAGTTGCTGGCCTAAGTTCCTCCTTTGGAAGCTAAGCCAGCTCCTGTGGCTCAGCCTGGCTGGCTGCTGGCAGTGGGCTGATGGACGTGGAAATTGCTAAGCACGTGTTGATAGCTCTCACAGTATCTGTGCCCTTTCTAAATCACTATATGGAAGCTCAAGCTTTCAAAAAAGCTTCTTGATAAATAAACATCTCTGGGTGGTGAGCACTCAGAAAAGGCATCGCTGTCTGACTAAGCTTAAGAGGTCAAAGCTGCATCCAAAACTCATCCTGTCTGCAGTGGGGTGGGAGAAGGACGAGGAATCAAAGTCTGGAACCTTGCCACTGTCAGCCAAGGGCACAACCAGCAGCTGCTGAAACTGCGAGTGGGGCAGGGGCAGGGGAGGTTGGGTGGGAATTCTACCTCAAAACCAAAATTTCAACCTAAGGCTCAGCCTGAATCCATTCCTGATGACTGGTATTTGTTGCATTTTTGAAAGCAGATTTTCACCTGCTTATGTGAAGTTTGACCCTGTACCTTCTGCTAGTGATTCAGAGACCCCAAAAGACACAGTATCATTTTCAAAAGCACCCATAAAATCCATTGGAGAAACACAACCTTTTTAATGTAAACCAGGATTTTCAACCCAAGTATGTGCTAGAAAAAATGTGATAGTTGTTTGCTTGCATTTATGCAGACCCACGTAGCCTTTTCTGCAAGTGAAACAGATTTTACAGACATGCAGGCTCTTTTCTGGAATGTATCTTTATGAGGGGCACAGCAGCCAAGCAGCTGGCAACTTTTCATAAAGGAGTGTGAGCACCATGAGTGCTCCATCAAGAAGAACAGTCAAGGTCCATGTGGGAGACATGATGTGGGGTGGCGAAATGGGACTGTGGAAGATGAGACTGAAATCCTAAACGGTGTTTGAACCCCTCTGAGCTTTATGTCACCAGCAGGTTTTGCAATGTGGCATGTTTGCAGGTGGACACCTGCTGAAATATGAAGGATCAAGCAGAGGGTATCATTAGTAAAAACCTAGAAATTGGTGTCACCAGGTGACTCAGTTCTCAGTGACTGAGTTCACCAAGTCAGGAAAATGATAAACATGAAGTGCCTAAATGGATTGCTAAGGGCTTAAAACATCTTTTCACACCAGCTGCATAGACATCTCTGAAATGCCAGTGCTGGTTAGCTCACCATCTGTGTTACCCCCCCTCTCCCTCTCCTCCCGCCTTTATTTTAAGACTTCTTTATGTTTGCCAGAAGAAAAATGTCTCTTCAATATTTTCAGCGTGTTATTGGAAAGATAAATTTTGAAGAGAATTTTTTTGTTGGTTCCAACTCTTGCTATGTAAAGCACATTTAATAATACTTAACATTTACTCAGCCTACTTATTAATCATTAAAAATACCAGCTAGCTAGCAAAATAATCCATAGTTAACTGAAATTAAGTAATCACATATTAAAATTACACGACAATACTGCTCAGCTCTCAGAACAGATGGAGAATTCAAGCAAAGAGGTTTTAAAACATTTGTTTCAGCAACTTTTTTATTTTGTTGCTGCTTAATTTTCAGAAACTCACTAAGATAATTACTGAGCTATATCATACACGATGCTTAGGTATGCACTGCTGGAACACAGCTTCTTATATTTATATTCTCCTGTGAGATCTGCAGATCCAGCCTCAGCTAGGAGGGCAAGATGAAAACATCTTGATGACAATGCAAAAGGTCTGACCAGACTTATCTCTCTGCTGTCCTTATGGTGCTGTGGGAACTGTGGTGGCTTTTAGGCACCAGCTTTGTACCTACTCTTTGAATCCCCTTTTTTCCACACAACCAGTTAAAATTAAGAGCACTCCAGACGGCTCACCTTTTATTGGAATGACTGATGCAAGAATCTCTACTAAGAAGATAAAAGGCCTTTAATGACAGCTATGGAAATACAAACTGCTCCCAAGGAGGTATAACCATTTTAATAAGTGTGGAATTGGTCCCTAACCCTGCCAATTGATACTTGGCAACGTGAGGGAGATGAGGAAGATGCACAGCACTGCTCCCTCAGCTCTGTAAGAACCTGACGAGGACTGTAAGAGCATCCTTCTCTTGAAAGGGTAAAATTCCAGGGAAATGAGGGAACTAAAGAGCTGAAAGAACTCAGAAAAAACAAGGAGCAAAGACAAGCTGGACATGTGCATCTCCTGTTCAGCGACACACTACAGTGGTTGAGCAATTCTTTCTCTGAGTGAAATACATGACCACAGACATGGGGTGTGAGACTATCCTGCTCTCAGGCTAAAAATTCTTCCTTCATCTCACTCTGAGATCCTAACACTCTCACAAGGTTCCACCACACATGAAATTACTTCTGCCTTGGCGCCATGGGCTCTTAATGTTTTCAGTTAAGGCAAACTGTTTAAAATCCATAATATATATAAAAAAAATACATGGCCCTATGATATACATGCTATTGTAGCCAAGACCTGCCACATACTTTTTTCCCAGCCATAACAGGTTGGTGAAAGATGTGACAAATTGGTCCCAAACCAAGACTTTCCACACCACATCTCATTACTGAAAACTAGAAAAATTACATTTCTCTTTCTGCTATATAGACACCATAAAATAACTGTAGATTTTACAGCTTCACAGTGGACCCAGCTGGTTCGTGCTTGCAAACCTGACTTGCTAAGTTTGAATGGCAGCATTTTTAATCAATTTTGAAAGATGTTTGGAATAATTTATTCTGCCACAGTCATTTTAATTAATGTTGAAATTAACCACCTCTGTTTGAGAGGTAGACTGGAGGATTTCCTCTGGGCAAATACAGAATTTTACTTTACCTCATATTTTACCTTGCCTTCTGTTGCCTTGCTCTGTAGCAGCTCTTTCCACACTGGGATTCTTGTGATTTCAATATTAATCTTAATCCAAGTTTACATTGGCCATACCTGTTCTGCAGCTGGCAGAGGGTACAGGATAACTGCTGAGTTCTAAACTATAGCAGGGGTACTTGACCGAGTGTTTGAGTTGAGGAGACTTGCAAACCCTTCTTAACTCCACTTGTAACTGGTTTTACCGCAGTTACTAACACTGTTGTAATGCCTGGATAGGTAAGGGAAAACATAGAAAAAGATGGCAGGACACCCCACAGGGACCATGGAGACAAGTTGTAGTGAAGGCAATTGCTAAATAAAAGGAAAAATTTTTACAGCTGAGGGTGAAGCAGAGCCGCAGGTTGCCCAGAGAGGCTGTGCAGTCTTCTTCCTTGGGGATAATCAGACTTGGCTGAATGAGACCCTGAGGAAACACTTTGCACAGTTGATGCTGTCCCTGCTCTGAGCAGGTGGTGGGACGGGAGAGATGCCCCAGACTGGACGTCTGTCCACTGGTCCCTTCCAAATTAAGCTTTTCTGAGATCTGTGTTTCAGAATTCCTGGGGAGCAATGGCTTCAGTTGTTTACAGAGGTACAGAGTGTCCACAGCTTATTTTGATGATAGTGTTTAGCCTGCAGGAGGATATTGACAGGAGTGGATGTAATGAGTGCTGACACTAATTCTTTTTGAATGTGCCCACCTTTTACCGTGGCACAGCCTGCATGCTTCCTTTGTTTGGACTGTTCAAGACAGTAAACACATTTTCTTCTAATGTATTTTTCAAAATTGTGCCTAGATGCTTTACATGCTGTTCTCATAACTGAGAGGTTATTTTATTTCCACATTCTTTTGATTGTCAGTCACAGAACAAACTGTGTCCTAGACTGAGGTGGGGACGCCTTTTGGCTTGTCCCCTAGGAAAGCTGTGCTTCTGCAGAGGGAAGCTACCCACTGCCCACATTTGTTTGATACTGGTTTTGTCAGCAATGGGCACAAGAACGTTATCCTTTGACCACATCAATATGTATAAATATTTTAAAGGAAGGTGTCATGGGGTGGTGCAAGGCTCTTTTTGGTGGTGCCCAGTAGCAGGATGAGGAAGAACTTCTTTACATGGAAGGTGGCAGACCACTGAAACAGGCTGTCCGGGGAGGCTGTGGAGTCTCCCTCTCTGGAGACATTCAAAACACGTTTCTGTGGAACATGTGGACACGTTCCTGTGTCACGGGCTCTGTGCTGAGCCTGCCTTGGCAGGGGGGTTGCACCGCGTGTTCTCCAGAGATCCCTCCAGCCCTGGCGATTCTGTGATTCTGATTCATCTATTCATGCTTTAGAGAGGGAACGTGCTGGCTGCTGCTTGGTTGTGAGACACAAAGGGTGGGACAAGGAGAGAGCTGATATCTGCTATGCCCGTGGGATTGAGTATTCTATGGTTTGACCTTATCATTTTGGGGATCTCAGAAAACGGCGCGGTTGCTTTCGACGGCGAGCAGACTGTCAGCCCCAGAGCAGGCACAGTTCAGAGAGCGCAGCTGTGGAACGGGCTTTTCCCAGCTGTTTGGAGCGCTACTCGGGCACACTTCCATCCGCCGGAGCACGGAGCTCCCGCTGGGCTGAGCCCTCACAGCCAGCACTGCACGGACGGCACCCACCGCGGGGCAACCGGCTGCGGAGCGGGGGGAAGAGCAGCGGAGAACCGGCTCCGTGTGTGTGTCTGTGCGTGCGCCCACTTCTCCCTCCCGGTGCCCCCTGCCCCGGAGCCGGGCGGGCAGAGCGGGCCGGTGCTGCCCCCGCCGCCCCCGGCCCGGGCTGCCCCCGCCGGGCCGGGCCCGCCCCTGACGTGAGCGCGGGGCGGGGCGCGGGGGCGGCCGGGCCGGCGGGAAACTTCTGCGCCTTCAGCACCACAGACAGGGCGGGCGCGGTGCCGCCGCCCGGCATGCGCGCCCCGCCGCCCCACAGCCACCCCTCCGCCGCCCCGGCTGCCCTCGCCCCACCGCCGCCGTCCCCGCACAGCCCCGGCCGCCCCGGCGGCCATGGAGACGGCGGCAGCCCTGAACGAGAGCGGAGCGGTGGCCCCGCGGCTGCCAGCCGGCGGCGGCAACTCCTCGCTGGAGCTCTCGTCGCGGCCCCCCGCGCCCGCCGCCCTCAACCCCTGGGATGTGATGCTCTGCGTGTCCGGCACCGCCATCGCCTGCGAGAACGCCCTGGTGGTTGCCATCATCTGCTACTCGCCCGCCCTGCGCACCCCCATGTTCGTGCTGGTGGGCAGCCTGGCCACGGCTGACCTGCTGGCCGGCCTCGGCCTCATCCTCAACTTCGTTTTCCAGTACGTGATTCCCTCGGAGACGGTCAGCCTGCTGACGGTCGGCTTCCTCGTCGCCTCCTTCGCCGCCTCCGTAAGTAGCTTGCTGGCCATCACGGTCGATCGCTACCTCTCCCTCTACAATGCCCTCACCTACTACTCGGAGAGGACGGTGCTCTGCATCCACACCATGCTGGCCGGTGCCTGGGGGGTCTCCCTCTGCCTGGGGCTGCTGCCCGTCCTGGGCTGGAACTGCCTCCACGACCGCACCTCCTGCAGCGTCGTCAGACCCTTGACCAAGAGTAACGTGACGCTGCTGTCTGCCTCTTTCTTTCTCATTTTCCTCATCATGCTCCATCTCTACATCGAGATCTGCAAGATCGTCTGCAGGCATGCCCACCAGATAGCTCTCCAGCAGCACTTTCTGACTGCCTCGCACTATGTCACCACCAAAAAAGGAGTCTCTACCCTGGCTATCATCCTTGGGACTTTCGGAGCCAGCTGGCTGCCTTTTGCCATCTACTGTGTGGTGGGGGATCCCGACTACCCCTCTGTGTACACGTACGCCACGCTCCTGCCTGCTACCTACAACTCCATGATCAACCCCATCATTTATGCCTACAGAAACCAGGAGATCCAGAGGTCCATGTGGGTGCTCTTCTGTGGTTGCTTTCAGGCTAAAGTGTCCTTTCGCTCCCGGTCCCCCAGCGATGTCTGAGTGACTTTTCTCTGTCAAGCTGCACCCAGTGACAATCTACCCAGTGAACTATTACAGTGCCTGTTTTAAACTTCAAACTACGTTGTGAAGTCGTTGGAAACATGCTTAAGTATTAGCACTTTATACATGTTTGTATCTTGGAGAGTGGTTCGGGGTATGGAGTTTTGGGTTCCCTGAAAAAAAAAAAAAAACCAACAATGTGGTTGTATATAGATTTGCACATCACATTTGTAAAGTGAAGACATTCCGGTACTGCTTGACTATAGCACCTTATTTCTAGCTGCTGACCTGCCAAAACAGTGTTGCCTTTGTGAAGGGCAGAGGGAAAGAAAGTTGTGTTCCTGTCGTGTTTCTAAGTGTGTGTGCTGGGGGAGGGAAGGGGGTGGGGGTGTATGTATGTGATGTGTGTGTCTGTCTAGACTTTGCTGCACAACACTGATAAATTATAACATTTTGTACACAAATAAAAATATTTAAAATGTAATATAACCTGTGTGTTTAGATGCATTTAGAAAGAAGAGAGATGGCAAATTTGCCAGTTAAGCAAAGACCCTTTGTTTGCTTTTGAAGGCTCCCCATGTAATTCTGCCTAAAGAGATCATCATTCACTATGGAGATGAAATACTGGACCAAGAAAGGCACCTTCCTGCTTGTTTGTTTGTTCTCTTCTTTAGTCTGGCAAAGAGTAACAAAGAGCACAAACTCTTTTTTTTTTTTTCTTCCAACAACCAAGGAAACTAATAGCCTAGTCAAATAGGCTTCTTGTTACAGTTATTCACCAGGTTCCCAGTAGCTTTAATTTTCAAGTTATAAATTAGCCCTTTACAATAATGACCCATTTAAAAATTATTAGACTGTGGGGAAGAGCATTTTCTAAACTGGGCTCTTTTTTCCTATTTTAGTCTAATGCTAAAAGGGAAAAAAGGAAAAGGGAAAAAAGGGCACAGTATTCTTTCTTAAAAGCCTGTAAAATGCCACAATATGTGGGCTTTCCTTATCATCCACAGTTCTGAGGGGAATCTGAATTGTTTCTCTGCCTCCTTGTTCTTGGACTGGATGCTGTAGAAAAATCATTTAAGTGCATCTTTGCTGTCTACCTGTCTCAGAGCAGTGTACAGTCTTGTGACAATCCCATGGCTTAGTGGCTTCAGAGGTAAATGTTGTTCAGAGTTTGGAACACTCCTTCACTCAGGTTCAAATCCAGCAGTGACTGATTTATTCAGATCAACAGCACGTGCAGCAGATTTCAGGAGCACTGTTGCTGTTCATTTACTTATAATTATGCTACACTTATATCTTGGTTATGTTATAGTTTAGTTTGTCACTGTGTTTCTGTTTGTATTTAAGGGCTGAAACAGATTCCTTTTATATGTGTGGTACCATATATGAAGTTTGGACTAGTGCTTTTCCCAGTTTATGACTGGCAATGGATCAAACTTCTGCCTGCTGGAGCAGTTGGGTCCGCAAGGATCCAACAAGCCTCAGAGAGGCTGTGAATCAGTAATGCTGTATTATGTGCAAGTATTATGAAACCCAGCATCATTTCACTGATAACACAAGGATATTTCGTTTAAAAGAAAAATTGGTATTCCAGGCTGCTAGTTCCACTGTTTTTATCAGTTCTAATAATCACAAATCTGACATTGTAATTGATGACTACCTTCAGGCATGCAGTTCTTCAGGGAACTGTTGCAGAGGTGTTACAAATATAATTAAAACTAGATTTTGTTATAGGTCAAAATACTGCTCAAATTAAGACTTCTCAAGTTGCTGGTAAAAAAGATGTTTTTATCCCTTTTTAAGGCCACATCACATATGCTATGTGTAAGCCAGCAAATAAAAGAGGCCTGTGGCTGGGTGGCACACAGAGTGCTCAAGCTCCTTTCCCCTTGCAAAACCAGAGACCAAGCTGCTGGCTGGAGCATCCTCCCTGTGCTCTGACCTCACCCTGCTGAGGCTCAGCCAAAGGTGCTGCAACACCCTCAACAGGAACTGCTGAGGGAAAAGACCAGTGAGTGTCTCAGACAGGTGAAATGTGGCAAAGCTTTCTGTTAAAACTAGAAATTGTGCCACCTACTACACTTTAGCCTCGTAAATCTTTGTCATTTCTGTGTTGACTGGAACAAAACCATGGGAGAGGGTTGCTGAGTGCAGATCCTCACACCCTGGCACTGACCCTGCACCCAGGTGTGAGATGTTGTGCAGGACCTGAGCAGGTTTCTGGGAGCCTTGTACAGGCTCTGAAACCAACATTGGCTCTAAAACCCCTAGGAAAAACTTCTTATCCTTTTAGTCCTTAGAGGGGCAGAATCTGCCACAGGTCACTTCTAATGCAACCTCCCTCCTTTAACCCTGTCTGGCATGGGGGAATTTTCACCATGAATTCATTGCACAGTGACACTCTGTGTAAAAATTAGATAAAGAACTTAACTGAATAGAAGCCTACTTGAGTAATAAACCACTTAATAGAGGAGCATAAACAACCTAGGTGAGTTACTCTTCAAATTTTTGTTCATGTTGCTTTAAATGAGACTTTGTTCCTTTTTTTTCTGTTATATGATCACATTTTCAGTTATCACTTTCCCCAATGATTCACTGTGTCTAAAAAATAAAGCTGAATCCCTCCTGTTAAAAATGTGACACTTTCTAAGTGTTTCCCCAAGCATTCTTCTCTTCCAGGTAGAAAGTTCAGATTACAGTGATCTTAGACATTCATTTCCTGAGACATTACAGATATTTTTTCTATATGTCACATTCAGAAAGATATGCTGACTCATAATTTCTAGGAAAAACTAAGGTAAAAGAGGAGAGAGTATTTTGATACATTTTGGTTAGCCCTGACAGTGGAGTTGATATTAACCCACTTGCAGTAAAATACTTTAATTTTCCAAGTGAATCCACATATACAAGAACACCTGAGTGGAATAACATAAGGGAGGCTACCTAATCTCTTCTGTCCCCAAACAACATCCCATTTCAGATGATGGAGGAAGTCCAGGAGTTATGTATAGCATGACACCTGTATTTCTCTTTCTGAGCTTTTTCTTGAAATAGCAGGCATTTATTTGAGAAAATGGTGTTACATTTGCAGTGTCTGGACCCACAAACTCCTCCTGTTATCAGATGCTGGCACTTTAACCTTGATAATGAAACTATTTGGGGAGATAGAAATTCCTGGAGCCCCATCTCCAGTCACTGGGTAGGCAGGCCTTGACTCCCCCATATTCCCAATGGAAGGCAGCCCAGGGGACAATCATGTGTCTGCTCAAGGAGGACTGTGTCTGATCTGCTATTTCCAAAAGCCCACGGGCAACTTTGCCTGCACAGAGACCAGGGCTGCAATGGCAATTGCAATTACTATTTCCTTGTCCCTGCAGGCCCATGGGCTCAAAGCATTTTATGTTCTCATGTCAATGGTGCAGTCAACAAGGAGAGAAAGCACACTGAGTGAAGTGCCAGCATGAGACCCAATGTTTGGTAGTGGTGCATTCTTTGTAATCTGTTCTAGAAATGGAAATGAGATTTCCTGCTTTACCACTCTTAAAAAAGCTTTGCCTTATTCTGATCTAGATACAATAATGACAGGCGTGGTCTAAAGAGCTCCCAGCCTGTTCCCACTGAAACCAGTGATATTCTATTGCACTTCAGCCAAGATAATGTCAGTATCTCATTACAAAATGTTACCATTTTGAGATGGGCCTCAGCTCCAATCTTCATTAGAAACTAATGGTTCATTACCAACCTTGAAGATCATACTGGACTTGCAATGCCTTGCAAGACCAAATCCCAATTATTTGGCTTGCTTGAAGTGCCTCCCACTGTGATGAGCTCCCTGGCTTCAGCAGGAGCAATTACAGAATGAAGAGCGCAGCTCTGGTGAGGAAGACCTGGTTGGGAGCCCGTAGGGGCTGAAAGTCCCACACACTGCTTGATTTTCTGTGGGGCTTCTGCCTAAATCCACAGTAAAACAGTGGAAAAGAGACTGACTCTGCAGGCTGCTTTGTATGAGTCACTGTACATTAAAAAGCCAGCTGGATTCAAAATCACAGGTCAAACAAACCCTCTTTATTTAGCTAAGCAAACAAAAGGACAAAACACTTTTGAACCTGAAAAGTGAGTCTGTGCATATTTTTATCAATGTAATGATCCACAGGTACTAAGTAACGCCGACGAAGCACTAGAACCTCTAATCTCCATTCTGCCTCTCTCCCTTTAAAAAGGATAATTTTCTATAATGAGGTAAAAATAATTTCTGATATTGCAGCTGCTCCTCAGCATTTCAGCTAGCTGTTGTAGCAGCCATTATTAAGAAGAATGAAGGACAAAGGGAAACAAACAAAAATGTTTTCTCCTTCTTACTGCTTTATGATGAGATGTGTGTTACTTGGAAGGAGTGACCAAGCAGGTGAGATTCAGCTCTGCGTGGAGGATGAGCCCATCTGGATCTCACCTTAATGCTTGCTGGGTTGGCTTGTTTGGGGGACAGTCTGTGTTGTGACAGTCTCCCCACACTCTCATCCTCCTCGAGCGAGCTCCTCCCTTGAAAGCTCACAGAAAGCAGCTCCCAGGCTGCTGCATTCTGCTCAGGAGCGCCTCACAAAAATCCCCTGGGTAGAAAACCACTATGCCTTTCCCTGCCCTCTTGATGCTTAAACTCTTTCTTCTGACTACAGAGAGCTCTCCCAGGGACAGCATTCCCCCAGTGGCAGCTCCATTTATTGAGGGCAGTAACTCCAGTGTCCTGGAAATAACCCAGCTGCTGCCGGGGCAGCTGGAGAACGGCAGAAGCGCTGACTCAGTGCTGACAGTGGAGGTGGCAGCCGGTTCAGCGGAGGCAGGTCTGCTCCTGTCAGCTCTGTCTGCTGCAAAGAAAGGACAGGAGGCAGCCAGAGGTGAAACAATGGTCAGCCCTCTGCGAAGGCTCCACAGGTTGCAGCAAAGCCTCACAGTGAAGGGCAGATTCTCACTTTTTTTTTTAAATGAGTTTACTTTGTTGGCATCACAATACAAGTGGTGGGAGAGAAAGAGCAAGAGAAAAGATGAATGTGCTTGTATCTGGTCAGGGAAAGTGTGCAGTGCTTCACTGTATGACTCATGGCATGGGGGCAGCTTCTCCAGCACGTACCTTGGGTACATCGGCTGGCTGTGGTGTAACCTTCCAGCAATGAGGCCACACACAAGACAAAAGACCAAAAATATTTCTTTACTGCAGCATTGTTCGGGTTATCCTCACTCCTAGACCTCTTGAACTGAAAAATGCAAATGCAGGAAGATCTCTTGAGCTGCCCAAGCTACCATTCAGACAGTGAAGGGAGAAATGTAGTCCAGATTCAACTTTTGTCCTGCTTTGAACACAAGTAAACTTCAAGCTGCAAAGCCAGACTTGGCAGTCACCTGCAAGACAACACCTTTTCCATCTCCTGCTGCCCTCTGTGCCCCTGGCACAAGATGCTGGGGTAGAACATCTTTGCTCTGTCCCTTGCACCTTCCTCTGTGGCACAGGCTCTCTCTCCACCTGTGCAAGACTGGAGTTATATCCATACAATAGCACATTTTTAAGGATGCGTCAGCGCTTTAAAGTGAGAGTAAGATGCTTAGGATAAGAATTAGGAAGAGGATTTAAGCACCCACACTCCTAAAGGTGGGCCTGTCAGCAATCTTGCTTGCTGAGTGGACACACAAATACCAAATCAAACAGCTGCTCTGTGCCTCTATCCTCTGTGCCCGTATAGCCAGGCAGCAGCACGTCCACAGAGCACTTTGCCAAGCAACACCAGCAGCCTGGAAGCTGCTTTTCCCCACTACACTTGGAGGGAATTGAGATGTCTGTACACCTGTGTTTTCCACCTGGCCTCATTTGCTGGGAAAGCACAGGAATACCACACAGGATAAGAATTATCTGGGTTTTCTGGCTCTGCACTGTCCAACATTTCCACACACTTAATTCACTCCAGCAGGGAAAGGGCTGAGCTGGGACACTGGCACAGGGGGGTGTTTGTGTGCAATGGAGGTTGATCAGCACTGTTGGGAGCACTTGCTTCTCTAGCAGGGACAAACTGCATGCTATGCTTCATGGATGGGGTCAGGAGGAGGCAAATTTACTGAACTGGGGGAATATTTTAAAGTGTAGGTTCTTTTTTTTTTCATGCTACTCACTCTCTAGCTCCTGACTAGTTTAAAACAGTGTTGTTTTCCCAGAGATTTTCTCCAAGCAAGCTTCCTGCTGTGCAGTTGTTTCATTTTGTAGTTTAATTGAAAGACTGAGATTTTTCAGGAAAGAATTGGAAAAGAGTTTTGAAAATTGAGCTTGAACCTTCTGTCTTTTTTGAGATACGGCATACTTTGTGTAGGTCAGTGCTCATTTTATCACCACCAAGAAGTTGGTATGCATAGTAATAATTATATTTAAAACTAAGGCAGAAGGAATGGTTCTGGGAATATTCCACAAGTGGTAGATTGTCTAAATAAAGGCTTAGTTTCCTATGAAAGTAATTAGATCTATGACACTCCTTGAATGACTGAATTATTTTTTTTAATCAGCACCTTTGCATCACAGAGAGATAATGTGATTGTATACCTGCAGACAGATACCATTTGTCACTCCTACTTGTTCCTGCTTTTTATAGAAAGGAGCATGTCTATGTAATATTAAGATGCTGTCAAAAGAAATCTGGTCTGGTGGAAAATGAATGTGTAAGTTAATATGGGGATCATGCTACATTCCAATATCAGTCTGACTTTTGATACTGTGACCAGTTTTTGTTAGTAAGTAGGAAGCTGAGTTTTCCTCAAGAGTTTATCTGATTTTGCCAAGCAGAGGTGTATTTTGTTTTAAACTTCATTTTGTAGTCACAAATAAGGAAAATGGGAGGCAAATAAGGAAAATGGGAGACAAGTTAAGGCTTCCCTCTTTCTGCTCTTGCTGCTCTTCAAATGTCTCAAAGAAAATAATTAATTGTATTGAATTATGCTGCTGAAATAAATGCATCAGGAAACCTTTTGCAGGCAGAGTTTGGGTATGGAGTATGATCTGTGCAGCAAGCACAAACCCAAGACTTTGAGTGGCTCCCTTACTTGGGCGTGGCTGAAGATGGACTCCTTCCTCCCAGGGACCTCAGCTGCTCCGTGGATGTCAAAGGCCATCACGTGGGAGACAGACATTAGCAGAGCAGCCCATTGTATGAGGCCTCACTTGTAACACTGGAACAGTGGGCTCTAACAGTAATCACATACTGCCCATTCATGAACAAGAACAGCTAATTGCATTATTTTTATTTTGAATGAAACTGGGAAGATTAGAGCACTTTGCTGTATTTGCTGTCACAGCGTTAGTTCCACATGAGATGTGCTTGAGGGAAATAAAGGCTCTGCAGAGTCCCCCAGCTCCCCCAGCCATGCTGAGGTGAATGCCTTGCAGCTATCTCATCTGCTGGAACCCACAGCTATGTTCGCAGCACACAGCTCTTGTTGTGTCAACCAGGCCACCTTCGTCTTTCGTAGGACATTTTTAGAAGTTGGAAAAGGCTCTGTCTCTGCCTTCATTACCATTAAAACTGGGACATTTTGCCAAACAATAGTGTTCATAGTATTGGTCAGACCCATAAAAGCTTCCTAACAATAACAAACAGGGCTTGAAGATATCCTTCAGGAAGCCCAATGGCATGACAGGCCCTTCAGAATTATCCAGGCTGTGAAACAGCACATAGTGGTGAGGCAGGCTAAGCCTTCAGTGCTTAGAGCACTCCTCCCGTGCTGCCATGCTTGCTCTGAAATGAGCACTTGTTACTATATCTGAGCAGACAGAAACACTTTGGATGTGTCTGGTGCTTGACGTGGCCACGTCAGTCCAGCTTCTCTATAATGCAGGGAGCAGAACAGGTTTGCTGCCCAACCATTTGTCTGCCAAGCTACGTGGCTGTTGCCACCTCTCCAGGGATTCCCCAATGCCTCAGCCAGTGCTGAGCAGGGCACAAGCCCCCTGACACCCCCTTCCCATTTTATCCCTGCCACAAACCAAGGGGCTGGTAGCACTCAGTGCTGAGGGGGCTCCCAGGACAGTACCACAGGAGAGTGCAAGGTAGGAAGGCGTCTGGTATTGCTCTGTGTAGTCATGAGTGACAGCTGGACACCTGTGGAACCTGTGCTTTGTAATCTTCCCCTTCTGAAGGGCAGAAAATGATGGTATGGGAAGATGAGATAGCAGTGAAATTGCCTGAGAGCTACCAAAGAACACGGGAAAAGTATTTTTTCCGTCTGGAAAAAGGTATCTGCTTACAATGCACATATAGGATACCTGCCTTCTCTTCCCATTTTGGCATCATCCATATGCTTCTGTTATTCCCATTTATCTGTCTTCTTCCCCTGACACTCCTTTCACGTCCCTTTCTTTCCCAAAGGTGACCTTTCCCTCTCTCTTCCCTGAAGGCCCTGTGACAATGGTCATGTTTCCTGCTCTTGGCGTAAGCTGCCTTTCCTCAAACACGTCTCCCCTTCCTTTTCTTTTCAGATGGCATTGCTGCTGCTTCCCTCAGAGGGGTTTCACATGTGAGGGGCTAGGTAAATTTTAATTTTCTTTCTACAGGTCTCCTCCCTCAGAGGGGTCTGCTCCAAGTGGAACAGTGTTACTTCTGTGCCACTTTTGCTCTTGCTGCATCTGGGGAAATCATAAATAATAAAGATCTGTGGGCCTGTCTGGCAGAGAGGCAAGCAAAAACGACTGCAGCTGTCAGAGCTGCAACTCACTTGTCTCACAGTGCTCCTTAGAAACACCTGTAAGTGACTGGTGGAGTTTATTTCCTGCTTTTGAGGTGAAAAGGCACAACAGGAGTGATATTTTTCAGGAAGCCCTTACACTCCTAAGGGCTTCAGAGTGAGCACTGAAGGCTTACCCTGCCTCACCACTATGTGCTGTTTTACAGCCAGGATAATTCTGAAGGACCTGTCATGCCATTGGGTTCCTGAAGGATATCTTCAAGTCCTGTCTTGGGGGTGCAATAGGCAGGGCAATGCCCTGTGGTTCATTTTTTCGTTGCCCCAGGGCAGGACCAGGACAGGTAAAGGTGGATGTAGCAACGTAGTCCCACCGACAGAGCACAGCCCATATGAAGGCACACTCAGATTAGTCTAAAAACACCCCACAGCTACTTTTACACATATCAGAGAGGTCAACCAGACCTTTTGGTGGAGGTAAACACTCACCCTGCAGCCGGTGACCTCATCTGGGTGGTGGCTCCCATTTGATATGGACACACAAGCCTGGCTACACCTGAGAGCAGGAGCAGAGGGCAGACATCAAAATAGGCAGGATGGGGAGGGCAATCCAGCTCAGGGGATATGCAGCTGCAAGCTCCAGCACAAGCCCCTCTGTGACTCCCTCAGGGAAGAGGGTGTCTTTTCTCTCCTAGCTGTGTCACACAAACCCCAAGTCTGGGGCAAGTGATGGTGCGGGGCTGCTTGGAAACCTTCCTCCCCACTCTGCTTTGCTGCCTCTCAGAGAGGCTCCAGACATGGTCTGGAGTTAGCTGGCATTTTTAATCACAAACTGAGACTGAGAAATACACATTTATGTCCTTGAACATATTATCCGCAGGCAATAAAAATATCTTTTAAACAACCTAAGGCAGCTTTTATATCATCTTGCCTTTCGCTCCATTCCCAAACGTCTTAATATGATGTTTATAACTTTGTCTGTCCTGGTATCACCTCTCTTTGCTACCACATAGAGGCTGTTCCTGCTTCTTAAGATGACTCTCAGGTGGCCTCCCTTTAAAATGTATAACCCTCTATAAATCCATGGCAGCAATTTCTCGGCTGCTGCAGCTCCTGGGGCCATCGACTGGCTGCGATGTGCTCGCTGTGCTGCACTGAGCCAGGTCCATTCCCCCACTTCACCCCAGCCCAGGCAAGGGAAGAGCTATTGCTCTGCTGCTTTCCCATCGAGCTGTGCTTCCCAAGAGCTGCTGGCACACTCCATCCATCACAGAGCTGCTGTCTGTCTGCGTGCTCCTTTATGCTGTGACCCAACGGTGGAGGTTTCTAACTTTTGAAAATGTTTCTTTGTAGAGAGAGCAAAGCTCTCTATGGTTTATCTTATTCTTTCTGGCTTTAATTGCTAAGGTCTTACTTTAAGCTGATAGAGGAATCTGCAGAGCCTGGGAGCCTTATTATTGCTCGTTTGTGCCTTGTTTGTGTTTATTTTTCTTTCTACAAATATGACAGCTGCTTTGTGAAAATATCTTTCACAGCTACAGTGAAGGAAGAAAGCCTGACACAACCCCCTCTTCTTCTGTCCAACCTCTCAAACGCAAGGGAGGAGACCTTCATTTGGGTGAAATTTCTGTGTAAAACCCCCTGGGAGGGGGGGAGCTCTAAAAGCACTCACTGGGGGAGTGCTGCCAGAGTGGGAGCTGTACTGACTCACAGGTGTCTGTCTCACCCAAAGTGTGATTCAATTTTCTCATTAATTACTTGGGTGATGGAGCAGGGACAATACTCACTCAGTGGGCAGCTGTCAGACACCAGGGAGGGGCTGCAGTTACCCCAGAGGATTGACTTGGTATTCAACATGATCTTATCAAGTCTGAAAGAGATTCTGGGGAAAAAAAAAAGACATTTTGTTAGAGGCAAGCACAGCAAACCAGTGGGAAATCAGCTGTGGAAGTCCAGATGGGGAGTGAACAGCTGTGTAGGAAAAACACAGAGGAGTATCATGAACTGAGCTTGGTCAACAGCTTCTCCTCACCACTTGTGAGGGGTCAGGGGAACTGCTCCAGTGTGTGAAAGCTGCTGTAAAAAAGAGAAGAAATCTTGTACGTCTAAAATCCATGCTTTGTAGAACAATGAATGATGAGCTTAAATGACAGCAAGGAAGACTCAGGCTTGACACTGGAAAACTGCCAGAAACAAAGGAGAACAATCTCTGTAGGGAGGTTATTCTTCATGACTGGAAATCTCCCAAAGCAAGTTGCAAAGATCCACCTGGAACAGCACAGAGAGAATGACCCTGTCTCCAGAGAGAGTGACAGGTTGAGTAAACTTGTGCAGTCTCTACCCGAACTACTCACGTTTGTTACAGCCACGTGTACTTCTTTAATTTGCAGTTTCAGTAGCAGTAGTCAGGTGCTACAAATGCCACAGTCCTCTCCTCTCCTCTCCTCTCCTCTCCTCTCCTCTCCTCTCCTCTCCTCTCCTCTCCTCTCCTCTCCTCTCCTCTCCTCTCCTCTCCTCTCCTCTCCTCTCCTCTCCTCTCCTCTCCTCTCCTCTCCTCTCCTCTCCTCTCCTCTCCTCTCCTCTCCTCTCCCCCCTTCTCTTTTGTCCAGACTTTGTGATTACTTTCCAATTTACACAATGTCAAGACAGCAGAATGGAGCCTATATAAAGCAGAATTTATTGTAAATAAACATGGCAGGCTTTCCCCCCAAAATGTTTCCTGCACAGTGTCAGCATCTTATTAATCAAGCATTGAATTAAGCAACTCTGAGGTTGCCTGTGTATAAACACATCTTTTTACATCAGCTTTTCTTTTGTTGGACTTTTGTGCAAGCCCATTGCCAGGAGAGAGTGCTACAAATCATCCCTCACCACAGGAGGTGCTTTGGAACACTTCCTGTAATTACTGCTCCCAGCTGATTAAAGAGAAATGACTGGAGTCTGAGGACATCTGTACCTGCAGGTACCAGTCAGGGCATTCTGTTTCATTGAGATACCATGCAAAAATATTATGGAGTAAATCATCTTTCCACTTAGCTAAAACTGAGTTTGGAAACTGATGGCAAAAACAATAGCAGTCTAGGAAAAATGTCTCAGGTAAAATGTTTTCTATGGAAATGTTCTTTATTCCAGGCTACCTACAAACTATGTAAGGGAAGGGTTACTGAACCACTGCAAGCTCCTAATACCAGACTGCCAGACCCAGACCTGAGCCCTTCTCATTTTTGTGGTGTGAGCAACTGCACACCAGGCAGAGTGCAAGGCCCGCAGTAAGCAGGGTTTGGTGCTATCCAAAATATGAAAGGGTGGAAGAAAATCTTCTTGGACCCTCATGTCTGCAGTATGTGCCCTGTTGCACTAAGGAGACTGCAAACTAAGTCATAAAAATGTGGGTAGACAAACGGGGCTAAATTCTAGTCCATGTGATTGGGACACAGACATTAATTATAATTAATGGTGTCTGTCAGAATTAGTGGTGTCTGACAGCAGAACTAAGGTAGGAGTGCACGTGCATTTGTGCACAGGTCAGTGTCTGCAGCCTCAGAGGACAGACCTCATGGCTTTGACAGAAAGGTCAGGATTGGAGAATTCTTAAGGGATCACCCAGGTTCTGTCCTGCTCAGGCTGCTCAGGGAACCTATGGAAAGTAGCAGAAAATAATGCCATCCCTCTGACAAACTCTGGCCAAGTTTGGCTGAGAAAGCTGGATAAAGCAAAGTGTCTTGAAAATCACTCCTCATAATTGCCAAACGACTCCACCACCTACTACAGCTGGTAAATAAAAGCAAATAAGGGAATCAATAAGTAATAATATAGCAAATAAGCTGACGAGTGGGAAGCTGTGTGTGCTCATATGGGACAGATGACATCAGACAAAATCAATAGCTGCCTTTGTCAAAGTTATAGGCTTGGTGGCAGCTGTGGATATTTATCCACATTACAGTAACTTTCTACAAAGAAGCAGGTACAAAATCTGGGGAAGTAATCTGTTCAGGCAATCATGCTGCCAAGTTTGAATTAGACAAACTTGGTTAGATTAAAAGAAAAACAAGACAAGAATTCAGTGTTTGGGCTCACTCACTCACTCAGGACAGAATAAGGATCAGAGCCCAGACACTGTCCAACATCCCTAAAGCTGTAAAGTGCACTGATCACCCTGTGCAAAACCCTACTCATTCACCACCCTAAGTAATGATTGCCTAAAGACCTACATATGGCTTTAAAAATCTGTGATACAGAGCAAGTTCACTACCCATTGATCTTTCATTTTTGGCAGTGCACACCTGTAACACTCTGTCTCTATTCTCTCCACTGAGCACACCAAGGGTGCTGGTAACCACCTTCAAAATGGTCATAGCAAAACACATGGGAGACATGTGGGATCCACTGCCAAATAAAATGTTATCCTTCTTGATATCGTCTCAGAGCACTTGCTTTTGTGTGAACATCAGGTTAATGCAGACATTTAGCACAGCCATGTGCCTGGAATAAGAGTTAATTTCATATTACAATTGGTTCTTTGTGTCAATTTTGCCCTGAGGAGAAAGGGAGACATTACAGCATTTTTTTAATGTACTATTAAAAAATCTTCCTGATAGGAAGATATGTGACACAGCAATAGGTGCAGTTGTCAGCAGTAGGAAGACTCTAATCTGCAGATAACTAGCCAAAAGAAAACTAATAGTTTAGCTAACATCATTGGCATCATTTATTGCAGCCTGTAAAAGGAAAATCTGCTCTTGAACAAGCTGCCAATATCTCAGGCACTGATACCTCAATATCTGGGCACTAATAAAGGTGCAGCCCCAATGTTTGCACAAAAACCTTTGTGAGAAGGGGATCAGTCACTTAATTTAAAGTGACTCAGGGGCTGTTTGCCTTGCCAACCACGTTTATTTCTGAGCAGCCCAGCCCCTTGGCTGAAGCTGAGCTGGCTCATGCTGCAGCTCATCCCTGCTCCACTTGTCCAGGGTCACTGAAAGGAGCAGGACAGGCACAAACCACCCCACTTTATACAGATTCACTGATGTCTCTTAGTGAAATGCTTGTTCTGCAGGCTCCACACAGAGAAGCAAGTCTGTGAGCCATCCTCCATGGACAAGCAGCTTTCCTCGGATGGAGGTCAGGACTTGTGCTGTGAACATGAGATATAGAGGTTTTAGTATCATCCCTGCCTTCCTCTTCTTCTTCCCAGGTGTGGAAAGAGCCCTTCTGTGCAGGTTGCTCCCCCCCAGATCTGGGGGTGCATTGGGAGGGGATTGCTGCAGCCCAGGGATGCTCCTGCACTGGGCTGCCTGCTGTGAAGGAAGGTGGTACAGAACTTTCTGCAAACAAGGGGATATATGGTTGAACCAGCTGTGTCCCACTGGCAGAAATGACACACACACTTCCAAGTGACTGCCTGGGCTCTGAAGGACTGTATTCTTTTGGAAAACAAAACTCAAGGTTTATCCAAAGTCATCCGGGTGCTGTTTCTTTTTAAGAGAACTTTCCAACTCCCTTGGATCTGAATTGATCTGTGGTCTGCAGGAGCCCAAACATGGCACATAGAGAGTAAGGAGGTGCTTTGGTGTTTAGAAGCACTTTGTGCAGCTGATAGGACATGGGCTGGTTGATCAAATCACCCAGAGCAGCAATAGCTCTGCATCAGGGAGGAGCAGACAGGCATTGCTCCTGCATCGGCCTGCCTGCTCTAAAGGGAAAGGTTGCAAACATTTTGAAGAACCAGCCCAGATCCGTGTTTTACTGTTTTCCTGTGGTTCATGGCCTTCCCATTGCTTGAGGAGATGAGGGTTGTGGGGCTGTCACCCCTGCCTCCACCCTCTGGGAGGCACAGAGGGGTGGCTGTGGGTCTGGCTGATGTGCTGAGCACAGAGGGGTGCCTGTGGGTCTGGCTGAGGTGCTGACACAGTGCAGGTCCCTCCTCAGGGCAGGCTCCGTGGCCCTGGTGGTGCAGAGCTGCTCCCAGAGCAGCAGCAGTGCCATCCCTCCTCCCGAGGTGCCCAGAGGAGAAGGATTTCTCCATCACTCTGGGGGCTCTCACAGGGCTGCTGCAGGACTTTCCCCCAGTGAGCAGGGGATTGGGGGGACTCCCAAGGCAATCCCCATTCCCCTGAGCAGGTGGAGGCCCTGGTCATGCTTCCCATGGGTGACACGGGTGACCTGGGAGTGCTTCCCTCTGATGCCACCCTGTTCTTGCTAGGACTGGGGTGAGCAGCAGCCTGGACCCTGGGATGTTGCTCTGGGTGGTTTGCTGCCTTTTTGCTGCTTCTTTTAACTCCTTCCCTCTCTCACAATAAGGAAATAAAGAAGGAAGTTGGGGGGCAGGGGCAGGGGGCAGAAGGGAAGCAAAAAGAGTGAAAAGAGGAGAGCTATAAAAGCGACTGTGGAAACCCAGGACACCAGGAATATTTCTCTGTCTGCTCTGGAGTGCCCTGACCCCCAGGGCAGCACTGACTTTGACCCTCATTCATGGAGAAAGTTGCCTGGACTTCAAGATAGACTAGAATCCACAAAAGTATGAAATAGATTATAGAAAGTAGTGTAGGAGTATCACTCAGTGAGAAATTTAGGTTTTGGGATTTTTAGTATGTTGTGGATGGAAGCAAGATGGAGGGCACAGGGGGTAGTCCTGGGTTTCTTCTTCATGCTTCTTCTTCCTTCCTCTTCATGGGTTTGGGTGGTATTTTGTAATTGGGCAGAAAAGTCCACATTGCAGGATGTTTGGGATCAGTTATTGGGTAAAAAGGGGAAATAATCTAGGTGTCAGCTGTTAATTGGTTAGTTTAGTCTTTAAAGACCTTGTAACAAGCGATTGTTGGCCATTTTGTGCCTTCTAATGAAAAGCAGCTGAACTCACAGTAGTGAGACTGTTTTATTGATGAGGAATAATAAACACCTGGGTCCAAACATGAATTACTGTCTCAAGTGCCTTCAATCCACACCCAGAAAAACCAACAACTGGGACCCCCACAAGCAACAAGTAGCAAATGGAAAGTACGGCATACTTGGACGATATGCCAAAAGGATTGAAAGGTGCTGATTTTCTCTCGAGCACACACCGCGGCTGGGCAAGGCGCTGCGGTGAAATGCTGCCACCTCCCGATGCGCATCCCCGCCGCCCGCTCCTCCCGGCGGGAACCCGGGGGATTTTTGGGTGCCGGCATCCAGGCGGTGCTCGGCACGGCCTGAAGGGGTTTGTGGGTTTGTGGTTAACCCCGGGGGCAGCCAGCTCTGTGATAAAGCAAAACAGCACACACACCGTCTCCAGGCACAAACAGCGCAAACCGAGACGTCGGCTGCATCCTAATTTGTGGTGGTTCATCAAATATTATCTGACCGTGGGTGTTGGTGAAACAGCAGAGGAAGAAGCGGCCTTTCCATAGCAAACGGCCAAAAGGAAAATATTTCACTTTAAATAGCATTTCTTTCATTATAATTACCATTTAATTATTATTCTTGCACTGAAATAGGATAAATGAGAGGGTGGTGATGAACGGCTCTTACTGGTCAGCATAAAGGGGCATGCATCTTTCTCCTAAAGACATATGACCTGCAAAGGGAGAACGGAAAGTTCAGCATTCCAAAGGGTGGCCATGCTGCACAGGCAGATCCAAGTCTGCTGGTGCATCCATCTGCCCAAAACACAGAGGCTGAAACACACCCGTGGATATTATGGCAGGAATGAGGACCACTTCTGAAGACACTGTCCCTTCAGTGGGGTTCTGCTTTGCAGAACACAGAGGGGCACAGAGTCAGGATGTTTCATCTGCTGGGGCATTGGGAACAGCCAAGGATTTTTGCACTTTTGCATTCAGAAAGGGAGTCTTTACTAGTGAGGGGGGTAATGTAGACTCAGGGACAATGGTAATGTGGATTTACGACAAAGGTTAAAAGGCTTTAAAGGCTTTAAAGTGAAGAGATTAGACTAGATATAAGGAAGAAATTCTCCAGTGTGAGGCTGGTGAGACACTGGAGCAGGTTGCCCAAAGGAGCCGTGGGTGCCCCATGCTTGGCCGTGCTCAAGGTCAGGTTGGATGGGACCTTGAGCAGTCTGGTCTAGTGGAGGGTGTCCCTGCCCATGCCAGAGGGATTGGATGATCTCTAAGGTTCCTTCCAACCCTACCCACTCCTGTTCTATTACTCTGTGAAGGAACAGTACTGCCCCATATTTGGGCTGGGGGAGCCGTCATGGCTGGTACTGACCAAGGGGACAGCGTGCTTTTCTGGAGGCTCCCAAAGGGATGTTGGTGGTGCCAACCCTTTATCCCAGAGCCTGGATTTGGCCCTGCACCGTGTCATGATGAAGGCAGAGCTCACAAGGGCTGGAAGTGCCATCCAGTCTTGATGGATTCAACAGCTGCTATTCACCCCTGCTCCTCTGCACTGACACCCCCAGGGGTGCAGGCAGGCCTGCCTGACACAGAGCGCTGTCTTTTGGGCTGGCAATTACAGTGCTTTCCCTCCTTCTCCCTTTCATCTGTTAAATAAAGTGCTGGCAGCTGCGGGAGCCCAGCTGGCACGTGTGCTGAAGCGGCTGCAGACAAATGCACCCAGGCACTGTGGAGCACCCAGCCGTGCTTCTGAGCCTGCTCTGACACAGGGGGATGCTTTCTGATGCAAACCCCAGCACCTGCATTTCACACGAGAGGGCATAGCTATGTATTTTAGGAATAAATGCAGTATGCAATCAGCATGCTGCCCTGGGCACAGTGGGAGTGAAGGAGCTTCCCAGGCAGGGAGGCAGCAGGAGCAGGGTCTTGCTCCCCATCTCCCCCTTGCAGAGAGAACACGGTCTGAAATTTTGCTCCAGCAATGCTAAGAATAATATATGAGATCAAAAGGCTAGTTTCGTCCCTGGGGATTGCAAGTCTGCTGAAGGTTTGCAGTAGGAAGTAAGAGAAAAGCTGTTTTGGAAAAGCAGGAGTGTCTGAGAAGCAGTGGTGATGCTCTGCTCTATTTTTGTATGGCTTTCTGTCAAAAGCAGCAGTTTGCTAACCAGCTTCTGATGCCTTAAAGCATAGTGCTAGTTAAAACTGAAGGTTTGCAAGGGCCTGGTGGTTGCACTGAATTGGAAGAAATGTTTTCAGGTGCATTGATCACAAATGAATTGATACATCCCCTTATCTCCCCCTGCTGAACAGGGGTGAAAGACAAAGGGCACAGAGCACCTCCAGCCCTGCTGTTGCCCCAGTGGAACCAGCCCTAAGCACAGGTTAGGCTGGCAATCTTGGGTATATGAAATGGGTGCTGGAGAGCAGCACAGAAGTGGCTGCAGCCCAGGATGGATGCAAGCACAGCTCTCTGCTGGCTCCTTCCCACTGCTGTCCTGGTCTGTGCAGAGCTCTGCTTCCTTTCATGTAATCAACAAATTAGCTTCTGTAATTTGCCTTACAAACAAGACTCTCATATGCTCACTGCCTTTTTTTTTTTTTTAGAGGTTTAGCAAGCAAACAGTGGGAGACCAAAGAATTAAAGCCATAAAGTAATCTGCATATAATCAGTAATTACCATGAATCAAACCCTCCTTCAGTTCAGCTGGTTATTATTTCCCTGATAATGTAATTCCCTGCATTGACAAAACTAGGAAATACTCATTTTCACCAGAACAGCAAATAATTTCCTGCTGTGCCCATAATACTGCAGTTTAGAGACTACATAAATCCAGCTAATGAAATTTATGGAGAATATGAGGACTATTTAAACAGACTAAAAACCTGAAGAAGTAATTGCTCCCATGTGTGTTGGGAGGGGTGATGTTTTGCCAGCAGACCTCTGCTAAACATTTCTTACAGGTGTCACTGGCTGGCCAGCACTGGGAGCTGATGTGGCTGACAGAGGGTGCTCCAGCAGGAATTTGTGATGTCTGAATGAGGGGTGATGGTCATGTGGGGCTGCAGCCATGGGAGCCCCTTCAACCTTGCCCTTGTGGGATCTTCTCAAGTCTTGTGACTGTGGCCACTGCTGGGGCAGAGCTTCAGCACACATCTTCCCAAAAATGCCTCCTGGTTTCAAGGGATGTGGAGTCAGCACTGTGGGGATAGGGCTGGCTGTACCCCCATTTGCAGGTTCTTCAGGAGAACCTCACATCCTGGGATTTGCAAGCTGCAGAGAAGTGTCAAGTCAGTGGAAATCTTCAAAATCCAAGGAGGCATCAAAGCCTGGCCTTAACATTTCTGGGATTTAGGGTGGTAACTTTTCCATGTGACCCTAGAGGTCTTCATCAGAGGGATCTACAGAGAGTTGGGGGAGCCGTCTGGGAAGCCCAGAGAGATTTGGCTGCTCCCAGAGCTGGACTCTCTTTGCTGTGGGAACAGGGTTTGAGTTGCTCTTTCTACCTCTGATTCATCCAAAGAAAATCATTGGCACTGAAAAGTCCCTGGCAGGTGCTGGGATGCACAGCCATCATGCAGGGAACAAAGTACACAGGAGCAAAGGAGTCCTCATGTTTTCTCCTAATTAACCACAGCTGGATTACTGCCAGGATCCCCACTGACCAGCAAAGGATGCTGGCTTGTGGGGAACACCTGTCCTGTCTAACTTCTTTGGGAGCACTGCTAACTTCTTTGTGCTTTTAAAACCCAGAAGATGCATCCTTATCTGGGCTGCAGTGAGGGACAGCCTCTTGCCCAGGCTGCTTGATGATCTCCTCCATCCCTGTGTGGGGCTCTGTGTCCTGCTGGTGATGCTTACAAGCTGGTTTTGGCTTTGCCAAAATGCAACTGGGAAAAATCCAGCCTCCAGCATTTGCTTGGCATGAAGGGGAATTTCTAAACTACGCTAGCATGCCAAGACCCAGGCTGAGAGCTGCTTTCTCACAAGGTTAGAAGTCTCAGGCAGTTTCTGGAGTTATTTCTGGCTGATACTGAAGTGCAAGATCAAGCTGTGATAATATGACACTGAGCATGGATCTTGTTCCACAGGAAACACTGGGGTGGGTTGAGAAGGAGACCTGCTCTGAGATTTTAAAATTGTGGTGAAGGAAATGCCTTGCAGAGGAGTAGAAGTGGCTAAAACACAGTGGAAGATCTCATGAAAGGGAGGTATTTTTTCAGCTTTTCTTGGAATAACACTGCAGTGAAACTGTGCGAAAATGTCACAAGTTTTGCAATAAAGAACACTGACATCGAAGGCATTAAAATGGGGGAGGTGGGAAATGAAAAGGACCTGTCTGTAGGGGGCACTCAGCTGTCTTGTGTCTGAAAGGGAAGTTACTGAACCATCAGGTAAAGAAACGTACGGGGAATACTCAGCCCCATTTGGTACTTTTCAGTATTGGTACTTATCAGTATTTTGGTGAGAGATGCTTGATGACTTCTCTGATCTGTACCCAGACACTTTCAGTTGTCAAAAGAAGGCAGCTGGAGCAATTGCTCAGAGCCTGCAAATACGGTAAAAATAAGAATTTAGACGAAATGGGATGGATGCAATTTTCTTTAGAGGCTGTTACTGATGCTGCTGTCAAGGGGTGCTGGCAGCTGAGGAACATGAGCGATGAGTAATGCGGCAGAGCCCATTCTCCAGGCACGGGAATCAGCAGGGGGGAAAAGCCTCGCTATATCTGCTCTGTACCCCAGTGCCCATTTCCTGAGGCTTGTCCGTGTGTCCTCTTCCAGCAGCAGCTGGGCTGGGGATGAGAATGCCCTGCCTGCTCCTGGGCAGTGCCTGGCGGTGCTGCCGGCCAAGCCCCGGCTCACGGGAGCTGCAAAAAGCAATCCCCGAGCCGCCAGGAACCTGCCTTTGAAACACCCAAACCCGACCCAGCCCACTGGGGCTGGACGAGGGAGGGGAGAGCAGTCCCAAGCAGCTCAGAGGACAGATGGAGGGAACTCACCTCTACCGAGGGCTGGTGTGTGCTCAGGAAGCAGTTTGGGAATCAGGGAGGTCTCTCCCACCTGCAGCCACAAAGGGCGTGTGAAAGGCTTCTGTGGGCAGACTCCCAGCCCCGAGAATCCTTCAAGTGTGAAAAGTGGCCAGGAGGGGAAAGGAGAGGGGACAATTGGCAGAGGTGACAAAAAGGGAGATCGCTGTTGCTGCTGCCCCTGGTCTCTGATTGTGATTCCTCTCCTGGTGTTAAATGCCCGCATCTGCAGAAGAGGATCGGGGAAGAGTAAAACCCATTCTGGCCTGCAGCTGAGGAGACAAAGCGGACACTTGATGGAGCTCGAGTCGAATTTCTGTCAGATCTCGCTGGCGCAGCCCTGGGCAGCAGAGCCGGGGCCGAGGCTTTGCCTCCGTGCCTCCCCTTGGAACCGCCGCGGTTTGTGGCAGTGCCGGGATCGGGGCTCTGCTGCTGCCGTAACCCGCACTGCTGTGGGAATGCTGCTGCGAGCTGCTCCCGCCTGCTAAACAGGGCCTTCTGCACCATCCTGAGCCCCTCTCGTGGCGATCCATGGGCTGGGGACACTGAGTATGGCAGAGTCTGTTTCCATCTGCATTCTCCAGGCAGACAAAGGCTCACAGCCCCAGGGAAATCCCGTGGGATGCACTTCAGGGGGAGCAGCTGCATCCAAGCCAGGATAGTTCCATCACCCTGATGAGTCTGTTGCAAAGCCTTGGGGACTGTGGGTACCTGTTGGCACACTTGGGTCCCGGACAGTCAATGGTGTGCCAGTGTCCACCTAAATCCTGAGGAGTGCACTCCCATGTAACATGAACAAAAGAATAATTTTATCGATTAAAGGCCTTTTAATTCCTCCTGATTTCAAAATCCCACTTTACTGAGAGATAACATAATCCCTTAATAATATCTAGTATTTAATGGTTACTGTTCATATCACACTGCTACAAAAAAACTCCAAAATTATGTCTCTTTTTAATTTTTGCTTCTTCAGTCCTTGTTCTCTTCCATTTACTGATTTGTTTTTGGTTTGTCCACGATAGCTGCATTGTTACTGTTTTATCTTTTGATAAAACCCCCGAGTGACCAATTCTGCACCTCCCTAGTCATCTGCCACCAAGCAGATTTTGTTTCTTCTATGCACTTTATATTGTTCTTCCCCCCTGCCCCCCATTCTCAGTAGGAGAGGTAAATAATTTTTAACTGTCCCAGATTACAGTTTGAGAAAAGGGTGAAGACAAAGGTTTCTCTTCACTTATATGGAACATTACTGACACATTATTTTTGCGTCAGACTTCAAGCCTTGGTTTTAACCAGCCGCTGCAAATGTACAGAGGTAAACAACAGACTCCGTAAACAGTTCAATACAGAAATCTTGATTTAATACCTTACAAGACAAAGCAATCAATAATCTATTACACATCTAATCACAGGCATGAAGAGCCCAGCAGCCCTCCTCACAGCATTCCACCAAACGAGAAAGGCGGCTGGAGACCACAGTAAGAGGGACACAAATCTCCAAGACTGCAAATGCATGGCTTGGGAGCTGATCTACAAACACAAATATTCAAATTCAACAATCACCTCTTGCTACTAGTGAATCATGCTATTGCTATCTGGAGACTAGTTGCTATGGCAGATAGCTGTAGCAGTGGCAGAAGGCCAAGAATCCTGCCTTTGAAATGTTAACTGAATTTAACTCTTGACTTTTCACAGGCAAGGTTCATTACTTTGTGTGACTGTGTCATATTACATGAGTGCTTTATCTGCCCTGGGTACCAGCTTGGAAGGGATACTATTAATCAGCAGGACAGCAAAACAGTCAATAACAGCTATTTGTCAATAAGAATTTTTTTTTTTAATACCTTCAAGTCTGCTATGTGATAGCTGCAGTTACAGTAAGGGTGTTTTTTTGCTTTAATTTCTTCCCTTTTTCTTCATTTTATGTAAGTTATATGCAGTTCACAGTTCCTGGACACACTCAGAGCACACCCACCAATGCAGGCATGATGGTGAGATGCTCTAATTCGAACAGTTAGAGCCTGGGTACAGAAATACTGCTGCTCCATTTAAGTGGCAATGTAGGCTGCTTTCTGTGATACCCACCAGAAAAATCAGTTTATAGAGAGTTGTGCAAGGAATGGGTATAAATATCAGTTAAAATGAAATTTTGTGAATGGCAGAACTAACTACACATGAAATTCAGGTTCTTTTCAGCTGCCTGGAGTGCAGATCTTGGTCCCTGGCTAAAGGGGAGCTGTGGTTGCATACAGTGCACTTTGCTTTATGATCTCAAATCTTTACAGCTGCAACAATAGGATCCCACATTTAGCTTCTGGACAAGTTAGGTTTGGTGAGTTAGGATTACTGAGATCCAGGAAACACCATCAAATATGCAGAAGTGGCTCTGACATCCTTTCTTTACCATTACAATGAGGGGTTAAGCAGGACACACACTTGGGGAGTCAATGGAGAAGAACAGAACAAACCAGATGGTGTAACAGTGAAAAAACTCAAGAGAGAGCAGGGCACACAAATCTGCAGCCATAGTTACAAAGATGCAGATTCACAAATTGTGACAATATTTTTTCTTCCACAAAACTAACCAAGGTGTTACTGCTGCAGCTGAAAGTCTTGAGTACAGCAGGCCATGTGCAAAATCCCACTGGAGGCTGAGATGGTGACAGAGAAGCTGGAACGGTTGCTGTACACTGCTCCTACCCCAGAGTATCCCTCGGGAGTTTTGCCCAGTTCCAAGAGAAGGCTATCAAGCACATGTCCCTGCAAGCTGGTTTGTAACACACAGAACATTTAATGTTTACCTTCAAGAAATCTCAATCTGACCTTCAAGACTTCTTATCCTCTATTACAGGATTCCATCTTCCAGGAACAAGATGACAGGATAAGAGAGCTCCTGCACCCTCTCACGCTTCCCTTCTCAACAGGCTTTCGACTATGTGCTCAGACTTGAAGGAGTTATTCCAGGGAAGAGAAACACAAAAGATGTGCAAAACATGCACTGCACTGCTAGACAGCACTTAAAAATCATCTTTCATCAATCATGATTTTAACTGTTGCATCTCATCAAGATACACTGATGAGAAAATACTTTAACTTTGTACACCACAGATTAAATACTGAAAACCAAGGATCTCTCAGGTACACCAGTGAAAAGCAGGCTTCATTGAAAGACCAACACCCAGGAACATTTAAAATGAACCATTTATTAAATCAAACTGTTATTTTAACAGTTACATAAGTTACACAGCATGTTTAAGTCAAAAGATTTCACAAGGAAAAAAAAACTTTAAACTTTTATTATGCAGGCAAAAATAGTACCACACAATATGTACCTGGGAGGGAAGAAGGGAAGGGGAATCTCTAAACATTCAAATAAGGCCATAATTATTTAAAAACAACAATAAAACAATAATAAACCCCCCCAAAGACCCATTTGCTTTTCAGTGTGTTCAGTGCTGCTAACTATATGTACTTTTAGTATACAGGTGTGATCGAGGCAGTGATATTTTGATAGCTAGGTTTAATGTTTTAAAACACTATCAGAAGTGGAATAAGGCTCATTAGTACATACAGCTGCCCTTGGAATGTCAATCTCAGTTGCCTTCATCAACTTAAAATTCACAAAGTGCACAGTTAAGATATGCCAAAAAATTGAAACTGCTACTCTACCAACAGCTGCCCATGCTTAATACTTAGTGGTCTATTGGAACAAAGTATGTTCTTTCAAAAGAGATGTGTAAGAAAAGCCACTGTAAAACATTTAGTTTTGAAGATGCACTAGGAGCTCTTTGTAAACTGAAAAGTAGAAAAACATGGATTAATTATGTTAAGAAAAGAATACAAAAAACACTAGAAATGACCATCAAACTTCCAAAGAACAAGCACCACAATGGACATTAGCATTCGATTTTGCAGTGTACAGCAATGTAATAATTTTACTCTAGCCAATCTACTTCATCAAATTCTGAATCATCTTCTGAGTCACTGTACTCCACAGCGATGCGACGGGAGAGGATGGTGGCGACGTCGTTCTCAATGCGCTCGTGCTTCGCTTCTTGCTCCCGCTGCTCCTCCACTTTGCGGAGCTGAATGCCTGGGAACAGCAGAGCACAAACATGTCACCCTCCTCCTTCCCCACTGCACATGGATCTAGGTCATGATTCACAGAATGCTTTGCAATCGAAAATGAATACACAGGATGCTGTCCTGCTCAGGTTGAATTTTTTTTGTCAAGCTTTTAAAGAGAAGAATGTCAGAATTGCAGTGGCAGACAAGATCTTGAGTCTGTCTACTACAATATCCTGGTTCTGATTTTCTATTAAAATACATTTTTAGTACCACTCTAAGTGATTTTGCTATTTGCATTTTTTAGACTCTCTATTCATAATTTTAATGAAAGTTTATAGCGATTTGTCCTGAAGACAGGACCTCTTGTAACTCTTTTTTTTTTATCATGTAATGATTTGGTTTGGGATAAAGTATTACTTGGATATCAAAGCTGTGGTAACTCAAGCCTCTGTTTTTTGGGTATGACTCGGTCAAAAGTGTTCTCAGCAATCACCAAGATTATACCAGCAGGCTCTATTTTCTCATTTTTGCTGACATTGTCTACACATTTTCATGTACCCCTGTTGTACATGAAAATGTGTAGACAATGTGTAGCTGTTGTCAACATTTCTTTAGATTTCAATGATGTTACCAATTCATGTGCATATAGGCATGCAAAAATATTTCGAATTAGTGTTATGGCCTATCTGCTGATATTACAGTACCACACAGATTCTGTGCTGTGCTACAGTGCAGGGGAAGAGAAGAAGAATGTAGCACTTGAAACATTTGAGAGATCTTAACTCCTGAAAGACACCGCACCATCAAACAGCAGCACACACCAATGTGCGTGTTCCGATGCCAGTGGGGATTTTCATGGCCATGGGCACCATAAGCTGGAAGGTACAGCTGGCACACACAGCTCCTCATGAGATCATCAGGAAAACACTGCCCTGCAGCTCTGCCCTTCTCTCGCACTCTGCCATGGGCACCTTGCAATGCAAAGGCTGCTCCACTACTGCACTGACATCAGTGTCCAGATCAGATACTAAACAGCTTGAGGTCTTCAGCAATAATTTCTGAATGTCACTTATATCTTGTAATACAGTGACAGATGATCAAAATTCCAATGCCAATTATCAGTTTCGCTTTTATCTAACAGTCTGTGAAAACCAATGTTTTTGTCTTCTACACAATTTGTAGATGATCAGAAATAGTTACATTTGCAGGTAAACGGAAATGGAAAGATAATCTCCACAGATCATCTACAAACACACGTACTTTTTTCTGTAATCTAACTTCCACAGAGAACCAGGTTTGCCATCCAAACTAAACATCTGATAAGTGAAATTACGAATTGAAAAAAACCTGTCTACTTGGCAATGTATACACTGTAGGGGATAGAAAACAGAAACGGACTTGAGATGCATTCCTGTAACTTCCTACACATGTGAAATATTCCATGTCTCAAAGGTCACGTGTATGTAGCAGGTTTCTGAGATGGTTCTGTTTGCTGTGTAATAGGCAACGTTACCTTTCCGTATTGCTTCCAGCAGAACGCTCCTAGCATCACTGATCACAGGCAGAGTTGAAGGATGGCGTTTGGGCTCAGGAGCAGGAATCACTTGGGATGGTGGAGATGGAGGCATTATGGGTGCATGAGGGCCAGGGACAATGGTTGTGGCAGGAGGGTGCAGGACAGGAGGAGGGTGAGAGAGGTTTGCAACTGTGACAGGGGAGGAGGGTCGGATGCCAGGAGGCGGCAGGGGAGGAGGTGGGGGTGGTGGAGGAAGTCCCTGAACTTCAGCTTGTGGAGGAACCGGGTGAACAGGCAGAGCTTCGCACACCTGGGCGGCTCTGGCGACAGGGGGAGAGGGCTGTGCTAGGGGAGGAGCCACTGGAGGCGGAGCTGGATGAAGAACTCCGGGAGCTATCTGGAGAGGAGCTGGCGGAGGCGGCACAGCTGGGGCCTGCAGAGCAGCTGTGGGAGGGGGTGGTGGCGGTGGGACTGGGGGTGGAGGGGTGGAAGTCATTGCAGCTCTTAAGGATGAAGTCGACAAGGCGGATGGGAGAGGTGGCGGTGGTGGAGGAGGAGGAGTGGGGCTCACAAACACCGGTGTTCTGCCTGTTGCTGGTGACTGAGGACGATTTTCTACCAAGCCAGGAGTAGAACTGCAACATCCAATAACAGAACAAAGATATGAGAGCTAGAGAGTGGAAAAATAGTAATAGATTAACTTGTGCAACTTTAGAACATTGAAACCTGGGCATTAAAGAGCATTATGTACCATGATGATTTCAGGGTGTTTGTCCACACCTCATAAATAAGAATGTCTAATTTTCAGTATGGAGCTTGCAATGGGTTTCCAAAAGACCTCTGCTCAAATTCAGCTATTAATCAAATCTATGTTCTTATACAGTGCATCTTGCTCGAAGATTTCCTATACCTTTGATATAATTCTTCCCTGTTGTCCCTAAGTAAATCCAAATTATTTTTCTCAAGTCAGGGAACTAGCAGTCGATGAACTGTTTTGGTTCATAGAACTTTAAAACCAAACCAAAACAATGCAAACAATGAGAACAAGTTAATTTGAAATATATATACTTAAGGTGTGATGAAAAAATGAGTGAGACTAATATTAAAGGTCATCAAAGGACTGCATACAGAGAGGTACAGTTATATGCTAGATACTCATTACAGGACAATAAATAGGTGAACTGAAGAAACAAGAGAGAACAGTAAATTTATTTTCCTGAAAGACCACTAGAGGATTTCTTTAAACTGTTGTGGTAAATTAATCTAAAGAGTTATGCATTTTTGTGTATGATCTCCTAAGCAGCGAATATCACCCATTTCAAGAGACTAACATCTTGCTGATGTAACAATCCCATCTGAATTAGCTATCCACTATTCTAAGTTGTATGTGCCTGACCACTTTTGGTATAAAAAAAAAGGGGAGTGACAAAGAAATTTTCATCTCCAGAAAATATTCTAGGTACGTATCCACTTCTGAAAAGGTACAAAGAAGTAGGGAAAAAAAAAAACACTTTGGGAGAGAGAAGCACTTACAATTTAGCAAATGCAATGAATACATAGTTTTGACAGCTGTCTTACTGTGATATATTCTTCCTTTCATGTAGGCTGAAACACATCCCAGTTGTACAAATTTCCAAAACTCCAAAGCTACATCCTGAAATGCCAACATATTTCACAGAAGCATTTTCCATATAGTTTTTGGTCTTGCCATTTAACTCAGAAGGCAACACGGTCGCAGTGCTGATGGCAAGCTGAGGCTTTTCTCCACCCTATGGGATTTAGGTGCCGGCCTTCCCACCCAGCTCCCGGCGGCCCTGTTCCTGCGGGCACGCTGGGGTTCATGGGCAGCACAGCAATAATGCTGACAGCTATTGGCAGGGGTTGGATAACCACAGCAGCCCCAGGAGAAGGGCACGTGGCCCCGGGGCCGGTACCTGACGCAGGGGGGCACGGGCTTGGCCTCGGCGGTGCCGTGCATGGGGGGCGGCGGCGGCGGCTCGTGGGGCCGCACCAGCACGCGCTCCTCGGCTCTGCTCAGCAGCTCCGACATCTGGCTGTAGGGCAGGGCAGAAAGGGAATACGACCCGTCAATGTGGTCCACGAAGGCCTGGGATCTGTAAGAAACGGAGAAATGATCCAATTCACCTTCGGTAGGAGGCAGTATTAGTGCCCTCAGCCGCTGTGCTACACTTCAGTCTGATTCTGAATGCAAGTATCTTCTCTCCACTAGTGTTGGATATTAAACAGTGTGGCTTTTCAATAATTCATTCCACTTTCCCTGTCATTACTTCTAGCAGCTCAAGGGTTTGATTTTGACAGGTATATCAGATAGTTTCTACACCATGTGTGTGACCTTAGTGTTTATTAGACGCATTATTTTGAGTTAAATAAACACAGCAATACAATCAGAACTCCTCTTCTTTTTCAACATTTATGAAACATCCATCGATGTTAAGAGTGGTAGAATTTACAACTGAATAATTTAGCTGAACTTCTGTCAGAGGGTCTTTATTCCAATATATACAGAGAACTCGCTGCTTTAATAGACACAGGACTCAATCAATATCTACTATTGAGTACTAGCACTAAATAAAGATGATTCAACTTGTTAATGGCAACTTTAGATGCACATCAAGGATCTGATCAGTTAGTAAATTTCAATTAACTATTCAATTACTGAATTTTATTTTAAAAAATTCTATTAAATTCAGAGCAAAAGTGTTTGTAGAACACTTTCCAACTAGTAGAGCAACACTCTACGTTTCCACATACTGCCACCACTGTAGTACCTAAGCCTATTAAGTTCTTCAGGGGTGAAAATCTTTCTCATTTATTTCAAAGTATGGTGCTGTTCTGTATCTGAACAACATGTTCTGCACATGCAGTGCTCCCAAGCACTTCAGCATTATTAATAATTGCATTACTAGTACTGAGATAATCAAGGTTTAGGCCAGGGTCCTGGATATAAAACAAGCATGTCTAAAGTGGAACCCGACATACAACATAACAAAAGGACAGCAGGAAAGCAGATGTTTCTGCCAATGACTTGACACAGCAGCTTACAGAGATTCTATAAAGCTATTCCTAGAAAAATGCTAATCACCATAACTTAACTTGTACCCCACTGAGTGAAACGCACTGAGAGCATTTTCCATTCTGAATTGAGCTAAGTTTTTTACAAGCAGGTTTTTCTACTTTTCAGGCAACAAACACTCTCTCCTAGAGTTGTCATAATTACTCACCATCACTACTGAGCTTGTTTGAAGGCCTTACAAAGCTAAACAAAATACTCTCTTATGGTGTGCTTTTGACCACAGAAAGATAGGGGAAAAAATTAACCAGTTTTGGGAGGACAATGAATACTTTTTAATTAAAAGAAACCCAACAAAACACCTGAAACCCCCAAACAAAAAAATTATCCCCAAACTGCCTAACATTACTTGTCAGCCCTCTTTGCTATTAGATGTTTCTTGGCTGGTAAAATGGTCTTGATTTTGCACCAAGACCAGAAGCATAAGCACAGCAGGTGTTTGCCATGTGAAATGCTACTTTTAGCCACCAGCAAATACACGCTGTGAAATGAGAATTCAACAGGTTGGATTTTGTAATAGGCTATAACCAGAAATGTCAATCAAATCAGGGATTTGTTCAAGAGTAAAGGGAAGCTCAGCATTCTCATTTGAGTTCCAAGTGGACGTTTGTTCACATCACACACACGATATAGTCTTGGCAGTGTCTTCTTAAGAAAAATCAAGAGGCTGGAACAATGGGGATTTTGTGGGTCAGGACTGGAATGCAGTGACACACCTGGGACACTACACTTCCATCAAGCTACAGAGAACAGCACATCCTCAAGGATACAATGAGGATACATGGTACCCTTAAAAACAACAACATAGTAACTACTCCTTTACAGACACACTAAGAATTTCAAAACTGAGTTTTGATCAAGCTAAATCAGTGATTTCCAGTGCATTTCAAGGGGAACAGTAGCATCTCGTCACTGACCGCTTCTCATGCATGTTCACTACACAGAATGAATACACTTCATAAAGGATAGAAAAAACAAAAAGGAACCTTGATTCAAAATGTGAAGCTGGGCCATTAGCAACTTCAATGTGCTTATGTAAGAGGTTAGCATCATCTTCTGCCAGCTCTGGACCTTGGGCTAGCTTCTGCCACTCTCTCCGTCTGTCATGCGGTGCCCTTGGCACTTTCTCTGGTTCGTGAGGGCGATCTAGATTTTTCTGCTGTAGGAGAGTTGTGCAAACAAAACTGACAACTGAGACAGTGGTTTTTAATTACTTGCATATAAACATCAGCCACAAAATTATGAAAAACAATCTCATTTCCAATGCAAGAAAGATTTGCTTTCAGGCTAAACATAATATGTAGACCAGAAAGACTTGTAAGAGCCAGAAACATCAGACTAGTGGCTAACAACCTGGATAATATGGAGAAAAATACCTGCTTAAGTAGCTTTTCATTCTAAGTCTGAAATCAAATTATAAATCTGACACTCATATTTACTCTCTCTACTGCCTATGAAACATACAGAATAATGGTCAAATAAAAAAGTAGCATTACCATTTACAAAAGTGCTTGTTTAATTTTAAGAAAATATAAGCAATGTGTTTTATTCCTACTAATTTCTTTCTAGTTTAAACATATTTATTAGAATGTCATTCAAGCTTTTTCACCTGTAAGACTGTCAAAACTTTGTCTTACAAAACAAATGTTCAAGTGAAACTCTTTACTCCTGCTGATTCCTCCTTCTTTTCTGAGTTATTGCTAGAGTACTTACAAACTTTGGCAAAAGTTGGTTATGTTAAGACAGCGTGAAAGCTTTAGGTCCTTCTATAATATTTTACTACTGCTGCTATTATTATTATTATTTAATTGTTTAAGTTGGTGGAACTGAATGAATACAAGCAGCTTTAGTTGAATAGATGGCTTTGTCAAGTCTGCACTGTTATTAAAGTACCACATCTGCAAGCAAACCCGTTCTAGGAAAAAACAAAGAGAAGCCATATAAAGTTAACATACGTACCTTCTGCTTCCTCTTTTCTTTTCTTTTGTCCTCTGTGTCCTGCAACATTTTTTCCTTCCACAGATCAAAGAAATATGAAGGATTGGTATAGAACTTCAAACCCTCTTTTCCATCATCCCTGAAACACAGTGACACAAATAGAGCATACTGTTTCTTTGACAAGACATGAATCCAAACATTAAGACAAAGCAAGGGCATATTAAGGAATATATAGTATCTCAATATAGTATCTCAGACCCTGAAATGTTTTACTGAGGAACACAAAAGAGGTGACCTTCTGCACCAACACTTTTTACTATCTTTCCTGGCATTCAAGGTCCTAATTTTAGAAAGATAACTTTAACACAAGCTCCAGACAAAAAAAAAAAAAACAACCAAAAAAACAACAAAAAACCCCCACAACAACAACAACAACAAAAAAAAAACCAAAACAAAAAAACAACAACAACAACAACAAAAAAAAACCACCAAAAAAAACCCCCACAAAAAAAAGTGTGTCATAAATCAGAGAACTCCCACTCCAATAACTCAAATCTTGCTGTTAAAATATTGAGCAATTTTATGTGGCTGCTTATGTTCAGCTACTGATTCAAATTGAATCTCTGGGACAGCAAGCAATATTCATTTCCATTGAAGACCCTTCTTTCTACACACTTACCTGTTTAATTTCTTCACTTCACATGCAAGTACATTATATGGTTTAATAAATACAGAATTAAAAATTACTTTTTTCCTACCATGTTACACTGAGTTAAGATTTGAGTAAAATGGAGTAAAGTTTCAATGCTTACAATGTCTTCTGCTGCTCTCATTCCTCCAGCAGCTTCACAGTTTTCTAGTCTGGCTCTTTAAATATTCAAGCGCTACTCCATGTGAGCAAGGTGCCTGGATACATCCTCTCTATTACATAAAATAAGCTAGGCATTGATTTGGACCAATTTTGTTTCACTAACCTGTAAGGGGTGAGAATGTTAAGCGGAGGAGGCTGCTCACAAATATCATAAGTTTCTTGCAAAGGAATTGGCAGAGTTTTGCGGTCAAACAGCTGCTGGTCTTGAATCGTGGAGCTCCGGAAAGCTTTTCTCATGGTAATGTCCTGCAGTGACACTGAAAGGGGACATTGCCATTTTAAAAAATCCCACCAGATACATTTTGTTTGGATTAATCTGGAATTACCTGATGTTGGTTGAAATATAAAGCACTACTGCTTGCATCTTGGCCTTTTACAGCAAATACAGATTCATCTAGCACTATTGCCGTGGCAAGATATTGTCAGACTGTGTGACAAACATGGCTCTAATGTTCTAGCACATCATCCTCTATTTAGCTTCACAGGAAATTTTTCTCACCTAAACAGATATCAGAACTATGTCTCTCCTAAGTAGTTCAACAAATTGCATACTGTAGCTGTAAAATATCATTCAGTAGTTCAGAAGTACCTAATAACATTTACCAACTCTATTTCACAATCCTTTTGCTATGAAAAACTGCTCTGTACCTTGAGGTATAGATTTTACCTTTATGGTATCAGCAAGCCAAACTTTGCATTCCTTGCATGTAGGCAGCAGTTCCACTGAGGGCCCACTGAGATGCCAAACCAGAAAATCACTTAAGCTTATGCTACTGAGATCAATGGGCTTTAATGGGAGGTAATTCTGCGTTGCAACACATGAAAATAGTCAAATGCTTTTTAATCTGTTTAATCAACATGAGCCTTCTCTGTATAATTCAGAGCCACCTTGACTTTTAAGCACAGTCGTTAGGAATAATCAATTACCTTTATGTAAGATCCACAGGAAAACAATACTACATGAACACAACACATTAAACAGGGATTTCAACTATTTTTATCCACTCCTGGTAAAGTCTACATATCTATCTTTCTTGATTTCAAAAGAGCCTTTTCTATTTCATTAAAATTTAGATAAAGATTAATGGAAAAGTGACCACAACTGATAAGCTTTGCACTTTTAATTCTGGAAACAGTATACCTATTTAGTCTCATATTTCTCTCCCTCCCTGCTCTTCAGTTACCACACCTGTGAAGTCCAGGTGTGCCTAAAAGCTACCCTTGCAACCAGCATGAGACTTCCATTAGATAAAGCAGCAGATCTTTTCATTAGCTTGGGGTCTTTTTTTAAAATCACAAACAATGCTGAAAACAGTTTTCTGACATGGTAGTAAAGAGTACTTTCAGCACATACATTTTATCTATAAATAATTATGTTTATTTCATAGAAACAGGTTGGTTGTAATGCCCCTTTATGCAAGATGAGAGCACAACTCTACCCCTATCACTAAGGCCTTTGGCAGCAGTTTAAAGAAAACCTGTTTAAGCAGAAAACTATTTTTTTCACTCAGGTTCCTGAAACACATACAAGTGTTCACATACACATGTACATACACCAAGTTGGATTTCTACTGGGTGATCACAAAGGGGCAGAAAGCAGGATTTTTTCCAGAAGGCTTGCAGTTCCTGGAATGTTCTGTCTTCTTACCTAAGCATATTGGCAACATCCTTTGTGAGACTAAAGATGGGATTTGTTTGATTTTCAGCTTGGCTTCTGAAGTTTATTACGCTTGGCAAGGTTGTGTGTTCCTGGAGAAGTTTCCTCCTTTTTACCCTTAGGTTCTAATTCATCACAGTGTCTTTTATTCTTTTTAATAGCTTTAATTAGCTGCTCAGAAGCCTTTTTAAGTGTGTGAAAGAAGTATTATAAAGTCTGAATGTCAGCTAGGAGTCTCAATTTCTGTAGGTATTTCTGCAGTCATAACTAACCCTATATATTTTGTACCTGTCATGAAGTACAGGTTGTTATCAGCTGGCAAAAGTTCAGTTAGAATAACTGAGGTTTAAAAATTTAAGTCTAAAATTTAAGTCTTAGATCATTTTATGCCTTTCCTTTGGGTTATTGGTTATACAAATAACACCAAATGTACTTGCTCAGAGTTGCTTGGCAATCCTGCAAGATTTCTAACTGTCATATATTGGAGACATTTCCAACAAAAGTAAAACTTAGTATACTTCTCTTTCAACCTGTGTACATTCTGAAGACAATTAACTTAATCAATTTATTCTAATAAATAAATATAGTACTTTGGTTTAATATTAAAATGCTCACATAGTATGTGACACCATATTATTTACACTGTTCTACAAACTCCTTATTAGCATTCCATCTCTTCAATGAGCAAGCACAGACAATCTAATTCATAATTTCCCTTTTCTTGATTAAAACTCTACATTTTGTACACACATACAGGGGGATAACACACTACAGGATAAGCAATCAATCAATCAATCCCCAACAATAAGTATAATAATTTTCTCTTTAAACCTAAGATACACAGCAGAAGGCTTCATGGAAAAGCAGCATTTCCTATGCTGATGACCTGTCCCAGGCATTCCCTGAAAAGCACACCATTACTCCAACCAACGGAGCACACCAGGACAGCATTACTCGGGAAAGGGAAGGAGGTGGCACGCAGCACAGGGAGAATCCTGACATGGATATAAGTTGCCTACCCAGAGGGATCAGGTAAATCCCGTGTCACACACCCAGCCTAATCCTGGGCTGTGCTTCCAAAGCCACTTGTTCAGCTTGCCAGCTGGCAGAGAGACAAGAGCCCTGCGTGCTTTGCAGCCTCAGCGGGGGGAGACGTGAAAACCTGGCTGGTGGCACCCAGCTCTAGCTCAGTGACAAACGGCACTGCAAGGGCACTGGGCAGGCAAAGTGCATGGATGAACTCAGGTGTGAGTAGAGATGAGCAGCTGAAGGAGGAGTTAGAAAAGCTGCAGGCATTTGACTTGATGATGGCAAATTTAGGCTTCTAGTTGCTTAACTCCTAACAAGCACCAGAACTTTTTGTACAGCCCAAAATCCTAAATTTGATACGGATGTATTTTTCTGAAAGTCCACCTACTACACCACTTGTGCTCACTCTAATTAACAGAAAGCAGGGTCTTAAATAATTTCCTTAAAAGTTGAGATAGTCACAATTTAATTTGAAGATTCATTCAATAATCTAAACAAATGCCTGTTTGTCTTTATTATGTCTGTTGTTTGGATCGTATGAAAAGACGTATTATATCAGCCAATCTAAGCCAATCAGCCCTCTGTGCACAACAATATTTTCCACATAGGCAAAAACTGTCTGTCAGAAAGCTAAACTGTCAACCTTTTGTACACTTGGTTTTGAAAAAGAGATGCCAGTCCATTTTTAGTCATAATCAACAACACACTGTGGGGGGGGAAGGGTATTTAAATTGTACTCTGATGAGATACAATAACTGTGTTTCTTTTAGGGTAAAGTAAAAATTAAATAAAAGCACATCTGTAATGTGCATACTAAATAATGTTTTATCTCTTGGCAAGCATCTCATTAAACTGCAATCTCCAATTTGCAGTAAAAGTCAGGTATAGAGCTCACCAGAGCACTGACAGAAAGCAGCTAACTTTAACTTTTCAAATACATTAAATACTACATTTTACTTCACCAGAAGAAAAAAAAGTTACTAGATTTATTTTTATTCTTTTACAATCATCAACTACACAATTTACAATTAGGTTCTAGGCCAAAAAAATACCATTCTCCTAAAGAGAGTAAATAAAGAAATCATATATTCCTCTTAAAAGCTTGTTCTCTTAATACTTTTTGCAGAATTTTTCCTGGCATCTTTCAAGACTGTAAACTCTTGAATATCACAGCTGTGACTCCCTGCAGAACTAAATGACTAGGATGAAATGAAATTTCATCCAAATCAAGGGACTCGGTTGCCCTATACAATTCCCTTTCTCTGTTCAAAAACTTATCCAGCAATTTGAAAAGTGCAAAGAGGAAAGAACAACACTCTCAAACAAATAACTTAGTTGTAAATTTCCCACTAAAGGTAATTAATTGGTAGGGAGTGGTGCTGCTGAAAATTCTCTTAAGGTAAAGATTTGTGTGATTCAGTTCCTAAAGACACTGCAATCTCAAAGTCTGATTTCTACATTATTTATTTTACACTTTTAATGATTATCCATTTAAACAATGACCAGAATGCAGACATCTTAGGTTTCTCTGCCATCAGAATACCCTGACTGTGGGTTTGATAGTTGCTAAAGAGAGAGATTATTTCTGTAGATCAGACATCACTCTTGGGCCTGTCACCTACCCAAGAAATAGAAATTTTCTGAAATACTGTTCTAAAAAATTCCAAAACAGCTCAAGAACTTTTTGGATGGAGAATGTATGTACCTTAACTACTACAGGTAAACAAAAAGAAGATGTAAATGTTAGATCAATCATTTTAGGAGGACTCAGAAGCTGCTTCAAATGCAGCATGTAGAACAAGTAAGCCCTATTAAGATGTGAAATACCTGTGGGCATCAAACACTGAATCTGCTGGTTAGTCTCAACAAAATCACCACATTGTTTAACAAATGGTATTTTGTCCACATCCCTCTTTTTATACACAAAACATGCACTATCATGGTCTTACCATGGAACTATTAAGCCTTGGACATGGTAATTTAAAACTGATTTACTTACTAAATAACCCTCAGATCTAATCAAGGGCCTAAGAAAATTGGAGAAAGAAGATGGAGAGCAGTTGAAGCTCAGCCCACCTGCTCAGAATCTTGAGAGGGAGACACAATCAAATCTAACCTTCTTTAAGTAGCAATGTGCAAGGAAAAGAGATCTGCTATATAATTTAACAGTCTTTATCTGCCTTGGAGGGTAACATTTCTAATGAATGAATTGACAATAGTGTTACTCTCCACTTAATATAGTACATGTGGAGATCATGACCCAATTTTGATGGGCTCCCTGTTCTTAATTTTGATTACATTTATACTCAGCAAAATCTTCTTCACAGGCTAAAGACAGTGAGCTGACCCTTAAACTGGGGTTTACTACCCTTTCCTTCTAAGTCTCACAATGGGCTGAGTATCCAGACTTTAAAGCTGAGCAAGTCTCCCATTTCCAGAGTACACAGACCACAATTATCTGTCAAGGTTTTTTGGTTTCTCCCCACCAAATGCCACCTTTCTTTTCCCCCATAGCAAAACAACAAAACTGTTTCTGGACTTGGTCCAGCCAAACTTCTGAACTACTATTGTTTTAAATGACAGGGCAATATTTATAGAATGTTTAGAAAAACAACTAACACTTGTATTCAAAGGCAGAAGCCTACTGAAACACAATTCACTTTCCTGAAATGTGCCAGGCTGCTCACCCACAGCACTTCTGCCATTAGGTTTATTGAAGTTGCTTGTCACAGTTGTAACAAATATGCTGTGGAAATCAAGAATTTGATACACTGCCTTTGAGATTAAAACCCTCTCTGGAGGTTTAAATAGAATTAGGCAGGTCACAATGAAAGAAGCACTAAATTAATACCAAAATAGTCTGATAAACTCTGAATTTATGAATTTTCCTTCTGCCCTGATATTATTTATTTCTGAGTGATACAAAACTATTTTCCAATATCTCACGAATGCATCAGAGCTGTACCATGTATCAGCATTTCAAAAAAGAACTACATAATTGTTAAAATTAATATTCTTTTCAAAACTGTCAGATTTCTACAACTATGCCATTTTTCACTTTTAGCAGTACCTCACACTTAAAAGGCACAATTAAATTCATGAAAATTTGATCAATTAAGAGAAGTATTATTTTACTGATGCATTTTGCATATATATGGACAGAGTTAGTAATGTTACCTATAAACTATATATTTACTATTTACTATAAAGTAAATACTAAAATGAAAAATGCTTGCAAAGAAACTATACTCAGGATTCATTTTCTCAACTATGAGGACACCTTATATTGCAGGGCTAGTGAAGCTGTTGACCTTAGTTCAACTTTATAGCAAGAATGTGTTTTCTCAATCCTAAAAGGACCCCAAATATTAGTCTTGGATACATATGGGTTTGTTTCCCATACAATTGAAATAAAGTTGAGTTTACTGATGGAAAGCAGAGGATTTCCTTTTGTCTGCATACAAGTTTGGTATCTTCTGAGGGTAAAACCCACATGTATATGAAAATAATAAAGTATTTTTAAAAATCTGTTAAAATATAAAATTAATAACATTGAGAAATCAAGAATTTGAAAACAGTGTAATAATTCAAAGCAAACCAAGTTGGCAGCAACTCTTTTATGACAGAAAAATTGGTCATGAGGAGTTAGACTCCTAAAGATACAATCTTAAATCTTAACCTTGGTTTTATTCTTTCACAGAGATGCTGTAGTAATTCAAAATAAGAAAACATACAGACTGTTCAAACAAATTCAGAGTTTTTTATCACTCTGATTCTACCAGAAACATCTTGCCAAGTATCTGCATCTCGTTTAGTGAATCTGACTTGGGCTGGTTTTGTTCATGCCACTTAGCTTTAAATGAATCTTAATTTCTTTCTCTTGTGTAATAGCATGGGCCCAAAGGAACCCATTAAATCTTCTATTACTGCCTCCTGGCAAAGAGCAGATGAGACTCATTTCACAAGTATATCCCATTTTACTCATGCTGTTAGCTAAGTAGAAGTACTGAAAGTTGCTTAATTCTTGCATAGTGAGTGCAATTTACCTTAATTTACCTTAAAAAAGGTAAATTCAAATATTCTCCCCCTTCCCTCCCCTTCATGCATCAACATCCTTCAGCTATTCTAGTCCACACTAGGACTAAACCTAAACTATTTGTGATGGATTTCTAAAGCAAGCCCAAAACAGTATACTGAAGGGAAAAAGTTTCCTGATCCCTAACTTTTGAGGAAATAGAATATCAAATGTCTCCTCATCTCCTTTGTCCTCATCTGGTGACTCATTCCAGGCAGACATTTGTGAATAAGGAGCACTGGGTACAGCTCAGGGACCGGATATTCTTAGGTTAATAAAAGCAGTAATTTAACAGCTCCTGACACTGAGGATTGCATGTGTCCCTCTGAAGTACAAGCAGTCATTGCCATTCTGTGGTGTGACACACAAATCCAGGGGATCAGGTTCAAATCACCCTGAGCCACACTGGACTTCACCGTGAGGACCTATTCCCTGCCCTGTTTCCTTGACTGCAGTCTGTACCTTTCTTTAGCTATACAGTGTAGCAAACACTACAGCATGCACAGTTCTGTGAAAATGTGCTGGTATGGTGCATTGGGGACTACACACTATTTAAAACTACTCCTAGCAATTCTCTAACATCAAATAGTTACGGATTTTTGGTCCTGAAACCTAGAACCAAACTTGTAAAAGGCCTTTTACATAGCATAGTACAATTTTCTTGCTATGGTGTAATATTCCTGGATGCTTTAACTCAGTGGCTTAATATGGTCTTTCCATTCCATGGAAATGTGAATGATTAACATAGCAGATATGATATATCAACATACATCCCCCTCTGATTTGAACCAAAACTAGGCTGTCAAGAGTAAATGTGGAAATGCCATTAACACTCCAGAGTGTTACAGTCATTACAAGATTACAACTGCTGAAAATTTATTATCATATATGGAAAGGGTTTCTTACCATTATCCAATCATAGCAAAAATGCCCTGGTTTGGGCAGGAGGAGATTTCATTTTTTCCTAGTATCTGGTATAGTGCTGTGTTCAGGATTTAGGATGAGAATAATGCTGATAACACACTGATGCTTTATCATTGCTGAGCAGTGGTCAAGGACCCTTCAGCTTCTAACTCCACCCTACCAGCCAGCAGGATGGGGGGCACAAGGAGCTGGGAAGAGACCCAGCCATGACAGCTGACCCAAACCGGCCAAAGAGACCTTCCATACCATATGGTGTCATGCTTAGCACATAAACCCAGGGGAAAAGGTGTCTGGGGGCTGGGCTGCTGCTCAGGAACTGGCTGGGCATCAGTCAGCAGGTGGTGAGCAATTGCATTGTGCATCACTTGTTCTATATAATCTAATATTATTATTGATGTTTTCCCTTCCTTTTCTATCCTATTAAAATGTCATTATTTCAACCCACAAATTTTACATTTTTTTCCCCCGTGATTATCTCCCTCCTCCCACTGTGGAGCAGGGGTGAGCAAGTGGATGTGTGGTGTATAACTCCCTGCCAGGTTAAACCACAACAATTGGAAAAAGAGGTATACAAGAGTGATTTATGCTCAGTTATCAAGAGACTTGGAAAATCCCATTAATGTAAGAATTCCCCTAGGCAAGTCATGATTTTGTGGAAAATCTGCTACTAGCTGTGAGCAGCTGTCTTTCAAAACCTGTTCTAAAATTAATGTCACGCGAAATACAGAATCAAAAATTCCTCTTGCTTAATTTTGCTACTAGTGAAATTCTGACATCTATAACCAAAGACAACCTGAAGATCACACTTCTGGTTTGACACTTCAATTTTCTGTATACACAATTGTAATCACACAATCTAATAATACAAAATCATTATGTCTAGACATTGAGAACTGAAACAGCTTTCTATACTTTAAAATTGGATCCCACAAGCAATCTGAAGTTATACTTCATGATGGAGTGTTCTTCTTCTTTCTAGGTCTTAACCATATAGTTTAGAACACCCTAAATTTTTTGGGGGTTACAAGATTTTTCACAGTTGACCTGTGACCAACAGATATCAATGAAGGCAAAAAAGCTTCATGGCATTTATGCATTAGGTGGTCCAACAAGCCCTAGGCATCCTTTAAAATTCGGTACAAATTCTATCTTACAGGCATGAGCTGATGACTTCTGAGAGTACTTGTTTTCTCAGTGCTAACCAATATTTACAATACTTAAAATTATTTAGGAAGAGTCCAAGAGGTTATGCAGCAACAATAAATGAAGCTATACAACTATAATGTCATTCAGAAAGTAAGATGGTACAAGTAAAATGCCAAAACCCTACTTGGACAAATGTTTACATTCCATGAGAATTAATAGAAAGGTTTAAAAAAGTGTATAGACTTATCTCTAAGCATTCACATAATATTACACAAAATTATTAATATTCTAAATATGCAATACTACTGAAGTGACAGATACTCCTGTAGCCATTTTTATGTAAATTCTTTAGTATCATTCAGTAACCATGAAAACGCTGAGCTCAGAAAGCTGCTCAAGGCTATAAAAAAAGCCTGTAGCAGAAATAGAACTGGACCTTTCTTATGATGCTTTGCTGTGTGTTCTTATAAATATGATTTAAACTATTAAACTATTACTTCCATTTCACCTATCAGTGCTGTCTGAGTGACAAAATAAGAAACCCTCCCTGCAGGAGGTAACTTACATTCCTCTTCCTTTGGATCGAGTTGTGTAACACTGACAGACAAGCGATCTACACGTTCCTGTAAGGAGTTGACTCTAAATGAGAAACTGTGTGCTTCATTGAAAAGTTCACCAAATATATCTTCAGCATATTTACCTGAAACATGGGGAAAAAAAATATTCAAGCATACCACAAGACAGGCAAATGATTTCCTACTGTTTAATTAAATAATTCTAAGATGCATGAGTATCACTGTAACAACCTGCACTTACTGAGCCCATTAAGAGTCCTTTAGAAAAGCAAATAGAAGTTAAACACTTACTATGCAACATATTTATAAGAAATTAAATTATTTAATACATTACAGGACAGATATTCAGCTGCCATAAAATAATTTAACTATGCTGATATGCATGACTGCAGTTTCTTGGATATTTCTAAAGGACAACTTCCAACATCTGAAGCTGCTTTTGTCTGAGTGATAACTAATCTTTGAATTTACTTCAACACTGTTCTCAAAATGAAGTACTGCTTCCAATCCTGCTGTACAGAGAACTTTACAAAAAAAGGAAGATCAGATATTCATATCTAGATAAATTAGAAGCAGCCTATTCAAAAATACACACTAAAATAAGCCTACCTTGAAAAATCCAAATTATAGTAACTGACCCATTTACACTGAAGTAAAAAAAAAAATCCCAAACAACCAAAAAAAATCTCTTTTGTTCACAACAACGGACAACATATTTTTAGCACAAAAGAGCAGGAGATTCAAATATTGCCAGGAAAGGATCAGTAATTGGTTTCCCTGCTACAGAGTACTCCCCATACTGCTTCCAATGCTCTCAAGACTCCATTTGAGAAATCTGCCTATGTCACTGGAAAAACTCCACCAGACTACACAGCAGAATGTGTAGCCACACTTCTGAAATACAGTGGGATAGCTTTCAAAGCCTTCTATGATACTGTGCATATGTAATTCATGTACTGTTTGTGCACTTATGTTGGTTTTGGAAGTATAAATCTCACAAATTTCTAACTACCTGCTTTGCACTCAAGTTCTGACAGGTATAAAAGAAAAGGATAGCTGTGGAAATTCTGCCTTTGGTGAGCAATACATCGGAAAGTATACATAAAAACAAGGACATTTTTATATAAACACATAAAAAAAAATTAAATCCCTACAGGTCCTGTGGAAACTACTTAAAGATGCTATGCAGTAAGCACAAGGCCAGCACACACCATTTATTAACACTTAGGTAACAGCAATAGAAAACCAGCATGACTATACACAATGGAATATAAAAGATGATATCAGAAGAAATGTACAGAAGAAGAAAATAGAAGAGGAACAACTAGCAAACTAACAATAAATATTTCTTCAAAGACATGAGGAATAAGAAAGCCTGCCAGGGAGTCTGCAGAGCAGACTGGCAATGAAAATATGAAGGAATACAGAGAAGACAAGACCCCTGTGGACAAGCTAATTTAACACCTTCCACTGGTGTCCACCGAAGGGAACTGGGGAGACCCTGATGCAAGAGCTCATTGTGGGAAGCCCAAAGAAACTGAAGAGACTATATAAAAATTACAAAACTAAAGGACAGAAATGACCAGCAAGTATTAGGAACAACTGCACTTATACACATTGAAACACACAACAACAAGGTTCAAATTTTTTTCATGGAACATCTTGAGAGCTTGAGAGCTACAGACCCATAAGCCTGACATCCATACAAATTAGTATAGATCATAATGAAGAACTGAATTAGCAGACATTTGAATGACTCATGCCAGAAGAGGCAGCACAGCTTTTGTAAAGGGACATTCTGAATGGCTTAGAAGCACAAAGAGATCTACTGAGATTTCCAAGAGAGTTTAGAAAATCCCTAATCAAACAGTTTGGGGAAAACTTAACAGATGGGGCATACAAAAGATGTGGCACAGATAAATAATTCCTCAAAAGGCAGAAAACAGGGCATAGGAGTAAATCACCAGTCTTCACAGTTGACAAAGGTGAGTTCTACTAAGCTTCTATGCTGGGATCCATGTTAATTAAGATATGTGTCAATTGCTTGAAAAAAACTGAGATCAAAGTTTCCAATGATAGAAAGTCATGAAAAAGAAACACACAGCATTAGGAAACAGACAAACCTCAGCTGGTTGGAGAGGCTTCCAGGTTGAAAAATGCTGGAAGCAGGGAGATTAGTAGGAATACCCTACATGCAGTCTTGCTCTCATTCTTGGAGCAGCTGCTAATAGCCACAGTGAGAAGCAGATCAAAGGCACTCCCCCTCTGAACCTTTGTCTCATAGAACAAGTCCACAGAAAAATACAGACAGAAAGTTAGTAAAAGTCTTCTCAGCTGGCAATTCACCTAATGTAAGACTTTCTAATATGTGTCTTGAAACTCTGAAAAATTTATGTTCTTTAACCTGTACCTGAAACAAGGGAAATTACTTAAAAATGTGATCCACTAAGAACAACATTGTTGAAGTTTTAATACATAGATACTAAAAATTTAATGCATTTCAGATAATATGTTCAGAAATATTAATTTTAATTAGATAACTCACATAACATTCAGAAACACACAGGCTAAAATTAAAATAAAATATAAAATTACATGTGTAGAATTGAAAATTAATTTAGAAGCTGGGCTTTAAAATCCAGTAACTTTCCTTTTATAGGTGTATTTTGAGGCTAAATTTTTATCTGTATCATTTCATCAGGCTTAAAATTAATCTACCTCATTAATGAGCTCCAACTACAAATAATCTCTCTTGGAAATCTTTTCATTACATTGCATACAGCCACAAACATACTGCAAGGAATAATTTGCCTATGCTTATGAACACTAATCCTCAAATGGGAAATACATTAAAAACAACCTGTCATGTTTGAAGTGGTGTGCCAACCATCATGTCTCCACCTACCTGTGTGTTGGTGGTCTCTTTATTTAGCCAGAGGTATATTTAACCAAATGCTTCCTCTAGCAAAGCAAAATGTTTGCTTTTTGTGAAATGTACAACTTGCATTCTAAAAAATATTATATGTGAATGCATAAGTATGTACATAACACACATAACCCAGTATTTGTGTTGCCATCTCTGTGTATTCTATAGGAGTCTACCCTCAGTTTTGAATGGATCACAAAGGACACAATTACAGGTGATCCTACTGAACAAAGTGTCACAAATTCAAATAAGATAGTGTGAGAAAAAAGCACTCTAGTAAACAAAGCTGAACTCATTCCATATAATTTATAGGCAATATGTCAGAAGAGTAAGAATGCAAAATTAACTCCATTATACACAATGAATATTCCAAGGTATCATTAACACTTCAGAATATTTACAATATTATGGGCTTGCTTTACAATATTATGGGCTTGCTGAAAAACTCTGCTCTTGTGTTGTTTCACACAGCACAATAAAGAGAATTACAGTTACCCATGACAATTATGATACTAATGCCTTAGGATCCAGCTCACAGTTGGATTCAAAATACCAGATCAGAAAGATCAGTGGTCTTGTTTGCCTACTAAATTAAATTACAATATACACTTATGCAATTAAATTAATTCAATGTCTGTGAAAAGCTTATTTTACTGTATTTGCAAAACCTGCTTGGCATTTGTTTTTATGAGCACTTAAATTTTTTTTAATAAGAGGATACGTTATTATTCAGTTTTAATTAAGGAATTTATTATTCACCTTATTATTCTTTTCATAACTTTTCCTCATGTATCTAAGGGCTCTGATCACAATTAAACCTTCACTAAGAAAGGGATACAGGAAAGCAGCTCTCTCTGGTGTCAGTCAATATCTTCTTTTTGTGACAGACAAATAAAATGTCTTAGAAACAATGTTCTGTTCTTCCTTCCCTCAATAACATGCGTGTACTTTGATGGCTTTTTGAACAATTATTTTTCTGACTTTTAAAAAAGATCTATGAGCTGAAAACAGAACAGTAGCTAGTAGCTACTAATTGAAAATAGAGTAAAAATTATACTGCTTACTGCCTTCCTATTTTTTTTAAATTAAAACCACCAAAACATGTATCACCCACTCAATTTCCATTCATTACCATGGCAATAAATGTACAATGGCTTATAAAATGTCAAAAAATACTGATCAGTTTTACAGTGCTTTGCTTTCACCAAATGTTCCTTCTAATTTGTTTTATCTCCTAATTTCCCCCCATAATTTCTTAAGCATTTGTCCAACCTCCCTGGCTTTTATCCACAAATGAGTAATTGCTGATTTTCCAACACACTAAAATGAAAACATACTAAGGTTAAAGAAATGGGGGTTTTTATCTTGTTCTAGGGGACTGGGTATGTATCAGATGAACTGAAGTCAACCACAATGTCCACATCAGGTTCTGGGCAGTATTTTAGTCTAATTAAATAAAGCTTGACAAATAAATGTCTTCAAAGACTTTATTATTGTGTTACTCAAATTCTTAGAACCACAACAAGGGTCAGGACATACACTAGCAGTCCTCTCAAAACTCCAGTCCTTAAACTCACCTAAACTCTGTCTGTATTCTCAATGCTGTACCTGTTGGCAAACCCTAAGGAAAGGCCATTTAAATTAATCATTTTGCAACACTAGATCAGTTACCAACAGATTTAGTTACAGGCTCTCAGACAATGAGCGGGACATGAGTCCTGAACCAGGACTTGTGGAAGAAGTCATTTCTTTACTATCCTTCAGCACTGTCAAAGAAAAAGAGCTCCAAACCCTTCAACTGCAGCCCAGCCTGAAGCAGCACCCTGCAGACCAGTTAGGTGCTGACAGCCTTTGTGAAACATGCTCTGAATTTGCACTGGATAAACACATTGACCACACACTGTGCTCAGTGCCATAAACCAGCATCATACTGGGAAATTCAAGAGGATGACTGGCAAAACTCAGGCCAATGCAAGATGCAGCAAGCAGGACATTCAAAATAAGACAATTGTTCAATCTTCCCAGGAGCATTGATCTTAATTAACTTAGCCTTTAAGTGATCTGTCAGATTTTTGGAGCTCAGTGGTGTGTGAGTGTTTGCATATTTTAACATTTACAAACCTAAAATCTAACCCAACACAATTATCATTGAACTAAATTATAAGAATACATAATACATCAAATATGTGGTGACGTTATTAAGTACAAAGTATAACAGTTATGTCACTAAAATAATATTTGATATTAAAATAGTAAATTTATTGATATAATGAATTACACAACCCCAAAATAATATTCACTTAAAAATATAAGTTTGGCAATTGAAAAAATGTATAAATTGGTAAAACATCTCAAAGAACAAGCTTAGAATTTCGTCTGTTATCCACCTATACACTATCATTCCTTGATTTCTATTATTTCATTCCTGTTCACACACTATACAATATTTTTGTCCACTATATTTTCTAAAAAATAAAGGTACAGAACAAGAGTAGCTGTAAAACCTGTCATGTCCTACTGCCCAATCCCATCCCAATATATTTATACTATGCAAAATTACATTATTCATGACTGAATAGTTTCTTTCTACACAATATAGTGTATTTATTAGAAAATATTCTCTCAGGATAATTAGTTACCACATAAGCCACTCACAATATATAACCAAGGTTCCTTTATATAGCAAAACAGGAAAGATAGTATAAGTCTATTAATACACTTTTCCTCCTTCATTATTTCTGACATATCATTTAACATATCCATAGCCTGTTGATTCAGCTTCAGATCTTCACTACATAATTTAGTTTTTAGATAAAAACAAGATGTATCTGAGTTTGAAAGTCTGGGCTTATTTCTCATCAGAATCATTTCAGTCTCACAGCTAATGCACTAAATGCTTAGGAAATGCACTAACAGCTAGGAGACTGAACTTGGAGATAAGAACCTTGGCAGATCCATGGGAACATCGTTGCTTATGCTGAGCAAGCTCTGTAAAATGACACATTGAATACATGGCACTGATGCTAATTAGGAACTTTCACTGTGAACATGTGAGGGCAGTCCACAAGCATTACAGTAGGAGTATCAGAGTACTGAGGAGACAACTTGATTCCTTTAGCCAGGAAAATTGAACCAGATGTTTATCAGACAACCTGAGCAGGGCATCAAAAGTATCAAATAAACTTTGTTAAAGGCCTTATCCAGAGCAGGTCTGATGCTTCTGGTTGACATCCAAAAAGAAGTCAGCTTCCAAAAAATCTTCAGCCATGGAAGTCTGAGATACCATTTGTATCCACCCACTGAGGACATTATCAAGCAAACTAGCTGAGATTACCATTATATATTCAGAAATCTGTGAAAGAGACTGCTGAGAGCTGAACTTATGTGGAAAGTAGCAGTGCTGATGATCATTTCACAGGGAAGTCTTGCTCTTCCTTTCATTTCTAACACAACCTGAATTCACTGCTTTATGCAGGCAAGGAATTAATGACAGGTGGGGCTTTTTTCTGTTAACACACAGTTGCATTCAATGAAACTTTACTGACCCCTTGCTCATTCTCTCATTACCATTTGGGACAGGCACAAAACAGCATTGCCACTGCTGCAAAGACAACATCAAGAAATCAGAGGGAAGATTTTGAGAGGTTGGGGTTCTCTCAAGCTGAGTTTAGCTTTAAGTCCATCAGTTTCCTTATCCCCTTGTGCAAAAGAACACTTGTGTTCCCTGCCAATTGTAGTAATAATGAATAAAGAGGAGTGACTAATGAAGAAAATTCACAATTAATGTCTTCCTGAACACACTGAGAAGGAGGATGGGCAGGGCAAGATGCAACACAGGGGTTCTGAAATACTGACTGAAGCTCTAGCTGCAGATCTGCAGAGACTTCCTTCCAATCATGCAGCATGCAGGAACCTTTCCATGTGCTGAAGATGCTGTTCACACAGGGTGAAGAGAGAGCTGTAGCTGTTTGAGCTCAAGAGGCCTGGTTCTAAAAATTAATTGCAGCCCCAACACCTTGCAGCTAGGTCTTTCAGGAGAAATATTTCCCACTTACTGAATGGTAATGCCTTAAGTCATGACAAACTGCAGGTTTTCCTGAGCTGAAAAAGTGTTTCTCACAGTATAAGAGAAAAGTGTCTCTCACAAGATGAATGCTTTTGGGGAAGGCACGGTAAGCAAAAAAAAAAAAAAAAAAAAAAAAGAAAGAAAACTTAAGCATATCTGAGAAGAAAAAAAAGAAAAAATAAGGGGGAGAAATTGTTTGCTCCAAAGTCAGACTTTCACTCCTGAAAACTAACAAATAAGGGGTAAGGAAAAGAAAGAATTAGACAAACATGGTAAAAATAGATATACTACACAGAAAAGACAGAGAAGGAAAAGGCTACAAAAGGTTCAATGTTAAGTGAAAATTGTTTTTGCTAACATATAAGGCACTGCAGCTTAGCAGAATTATGCAGCATTCTCTTTGGTTATGCAGAAGTAAATGAAAAAATGAGGAATGACATCTTGTTATGATTGAATAAAAGGCCTAGTCTGTATGCCTGCAATACCAATATTCATTAAAGGCACATATTCAAAAAGAGAAATGTTCTCCTCCCTAGATGGAGGTGTCAGAGACTGGGGCTGAGAACAAACCCCATCAGTTAGGTTTCTTATGTGGTACCGAGATTCTGTTTCCATGGAACAGCTGAATAAAAGGAAAAACAAGATTGGTCAATAGCTGTGAACAAAATGAGGAGGCTACATCCACACAAGAGAACTATTTATCTGCCTTCTAACAATGGCACAGCTGCACAATGCTATCAGTTGTGTTTCATGTACACAGGAATGTTATGCCCTGACATAGACCGATGTATAGAGAGTACTAACGTCTGTGCAATATTGCTGCAAACATGAGGGAAGCACTCCCTCAAAGCAGATACTGTTAGAAAGAAAGAAATACAGGGAAGAATGGCTGGGAAACTAAAACAGCTGTTGCCGTTGTCCGGAGTTTCTGTTCTGCCACAGTGCTAAGAAAAGCTGTCAGAAAACAGATCCTTTTATGAAGTAAGAGAAGACTGGGAATATGGGAGGAAAAATTACTTCCTGGCAATTTTGTATGTTGTATCATGTCAGACTGACGTGTTTTCATGCTTCAGGGATAAAGGCAATGACTATCACTCAAAGCAGAAATAAATATTTTGTCCTTTGATCTCTACTTCTTTTAAAGGTCAAAAAATTTCTCAAACTAAACAATTAGAAGCAGCCCATCAAATAAGCAATGAAAGGTTTGATAATTTTCATGGAGACACATGGTAGTTATCACTGACATAGTGATGTAAAGCTCTTTAAATTTTATACTGAAATACAGGAAAACAGAATTCCTGTCATTTCATAGGTACTGTTTCTGCTTGTATATTTAAATGTGGTATCCAAGATCACAGAAACACAATCCTGTTTAGGTTAAAAGACCTCCAAGTCATCTAGTCCAACACCCTGTGCAAAGCAGATCCAATTAGATCCAGCTGCTTGACTAATCCAGCTGAGCTGTTAGTATCTCCAAAAATGGAGACCCCATGACTTACATGACAAAACTCTATGCTAATTTTTTCTCAATAATGACTTTTGTTATTGTTTAGAGTACTGATGGCTCCAATTCCACGACAGCATTCTTTATATCATGTCAGAAGAGAAGTTAAGACTGCCTGGTCTTAAGAATCATAACCATAAGAAGACTGATCCTCTATTTGAGGGTAGATAAGTGAAAAATCTTAGAGGCAGAGATGACTGATTGTTAATCAGGTCAAAGACCATTCATTTAAATTTGCATAACTTTACCAGCAAAAGCAAAAGCAGCTTTAGTTTAAAGAAAACAAGAGCCTATCAGAGCTCTCAGTTTCCACCCTCAGAGTAAAGCTCATTTTGTCTACAACTTAAAGGCTGATTCTCAAATATACACATTATCCATGGAAAACAAAAAGGGAAGGACTGCAGAGAGCTGGTTGCCAGGGGACTGCTGCAAAACCATGCCTGCTGGCTGTGACTCACAGGCAAGTACTAAAATTTATCTGCATGTCAGCAGACCTTGCTGCTCACCCCTAACAGTGACACACCAAGTGAAGACTGGTTATTTGGGTTTAAGCATGAGACACAAAATTCCTATTCCAGAACTCCTGAATATTTTTGAATTTGTATTGCTCCTAGCATAAACAGGCAGAAAAGCTAAAAGAATTCTGGAACAAAATACTTTCACAAGTACCCAAACCTTTGAAACATGATCCCCATTTTTAAAGAATAGTCTTTAGCACTACTGAGAAGTAAGGACTAGTTTGCAAAACATGTTCTATTTTAATTGTAGGAAAAAAGTTTGGTTTTGTTTTTGTTGAAAACACAGAGTATCAGGTAAAAACTTGGTACAAACACATAGATGCATGTTTTAGGGAAGAACCACACTGCTTTTACAAAGAGGAATTATACATAGTTATGGTTACATTCCCTTGCAAGTGTTTCTCTGCGCTATATGTCAGGCAAACCACGTAATAAATGTGCAAACATTCAACGGATATTTTTAATTTATTTTCTTCTTCCTTAATTGAGTTCTTTCTGTTCTAGTATTGCTTCATCCTGACCTCCTCACAAGCAGTAGCACATACAACATCAGACATAAGATCTGTATACCAAGAAAACATAGCAAAGGCAGCTGAATCTCAGTAGGTGAACCCTAGACTGTGATGCTGAGTTAAAAGTTACTGTTGGGTTTTTCGGGTCAAATAATACCTCCAAATGAAAATGCCAAATATATATTTGACATGCCACCTACAAAAGCAAATTCCCCAGATGAAGCTTATAGCTTATAATCAAGAATTTTTAAAATAGGCAAACTAAAATAAAATAATACAACATTAATAACAGTGACTTGGAAGGGGAGCCTAGTACATTAGCAGCTAGTTTGGGAAGGGTTTTTGGCAGAATGAAGCAAAGCCACAGATGGTGATCATATACTGCATCCTAATATTATATGCTCTTGGTTCACTGAAAAGTATTAAAATAGTTTTTTCCTTTGTTTCTGTAGCTATAATAATCATGTTCATATTTATGTGTTGTAAGCATTCCTGTCTCAATTCCATAATTCAGTGTCCTCAGTTAAGTTTTCCATCTAATGGCACCCTAACAGCTTTGAAAGGCTGCCACAACAGACACTATACAGCATATCATCAGACCAATAATTAAACCAATCTAATCAACAAACTAGGCTACATCACCTGTGACTCTAAGAAAATGGTGGAGCTAAAAGACTTTTCACATTGTAGATGTAAATACATGCACATTTAAATATTTAATGTGTTGGTAGTTTTAGTAACGTCCTAGCAGTTAAAAAGCACTTGCAGTATTGGAAATTCAAAATGCGATGGTGCTGGTTCATCTGACAACTTTTTAAGTTGCTGTAACTTAAAGAAGAAACAAGTCAGAGATCAGCCTTTTCAGCAAAACTCCTTCAGAGTTTCACAGCCCGAGAAGTATTCATTCACTCCTCTCAAGTGCACCAAGGGTACAATTGTTGACAGAGGGAGAAGAAGGAAGAAAAATTGTTAACTATTTCAAATACCATATAATAATTACATGTCTGGGTATATTTCAAAAGGTAACTCCTCTTTTTTCCTGAAAGACCACAACATGACAAAGGGTTTAAGCAGAGAGAATTAAGCAACCAGTGATATATTTCTCATTAAGTCATATTCCCTACTCAAGAATTGCTCTAAGGTTAGCGATTACTGACTTCATTAATTAACAGCTATCTTTTCCTGTCACATTCCACTGGTAACAGAAATATATGAATGAAGTGTTTTAAGATGTGCTGCTAGAAAATGTCCTAGTTTTCCTTCACAGACATCCATGCTAGACACTACCCACAAAAGCACTACATTCCAGACCCAGTGACAACTTTCTACAGAGAAACTGAAAAGGTGTTCCTACTTCAAACACTGTGACTGCAAAATATATTAGTTCTAAATACAGCTATTAAGACAATGTACTTACTTAGGCTACTCAGTTGTCTGATTATATTTGCCAAGGAAATATTGGTGACACATTCCAACTCATTCTTGATACCTCGGGGCAGAGCTGTGTGGCACAAGTGCCTGGGGTCTATGTTCCTTTTTACCAGCGGCATTCTGAAATGTATCAGAGGACCAGCAAACCTGTGAAGAAAACAGACACAGTATTGTTACAATTTTAATTGTAAATATTTTACATTCAGGTTATGTCTGAAGTTAAAATGACTAATCTTAACAGATAAAAATAGCTCCAATAGTACTGACAGAATTCCTTGCTCTGTGAATACCTAAATATTTTCTTCCTTTCCCAAAGAAAGATTATTTCATTCTCTCTAAATCTTTACCTGATTCAGAGTCGACTGAAGTGCCAAGTAATTTTTTACTGTTTCTGTTTTTACCTAACCCTCCCATCCACTAAAAAAGACAGGAAAATATCGGCAATCCAAAACCATTAGAGAAAGATTGTGTTCTTGATGGACAACTTCCTTATTCAGTGCAAGCAAAGTCCAACAAAAAGTCCTTTTGTTATGAGGTCAAAGTCGAACTAGCCGTCGTCTATTATAGTTGAAAGGTAGGTATGATTCATTCATTGTGTCATGTTACCAGCAGGAGTCACCCTTCTAATCTGAACATCACTTCTACATCACACATAGTCAAGGCAGGGAAAGGGAAAATGTTGCCCTTCTCCCTACACTGCTACTGACAATTAATTCAGCTAACAATGCATCTTCCAAATATGAAAGTCTCCACAGTGAACTTGTAGTGCAATTCCCTCCAGGACTCAGAAATCCTACCCCTTCACAGTTTTCAAATTTAAATGGTAAATACATCAAGAGTCTTCACTAATTCTACAGACAGCATAAGAATTGTCTCAGGCTGTGAATCCCAGGCTAATAATTTTCTGCACCCATGACACTGCTTGGAAGGAGTTTCCCAGAGGACAACTTACATCCCTCATCTTATTAGTGCTGCTTATTAAGACCCGTTTACTAACATGCTTCTTCACCAAAAGCTGATTCCCTAAAATTCTGTATTTTTCCATCATTTGTCATGTAACACTCTGACAAAACTCCCACTTGATATACAGAGAATGGATACACTTAGTGTTGGTGTAACTTATATTCTCCCCTCCCACTGCAGAAGAGATTACACTTTCTCCAGACCAAAGGAAAACAGGTCTTCCACAACACAACCCATATACACTCCTAGTCCCTCAACCACCCAGCCTGCCTGTTTCATCTGTCCTCTGCTTAGAAGTTTTACCCCAAAACGTTCTCAAGATGCAGCCAGACTTTGTGTAGAGTCACAGAATGCACTTTCCCTACAGTATATATTTAGCCACTGTTTTACTTGGTCAAAACTGAGAGGGTGTTTTTGCATAATAGGATAAGATAGAGGTGAAATTTTGCTGACCTAGAATGGCACAGTGAATTGGAAGATGCAAAGGTGACTGTAAAGGAGTACTTTCACCTCGCAGACTGCTTAGATTTCTCCTTGCCTGGTTTCCTGGGAGTATATTCTTTCACTGGAGCCAGGGCTCACTTCTGAGGGACCCAGGTGGGATCCTTAAAGTGCACCTGAGAAACACCTCTGTGTTTCCAGGATCCGATTGCATCTCGTTCATTGCATTTTAACATCATGTCTACCACCCTTATTTTCTTGACAGAACAATCAAAATACTCTACACTTTTTATTGATTTTTATTTTCTAGACATATCCCAAATCTTTCTAGCCACCAAGTACCTAAGTCCTGAAAAGCCAGACTTTACACACCAATCAAATAAAATAAAAAGTGCAAATCTGAATGCAGTGTCAGAGAGAAGCAATGAAAAAGTGTTCATGAACGTTTAAGTACAGGTTCATTATCGTGGTTCCCCAAGAGAAAATAAAGGAACTGTTCTGTCCCTGTCAAAGAAACACATCAAATGATACATGAGCAATGTTCTACAGAAGCAATTAAATATTAATTCCAAAGTTGAGCCCTTTCTTGATTACTGCTTTAATGACAGCGTTGCATAAATACCAAGTAGACAAGTCTTTTAAAGATGGTCCAAACAAGTATGTAAATAAATATTTTCACAGAAAAATTTCACACTTTCAACATTTTCTAATATCTGAATAATGCTGTTGTGGGTGTCCTATACAAACTCATAGTATAACAAAAAAAGGTAGCAGTAGGAGCAGTAAGTATGCTGAAAGGTGTCATTTTCAAAGAGGAATAAATTTGGAAGGGAAACAAACAACAGAAGATATAACTGACACCTTCAAAAATATTCCTAATATTTAAAAACTATGCAAAGCCTAAAGAGAGGATATTTACCAGATTCCCACAGAAATAAAAGAAGGGAGGCAACAAAGGAAAATACCACTTAATTACGCTTAAAACAAAGGAAAAGGCATTTCACACAATGTTTAATAAATTCTGAAACTAATTGCCACAGGATGCTCTATACAACAAAAGTACCTGCTGGTAATTTGTCCACTACGGACCTCATATTCTTTGCAGTTTGTTGCAATTACTAGAAGGTCTTGATGGTTCCTTCCCAATTGCAACTAGTGATCCCAACACAGGGAGTAACGGGTGTGCAACAGCAAATGGAACTTTACTGTACTCACACAGTTTCTTCACTCCTATAAAAGATATTTTTCCTAAAGTAGTTCATAAAAAGAAAGCTGAAAAAACCTGAAAGCACTATGTTTATTATATAGCTTTAGAGCTGTGAAAGAGGAAAAAACAAAAAAGGCATTGTTACAATCTCTTATAAGCTTTAGGCAAAATGCAAAAAAAATGCACACTCTCCCCCCACCCCACTCCTCCCCCCCATCCCAAACCATGCATTACTCAAGTCACTGGGGCAGCAAAGGAAAAATTCATTCCTAGATCATGAAATCCTGTTACCATGTCACTCCCAAGTAAGCCCTGGAAAGCGCTGGTAACCCCAGCAGGCAGAAGAGAGAAGCAGCTTGTCAGTGCATAAGAAGATCCCTCGGCTGAGAGGTTACATGACACCTCCTCAGAGGTTCGCAGCTCTCCTGTCACAGCTCTCCCTCCCCTCAGCTCCGCTGCTTCCCGGCTCGGAACTCAGGAGGGCGAGGCAATCCTCAAACACGGCCACCTCCTCTCCCCTGCAATTCCATGCAAACCTTTGGAGGCAGCTCTTCTGGAGTGAAGTGGCACTAGTTTGCACTCAGTTAACTGGAAGTACTTTACTCCATAGTGATCTTAAAATGAAACTCCTCTTTACAAAGAGATGCCCATGTCTTTTGGAGAGCCACTACTGAAAACTCTTTTGCCCCACTTCCTATACATCCTTTGAAGCACCCTGAATCCACTTGAGAAGCCGGCTCTAATCTTCTTTGCAAAACCCTTTGCTACTTCACTTGCACAATGGCTGGCACAAACCCATCCCCCTCACATATGCTTCCAGTATGAGTATAGAATACAACTATAGTGTGTACATAACAGTTATGCCTAATGTTTTTGTTAAGCTACCATGCTTTCATATGTGACTTTTCGGGAATTAGGTAAAATGCTTGAGTTGCTTTTCAACTAATTCCTATTACTTAAAAAACTAGCAGAACAAGGGCACTAAAGAGAGCTAATTAAAATGTTTTCAGAAGAATAGCCTTAATGAGATTTGATCACACTTCTTATCAAAAAAGCAAGTTGTTGAGTGTGTTGCAAGTCCTCTACAGCTATTAGGGGTCTTAAGGGGTGAGTGAGATTTCTGTGTCTCACAGCTCTCCAGCAGTGCTGGCAGCAGCTCAGAAAGAGTACCTGCTCTCACAGGGTACCTGCTCTCACAGGGTACCTGCTCTCACAGGGTACTGCCCCCCATGCCCCTGGCTCTGGGCAGGACAGTGTCCCTGGCTGCTGTGCTCAGAGAAGGCCCTGGGGAGCACTGGGGTGGGAAACAAGCTACCACTTTCCCTTCATCACCCTCCTGCAGGAATATTTCAGAATTGCAAGGTGTGTGGAGAAATGTTACATGGTTTACTAGAAGCTTGTGAAAAATCTGAGATGTCAGTAGTCACAGGAACGATTCAAGTTTTCTAACGAGTACAGGGAGACAAGTAGGAATGAAAGCACAACAATAAGGCGGGGAAAATGAAATCTGCTCCACAGTTTAACTAAAAATTAAATTCCACTTCAGTTTCTTTTTCAGATGACTAATGAAATTTCATGATCACATGGTTTTTATTAATGAAAATTTACTTCTTATTAGGCTACATTTCATCCTTACTAAAAATGTCATTATTTTCTTAGCATTAATGAAACATATTAATCTATTATTTTTTCTATAACATGCTAATAATCCAGCACTGAATGCCTTTGCTTTGATGGAGTCAAATTTATTTCCAGTCATTTCTAGAGTATATCTTTAGACCTCAGTATTACTTGTAATTTTCCTTTAACAATATGAAACAGCAATGCCTTTCATATGCCCCATTTAATTGATCACGTTCCAGCTGCTGGCAGAACAGACCACAGTTTCAAATGCAACAATCAGTTTAACACTTCCTCCACCCACCCTAGGAAACACAAATAGAATATATAATAGTTTTTATATTTGCTTACATAATCATGTACTAACTGCATCTACACTATACACAAGCTAATAAAAAAAAAATGCAATGTGTTAACAAATCTGGTAAAATCAAAATTGCATAAGTTAAAAAAAAACAAGCTCATTCTCCAGGCAAATTTTCTTTTAACTGTATTACAAGACATCGTAAGTCACACCAGTTGCAGAAAATCCAAAGATGAAGTTCTTATAATGCACTCCTCTACCATGGAAGGCAAATGTGCAAAGAGTTTGTGTTCCTTGTTTTTCTGCAGCCCTCACTGCAAGATCAAGATAAGGTACAAGTCTAAGAAGAAGCAGACACCTACAGACTGGTGTCCTTCAACAAAGTAGGCCACCACCACCTACTGCTGAGTCAACATAACGATTTTAAAACTCTAAAGGCAATTAACATCCCTTAAAGGATACATCTCAGATCTGACAAGATGACATCTTAAATTGGCAATTCAACAGAAATGTGTTAAAATTACAGTTTTGAAATCCTTTCTGTTTGTGAGCCATGTCGCAGAATGGAAAACCTTCTCCTTGGAACATTTCCCTCAAATCTCAGTCTTCTGTAACTCACTTTCAATTTTTTTTTTAACTTCAACTAACTAGGAAAAGACTTTTTTGCAACTAAGAAAACATGTGAAAGCAAATAAACGTGGAATATATTACTGGAATGTGACGTTGACATCACTGCTCTTTAGGAACGAGCATAACATGAATCATTGGCATCATAAGACCTCCTATACTAGATTGTGCATTCAAAAAAAGTTGTTACATGTTTATAGAATCATAGAATATCCTGAGCTGGAAGAAATCCATCACAATCATCAAGTCCAACTCTTGGCCCTGCACAGGACACTCCAAGAATCACACCATGTGCCTAAGAGTGTTGTCCAAACACTTACTGAAATCAGACAGGCTTGGTGCTGTGACCACTCCCCTGGGGAGCCTGTTCCTGTGCCCAACCATGCTCTGGGTGAAGAACCTTTTCCTGATATCCCATCTAAACCTCCCCTGTTTCATGCTGTTTCATGGAGTCCTGTCTCTAGCCACAAGAGTTTGGTCAACCTAAGGAGCAATGCCTATAAAGGGCATAGAATGGAAGTTGATAATTTTTTTTCCATTAAGTCACAGGGTCACCTCTAAAATATTTCATATTTCCTCTGTAGTCACAAATATGAAAAATACTGTTCCCCAACTAATAACAACAATCTCTCAAAACATTCTTTAAATATTCTGTTGCTAAACTGATGGTAAGATTATCTGGGGATAGATTAATATGTCAATGGGTCACAGAAGGCTCTATCTCAATAACATTGTATAGGAAAGCATTTTATTATCACGACAGTAATTAAATTGCGAAAACCAGCCTACTTCACATAACTATGAAATATATTTTAAATTAATTTGCACTATTTATTCTCTATTTAATATTGACTGACTTCTGTATTGTATTAATTGTCTGGGGCAATTAGTATTTTCCTCCTATAGAACAAGCAGTAATCATATCAGCACATCTGTCACATCAGATAAGCAGAAAAGAGAGTACGGTCACAAACATGGGTAGGACTTGAGTTCTACTCAATCTCTAAGGCATAATTACAGTGTTAAGAAATTATTTTCCAGCAACTACCATCCAGCCAATTTTCTCTCAGATGTGTATCATAAGTCTCTCCCCTATGCCTGTATGCAGACCTGCACACATACCTGCACACTCATATTTAAAGCACACAAATCAATTTGGATTTGATCACAGACACAAACTACAGCCACATCTACTTCCTTGTCAAAATTTAAAAGTTTAATACATATTGAGCAAAACAAATGAAAAAAAGGGCAATATTCTTTTACACTGGAAAGGCAAAAACTGTATTTTAAGCCCTATGTAGCTTGTGACTACCATGAATTAGTATTGTCAAAGTGAAGGCAGTTTTGGCAAGCTATGGGTGGAAAGAAATTGAGAGATTAATAATTTGTATGCTGACTTTTAGGAGCTTTATCTGTGATAAATTTGCTTTTCAAGAAAATCTTAAATAGCCACTGTCACTGAGATGGCTCTGGTGATGGCAGTGTCAGCAGAGTTCTCAGTTTGGGCAGCGGAGCAAACTACAACTCCCCAGTAGCAATGCACCAAGTACAACCTCATTAACAGAAACAGCAGCAATATTTCAGAGGAGAAAGTTGATGTATTTGTTCATTATTACAGGGTCTACCTCAAGTTTGAGAGGAAACACCAGCATATTTTCAGCAAGTGAAGCTGCAATCTGGGTCAAGTCAATGAGCTCTGTGTAACAAAACACACCATCATTCCAGGAGCAACCACTCCCCACCCCGTGAGTCCAGCCCTCAGGGCTTGCACACCATTTTCTATTCTGCTGGGGAAAATTATTTACCTTTCCACACTGGCTACAACCAGCTCTTTAACTTTGTGCTTTCGTCAGTGTCCCCACTCACTTGTCTGGAATTCCTCCCCACTGTGTTTTGTTCAGGCTGCCTCTGGCCCCTTTTGTCCCAGTATGCAGGTGGTGGAGGCTGTCACCATCATTTATACATTCCTCTCCTCCCCTCCTCTCCTCTCTTCAAACCCTCCTGAAAAATTTCACTCTGATGACAAGTACAGAGCAAAAGCTCAGGTATCCTAAAGACAAGGAGAGAATGTTCAGGTCAATATTGGTTTCTTTTCCCCAATGCAGGTGCAAAACGCAATAGGGTGAAATAAACAGCGTGTGGATTTTGCAAATCTCATCCCTATCCTTAAGCAGAATTCCTATGAGTGAAATGGAATTCACAAACAATTCAGAGTGAACCAGCTTACTAATTGTGGCTTTTCAAGACAGGTCCTTTACAAGGGTAAACTCTGCTTGATTTCACATAACTGAAGTTTTTTCCTTTGTTTTCAACTATAATTTTCCAGAATATAAACAAGTACCTACTGATTTGTAAATTTATTAAGCATAAAATGTTACTTCCTTTATTTCCCACTACCTTCCCAATGGCTTCCATCTTACTATGGTGTCTTGTGAGTCATTCACACCAACTTTATCAAATCTACAGCAAAAGCAAAAAAACCCCAACAAATCCAGCCATCATTACTGCAGTTTTCTTGCCATCTCTGTTTACCTTAACAAAGAAGTTATTTAAATCAAAATGCTCTTGGAAAAATTAAAGAAAAAACATTAAAAACAAATCAGGTTCAACAGCGCCTACTCTGAACAGCAGGACTGCTGGGGGCAATAAGGCACTAAGCCAGTTACACTTCTGGCTTACAGACAAAATTCAATGAACAAAGTTAGATGGGACACTGTTTAGCATGTCTACAGCAAGAAACATTTAGACTTACAAATTTCCTTCATATTTGGTATGTTAAGCAAAAACAGAAATAAGAAAATCATAATAATGTTTTTGTATAACAGCTTACTTCCAAAACACGTATAACATACAAAATACAGAATACACAAAGGCTAAAATTTCTGATGAAAAAAAACTCTCATGGGTCTATTAAAAATTAAAATACACCACTAAGGATTTCCAGATGTTAGATGTGAATTAATCAGTATTTAGGCTAAGTTTTCCTTATAATTCTACTTCTTAGTCTCTTGAAACTAAAACTTTTGTTATGACGACCCAATCTGTTAATGACCTATTATATTTTAAAGTTTCAAAACAGTAAATAGCCAGAAACAGGATAGAATAGAATTGCATTCTTCAAATCCAAACCCTAAAGGCACAAAATATTAATCACCAATTTCTTTCCTTCCTATATAGCACTAAATTACAGTGAAGACTTATAAAATCAATCTTGTGAATTGTTCACAGAAAAGATGAGAATCATTATACCCAAACCAGCAAAAATTGCAATGATAGTTTACAAAAAAAAAAAAAAAAAAAAAATTTAACAGGTGTGTCCATACATTAATGAAAAAATATTTAAGTCATATGAAACCACATCTCACTTTATTGTTAAGATATTAATCAAGAAAAAATAGTGACACCTTGCACTTGCATTTCTATTAAGATTTCTGAAGAAGTTAAATTAAAAAATAAAGAGCATAGGCACAATGTCTTTGTGTAACATACGTGTACAGACACATATGGCTACCTCAAAATAGAAATACTTTAAATTGTTATATGTAAAATTAGAAAAAGAGCTGCAAAATTTCTTATCAGCATAACTAAATATTATTCAGAATAGCCTGCACTCATTAATTTTCTCCTAGTGAGCTCCTGTCAGGTCATTTGATTAATAACAATTTTGGAAGTATCCCAGGTTCTAATTTAGGTACAGGCAAGAATGCTTAAATTAATTTTTGATTACAAGTTTTTCTCTTTTCCCCAAAGGCTAAAAATGTATTAATGCATAACATAGTATGGAACTTGAAATTGCTTTTTGAGACCCATGTTTTATCTGATGACATTTTTTCTCTCTGCATTAATCTAGTCTCCCTGTTAACAGTTTCTAGGTATAGTGTATAACACAAAAGCCCTATGATGGATTGCAACAAAAGATCTTTATTATAGTCTTGACAGAGACAGATAACTAATCCAGGTTAATTTAAAATCAAAACCTTAGTACCAGAAGGTACTTAGTACTAAAGGTACCTTCTATGTGGTTTAAGTATATCTTATCATAACATGCTACCTTTGAAAATTTTCTACAATTTCCCTTGAAAATAAACATTCCATACAAGAACAGTTACCTCTGTTACATAGTCCTCTGTCAATCCAGGATAAGACCTATTACAAGCACTCGTGAATTTTAAACAATCTCACAAAATCTACCGAATGCACACAAAAATCAATGCCTGTACACTTCTGTTGCACAGATACCACAGCCTGCTTTTGAATGGACAATATTTTGCGGCAGGCAGCAAATGATAAATATTTCAAGGACAGGTACCTGAACTCGCTGGCTGCGAAGCAAAGCAGCCTGGTGGGTACTGGGGGGATGAGGAGCTCCAGCCTGTGGCTGCGCTCCCCATGGGCACGGTGCGGACAGCTGCCGGAGCTCCTCGCCCGCAGGGAGCCCCAGGCTGGGGCTCTGCTGCCAACACCTCCCTCCCGCTGCCCCTTCCAAACAGGCTGCCTCTGGCACCCAGCATTAGAATTCAACACACAGTGCCCTGCCCTAACAACAGGGCTGGCCTTACAAAGGAAACACAGACACGCTCCCAAACTGCCCTTTTTCCCCAGACACAAGTGGAGAACCCCCCCGAAGACAAGTGATTAGGAAATAATTGTTCCTTTGGTACCAAGCTACCACGGGTAAATATTAAATTGTCATGTGCCAAAAATGAAAGAAATGAGTTGCTGTGCATTGCGATGAAAGGGAGGAAGGGGAATACAAGAGTCTGGGCATTGTGTTGATATTACTGATGAATCTGAGAAAGAAATTACATATTAATCAAATAATAAATGATGTTGGGAATCTACAGTACTAATTAGACCAATGTACAGAGGGCCGTGACTAAGAAGCATCACACAACGAAGGAGCTACTTAGGCAGTTCCTGTATATTAATTCAGCAGTGATACACACTACATTAACTAGTACTCCCTTACTAAGCTAAGTTACAGATGTCAACAATGACTGCTGGCAGCTTTTCGTGCCTCAAAACATTATTAGAGATTCGAAGAAGTGACGTTAGCACTGCAAGAGCCACGAAGGAGTCATGTATTTAACAACGAAATCTTCCCTGCACTTTATGCTATGACACCAAGCGCCTAAATGCATTTTATGCTTAGATACCAAACCCACAAATGACAGATTATTTGGTTTGATTTTCTTTTTCACAGTTTCAAAGAAAGAATTAAGATATATCAACTATCAAGTGGGATATAAAGATGTGTAATAATCATCTTATTACGACCAGCTGAGCTTCTTTGTAGATTAATTTCCCCCCCTTGTGAACAATGAAATTCCTGAGAAGAGGATTTGCTGCAAAAAATGTCAATGCAGAAAAACAACATTTTTCCCTGTCTACTGCCATTTATGAGCCTTGCTGAAGAAAAAAGGTATTAACATCTACAGAGAAATTCTTTGCTTTTGAACTGAAATGTCATTAAATATTTCACAGTCCAGAAACACTGATGATGATTTAATAATGATTTATATTGCTATAATATATAAAATATAAAAATAAATACTATTTTAATAATTATTTACACTGTGGCAGGCTAGAAACAGATCATTGCATCATTCACCTGGTGTAACAACAACAGTGGTTACACCAGGTGAAGTGAGTTAAAGACTTGCTAAGTAAAGACAGGAGGACTCAAGTGTCATTTGGGACAATAATTTTTCCATTCAAATATCATCAGTTTAAATAGGGTATTTCCAGTAATTTCTTGGGTAACCTCTTATAACCAACTACATACCACATATACAAAAATGTGTCAATTCTCCCTCTTTCCTATGAGCTTTGTTTGCCTATACTTTCAAATTACATACATTAATTATTACTTTGCATTATTTGTGGCATTCAGGTATTTATAGATGCCACACACTTTCTGTGCTAGAAATTCTACTAAGTTAGACATTTCTGTTCTTATTTAGCAGAAAAAATATCAAGGGGTCCAGATGAGGACCACAGAGATGGATCAGAGAGCTGGAGCACCTCTCCTATGGAGACAGGCTGAGAGTTGGGGTTGTTCACTCTGGAGACAGCTCCAGGGAGATCCTACAACACCTTCCAGTGCCTAAAGGGGGCTGCAAGAGAGCTGGAGAAGGACTTGTTACAAGGGCACGTGGTGATAGAAGAAGGGAGAATGGCTTTAAATGGAAAGAGTTATAGTTAAATAGATATTTAATGTTTAGAATAGACATAAGGAAGGAATTCTTCACTGTGAGGGTGGTGAGGCACTGGGACAGGTTGCCCAGAGAAGCTGTGGATGCTCCATCCCTGTAAGTGTTCAAGAGCAGGCTGGATGTGGCTCCAAGACACATGGCCTAGGTGTGGGACTAGGTTTTCTTTAGAGGTCCTCTCCAGTACAAATAATCTTATGTTCTGTGAATACTTTTAATTATGTCATCATTTGTTGCTATTGCCTACTCTAAATTTGCAACTGCATAAATTCAATCTTGCAAATTCTTTTTTTCCCCAGTTAAGTTTCTGGTTGAGATGTCCTTTGCAGGTTGAGTTCCAAACTCTCAAACTCCTGGTCCTTTAAGCAGCTATTCTGGAATGAAATGAGATTCTTTACTGGATGACATTTAGAACTTGCAACAGGAAGTTTTTTTCTATTAGCCTGATTTATATGACTTCCACTGAATAAATAAATTTTTACGCAAAATCAAGGAAACTAGTCATGTGAATATTTATTAAGAAGAAATGTGAGCTATTTTCCCTTCTGTCATAACACTGATGAAATATTATATAAAAGAATCAGTATACATTCAGCAAATTTATGTAGCAAGTAGGGATTACATGCTTGAAGGTTTTTAAATGTGCTGTATTTTAATAAATTTATTTTAATTAACTGTTCCATAGTTTCTCCAAGCCATAATTTAAACACCTTAAAATATCTCATAAGGAAAAACTCATTTTCCAGACAAAATTAGATTTCTTTGTAATTCTGTAAGCAACATTTGAAGTCCTCATATTTACATAAGTATTTTCCCCTAAGTTTAAATACTCAAGTTAATTATAGCCAGCATTTATTTTCACTGTCCATGCCTGAGTTTGAGTAGTATTCTTGCCATGAAATGAATAAATATTGGTGACAAAACTAATTCTTTTGGTGAAGATTAGAACTAATTAAAGATAGTCCTCTCAAGGTGTTTGTGTCATCGTTGATTGTGAGCTTTAACTAAAGCTGCTCCCATAATTGGGATATCTGTAGAATGCCTTCCCTCTCTGGTTTCCTCCAGCTATTTACATGTAAACTAACACTGTCACCTTTCCACTGCCTGTAACATTTGCAAAGACATACATTTTAACAATATGTACAGGAGCTCAACAACGTTTCAAATATCTGCTCCCTATGACGTTCCTCTTAAATTTGACAGTCACTTAAAAATATTGAGATGAAATAGGAATCAGACAAACAGACAAAGAATGAACACATTCACCTCCTTTTCTTGACTCCAGTTTGGAAACTTGATTTTTAAAATTTTTGAGTTGGTTTTGTACTATGGATCCAACAATCATTATTTAAAATACCAGCTGAAATAACTGAAGGCACAAACATGAAAGAAGGACATTTTGAAATTCATACATTCTTATAGTTTATGATTTGGGCTTGGAAATACAAAATCCATGTAAATGAAAACTCCAGTCGGCAAACTGGAGATGCCATCTCAGTTTCAAGCAGAGAGAAACTAGTCCCATATGGAAGCTTTTCAAGGGAACTTCACTGGGTCAGAAGACTGTGTTCAGTTGTGCATTCACCTTACATCAGAACTTCTTAATAGAGAGATAGTAAAGGCCCACCTCCATGGCTTATGGCATCAGCAGGATTAAGTCACTATGAGCAAAGAACCTGCAGGTATATATTTATCAAGGAAAAGAAGGTGCTCTCAGTCTGCAGGCAAAACATCCTCAGGCCCATTACATGTGACAATCATAGCACCTTCTATCACAAGGGAAACACTGACTTAACACGGGTCTCTGCTGGCTCCTCCAAGGGAGTCAAGGGATCACATAGAGGAAAAGAAGGTTTATTCTTGACACAGTACAGCAAAAATATTAGCCATGAGGAAGGGCAGATCTAGTAAGGGAGTTAATAAAGTTGGCTCTTTCTCTCTTAACAAATATTTAGCAGAGAGTAGATAGTGAAAGAATAGGGATGTAGAAATGAGATTATCTTTAGCTGTCTCTACAGGGAGCTCTGAAAAGACAGCTTGCAATTGTTAGACTTTGAACTAGTACATATAATTATCAAGAAATAAAGATGCCTCAAAGGTAGATAATGTAAGAACTCAATAATTTCAGTAATTCCTTTTGCAATTAAGATATGCTAACTGTAGAAATTCAGAGAACTTAGGACACAGTATTAGACCAGAACTGTATAAAATGCTACTTAACAAATATTGGTGCTATCATCAAAATACTGGTTTCAAGCATAGGAAAAAATAGGAAATAGATGTGTCTGTGAAGACACCAACATAGTTGCTTCAGCTGCCTCTGAGGACAGCAGCTGGGAATCATCACAGCCAGCTCAATGCTGCAGTTTCCACAGAATACCCAGGAATCACAAGTGCCTAAAAAGAGCCATCCATTTAATTCACTTTTTTCCTTTTTTTTTAACCAAGGACATACGGAACAAGCAGGAAATCAAAAAGGCCTCCATGGGCTCCAGGTTAACCCTGTCTACCCTCTTTGAAGCACAGGCACCAAAGGTAGGATGATTCTTGCTTCCTGAATTACAGCCTGATGTTTGAAGAACTCATTTAAGAAATGGAAAGACTGATTAAAGGATGAACACAAGATAAAGAGGAATGAATTCATGCCTCCCTTACTGCAGTAATCAAAAGCATTAAGCAACAGAACACTTTTGTGTGAAGACTCTTGAAACCAAGCAAGCAAACAAGGAAGTCAAATCTTATCGAGAAACCGAGAAATTAGCTGCAAGTAGAAAGAGAAAGAGAGAGAGAGAGAGAGAGAGAGAGAGAGAGAGAGAGAGAGAGAGAGAGAGAGAGAGAGAGAGAGAGCCGGTGTCATTATATATAGAGTCATTAGATAAAACCAGTTTCAGAATTATTGAATATTAGACATGTGTCCTTATAGTTGAATGTCCTGGTCACTTGAAAGGTACTTTTCCATTTTTCCTCTATTACTTAGCTCTTTCTCCCCTAGAAAGGGGAAGACATGGGTTTAAATCACCTATCTTGAGTGCTGTACCCATATTTTTCAGTGCTCTAATATGGCATAACCAAACAAATGTTTTCAGTCAGAGACAGTAATGACCACTCTCAGATGAGATGAAATTGGTCACAGATCTAATCCCCAAGCCCATCTTTTCAAGCTTCTCCTGGGAATAATAGAGAATTCAGGAGGCTACCCACATACCCAGACAAATTAAGCATCCCTAAGCATGTGTGGGTGATTTAAGTTAAATGTCTCAATTAGGCAGGGAGGAGCTTAATATATTTATAAACATAGCATTAAGCAGTCTTGGAAAATAAACATATTTTACTGCCTGTGATGTATATATTTTGAGTAGGATATATGATGCTTAAACCACAAACCTAATCCTATGTAATGCAAAAGACAATGCTATATAATCCTATTTATTAACTAAACTAATCAAGATCCACCTTAAATCTAGTTATAACCTTGACCCTAACATTAAATGAAGTACAATTCATTCCTTCGAAGACATGAGACAATATGCCAATCCCATTCTGGATTAATAATTAATATTAACTTTAAAAATTCTGTCTCTCAAACTGTACTTTTATACTTTATTATCCCTCCTGTTTTACATAACTAAAACATATTATAACTGAATTTAAATTAATTAAATCTAGGAAATAGTATGCCTCTCTGAGGGAAGACAAGTTGCGTAGTCAAGGAAGTTCAGAATACTTTGATAAACATGTGAACTTTGTTTCAAGTCAGGAGGTGTTCTTTGGATATTGATTCAGGTTATTTTATTAATTTACAGATGAGAAAACTGTCCAGGAGTCTGGAATTAGTACACTGAAACACCAGCCAGGAACCCACACAATTTGAAGACACCCCAGAAAATGAATGGATGTGGAATCTCACACGGGGTTCAGCATAAGGATGGGCTGTTATATGGCACAGAATACCTGAGTCACCTCGTGAGTGGGAAGAGGATGCTTGGAGGTGTCCAAAAGACATGTAAATGTGGCACTTGGGGAAATGGTTTAGTGATGCCCTTGGCAGTGTAAGGCTATTGACTGGACTCTATGATCTTAAAGGTATTTTGAATCAAAATGATTCTATGATTCATACAAAAATTCATGGAAATATTAATCCAACAAATTGAGACAATCTTTTTTTAAGTAAAAAAAGCAAAATTAATTATAAAGATAATATTTCTGTGTAGTAAACTCCTGATTTCAATTATAGTAAAGAATATTTTCATACCACTAAAATTCTTAGCAACAAATTTGAAATAATAAAAAAAGGCAAAATTTCTATTTTTCCCAATAAATGTTATAAATAAACATTCTAAATAAAATCCTTGCCTTACCCTATATAGCACAATGACAGATGCAATCAAATAATGACAGTCTGTTTGGTTACTCTTGCTTATTCTGCAAGATCTTCAATCAAAACCTTTATCAAAAGACAAGAAAAAAACAAGTAGGAAAGTAAAAAGATTGCTCAAAAAATATACTACCTTTAATTCAATCTGAAATAAATGAATGCTTTTGAATGCAACAAGTAAAAGCTAAAGCAGCCACCAAATGCCATTTATATTACTTGCAGATCAGTGCTTCAAGAGACATGGCTATGTACTCAATAGAGTAGATAATGAGTTCCTACTAATAGTCTGGAGATGCTCTGCATCAGTAAGCAGGAGAGAATATCACATCGGTGAGAAAACTGATGCTGGTGTTTATTCACTAAGAGAAGACAGCTTTACATTTATATATAGATGCAATGAAAGATCCCAAAGACAAGATTTAAAAAAGAAAACCTAACTTGGATTGGCATAATACAATTTCTGCACATTTCTGAAAAACCACAGCAAATTTATCAGTTTTTATAATCCATAACCTCAGTTTTGTAGTCTTCCTAAGGAGCTAGATTCTCCTGTGGTAAAAAATACTACCAGAACTCCTTGCTGAACCCAGACTAAAAAGGCTAACAAAATTAGGAGCGTTGATAATTTATATTTAACTCACATGGCAACTCCTACATGCTGGGAGTTCTATAAGAACTCAGATGATTATTGCCATGTACACGTTTAGATGAACTAAGATTGATCTTGCATGGCAACTCCCACGTGCTTGAAGTTATTCTATGAGTGTTCAGATGATCATTCCAACGTACATGAGCCAGGGGGAGGGAGCAGCACAGTAATCTGAGTATTACAGCAACAAGGAAGGAGGTGTCAAAATTTGTATTTTGATCATACACTGAACCTACTTTCCACTAAAGAACTAATCCGAAAGAAACTAACAAAAAACCCCCCCAAAACAACAAAAACAACAAAACAAACAAAAATAAAACAACCAAACAAAACCAAAAATAAAAAATAAAACAATTAACCAAATCAACCAAAAAACAATAGAAAGAAGACAACTCCTCTGTTTTACAATTTAAGCTACATCACAAGTCTAAAGCATCTTCTTCCAATACCCAGTTTATATCAAGTATCACCACAGGGATAATATTTGCTAATATAAGAGAAAAGGAAGAAAAAGTAACAAACTGTGACCTTGTCCAAGACTTTACACTTATACCATTAAATTATCATTGTATAAATATTTGGACAACCTTGTCCATAAATAAAAACTATTAAACTAATTATCCAGCTCTCGTAGTCATACAGTCATTCCTAATGAAGGCTGCAAGTTTACCTAGCCATAATTACTCCCCACTACTGATATCACTCAAAAATATTAGTGCTTATTGAAGAAAGAGTAGCATCTTGTCACCTAATTAAACAAAATAACCAAATGATTATGCAACACTGAGCAAAACTGTTGAGGATGAGGAGATTCTTGTTCCTTATAGACCTAGTCTTAAGTAACAGTTAAACTGAAAAAAAAAGCTTTAGGAACAGGCTTTTCTCATTACAAAGTAGATAATTTCACTGTGAAGGTGCTTTGCTGAGAAAGTTTCATTTAAATAGTTTTCAATCACCACTGTGTTTTTTTTAGAAATTTCTAATTGTAATATCATTGAATGAGCAGAAAAAAAGTTTCCACACTTCTGAGAAGTCTGCATGCAACTTATATTTTTTGTCTTCAAGGGGCCTCAGTTTCTTCACTGTTGCTGCCAACTGTCTTGAAGTCCACCTGGTTTTTAAAAATAACTGCAGATGAGAACACCAATTCTAAAAACAATCTCCTTTCAGCTACTGATTAGGATCATTGAAACAGTACTGAACATGTGATGGTGGGCACTCCTGGCCATCAGGCAACTACAAAGGCCACGAAGCCTGCTGAGGTGGCTCCACAGGCTGAGTTCGTCAGCATGAAAGCACTCTTACCCAGAGACTTCACCTTCACTTCAGGAAGCCCTAACATTCTCTCCAAGACAAAGTCACTCCACTCTGTACTTTTGTGCAAAAATCCCACAAGGATCTCTGCCAGGACTTCTCAAAGAAGAATTGCCTAGGGACAGCTGGCAGAATTTCTTGCTGGTTTGAGTAACTTTGGAGAGACCACAACTTGACAGATGAACTCTTTAATCAGCCATGTTCAACAGAGCACATTTTGAATCCCTGTTTGTTTGCTTTTCTAACCCCTCCAGACTTTCTGAGGGGAAAAGAGGCAGCAGCAAAGGCAATTTCTGCTACTCCTCCCTTCAGCCTGCTACCCTGCACAGGTTACTCAACAACATCTCTCTCTGTGTTGAGCACATCCAGATGCTCAGCAGACTGAAGACTGCAAGAACCCACAATGAGCAAAGCGTAAGTGCTCCTGTGAGAGCTTTAAAAGACTCAAAGAACCACAAATCTGAGTAAAAGTGAGGGAAAGTTTCAGGTCATCTACAGTCCCTTCTTCCACTACAAGGGAGGATCAATTATGCTCAAGTTATTTCTGGCAAATGCTCAGTTAACCCATCCTTAGAAACATCCACAGGTGTCTTAAGAAGTCTGGCAAGCTTTCCCAAAGAAAGTTGTGGCAACATTTCACAAAAACTATTATTGCCACAAAAAAAAAAAAAAAAAAAAAAAAAAGGGGAAAATACAGGAGAAAAGAAGAAAAGAAGAAGGAGGTGTGGTGAGGGGTGAGGGAGAGTTATCACAACAAAAATAGCTCATCTAGGGAAACAATCTAACCCCCAGAAAAATATGCCTTGGTTTTGTGCCTGACTCAAAGCTTCAATCACACAAGCTCTGGCAAATTTAGCTTCAGCTGTCAGTGGTGTCTGCTGATGTACTGAGCTGACAATAAATGTCTACTACCTGTGAGGCAAATTAAAATTGTTGCAAATGTTGTACAGACAGAAATTAAATTATTAACTGATAATGCTACTGGACTATTCACTTAAAATCTTCCTATTGAAAAGAGGAAATTAACATTATATTCAGTATTCAACAAGCATTAAATTATCATCTGTGGCTTGGTGCATACTATGTGTTAAAGAAAGCCTGATACTTCTTTTAGTATTAAAAGACATTCTTTAGAAATGCTATATAAATTAAGCATGAAGCTACTGCTTGCTCCTCTGTACTACAGATTTCCTCATTTGTTAATGGAACTATGTATAAAATAAGATAATTAGAAAGTGACAATACAAAACTATAAAGGAAAGGAAGGACTTTATCATAGAGCTCTGAAGAGCTGGCTGAATTTCAAACAAAGAACTTAGTGGGTGGGGGAGGGAACACAGAGAGTACTTATGTTATTCTCATTATTTAAACTACAAGCTTCCTGGAGCCTGTTCACTGAAATGAGGATGGTTAATCTTAAGTATTCCATAAATTCCACAGATCAGCTGAAAAGTCTTCTGAGGCATGGATTAAAGAACTTTCACAAGGCATCCCTAGTTCATGCATGGGCTAACTGCTTCAAAACACCACGCTCTAAGTCTGTATAGGTAGAGCCACAATACAAATCCTTCTGGGATAACTCTAAAGTGTTCAAGGTGTTAAAATTGGATAAAATTAATCCCAAGAAGGCCAAATTATTTGAGCTCCTAGTAGAGCACACCGACCAAAGGGTAAAGAAGCAGTGTTGAAAATTGTGAAGGTTCTCTTTTTGTGCTTATTATTATTTTTACTGCAGTATCATGTTGAGATGCTATTTAGTGCTAGATGGGGAATTACACAACTCCTGCCCTGAAAATTTCATTTAGTTTTAGAGGTTAAATCTCAAATAACTGTGGAATCCTGACCTACTGGCACTGGACTCATTTAATACTGGACAATCAGAAGGAGGAAACATTTATTATGCATTTGGTTGGTTTTTGGGTTTTTTTTCCTAATTAAGGTAAAATGCCATTTCCTTTTTTTGAACAAAAAAATTATTTTCCTGTTATAATGACAGGGAATACATTTCAAACAAAAACGTTCTGTCAAGTATATTATTCTAATGTTACTATTCTGGCTGATCTGTTCAGCTATTTGTTCCATTTTACTATTCTGGGCTCTCAACAGAAGAGCTGGAAAAAGTACACATTTGCATATTTCTACATTACCAGTGTTTCTACATTAACAGCATGTGCTATACAGCTCATACTTCCAGTGCATAGCATTGAATACATATACTTTTCTACTTCTCCTTGCCATTTTTTCTTTTCCTTCATTTTATATACAATTACATTTTAAAATGCGTTTTAAATGCTTAATTTTATCAAATTATTAATGCCTATGTTTCAATATTTATGGATGCATGAATAATTTAGAATACATTATTTATACTTTCAGCATTAGAACAGGAATTGAAAATTCAATGCACCATTTTACATCAATTTTTTGTCCTAAATAAAAACTTTAATATACCAGGCATATTGGAAACTTTGTGGAAAGAAGCCTGGTATATACTAACATTGATAACGGAATTATGTGCTGGAGAGTTTGAAGTCAAATCTAAGTAACAAACTAGCATTTCAATGAGTAGCAAACAAGCTGGATTGAAATAATATACAGGAATAAAAGGTTTTGCTGCATATTGCTACCTGCCAACCATGACAGTGACACCAATTATAACAGATGCATCAGTTGCTAATAGACATCAGAGACGTAGCAACTGTAGAGCATTCAATTCCATTAAACAATTATGTAGATGGAAAAAAAAACAAAACAAATATGACATTTTTTAGGTGTTTCATATCAGAGGTTGTTTCATGGTTAGCACGACAAAACAAGCAATCATTGCCCTGTGACCTCACTAGTGCTGAATACAGGCAGACAAGCACTGCCCTGGTCCTGCTGGGCACACTATTTCTGATACAGGTCTGAGTGGTCATCTGGGCACAGCTGGCTCACGCTCAGCCCCTGCTGAGCAGCACCCCCAGGTCCTCTTCCACTGGGCAGCTTCCCAGCCACTCTGCCCCAGCCTGAAGTGCTGTGACCCAAGGAGTGAGCATATCACCTTGTGGAACCCTGTACAACTGGCCTCAGCCTCTACATCCTTCTACAGCCTTCCTGCCCTCCAGCAGATCAACACTCGTGCCCAAGTGGGTGTCATCTGCAAACTGACTTGAGAGAACCTTGTCCAGATCTTCAAAAAAGAACTTACACTCATGCACAAGAGTGATCTGGCTCATGCAGCCTACTCACCTTTTAAAAAAGGCTGTAAACAAAATTCCTCACTAAAGTTTTTTTAGCAAAGTAAACACTGAGACATGAAAGCAAAGTTTGGGGAAAAATAACTGATTAAAATAGAGGAATCAGAAGATCAGAGTTCAGACTCAGCTCTTGCAATGGAGGAAAGTCACTTGCACAGGGGGCTGCGCTGGGAGCTGTCCTGTTTGACACATCCATAAGTAACATGGCAAGGAGAAAGGGGTGGCAGTTCTTCAGCAAGGTGAGAAAATCTACTGATGGTATGTACTACAAGTAGTAAAGAGGAGTGCCCTAAAGACCAGCAAAAACACTTATCAGTCTGAGGGACCAGGCAATAAAGAAGCTGGTGAAATTCAATTTAGATTAATGTAAAATGATACATGTATGGAAAACTAATCCTGGCTTCATATATAAAACAAGAAGCTCTGAGAAGTAACACTAGGGAGCAGAAGAGATAATTCCATGAAAGCATCAGTTGGGTGCTTGGCCATACTAAAAAAGCAAATTAGAAAATTCAAGAAGCATTATGCAAATTAGGGAATATTAAGAAAGAGTATCAAACAGAAAAAAAATATTCTATATAATTCTATAAAATTACACTTGTTCCATACTTTACATATTGCATGAAGCTTCTACCTGCTCCTCTCAATACAGGGTGGAAAAGGTTCCAAGAGGGCAAGAAGGATCTATGGTATGAACTGTCTCCATATCTGGAAAGCTCAAATGTATGGAATGCTTCTGTGAGCAAAAAAAAGTGAGTTACTACAACACAGACCTTAAAAATCTTTAGTGGAAACACCTTACATAAAGATTAGGTATTCATGTTTTCTTCCAAAATAGCAAACAAATGGATAGCACAAAAAGGTAAGAGGAGCCAGGTTCAAAGCAAACATGGCTGGACTTCAAACAAGGAGCAGCAGCACCATGGACTTTGTGCAGGGGGCACTGAATGTGATTCACGTGACAAAGTCAAGGGAAGAACGGACAAGCACCTATGAGAGCTCATGGCAGGTACCTAAACAGACCAATTCCCAAGAGTTTAAAAAACCTTCAAGATGAAAATACTCAGAAGCTGAAAGAATTTCAGCAGGAATTATATGGGCTAATCCTATTCTTACTCTTCTCCAAGCATCTGCTGGTGGTCACTGTTGGAGTATGAATATTGAGCAAGAAAGATTGGTGCAGAATTCATTTTCTGGTTAGATATTTGGAGGCAATTTTCCTAACTAATTAACACAATCTAACTAATTTTCCTAACTAACACACAATCACATTACAAAGGCTGAAGTAAGGGAGTACAATCATAGCAAATAACTTTGCAGTAGTTTAAGTATTTAAAGATAGGCACTCAGATTACATTCCACTGTCCTTGAAATCATGCTCAGGTGGAAGCTCCTTCTTTAAAAGTTCAAATCCTTCTTGCAACTTAGTGCTTGAACCTATGAAAGCTAGGTATGATTACTCCTACAGTAAATAGTTTATGCATAATCCTTTACTTGAACTAATCTTTTCTCTGAATTTTAGGTATTTTCCGGTGTTTCTCAGCGAGCAACATACAGCCAGACTTAGGCAAGAAAGTCGCATATGGTCCATCCTGTCATATGATTCTTATTTAACCAAGTCCCAGTGGTATCTACTGCAGGGCAATAAACTCCAATGGAAAACTATTTCAGGACCACAGAACTCTGTATGGTTAAACACTTCTTCTAGTTTCCAATCTAAGCATATTCATGCCCATTCTTATCGATAGTTGTTCTTTTGCCAAAACCATCATTTAGCTTAAGTAACTCTTCTTCCTTCAATGTTTACTCTCTGATGTACTTAATATGGGGGGTGTGTCACAATTCCTTCAAACTTGTGTACATCAAATACATCAAAATCCTACTCCTTAGCTGCATGCATTACATTCATATAATCAAAAATATATAATAATATATATAATGGTAATATATTATAATAAATAATAAGATACTATAAAATCTATTTTCTGAATATAAAATTTTACATTAAATAATTCCACTGTTTTGTAAAATGGCACTATTTTATTTCTAGCTATTTCAGAAATATTTTTTCTGATAAAGACTAATAGCAAATTTGCCTTTACAGAATTCAGATTCTGTTTTGCTTGGCAATTATTGTCTAGGTCAGTCAGGGTTCCTCATGTTTTCTCATGCACTCTTCTATGGATAAAGATAAAAACGTTTCTTTTGACATTTGCACTTTCTATTACATGTCACCCTAATCAATTCAATCTTCAATCTTTCACCATTTAATGAGGTTTTCAATTTCTCATCTACAGGTGAGAACATTAACAGCTTCCCACTTTCTGTCTACTCATTAAGACTGGTATTTCCAAGAGATTTACAATAGGAGACAAGAAAATAATACAGAAAAACAGAGGCACAAATTTTAGCATTAGTATTGCTGGTGTCTGTTCAGGTAAATATTTGACAAGAAGTTACAAGAAGAGTTTTGATGGATAATAATGAAGTAATTTTGCAGATTAATGAATCATTAACAGCAATGTGAAAAGCAGCACAGTACTGTATGACCGTGCATGCAAATTGCACTTGGAAAGTTTTCCTTACACACGCACTGCCCATCCTGTAATATACTGTGCACTGAAAACCGTTTAAAAAAGTTTTGCTCTTTCTTTGCTTGTGTTACTTTTTCATTAAAAATACAATCATTAGGAATCAAAGATAGGGCTGCTTTCAGAATGTTTACATGAATTTTTAATATAACAGAGAAATGGAATATTTTATCCGCCAAGTACAGAACTATCAAAAATAACAAATGTGCCTTAAGTATCTCACTGAATTAACTGTACCAGTTTTTAACTGCTCTTGTTAAAGTGTATCCAAGGGTCATATACAAAATAAAAAGCCCTGCAGTAAAGGACATAGCACAGGAAAATAGCTGGCTGGTTCTAGAGATCAAACTCACAGGCTGCAGTAGGTACCTGAATTGTTTAGATACTGTATGTACAGCTTTAGGTATAGAAAAACAGTATTCACAATACTCAATATCCTGAGAAGAGGAAATACGTTCAACTAGAAAAAAGAAAAATGTGTTTCTGAAATTGCACCTCTTTTATCTTTTTAGATACCCAAGCTACACAAGAAGTAAGCACCTCAAATTATATTAAACATTCCGTTTTTTCAGGCACATTGCCTGTGTTCAGACAACTGGATTAACTGATGCTATTGCCCATATCTCACAAAACATCTAAGCACTGATACACTATCAGGAAACAAAGATTCACTAATCAGAAACCCCCATCTACTCATATCCATCCTTCCAGGAGATCCTCCTTTCCAGGAGATTGCCTTAAGCACCTGGATAAAAGCACTCTTCTGGTATTTGGCAAAGAAAAAAGAGCTGTGGTTTGGGCTTAACACCCTACTGTCTCCTTGCATCAGATGTGCTCACTTATTTCCTCCTGGTTTATATTCCTGGAAGAGTGAAGCAGCACAAATGTCCAGCCATGATTTCCAGACAGCCTTTGCTGGAAGTTGGACACCTAAGAATCATCATGGCTCTATCTCCAGGCCTGGAACTGACACGGTTTTCAAAGATTATGGAAGGTTTTACTACAAACTTTTAGACACTAGTGGCCGCTAATTAAGTTTTTCAGATTTTTCAGTTGTTCAGATCACTCTCTTGACTTTGGAAATATGACTGCCATGCAAAGTCAAAGCTGGGAAGGTATTTCTGAGTAGAGTAGCTGTGGAGAATACATGCCTTCCCTGTTCTTACTCTTACCCAGCTCCATAGACAGAGTATGAGAATTTTTTTCCTCCATTTTGGCTTGGCTCTGCACAGCTCTTAAGCAGCATTTCACACATCTGTTTTTCTGGAAATTCGCCCTTTGGTTCTGTTAATTTTATTAAGTTGGATATTTTGCATGTATTTTTCCTAACACTACTGATTTTTTCCCCCCTAACGTTAATGTTACTCTACATTAACAACTGGAAAATTAATGCATTGTGTGGAAAGACATTTTCTAGTCCAGAAAACATGTCCAGTATGAAAAATAAATCTATCACCTCAAAAACTACCTGTTATTTGTTATGATAACTGATTTTATGTGTAATGCAGTGATGACAGGAAATGTCAATAATTTCTTTAGTACCATACTTTCTTAAATACTTTTTAACACATGATGAACATAAAGATTATTATATACTCATGCTCAATCAGTCTCTAAAATGTTGAAGTTACATTTATTTTTAATACACTAACTCTTATCTCCCCCGCCCTAGTGGATTATCCCACAGCAAGGCATATCTCAACAAAATCGTATGCTTTCAAGACTTCTGACAATATCTGTGCTTACTTCCACCTCAAGTCAGGGTTATATGTATATTGTATGTAGAATTGTATATAAAGAGATTTCTACCACCTTTCTCCTCACAAAGAGAAACATAGAGAGCTTACTATCACAGGCAAAAGAAACTCTTCACCATAAATGAGGTTTTAAAGCCTATGAAAACAAAACAATTCAGGATAATAAAAGCTGTACTGTTACAACTGTGGAGCATTCTCCAATTCTACAACACAGAATACATATACTCACAGAAATGCAAGTATACACACACAGACACACACACACAAGAAAAAACAACTGCAAGACAGACTGCTTGTCACAACACAGGGATCTGCTTGTGAATTGAAGCCATTAATACACAAGATAGGTTTAAGAATCTTGTGGTCAGTTTTCTGCCACTCATGCTTTTCCTAGACTTCTAGGAAAAGCTCTAGATAAATTCTTTGTCTGTACTTGAATTATAAAAAAAACCAAACAAGACCACACACCCAAAACAAGCAATCCCAAACTATTATTCACTTTGCTTTCTAAAGTTCAATTCTGTTAGTGTTTAAGTTTTTCTACAGGTGAGTGCCAACACACTTTGCTGGTAGGAAGTAAAAACAGCTTCAATCATTCACTTTTATCACTCCATCTATTAACACCAGTTCTCAGTGGTAGTACTAGATTTGAAACAAAAAAAACCAAAACAAACCACCAACCAAGTGTAGATCAAGGCACGGAGAAAATATTTTTGATTTGGGACTTGTGCAGGCATACCCTGTCAGAATAAATCTGCCTTAATCCTCTTGCCTGAAAAAATCTAAAAGTTCTTTCCAAGCACTTTAAAAATGCAGTCTCTTTAATAACTTTAAACTGCATTGGCAGTGAAAGCAGCACTGTGCAATGAACATTTCAACCAATCTATCTTCAGTATTCTCTGTACATTTACAAGATTATTGAAAAAAGAATAGAAGTTTGCATCTGATAAGTTGTTTCCATAGATAAAGTTAACTTTTGTCAAGGAAGCTACTCCTCCCACAAACATGCTGGGAGATTTCTGCAGAGAAACTTTCCAAATAATTCCGACAAAGAAACAGCAGCTGACTCTGAAGAGGAAAGACAATGGATATTATAAAGATGATCTCTCCTAGAAGCAAGATCCAAGGGACACATTTTGCCAAAGAACTTTGTTGTTCTTAAGGCCTAAACTTATTTTAAAGCCAGAGAAGCTGCATTTGGTCATATATTTGAACAACTGAGAACACAGAATGATCTCACATCTAACTCAAGAAGTGTTGTCTTTATTACAATAAAATGTCTTCAATTAGAATAATTTATCTTTATTTGAGACAAGCTCAGAATTTTTAATCAAACCATTCCAACAATCCTGGGCAACATATGTATTCGGAAAGAATTTTGCAAAAATTCTGGACTCGCTCATATACTTCTCACTATCAACTAATAATAGAATTATTATGGTATTATATACTATCAAGACCAGCATACATAGTGAGCTAGCAAAGATAATGATTTTTTCCAACAAACAATGTATCTCCCTTGATGTTTCATGGCACTCTTCAATCTGACTCCAGTGGAAGAAATACTTTCAAGAAGAGGGACTCATTATTAAAGGTACATGTACCTTACAGTAGCTTCTTGAGTACAGTCCTTGAGTTGTACTTAACCCAACCCAGAGCTGAAGTTTTAGATTGTGGTTTCCACTGCCCACTTAACATCAAAAAACCCCAACCAACACTACAACAAAACAGCTCAGAAAACCGTATCTTAAAATGTGGATTCTGAACACTGATACAGAAAGATCACCTACCTTAATCAGTTGACTATAGACAGATTCACCAATAGAAAAAGTTCACAATTATAAAAGGCCATTTCATCCGTTCCTTGGCTGATGTTACCAAGATAAAAAATGATTACAAGCCAAGTCTAAAGAACTGAGTTGCAGTTACATAACCCTAAAGGTAAATAAAGATAAGAATTTTTGAAGCAGAAAAACCCTAGCATTTTTAAGCCTTCCTGAAATGAACAGATTTTAGAAAAATAGTATTTTCTTTCCTTTTAAAGTAGTTCTCATCAATAGAAGGCGACAGCATCAGTCACACTCCACTTACTCTCTTCTGTTGCTGATACTTATGCTTGCCTAAAATTTTTCTAATACAGTAGTATTTACCAGCACAGCCTGAAGGGTAGGTCAACCTGCTTTATAACCTAGGTGCCAATTCTGCTCAACAAAATTTTTAAAACAGGCACAGACACCAGAACTGTAGTCATAAATATCCACAGAATTCTTGGTGTGATTACTGTTATCATATTAAGCAGCCAGAGGAAAAACAAGTAAAATAGTTACACTGAAAGCCAAGGAAATATACAAGGGTTTTGTTAAAGAAAAAAAAAAGTTTCAAATGTCACAGCTAAGTTAGCAGATATAAACCAGCTTTTTAAATTGCTACTTTAAAGAAAAATCAGTTGAAATAATAAGCTTGCCATAGAATATACTAGAATATAACCCACAAATAATGAGAGAGAAGGCTGTCTTTTTTGAAGTTATTATGTAATAATGCACTTACTCAATATTGCAATACAGTCCCTAAACTGGTTTAGATTGAGGTTATCAGTTCAATTCTATTAACATAATGTCATGATGAAAATCAGGAAAGAAAAATCTATAATGTACATATTTTTAAGACCCACTCTATGAAATAAGATACGTTTACCATGCCACCCAAAAATATGAAATATTTTCATTACGGAGAATAAATGCTGAAGTTTGCTTTTGGCACCTTTATAGAAAATTAATTACTTTTCTTCCTGCTCTCCTTTAGCAAAGGAGAGCTGAAAACTTCACATAGACAACACAGGTATTATTTAAATATAAAGAAAAATTATATTATGTGAGATCCCAAATATCATATGAAAATAAAATCTCATGCACTATTACAATGTCAGAAAATGAACCTCTCAATGAGAAATAAGAGCTCAGATTCCTCTCCTGTAAAAATCCCAATCCTAAAAAGTCATCTAAAAATGAATGTTTTTGGAGTTCTACTCTTATCAAAATAATTTGTAGTAATGGGACCAAAAGTCAAGTGGATGTAAACATATTAAAGACAGAAGAAATTTTTAAAAAGAATCAATCCTGTTATTAATAATCTATGTTTTGTACACACAAGACAATAATGACAATGCAATGGGGTTGTTTTGGTGTTAAAAAATGGGAGTGGGAAGATTGTACTCAGGGGTCCCGAGTTCCTAGGTAGTACTAGTCCTCACTCTAATTTTTACCCTCTGCCTGAAGGATGACTAGTCTGCAATTTTGCTGTATTTGATCACAATTATCCCAAACATCCATAGTTAGGCCCATTGGGGTTTGTTTTTGTTTTGTTTCACTTTTTGCAGGGGAGGGAGGGGAGTGGAGATTGTTTGGAGTTTCCGCTTTGTTGGTTATTTAGGGTTTTTTTCCCATTTAGTTTCATTAGTTTTCTGTTGTTTGGGGCTTTTTTCTCCTCCAAAAAGAGCTTTTAAACATCACTATTTGTTGTGCAGAACCCTTCTTTCTGCTATTTTAAGGCTTTTTGCAGAAAAACAGTCACATGCTCTCAAAATATCCAGCTCAGGATCCATCCATACTGCATGGAGGACAGGAGGGTTGGTGGCTGGGAAGGAGCTGAAGGACCATCTGTACTTTATACCTCAGTGAGTCTGTACACGTCAGTGCATAACACAGAACTTTAGTAAAGCCCTAGAAGCAAGATCAAACAAAACCATGCCATCATTTCCACCAGTGCTCCCAGCCACATTGTAGGTACTTATTACAGGCAACAATGCCATCTTCTTCCTACTATGCACAGTTCTCAGCTGCTCATCTCTTCTTCCAATCTTTGAGCACAGCAAATCGAAAAACAGAACTGAAAGAAAAGCCAAACCAACCTACAAATAAAATACCTCTGTAGAGAAAGGCAAAATCCATGTATTTCAAATCATTATGCTTCTCTAAGGAATTTCAGTCAACTAAAAATCCAGCCATTCACCTAGAATTAAGTAACTCATTCAGGCTGAACAGTATGAATTTTATATCTACTGCTCTGTGAATAAAAAAATCAGAAACACAACTATTGCCTTTGGACTAGGCAGGAGTTCAGCTTTTTCACAGCAAATTACCTATCCTTATAAATCTACAACATTGTCAGTACAGGGGCACTATAAAAATTATTAGTTTCTCTATTAGTGTCTTTTTAGAAAAAAATTAGAAACCCTCTAGGACTGCAGGTAAATTGTAACTATTTGTATAACTATTCACATTTTGTGTGCTGAAGTATGTACATCCTACTCTTCCTCCGCCTTCCAATCCTACCATTGCATATAAATTCAACTGAAGTGCTTTGTGCAACACAAAACAATAGTTTCCTTGTACATGTAATTTTGCCCACTTCAGGTCTTCTACTCATTTGCTGATTTTCAAAAAAAGTCAAACAACACTGAGTTTTCTGATTCCTCTATTACAATATTTAATGAAGACTAAAGTGAAAACCACTTTTACTGGAACATAAACTATTCTTCCAAGCAGCTAGTAAGTTTAGCTTCCTTCATGGCCCCAGATGATGCCAAACCAGTATCTCAGTATTTCACTTAATATTATTAAAAGGGAGAGAATGTATTTACAATCCGTTTAAACAACAGTTTGGGATGATGGCTTTTAATTTTCCTTTTTATTTTTTAGTTATGTTACCCATTTTTAGAATGAGAAGTTTCAGAAACACCTTTGGTGGGGACAGAAAATGGAAGGGAAAAAATGGTATTATTTGTTATGGGTGTTTTTTGATGGTTTGTTTTGGGGGGTCATTTCCTTTTTTATTATTCCAACAGCTTCTATCCATCTGTCTTCAGGATGATAAATGTGATAAAAGAAAATGTTATTTAATTTCCCTTTGTCCACATCCTTATAACCCATTGGTTTGGGTTTGTTAATAATAAATTCAATTAATATCTCTAACTCTAGCCTGTTTTGCCCATGATAATATTTGGTGAGCGATCTATTCCAGCTCTTAAGTAACAAATGCCAGGGTCAAGGCAGTACATCCATATTTCTTCTTCATGGTTTTTTTTTTTCTTCTTCTGCTTCTATTTTTTTTCCTTTTTTTTTTTTTTTTTTTTTTTTTTTTTTATTTTGGCAGTTTGGATCTGACTCTTCCTTCTTCCAGTCACCAAAAAGCTACCTATTGCTGGGTGAAGAGACTTCATTACTTCATTCAGAGTGCCAGAGGCACAGAAAAGAGGCTTAGGTCTGTGATCTGTCATAAGAGCTTCTGCAGTCAACATCAGAACTAAGACAAAAAAGTAAAGAGGAAAACGGTATCATTCTTTTGAAGACACTTGTTGCTTTCCCATGGGCAATATTTTCTGTGTATATACATGAAGATCTCACCTTTCTAAACCACTCCGTTTCCTTCCATCTTCTCTATCTGTTTAAACTAGGCTCAAAGCCTTAAGATAAACAAATATTTGGCACAATATAAATTGCCTGAAGTTGCATTTACCAAAGTTATTTAAATGAATGATTCTTTATGATCCCTCTTTTGTTTATTGAGATAAAAAGATGAGTAATTCCTAAATACTTTTAATTACTGGGATGGGGAGAATAAGTCTTGACTTTATATAACTTGACAGAATTCTACGTAATTTACGACATTTCAAATGTATTTTAGCAACTGTTACTGCTATTACATACCATACAGAAATCAGAATTCTATGCTATATATAGAGGAACACGTGCCAAGACATACAAACTATGCTTTTCAAGATTTCAATCAAGCCACTGACTACTTGTCTGAAACTAAAGTAGGCATAAGTATAATTAGTTGTAAATGTGAAAACCATGTTTTCAGTCTTTCACTTCAAAATCATATGTACTAATAAGATACATTAATTGCAGTAAAAGAAGTAAATTTAGACCAATGTGCAAGTGTGTGCATACCTCCACACTGGGTCACTCAGTGAAGTAGTTATCATTTCATTGGCTGCATGGTTTTATGTCAGCTTCCTAAAACACAGAATCCTACAATGCACACAACCTGAACCACCCACCATTCCAAGAGATGATGGGCTGCAACTTCATTTTCAGCATTACCTCCTTCCTCCTGCCTTCCCCCACCTCCCGCCCATTTTCTCAGGGAAGAAAAGATACAGAACAGAGGAGTGAAGACAATCTTCCATGATAATCAGCATTAAAAACAAGCATAAGAAGCCCACATGCTATAACTTTTCAGAGATATGAAAAGCTATGAAAATGTATCATTATCTCATGATATATTCAATGTGACACTAGCTACAGCAAAAACAAGTTAGCAGCTAACATGAAGGGATTTGATTACTCATTACAGTTCATTCACTGCAGAGAATCATGAAAATAGATCAGCACAGAGGTAAATGATCCTTACCCCAATGACAACTTCTCCATGTTACTGCTGAGGAAAAGAGTGCAGTATAACTTAGGTACTTTTGTTGCATAAACTTCCACCTGTTCTATAAAAGGAAAAGAGTCACTAATCCAGACATTATTTTATATGTGTTGACCACAGACTCTCCATTGTTGGTCCGCAAGGATCCAGGTAAACTCAGGCTTCTTTTCAACCAGAATCTTCTTTTGCAGCACTGTCTCCACACTATGATACCTGCTGATACAACAAAGTTGCTCTTTGTCTCGTGGGAGGAATCCTCAGCTGCAGAAATTCCAAACACAGGGATAGGAGGTATGTCACCAAATGCATTATGACAGCCCCTCAAAGTACTGCAGCTACAGGAGGTTGCTTGGGTCACTTCATCATTCTGATCCCATTCACAGCAATTAGCAAGAATCCTTACTCATTTTACCTCATGTTTGAGGAACACAAGGATCTAAAATTCACAGGAAGGCAGAGAATCACAGAGACATTTCTTTGGATGGACCACTAGAGATCATCTAGGCCAAGCTCCCATTCCTGGAGATGGAGATTATTACCAGCATTAAGCAGGACAGCCTTGGTTTTGATTCATCATGGTCTAGAAACCTGAAAGCATGAAGATTACAATTTCTCTGAGCAAACTCCAGTGCTGCTCCATTCCTCCTAGAATGTTTCTAGAAGGTCTAAGAAAGACCACATGTTTGAAGGTTCGAAAGCTCACCTCCACAGAAAGCAAGTCAGAAGAACTTTGGCCAATGAATTATAGAATCAATGCAGGTGAAAAAGACCTCTGAAAATTATCTAGACCAAGTCATGTTGCTCTAGGCCTTACCAGTCATGTTTTGAGTATCTCACAAATAGAAAGTCCACAGTGTCCTGACAACCTTTTCCAGCTTTTAACTTGACCCACAAAGAGAAAGCTTCTTCTTATGTTTAAATGGAACTTCCTGTGTTTCAATTTGTACCCATGCCCTTGTCATGTCACTGGGCACCACTGAGAAGAGCCTGGCTGCATCTTCTCTACAGTTTTCTGTCAGGCATTTATACACATTGATAAGGTTCCTTTGAGCCTTCTCTCCTCTAGGCTAAACCTCAGCTCCTCACGACAATCCCCATGTTACAGACACTCCAATCCCTTAAATCCTTTTGTGGCCTTGCACTCCAATACACTTCTGTCTCGTCCAAACACCTGCATGCGACTGTGATACTCTTTTCTGTATCCAAATGTTAAAATAAATAAAACCATTAAAAAAGGTATCTAGGCAATTAAAGAAGGAAAAAATCCACCAAAATTTGTCACCCTCACAGAGTCCAAATTTCCAGAAATTTTTATTGATGTGAGAATTAAATTAACATCTTCATTTATTCAATATTCAGAGACTTTTAATGGCATGACAGTGCTCACCTAATGCTCACTGTGTAATGACATAATAGTGCAAGCACCAAGCAAGCTTAGTGCATGTTTATAATTCCACAGAAAGCCTTCAGTAATTTTTTACATTCATGAAAAGCAGTTGGAATTAATTTCCCTAGAGAAGCTAGGAAAGAAATCTACTTTTAGTAATTTCAAGTAAACTTCAGCTATGCATTAGGGGAAAAAACCCTGAGATCACAAAACATACAAAATGCATGCACTTTTCTACTCTGTAAGCACAACATCTCTCTGTACAAGCTAAACAATTTCACATATTTGCTACCATTACAGCTCTGTAGCTCTGAGTAACATCAACCATTGTGGTATCTTCTGCTGGCTTAGAATTTATTATGTTAAGAATATAAATGCAAGTAGGCAGACAAATTCACTCTGCTTGAGGGATATAGATGCTATTCAAGCTCATAAATGAAGAAACGTAGCAATAAAGATTAATGATCCAATCCTGCAAGATTATGTAATCTTCAAATGCATTTCAATGCAAATCAAGATAAAACAATTCATCACAAGTTTATTTTCTAAATATCATCCCATGCACACAAATCCCTCAAAAATCCTAACTCTCTGCCCTGCCTGCAAGATTTCAGGCTAGGAAACAAGATTCAACATTGTTCTTGCCAGTAATTTTCAATTCTACATAGTCTGTGGCTGGTTAGATCCAAACAGAGAGAAAAGCAGGATCACTAGAATGCTTTCAGCCTCACAGGAGCACCTCCATTTCCTTAATGAGATAATTCAAGATACACATGCAAACTGCTATCCCAATGTGCTTGACAGGTAGTCCACACTATTCAGGACTTTCAAACGTAGCAGGGGCAGAGGGGCTGCAGATGACCAAAGTGCTCTGCGTGTGCAGTCTGCCCCTTACTGACACCTGTCTCTCCCTCCCTCCATGTAAGAGATGCACACCCAGTCCTGTAATGCCCCAGAAGATGGAACCAGATTGGCTGCCTAACATCAGCATAGTGCTGGTGGTTCTGAGCAATGATTACAATTGGGATCACACTACCATAAATTGCTTTGGGGCTATTTCTGGTTGCTGCCTTTCTGATAGACACGAGGAATCTCTGTTGGTGCTTTTGCTGTACCACACATGTACAATTAGCAACAGTTCTGCCAGAAATATACAGACCTCATGTTCTAAAAGTGAGCACATGACAAGAAGGGGCCTATGAGAAACATCCCCTATAGTTGAAGCTATATGGCTCCTATGGAAAACATGGAGAGAAGCCTGTCCATTATAAGTTTTGAGAAAAAGCGAGCTCCTGCACAGATAAAGGAATTGGTTTTCCAAATCAAACTAAAAGCTGTATCTTACAGAAAGAGATCACTTCTGATGATTTCATTTCTAATTTGTAGCCTATCTCCCTTAAGGCTTTTGTCAGTAAGCAAACTGTCCATTAGATGCCCACTGCTGACTGGTAACATGATCTTTGACTTTCATTACTGAAATACCATAATAATGCCCCCTGCACGCTCTTTAGACTCTCTTTCTCTTTTTTCCATTGAAACTGTAAACTATAATAACAGTATCTGTTTCTGTCAGGAAAAAAGAACCAATCAAACCACACCACAAATACAACACAGTAAGAGCCCCTTCCCTCAATTATAACTAAATTAACTTGTAAAATTTCAGGTTTAGTACCAAAGAATCTTTTGAGATATATGATGTTTATGTCAACATTGTTCTGTAAGCTACAATTTTACAACTGTTTAAAATTAAAATTTGAAATTAAATTCTGAATGCCAAAAAAGGAAAAATAAGACATTTGAGGTTAGGGCATAAGGAATCTGCAGACTTGGCTCTAACTCTAAGCTTCTCACATTGTGTTAACTTTAGGCAGTCCCGAAAGATTCTCCATTCCTTTAGCTTTAGCTTATGAAAGAAAACATATACTTCCAATGTTTCTCACATGTTTTACTAAATCAATAAACCTTGAAGTACATAAATACCTTTTAACAAAGGATGCTGCATAAACAGAATTCTTAGAAGACCAAACTGCAGTACAAACTGCAGAAAGATTTCACAGCAAAGTAAACATTCGGATTGTAGTGTGTTTGAGTTTTTCTTTATAAAATACTTGTGATATAAAAGTTGTTGACATTTTCTATATGTTATTTTTTAAAGTATACACTTCTCTCTTTATGTTAGCATGAAAAATACTCTGCTCCCTTACATACATAAAAAAGCCCAAACCTTGGAACCCAACTTCCATAAATATCCAGTATCTCTCTGCAGCAGCTGCTTATATGCATCAAAAGCTACCCTCAAAATGATGCTGCCCACACATAAGGATTACTCACTTAAGCCACATAGAGGAACTTTAAAATAAGGGTAAGCATTATCTTTAAGCCAAAAGAAATTGAAAAAAAAAAAAAACCAAAAAAAACCCAAAAAAACCCAAAACCAAAGAGTTAAAGTTAAAAATCACACTTGTGGTCATAGCCAGGGAATTTCAGCTTCTATTTCCTAACTGACCATCAAAGAAAATGGACTGTGGCCTGGGTGCTTGTGTGCTGGGTACCAAAGATATTACTGTATATCACGTTTCCCACCAAAAGGATTTTTCTGTTCAAAAGGTTTTGAGTTTCTCTGAAGAATAATTCATGACAGCAACAGATTCGCAATCACAAAACATTTGACTCAAAATTAGTCCATTTTCATGGTTTAAGCTTAAAAATTTAAATTCATACATGCATGCACATCTCTCATTACAGTGCCCAGCTGTCATGTACTGCAGCAGTTGTTTCCTTCATGCTCAAAAATAAAAAAAGTAAAATATTTCCCAATTTATACCTTTCTCCACTGCATGAGCTTTGGAAGGTTTTTTATAGAGCTATACCAGTCCCTCAGATGATCTTTCCTATGTACTTTCCTATGTTCCTATATACATACTACCCATTTATGAGCATCCCTATTTGCATATACCTTAATGTTTACCTATATTTTTTAAGTATCTACCTTTTTTCTTTTTGTGTGTATTTATATACATATCTTACCTTTTAATGTCTTTGAAAGTACTTTTATCTTTAAACAGATTTTATATTCCATACTACCAACCCTCAAATATCAATTCATAGCAACTCCTTCTTGTGCAAAATATTGGAGACAGAAGGATATTGAAAGAATTGTATGTGCTCAAAGCTTGTGTTTGCTTTTGCTGTGGGAATTACTACATTTCATATCCAGTAATAGACAGCAAAACTAAATTAATACCAAACAACTGAGATTTCACACATAACACACCTTGCCCTATGCACAATGTGAATCACCTGTCCCTTCACAATAGCACTGACTAGTTAGTGCATTTTCCATGCACTGGAACATACATGGTGAAAAAACCTGTAAATTAACTCGGCATCCAGAGAATTCCCTCAACATCCAGATGAGGAATATATCATATTTTCTCATCTATGTATCTAACTGAAGTGTTCATCTGGTGACATATCAAAAGGCAGAATTGTTTTTCTTTTTGCCTGTACTCTTACCCCAACTCTGCTTTTTTTGTAGCAATCACTTTTGCTCTTCTGATGCCATTTCAGGTTTCATCAAAATTATTTTTGCTAAGGAGAACACTGGTAACTAGGAAAAGAGATCTCTCTCTCCCCAACTCTGAACTTTGGTGTAGCATTAAGTAAAAACAAAAATGGGCAAGATGATCTGAAATCCCTATACTACAGCAATCTTTGATCTGCCTCAGAGATTTCCATAATTTGCTTTGGCTGCTAAGCAACAAATTAAATATGATTTGGTGTATTTAAATGCATTATTCCTCCTACTGCTCTGCTGACTGAAAAAAATACAGTTATAATAATGCTGTTGGCACAGAGCAATAGTCTTGAGCAAAGGTCCTGTATTTCAGCAGGTGTACTCGTTGTGAGCCAAAGAATATATATTTGTTTGCCCTGCAGTAAAAATGAAGAAATACAGGGAACGTAATGTCCTACAATCTATTTCCAGAGTCACTATTGTTTGGATTGTCATCATACCTACAGGGATTACAAATTTGCCTGAATTAGTCAGCTCATGGCAAAACAATAGGTAAGATAAACATAAGACAGGTAAGTAACTCCACCTGGGGGTCGGGTCTCTGTTTGAGATCAACTAGTTTATTGGGAATTCAGCACTCCATCCTGAGATTTTACACATGTGGACACTACATTTCCAGCTGAGAAAGTCAACTGAACAAAACCAAGTTTAGTATCCATCAAAAATATCCCCTGCTCAGAAACCAGAAGCACAACACTAATCTTTTGATTCTAATATGCTACTACTATAACAAAGCACACAGAGGAAAAAAAATTAATATGGGGTTCCACTAAAAGTACAGTGAAATCACAACAAACCTTTGTTTTCCAATCTACATGCACCATAAATTCAAAGAATCACAGAATGGTTTGGGTTGGAAGAGATCTCTGAAGAGGTCTGCCTTTTTAGGGAAAGGGACACTTTCCACTAGACCAGGCTGCTCAAAGCCCCATCCAACCTGGCTTTTAAAGCTCCCAAGGATGGCGCATACACACCTTACACCAGAAAACCTGTATCAGTGCCTCACCACCTCCACAGTGAAGAATTTCTTCTTAATAACTGTGGGAATCCAGGACATTCCTCTGGCTGTCCTGAGCAGCCAAGACCCCTGCCAGGGGGCTCAGAGACCCTGGCACAGAGCCCAAAATGCCTGTGGTTTTGATTATGTCCCATGGAGCAAGTTACCAACCTTAGATGAAGATCAGCAAGCCACAACAGTTTAGGTAGAATAATACTGAAGTTATCATGGGGTGGAAAAGTAGATTTTGGGGTTTCAGGAGGCAAGATGGAGGTATCTGGGTAGGTCCAGCCTTTCTCCTTCTTCTTCTTGGCCTCTGTCTTCTCTTGTGATGCTGGCACTTTTGGATTGGTTTAGAGTAGAAGCTCACCGTCTAACATAGGTGATAGGTATTGGAAAGTAATTGTAAACATTGTATACGTAGTTTTTAGTATAAAGACATAACAGCACCCCGGGGGCAGGCAGAGTGCCTGGACTGTCCTGCTGGACGGACCTCAGCAGGGCAGGAGAAAATATTTTATAGATAAGGAACAATAAACAACCATGAGACCGAGAACTGAAGAGCTCCGACTCATTCTTCAAGCGCCGGGCTGGGAAAAGAGATTTTTAACATCGCTCGGGGTCACAGCGACCTCCAAAAGATCCCGAGGAATAACCAATCTAAACCCACCCTCTTTCAGTTTGAAGCTATTCTCCCTTGTTCTCTCACCACATGCCCTTATAAAAGTCCCTCTCCAGCACTCTTGCAGCCCCCTTTAGACACTGAAAGGTGCTGTATGGTCTCTCTGACACCTTTTCTCTTCCAGATTGAACAACCCCAGATCTCTGAGCCTGTCTCCATAGGAGAGGTGCTTCAGTCTCCTCTGATGCATGGCCTCCTCTGGACTTGCTCCAAGAGGTCCATGTCCTTCCTGTGTTCCTGCGTTAGGGCAAGTGCAGAGCTGGATGCAGTGCTCCACACAGGTCTCAGGAGAGCAGAGCAGAAGGGCAGAATCACCTCCCTTGACCTTATGGCCAGGCTGCTTTGGATGCAGCCCAAATTGAATTACTGTTCAGCCTCTATGGATTGGGATTGCCTCAATACAGGTGCAAGACCTTGCACTTGGCATTGCTGAACTTCATCAGGATCAGAAAGTTTCTCAGAAGGCAAGAGAAGAGACCAGTCATATCTATGCACCTTCCATTTAAAACACAAAGTACTGTTAAAGATGGAAAATAACCTTTGAGCTTAGAGAAGGAAAGGAACACCCAGCTTCCTTTCACATCCTTAAAGTGACTATGTTAAATGTGAATTGAAAGCAGGCAACAGCATTTGGTGCGTGGGCAGGAGGCTTGCTTTGCTACTACCACTGTTTGTCATACGTCTACCAAATATAAACACTTTTGGTCCTAATCTTGCAGTATTAGTTGGTAAAACAGTAACAAAACCATCAGAATCACAGGAAAGTTTTATTTGTAACATCTTAGTGTCTGTTTTTGAGACCAAAATGCTCCTGCATTCTTTATCTCAGTCACAGTAACTTTCTGTGCACACATTATTCAAATTATTTTTTATTATCTATGTCATTACTAGACAAACATTAGCCTGTAGTAACACCTTTGTGAGGAATATTTTCTTTATTTATCTACATCATTATGATGGATGACTTTAATTTCAGCTGCAATATTAAGGGAAAATAAACCACTAGATTAGGTTGTCAGAAAATGTCTTTTAAAATTTCCATGAACAAAAGATTAACAAAATTAATTTCTTCACACAGAGATCTATCTCATTGCTCCACTCTCTGTTCAAATTGTATCTTCAAAAGAAATACTTAAGATGATAAGAGGTTTATCTCATAAGAGTTTGATCTCATTATTTATGTAAAATAATCCCAATTTTAACTATATTAATCAAAACAAATTATGATGACAAACATATTTGAAATACCTGGGTATAAAGCAGGTTTTATTGCAAATATTCACAATGTGACTGTAATGTTGATTTTGATATATCTGTTCATTTTTCCTCATCTGAAAGCTGCTGGTATTCACATCCCCAAAAAGGAAGTATTTATTTGTCTATAAAAAAGATTAAACACATAGTAAATGGATGGACAGTCTTTACTGGGATGACATCCTCAAAGGCCAACAGAGAATAACACTGAGTTGAAGTGATTGTATAACCACTGCTGGGACTACAACGAAGAAGTTCCAGAATTTTTGGGACTATACAATAGTTCAGCAGAAATAACTTCTCACTGCAAATATGAAAATTAAAAGAGACGTGTTCCTTTTCTTGGTAATTTACAAGTTTGGAAATTTAGCTTTCTTCTCTAGGACGCAAATCTAAGGAAGCCCTTCGGGGACTTCGTCTTCAAGATGTTCAGGACCATTTTTCTTTCATGTTTCCAAGTCCTTGATTCCTGAATCATCTTTAAATTATCATAGATTGTAAGAAGTGGTGGACATATGGTTCTGATCCTGACTGGCGTGGAAAAAAACCCCACAAAACCCTAAACAAACAAAACCCAAAATCTCCTACCCAAACTCACTGTATGATAGTGGAAGGAATTATATGAAGATACTTGAGGAATGAGTCAGCTGAAACAGTGTAAGTACAAGGAGATCGGGCTGACAGCTGGCAGGACAAGTGGCAGCAGCCCTGCTGAGAAGGACCTGAGGGCTGCAACAGACCCAGATCCTCAGCTGAAGACAAGCCAACAAACAAAGCCTTTTCATCACAAATAAGGCAAATGGCACTCTGGGCTGTATTAGGAAGAAAAATAACAAGCCAGAAAAAATTAAAAACAAAAGAAAAGTTACCATTCTGCCTCTAACTCAGTACTGGTAGGGAAAACCTAGAATACTGGTTTTGGGGTTCCAGCTTCAAAAGGACTATTAGGAAATTGGACAGGGCCCTCCTGGATAGTAAAGGGCTGAGAACTGCTAAGGGATTAAAAGAATCAGGAAACACATATATGGAAACATTACCAAGATTTCCTAGTGTTATGGTGATTATCTTAGAATTGTAGGACTATCTCCCCTTACAGTTGTTTCAATACAAAATAAAACAGGAAGGAAGATTGGAATTACTACTAAAATAAAATGGGTCACATCAGCTGAGGCATATAACATATGAAGAAATGGTCTCAATTAAATGAGTCCTGATGATGTACTAAAAGATTACATTCTGAGAAGAATGTAATGCAAAATAAACTCCCTGCCCTCCCTCCCCTCCCAGCACTACTTTAATGTTTTATTTTAAACTATGTATTTTTTTCTTCTGGAAAAATAAACAATTATAGATGTCTGTCTGACATGGCATCAGATTACTGATAACTAACTTATGCATGCAAACTGCTTATTAGATTTCAGAATAATCTCTTTCTACCATCTTACAGAATTGACAGCATAAAATCTTATTTCATTTGAACTGTCACTGTTATTGCCTATTTTATTTCAAACTCCCTCATCCCCAAGTTCATTAATACTTTCCCCATCAATAATGCCACATTTACAATTAAGAAGTTAATTGAAAGTATTCACAGAATAGGGTGTCTCCAGTTTGAAATAGCTTATTTACAAGAATTATCTTCCTCTGAAAAACAGTCCTAGTTTAAGAATAAGGACCAGTTACAGCTGAGATTTTAAAAAGAATGGTTTGTGTAGAATACTCATTGCCATTATTTCTCACAAAAGCCCAACTGTGAAGTCCAGTTCCAAATCTACACAGATGCCTTATTTTCTTACTTTGCTAGTTTAAAATTAAGCATACTGTGATGAGAATGAAAAAGACAGCTTCTGTCTTTAAAGAGAAACTTCAGGAATTCCCTGCAGCCACTCAGCTTTCCCTACTTCTTCTTATAAGGAGCCTGATTCTATTGAAATAAATTACAAAGCCTCCTTGATTTCACCAGTGCAGAAATAGATTTGACAAGAATTCTTGGAAAAGTTTTGCACAAATCTGCAATGAATACTTTGGTAATAATTTAATAACCACTTTTTAAGCAATACAGATAGAAATCCTAAAGTTTCTACCCATTTCTACTTCAAGCATGCAGGTAAAATTTTCTGAAGAGAGTATTAATCCAAGCAAAATATAATCCAGAACAAAAAAAAAAACCTCTACAAAATCAAAGAGACCTTGGACGAGTACCCAATCCTGCTTACTCTAAGACCACACAACTGCAGGGTGCCTTGAATGCAAGAACAATCAGCAGGGACTGCTTAATGAAAGCAGTACCTCAAGAATTTCTTTACAATCTCCATCCTAAAAAACACGTTTCTGAAAATCAATGAACCTTATAGATATTAAACAAAAATATTGTCTATATATATTATATACTGCAATTAAAATATATACACATAAAATCCATAATTTTTTCAAAATACAGACATAGGAGTGAAACAGAGACAGGTTTTCCGCCTCAAGTGTCCACAGTGCAAGCATTTTATACAACATATAAGCCTAAGTTAGTCATGAAGTTTCAGACTGCATAATGTTCTTAAAACCAGACACTGCTGAGGCTTTGTGTAGATTGTTAACATAAGGCACTGAAGCCTCATACCCACACTTAAATAACTGGCTCTGCAAAACCTTGTGTTGCTATCTTTAAGGAAAAAAGCATCTGTCAGGAAGTAAGATGAAAACCTAACAGATATTCTAAGACTATAGGATGAATGGCAATGGCTAACAAGATATTAGACTGACTGCCTAGACGTTCTTCAAGTAAAACAAATATTGCTTATAAATAAGCTCTACTAATACCTACAGGCCTTTCAGTTCTGCATAGGGTTTCAAGCTCAAATTGCAGTTTAATCTAGTTTTGTATCCCATAACCCTCTTCCCTTACATTTTTGGAAGATTGTAAATTCAGGTGGTTTTATTTTCCTAAATAAGATCCTGATTTAGGAAGAATCTGCATTTAGATGCTCTGCATCCATAGTATTCTTGTTACCTTTCTCTACTTGCTTTTGTCCTTCCACTTTGTTTTCAGTCATATTTTCCACTGATTATATTTAGTTGTATACAGGATTTTGTTTCTCATAGAGAAGGCTATTTTCCTTTCCCTAACTGCTATTCTCTGTATCTTCTCAAATGTACATATCTGCATGCTTGAGCTCTCTTCCGAAACTCCTTCACCTTTCCTTTTTTCCTAATTTTTTTATCAACACATTTATCTTTCTTTCCCCCTTTTCCAGCTCCCAGATTCATTTCCTCCTTATAGCATATCTTCTATCCTTCAATCCCTCTCCACTCTTTCAACTTCCTTCACAGTACAAACAATCTATATATATATAAAGCTATCAACATTTAGCACATCATTAAAGAAACCTTGAGAATTTTACTACTAATTTCAAAAGGGTGGGGGCTTTAAATAATTTAAGAGAAAAATTGGCAGTTTTAAAACGTAATTTTCCTAGGGGAGAAATCACACAGAGGCCTCCATTGCCCTTCAAATTCAGTAGGCACTTGAAAAAATTCACTAATGCTTGTTTTTTTTCTATTTCATCTGACTCCTCCCTACAGTTTCTTGCTGCAGTGCTTCACCAATCTTAACTCGATGATTAAACTTCAGTGCCTTCACAGATAATGTCATATATTGATCCCACTCATCCATATGTCTTGCAGCTTCATCACACCAGGATGTGATCACAGACAGCTGTGGACATCATAATTCTCATTCCATGCTGAAGGGAACCGAAAAAAATCTTTCTCTTTTTCACACACGGCAGACTGACCACAACAGGGGTTTGTTGCAGAACATTTGTCAGGTTTAGCTTTCATCCAAGGAGGGACAGAAATTAAGTAGATAGAACACACTCTCAAACAAAACAAAATGTGAAATGAGTGGATTCAAATTACGACTGACTAGTCTGTGGTCTTGTTTCAGCCTTGTAGGTGAAAGAGAGGGGGAATTTTTAGCCACAAGTTTTCACTCACCTCTTACTTAGTGATTTGTTTTTTTCTTTATAGTACTCATCAGGTTTCTTGCCAAAGACTAGGTTTGGGAAAAAAAGTTTGAAATCTGCCTAACTCATCCCCACCCAAAGCCCATCTAAGCATTTGCATTAACACAGAGGCCCTTAAACCAAACTTTTTCTTCTTGCAACAAAACTTCTCTATCCATAGTCTGTAACTAAAAGAAAGGGAATATGACATGGTTTAGATTCTGACTTTCCACTCTGACATTTTCTAGTAACTACCAGTGGGAAAAAAACAAATTCATTGAGAGGCAGACAAATATAAAGCTTCCTTTTTCAGGAAAATTATTTGTTCTATGTAAAAAGCAGAAGGTTATCAAGAGTCAGGATTTCACTTGAACATAGCAACTGACATAGAAGAACAAATGAAGTAAAGAGGTTATTTTGCACACCATCTTAGCAGATTTAAAGTCTGTATTTTATTTTGCTAAATTTGGCTCATTATAAAAAGCTGTAATACTTTAAAAAATGGTTTCCTGAGATGTCCACACAAATTGTGTTATAATGGTGATTTAGTAATACCCAGAAATGAGACTATTATTGCAGACAACACTCGAGGCTTCCTTTAATTTGGTGGCAGAGTTTTTAAGACTCAGTTGGGAATCTGAGCAAATCTTTTCCAGAACATAACTGCCAACATGATCCTGAGGCTGCTCACTGTTCTTGTTAGTAATTTCCTATACTTTTCCAAATCCTATTTTTCACCTCTTAAACCTCATTTGTAGTTATTGGTTTCTTCCAGTCTTGAGACAATAATAAGATGAAACCAAACAGTCTTCTTCCTTAATAACACTTCTGACCAGACATTAAAGAGAGCAGAAAAGCTCTAAAAGTTCTGTTAGGCTTCCATTAAAAAAATTATAAATGCTACGAGATGTTACATGACATTTATATTTATTATAGTTGTGAATGGTCACAAAGTAATCCTTTAGGATTTCACACACAATTAATCTATCACTGAAGATGACTGGTCTGACCTTGTGCATCTTTATTTTAACAAAACTCTTCCAATTAAAAAGAAAAAATCACTCAGGATTATGGTTTTATTTTGTTCTCTCCAAATACAGTTCTGTCTACAATGAAAGCATAAACAAACCTTTTAAACAGTAACTGCAAAGCTTTGGTTAGAATTATATTCTTTTGTGTCCTAGGTATAAACAAATTAATTGAGTTCGCTAAAAATTTCTTTGCTGAGCAAGCTTTACCCATCACGATATAATAACACTCCTCAAAAAATCCCCATACGTATCAGCATTGTTAAAAACGAAAAAAAAAAACAAAATCAAAAAACCATATGACATAAGATTTAAAAATTCTGACAGCAAATTTTACCCTCTTCATATCCCTGAGTCATAGATAAGAGAATATTTTGAGTTGGAAGGGCAGCCCCAAGAATCACACCATGTGCCTTATCAGTAGTTTTTAAATTATACTAGTTACACTAGTTACTACAAATAAACCAAAATGTTTGTAGTCTTTACATTCTAGAATTTATTGGTCACACATTATTCTTTTCCTAACTTCTTAATCTTGATACAAATTTCCAGCTTTCAGTTTAAAATGCTTCTATTAAACACAGTTTTTTTGCTTAGATACATAATGATGGACTCATGAAAATAAGCACAGTATTTCATTTCATTTCATATCATTTTAGCAGTCTAACCTTTAAAATATTTGTAAGAGTGATAAGCCTCACAACTAGAACAATGGACAGAAATTCTTTATTACTATTCAGAGCAATTAGAAAAAAATTTCAAGCAGTAACTATAATTTGCAATTCATTACTTAGGCTGTTAAAATGATTAAGCCTTCCACATCCATTGAAGTGACCCACCAATTTAAGCAAGTATAGCTTGACACCAGCTGTAACAGTTTGTAATACATTTATTTGCCTAGCCTTGTGTATGATATCTACACATTAAAGCAAGTCCTGTGTGTCATCATTCTACTTTATCATGCAGGCAACACTTACCTCTACCACAAAAAAAGAAAGCATTTCATTTACTGCCTTGCTTAGCAAGGACCAAAAAGGTAAGAACTGTGAACGGTAACTTACTCCACAACTGAGGATCTTTTCTCTTGCTCAATCCAGAGCCTCAGCAAGCATCACCATTTTGTAGAAAAAAGAATACAATGGTGAGATGAGGGGAAAAAAAATAATCAGAAGACTAATGAAATGCTTCTTTTAGTGTTCACCTGACCAAAAAAAACCCAGACAAGGACAATGAGAAGAGCTTAATTTTTTAAATTAATTTTTCAATTATTTTTCAGTTATTTTTGTTATATTTTTTATCTAAAAGCTCAAAAATTAGAAGTCAACATTTTGTCAACGTCTGCTAAAACATGCTGTCAACTTACGTCAATTTTTATTGTTTGGAGTACAGTTATTTTTAGAAGAATTATATTTAGGAGTGAGTTAAACTAGCCTGTTCACTTTGCACACTACTGCTTAATACTTCTGACAGTAGCTGTTGTCTTTCTTTTATGGCCAACTTAAAAAAGAACATTAAGAGAACTACACTCTTGAGATCAGAGTACAGCTCTAGAAGTTGTTTAATGGCTGAGTGAATGCAACTACTATTTCAAGCAGTAACGTGGATTGCAGAGGTCAGCAAGGGCTGAAGGGAAATGTTCACTTCAATTAGTTTCCAATACCTTAAGATCAAAATGTTCTGACAAAGAGCAACTTATGAATTCCATGAAATATCCATTATATACATGCCACAACAGACCATTAAAGTGACTCAAGGCTCTTCAGCTACTAAAAAGCAGCAGCCACACAGTATCTGCAGAGATCTCTTTCTCCATGACAGCAGCTGTCAATCTGAGGGGCTTTTAATGTTGCACTGAAACGTGTCCCCTTACAGATAAGGGGGCCATTTGAGGTAGATGTGACAGACCATGGATGACAAACACTGAGGTGAGAAGAAAGGCATTAGATGGCATTCTCTAAGGGAAGGTCATCACTGCCCTTTAGCAAAGCAGCAGTTTTGGGTACCTTCCTCTCTCCACTGAAACACAGTGAACCTATTGCCTCTCTGCATTCCTCATTCTCAGCTCTGTTTTGTGGGTATACACGGAGGTACAACTGAGCAGGGATACTCAAACCAAGGTAGTGTTTCTCAAACTGCAGTAAACAATGCTCAGCAGCTCCAAGGAAAAAAGTTTGAAAACTACTTGTTTTAGAAAAAGTTCAATATATGCTCTTATTAGCTGCATCACAGCAGTGAAGGTTTGCAGCACACCACCAGATTCAGGAATAGATGCTTAAGCATATCTGGCACTGAAAATGGGGGAAAACATTGAGAGGTGCTGAATTTTTTTGCTCAAAGTCTCTCTGCTGCCTGTAGGAATAAATCACCTCCATAAGTTCATGCTCCATTGCAATAAAGAAAGCTGATGGGAAATCAGCACTTATGTGTTGTATTTAGAAGAGTGAGAGGAAAATACTGTGACTTTAAACTTAATACATACAGGGAAGAACATGATCCTGCTGAGACCAGAATTTTGGTGAAGGAGAGAAATTTGTAATCACAATGAAACATGGTTCTACAGTCTGTCAATTCTCATTTCCCTACCAAGCCATGATATGATAGTTACTGGTCAGCTTAATTTTTGTCTGTTCCCAAACAGCATTCAAGATTACTAATATGTTATTAATAATTTAAATTACGCAAAGTGCACCTAACCACTTCACTCCATATTGAAATATCAGGAGGAGGAAAGGTATTAAAAATATTAAATCACCAGTAGTGTTTAGTTTGAGGCATACTTAGTTTTTTCTAATAAAGACACTATAAGACACTGACTCCATTCCCACAGACCTAAGTGTATCAGCTTTCATGTAAAAGATACATTTTTTCACTCCTGCACAGACAACTTTATTTTTACAGAAAACCCCAACAACAAAAGCATCAAAACAAACAAAAAAACCCACCCCATCTTGCTTTTAATTACATGTTGTGTCAAGCAACTTTTCATTACATACAGTTCGGTCAAATCTGACCATACTGTTAAAGCCTAGATCTAATACAACATTTACAGTACACCTACATGGGCAGCTGAAGACAGCTATCTGCTCATGTCTGGAAATGAGCCAGAACTGTCTCAGCCCCATCATATGGCCAATGGCAGTATGGACTGTCAGACAAGAAACCTCTTTTCAGAAAAGAAACCTCTTTTAACCTCTTCTAGACTACCAACACACAGTACGACATGAAACTAAAATCCATGAATGACAGTACAGACAGGTAAACTTTAAATTCCATCCCTTCTCTAGTTTTCATCTGTCAGATTTAAATCTATAGGCAACCTTCTTCATCCACTGGAGATTGAACTCAACTGCTTACATTCTTTCCTTCAAAAAATGAAGCAGCTGTCCTTATTTTTCTCTTACAAAATATGGCCAGGAGACAGAGTACCCATCTTTGATATTAGGTCAATTCCCTACAAAGCAGAAGCATCTTCCTTGGTCTTCTGGGAGTTCAAAAACATACATCCTATCTCCTGTGGAGGACAACACATATATTAAAAATACATTATAGACAAACACAACTTTGAATATTATTCACCTTACCTTTGCCATTGTGCTAGTAAGCACAAAACAATTTGAGATTCAAAAGAGCAGAAAAAGATCAAATATTTGTGTATGACTCAGCAGTTCGGACACACAATACATCCTCCAGATCTTACATTTTTAAAACAGATCTGCACGTCACTTATTAAATCTTATCTCCAAAGCTTGCATAATTCTAGCCAATATTCATACATGCACTGCAGTGGGACTACCATGTACCAGATATAAATTTTCATTAAGACAGTTCAGAAAAAAACTCCATGTCAATCTCAACAATATTATTATTATAATTAAAACCAAGCGTTTTATTGTGTGTTTTAAGCATTTGAAAATGTCTTCATTTTTTGAAAAGCTGTAACTCTGTGCACTTAATAAATATTTTCCTTCTACAAGGCTCCAGATATTTCAACAGTCACACACAACATATATTTTTCTGAAGTGTTTATTTTGAATCAAAGTACTGTCCCCAAGTACAGGTGAATCAGACTTCTCTAGAATCCTCTCAACAACGGTGTCCAAATGGTTGCTCTTGTTTCAACATGAAATCACAACCATCTATCATTTTGTCTGCAACTCCAGCTAAGAGGTAGCTGAGCACTCTAAAAATAAAGCTAACAGATGTGTCTTGGGATCTAAATGGATGTAATATCTTGAAAAATAAGCTAAACTGCTAACTTGCAAAAATGGCATACATGCAAGCCGCAAGGAAAAAAAACAACACCAAACATTAAAAGCTTCATGTTGGAAGTCAGACTCCTGAGGAAGGTGGAAAATTTACATTAAAGAGTCTTATAGTGCATGTTTGAAAGTACTGCTACATGATCTCATCTATTCCTGGAAAAAGGAGATATAAAACAGGTAGAGAAGAATTTGTACTTAAAAGTCCCTCAGCCTTCTAAAAAGTTACCATCAAGCTCTCTCATAAAACAAAAACTGACCAAAAAACAGAACAGTACCTCAACATTCAACATGTTTATGACTGCATTACATAGCTCTTAAAGCTTTTTTCCCCAACTGTCTCTATTTTAAAACCACACCTTTATCTCTTTGCTTAATAAAATTAATCCTTTTTTTCTAAAAAGACTCTTTCTTGTAATGACACAGTTTCAATTTAAAAAATTACTATTAGTGAAGAGGCTCATTATAATCAAGGATGGACTAGACTATCTATAATCAGCATATGTTTTAGGATTCCAAAAATCTGAAACACTTCTTACCACATTCATACCTCAAAAATCAGCCTTGGTAGCCAGTGCTCCATATAGAAGCACTGAGCTACTGGAAAGCACTTACATTTCTGAAAATGCTCAGACACAAAAGATGACCCATTTAGATTGTTTCTATATACAAATGCCTTTGCTTTTCAATGTATTCCCAGAAACAATGAATGATAAAGTTAAGGGGCTGTTTTATGCAACAGGGCAAGAGATTGAAAATATTAAAAGATTTTTCTCTACCAGTAAGTTATTCTACATGAAACTTCTTACCAAGTATTACTTTAGGACAATACTGATCATTAAGCAGCTACTTCCTATGGAAACTCTTTAATATCTACACAGAGCACATGGTGTCAGAAGCTGATGGCAGTTCAGAATTAATAAAAAATTTAGGTCGCAAATTTACATACATTTATTAAGATGTCCCATCATTGGGCAATCCACCATGAGAAGGCCATTCCAGTTATTACATGCTATGCTCTATTAACCAAATCACCAGACATTCAAAGGGATGGTCCACAGGTTTTGAACTTTTTGCAACACTGATCAGATTTCTAATAAACAAACAGATAGTAAACTTATGAGGAAACTATAGCTTACTAGAAGACAGCCTATAAATATGGTAGTGCTTTAAGAATCTATGAAATATGATAGATCTTAAGGATCAATCCCATCTACCTCAATCGGTTTCTTTATCCCTTTCAATGTACTATCACTGCTATCAATTTTTTAATGAATACTGCCAGTACTTGAAAACATTTGAGCCATTAAGCACCACTCTGAACTTTCCTGCAGATAGAACAGATGACCATACAGGAGGAACACAAACCTGTCCAGAACTTAGACATGTACTTCACTTGTCATCCCAGAATAAAATAATGTGTTGAGTAGTGACAGGTGTGGAAGAGAGGTCCAATTCTCCTCCCACAAGAACTGGACATCTTTTAGAGCAATAGTATAAACAAAAATCTTTCTCCTTGCTAATAAAATTTCTTCCATTTTCTGGACAAAGAAATAAAATTTTATAGTTAGAAGTAGAATGTACAAAAGTCTAGCTAAATCAGCTAGACACAGATAATTCCTAATATCTGACTGGAAACATCATAGCTGGCAGACAAGATAATCTTTTTGGACTGAATTGTACAGAATCCCTCCTGTAGCATGGAACTTGCTGAAGGCAGATTTGCTTGAAGTTCATTTCCGTGGGAAACAATAACTGTTAACTTCTTTTTAACTCAGGGATATTTTTAATTTATTTTTTTTAGTAGACTACTCATGCTAGGCAGAGCCACAGAACGCATCCCTTTGTCTTGCCTGGGTACACAGACAGCACTGCTTCCAGTGGGTGCCACACTAGAAGCTTCCCTGGCACAACAGTCTTGAATCTTGAGTTCACTCTGCCTGTGACTGATACCTGTATGCATCCTGCCATGTAATGCCATTCCTCAGCTACAGTGTAAGCCCAGCAACACCACATATGTGTTGTACAGGGTTGGATCTGTTTTTACAAGGGAAAATTCAGATCAAACTGCAATGCCAGGAACTTTCATTACCATCACTACAGCAGTCAAAGCCACCTATCACTCCTCCTGAATTAACTGTAAGATAATTTTTCCTTCTGCTGTGAAGATCATTTAATCATAGGACATTTGAGGCTGCCCAAAACAGGATCAGCCAGAGCAGTTTGCTCAGAGTATCAAGATGTAACAAATACCACTGTCCTGTATCACCATCAGAGACCAATATCTGCCATACTGGGTAGCTGGGTGGCATAGAACTCAAAGTTCCTTCCCCACAAATTAGACAATTTTTGTAAAGCCCTTGCTCCTGAAGAGAGGCTTCCAAATGAAGAGACCTATGACAAACTCAACCTGTATTTTCACTTGTATTCTCAAGCTTGCCAAGTTTCACAACTGCATATGGAAACAGCTGAGGAAGTTTGTCAATCACAGCCTTCTCCTTTAACATCAACAAAAGGCTGTTGAGAGTTAAAAGACCTTTCTAAGCATTTCTGCACAGACATTCAGTGGCTAGTGGCTGAACAAGATTTAACAAGTTAAGCATTTCCTTTTTTTACTGAAAAGCTGACTCTGCATGCCACTTTTACAAGTGCTGCTTGAACTACTTAAGTTCCCACATATTATCAACTTATAAATGACTTGCGATTTTCCCAATTTTTTTTAATTACTTGAAGGCGTGGTGTGGTTTTGTTTTATGATAATGAGATATTTTTGTAGAAAACCACTTATCTGGTACAGCTCATCTGTCAGATAATCTATGTGAACCTGAATATGGCTGGAAGGTAAAAGATTCTCAAACCACAAAGAGTGTCATGTTGGAGAAATATCCCTAACAACTCTAATTTTGGCCACCCTATAGACATCACATCAGAACTGGCAACTGGGAGCAGCTGGACAAGCCACTTCAATATAGTCTTTAGCATAAATATGACCAGTAAAGTATCTCAGTGTCAATCACTCTTTCAGTTTTCCATAACCTATGCATCTGCTATGCAGTGCAGATACCAGACAAAAGAGCTACTCTGAAAGGAAGAAGACTCCACACCCAAAAAGGGCACTCATAAACTTGCTTGACTGGTCTAAGACAGCTTCACTTCATACATCAATTTTCATTCATGATTTTTCAAACTTTCCATCCCCATGCTACAAGCCATTTCTATATTCAATCTATTGATACAGGAGTTTTACTTGTTACCTTTCTGGCTTGGACTGCTTCATTTTGTGTAAAATAGTTCAGTACATCAAACAGCCAGAAAATTACTCCAAAACCCAGGAATTACAACATTTATTTCAGCTATTGAAAACTGAGAATACCTCACTGGAATGAATATTAATTTATTTCAGTAGTCACCTCAGATGAGAAAGAACAAAGTTCAAATTATTGAAGCAAGCAAAGCAAGGAGTTTAAGCTGGTTCTGTGTGTTCAAGAGAAACAGTCTATCAGGGAAAGACAGGTATACAGATACATACATGTATCAAGAGAAATACAGGTACATTTAGCAGACACAGGGAAAAAGTCTCAATTCCCTCCTCCTTGCAAAAAACATATGGCTTCAATAAATTGCTTTTTACTGATTGAAGGGGTTTTTGCTTTTACATCTGCTATTGGAGAGCTTAAATTCACATGTATTTTATAGCCCACTCCTCACTTTCTTTCATTTCCTTGGGTAAATAATTCCAATCTTTTCATTCCCTTGACAAACTCTGCCATATCCATCATATCAAACTCTTTGCAATAGTGTGATTTATCTCTTTTAAACTAATTGACAGTTAATAATGCACTTTGAATAGCAGATAAGAATTAATGAATTTGTATACAATGGCAATTCCTTCTCTGTTTTTTTGCCCACTTCTGATTACACCTATAATTTGAATAACAGTACCTTATCAAACCTTATAATACTGCTCAAAAATTTTGTTACATTAATACAGTTAATTTAGAAACTCTTCAGACATATAAATGGAAACTTATTTTCTGCTTCCAAAACACACTGGTTTGCCTATACCAACAGGCAGTTTTACCTGTCCATCCTGCTGTCCTTCCACAAAGCTTGCTTAGACTTCTCAGGTGACGTTTCCAATATTTGTGAATTTGATTAAATTGTTTTAAATCCTCAGTAAATAATTCTACTTTATGAACCAAATGCTACAGATGACTAATAAAATATATTGGACAGCTCCTGTTCAATATTTAAGAGAAAAAATTAAGTCTCCTATAAGTTAATATTTCTGTTAATTCCTCTCAGAGATTTTTGTGATCCATGAAAATATTTTACCTCTCATATCATGGCTTTTTCATTTAATAGCCTGGTGTGAGGAACCTTCAGTTGCACCTTTTAAAAGTGTATGCAAAGTCGAACTTTATTCATATTTAATCAACTCTGCTACTATAAAACCCCATGTAGATTAGTGAGGCACATTTATCATTGCAGAAGCAGTACCAATACTTGTGATTTCAGTTAGTACCACTGAGTCTACCATCAGTCTGCTGTCACCACATACTTCTATCTGCAGGCATTTGTGATTGTAAAGGATGAGAATTACACATGTATATTTTTTCATTAAGAGCACCCAACGACTTTCAGTCCTGTTCTCTATGCAAACTTTGAGATCACTTGGAGAGAATTTGTTGGAAACTCTCCTTCAGTAACTTAAAATCTACTGACCAATTTTCTACCAAATTTGTTTTTCAATGTGTGAAAAGAAGAGGCAAATAGAGAACAGACACTCCATTAATACTTGCAGAAAATGAATACAGCTTACCACAGAGCAAAAAAAGGAAAAAGACAGTACAAATGCCTTAGCTATTAAAAAACTCTTCAACAGAATATAATGTCTTTTATTACATGTCAAAAACCTACACTTGGCTTTAGAATAGATTCCTGTTTTCTAATAAGTTTTAAATGTCATATTGTTAGGGCATTTATAATATTTTATTCTGCATGGAATCAGCTGTCAGAAGACTAAATTCATGTTGCAACTACAGTATCTAATTGAAAAAGTCAGCCAACAAAAAGGTACAAGCTCATTGAAAATTATCCATTATTTCTGCTCTTTGTTAAGAGCTTTGCTAAAACGTAACTACATTTGTTTGTTATTCTGTAGTTCTTTGAAAGTACAAGGTAATTTCTTACACCAACAGACAAGCAAGCTGTCAATCTAGCTTCCCCCAAAAACACAGCACATTTTCAGAAATGTATACACTTTTGATGACGTTTTCTGTCCTTTAACTGATTTGAAAAAACATTTTTCAGAGAATTAAGAAAACCAATATAAATTTGTAATTATGCTAATTAAGTTTATATTCCCAGAAGTCTACAATTAGTTTTGCTGCCTCTCTGACACAGTACTCATTCAGCTTGTGCTGTAAGATGCAGTTCACAGTACTGCATATGCAGCTGAGTAGCTCGAAGAAGCTGCACAGCTGCCATCCTCTAGGGAAGAGGTGGCTCTGCAACAAATATTATTTAGTTTGCAAAGTCATCTGAAACAAGTACAACAGTCTAAGTCGTTTCAGTCTTATCCCATATCATTCTTTCTTTGAAACCACACCTTGTAAACATGAAATATATAGCATGTAATCTGTGTCAGACAACCTCAAGATCCCTTCCAAAAAACTTAAAGAGACTGATTCACAGATGTACTGGAACAGAGAACTCTTTTTGCAATCTGGCGCCTTGGTATCTTTCAGAATCCGGGACCTAGTCCAAAATAACAAAAACTAGAAAAGAGGTATTATCACCCTTGCAGCAGTCAGAGGCTCCAAGGCAGCAGAAACAGCAGAGCGCGAGTTATAAAATGTGCTCCAGTCTCCAAGCAGCTACATTAGAGAACACTGAGATGCACCAGACACACAAGCAGGTGCTTAGAAAAGGGCCCAATCCAAACGCAGCAGGAGTAACCTGAGAAGGCTTACATCATTATACCTTTTCTCAGCAGCCAAAAGAATATGAACAGAGGCAAAAAACCCTCATTTTCTTTCAAATCTGTATTTCCCACAGACAACAGAACTTCGTATTTTGGTTCAATTCTCTGTCCGATAAGTATCATGGTGGGTTTTTTTCCCCTCCCTTTCCTCCAAACTGCAGCCTTACAGATCTTGGTGGATGAGAAGTGAGAGTATATGCAAGGGGGCTGATAGCAATTTAGAAGAACTAAAAAATATACAGGAAAAAACTAGAATAAGCAGGATTATATGCATCCTTTTCTGTGGGGAAGAAAAACCAGCTGAAAGCACAAGGGTGTGAGATAAAGCATGCCCATAATGGAAAGCAACAAAAAAGAACTATGAAAGAGCAAGCAAAGGGGAAAGAAAGTAGGATAGAATACATTAAAAGTAGAGGGAACAGATTTCGTGATCAACTATAGGGAAGAAAAAGACTGATGTGGAGGAAAATTTGTGAAATGTTAAAATTTAATATAATGTACCTCAAATTGTGAAGCAAATCAGTCTCAAACACGAAGTGTTGGGGGGGGGGGGGTTGATGGGTGTTCCTCCACTTGGAAACTGGCTGGCTGAATCCAACCAAATTTGTCAGAGATGTAGAATTCCCAAAGATACCTATAAAATGCTAAGTTCACGAAATCAAGATGCTGTAATTGTCCTGACCAAGGGAAAGGATTCAGAATGCATTAACACCTTGTCGGACATTAGACAATCTACAAAAGAATGAGACTGTACTAAAAAAAAATTCCATTATATCTTACAACCACTCTCAGGATTAAAAAAAACCCTGAACAAACCCCCCCCCCCACACAAAAAAAAAAAAAAAAAAAAAAAAAAAAAAAAAAAAAGAAAGAAAAGAAAAAAAAAAGGAAAAAAAATAAAAGAAAAAGGTAAAAACCAGGCTTCTACTGCTCAAGGAACCACTCTCCTAAAATACTTCTTCCTCTTTCCTTTCACCAGGGGAAAAGACATGGTAATACTTGGAATAGTATTTGCCACTATATGAGGAGTAACAATAAACAAGTGTTAAAAGGCCCTCTTGATATATGAGTGCTGTACAAAGGGAGACAGTATTATCTTCCTTTGGAAAATTAAAGCAAGAGAAGCAAAGTGAATGCAAGGCAAAGCAGCAGTGAAAAAGCTGGATGGAAAGCAAAGCCAAGCAACCCGAACCACCTTCCACCCACTGCCTCAGTCCGCCTCGGAACCAGCAGCAACCAACGCATAACAGAACACATTTTGTGGAACTCAGTTAAATGGGAACAGGCAGCACACAGTAATCAATGAGCAGAGCTTTTCAGAAAAGCTGTTATCATCCTTTCAGTTTGTTTTATACTCATCAACCCCTTCTTGAAATTACAAATATGCAGCTGATAGTCAAGATACACCAGTATATTAGCTCAACACAAATGACCAGCAGCAACTCCTCCGCTTTTTTGACAAAACCAGATTTTAGATCACGGTGTACATTAGCCATCTACACTTTCAAAGCATAGTCAAGTCAGTTTTTTATACCCAGAAGTGACATTGGCTCACTTACTGAAAATTAATCTTTGCTACTATATAAGCAATGAGAAACTTCAGACAGTATTGCCCTGAATGCCTTCTCACGTATTTGTTTATCTACTACAGCTGGTACCAGGAAGGCAGCTATTTTAAACCAGTAAATGATTTTTGTAGGTTCTGCAACAAAAGCGTCTAGAATCCCAGATGATTGCATTTCACTGGCAAGCAAACTTGGATGCTTGGACACAACACAGTTGAACATACTTATGTCAGCTACCGAAGCTTTGTGAATCAAACACTTAAAATTCAAGGTTAACAAGGCAGAACTACTTTAATGATTTTCAATACAGTTCTCCAGACAAAACATCACAAACTGGTTGCACAAACAGACCTTGAATTTTTCACTTTTCAGGAAGCACACCTTTTAACTTCAGACAATACCTACGATCTGCATGCCAAGAGAAAAAGGAATGCAGTCATATGGAATCAGTTAACAATTGCTGCCAATAAACCAATTGACTGCAGTGGAAGAACCCCTTTTGATATTAATAAGCAGTGATTCATGTGAAGTGTCATATAGTTTTCCTTACTTATGGATTCATCATCCTTAGATTTAAGATGAAAAAGTCAGCTCATTACCATATGAAATGTTGGTTCAATGTAGCATATTTCAGCTGTTGGAGATGCAAACAAAAGGTCTTAGCGGTGAAATATGTAGGACTTTTACCTAAAATCCTGTTCTAGCACACAAAGACATAGCATACCTGTGTCTAACAGAACAAATCTTAATGCAGCACCTTGCTCCACTCCACACTACCAACACTTTCTATATGCCATCTACGTTTATTCTAGCCTTTAAAAAAAAACCAAATAAAACGAAGTGATACCTTCTCAAGCTAAGAAAACAAATGTTTAACAAATGTTTTAAACCGTGACTGCTGAAAAGGGTGGAAAATTCAAAGTAGAGCATTTAATCGGATTAAATGCCACCGTGTCACAATTAGATGTCACTGTGTGCTCACTTTAATTCCGAAAGCACATGCGGCTCGAAGGGAAGTCATGGCACTGTGCGGCTCCAGGTGCAAGCGGGAGCACTGCACACACCTGGCGGCACCGCCAGCGCTTCCTCGGCCGCCGCTCCGTCCTTCCCATCGCTCCCGTCCGCGGGCGCGCAGGAAGGCGATCGGGAGCGGGCTGGGAGAAGTTGGAACCTACGCGCTTCTCCTCGCTCCCGGCCATCCCCCGCGACCTCCGAGCCCTCCTAACAATGGTAGCAGTGTTCCAGCGGGCAGCTCTGCCCGGGAACCGGACCGAATCCCCCGGCGGTCCCGCCGCCCGTCCGCACCTCTGCCCGGGCCAGCGCCGGTGCCCGCGGCGGGAGGGGACGGACGGACGGACGGGGATGGGAGGGGGCGCCGCTCCCCGCACCTGGCGGCGGTGACGTCACCCGCCGCCCCCCGCCCGCCCGCCCGCGCGCTGACCCCGGCCCCGCTCCCCGCACCTTCCCCGCCGGCCGATCCCGCCGCGGGCACACGGGGCGGCCGGGAGCGGGAGGAGGAGAGCCAAGCGCCGCGCTCCGGCACAAGCGCGGCCCCCTCCCCTCCGCCGCCTCGCAACACGCCCCCCTCATGCCCCTGCCCGCGGGGGCGGCGGGGACACGGAGGAAAGCGGCTCCGCGGCGGGCTTCCACCTTCCCTCCATCACAGCCTCCCGCCGCCGCCCCACGCGCGGGCGCGGACAAAGGGGAGGGGACCAACACCTGGCGAGCGCCGGTCCCTTTGTGGGGTAGGCGCGTCCCGCAGCCCCGCCGGCGATGGGGAGCGGGGGCCGGTCCCTCCCGCCAGTCCCAGAGACCGCGGGGGAAGCAAGGCAGGGGGGCGGGGGGCACTTACTCGCCTGCCCTCGCTGCGCACCTTCACGCCGCTCAGCCTCAGCCCCTCCCTCCGCGGCCGCCGGGGCGCTGGAAGTTCAGGCGGCGCCGGCCATTCGCAGCCGGCGGCTCCGTGTTTCGGGGGGCGGCGGCAGGCGCGGAGCGTCCCCGGCGGCTTCACAATAGACACCGGGCAGCGCGCGCGTGTCTCTGTGTGTGTGCGCGTGTGTGCGCGCGCGGGGGGCGGGGCCTCTCCCGGCGCGCCGAGCCGGGCGGGAGGGAGCGGGGGGGAAGCGCTGTTTACCCGGCGGCCGAACCCGGCCGCCCCCCCCCACCGCCCGATGCTCGGGCTGGTCCATGCGCCACCGCCCCCCACCCCGCGGGCGGGCAGGTGGTACAGTCCGGCCCGCCGGGCTCCCTCTGCCCGGCGCGGGCGGGGCGGGGTCCCGCCGCTGTGACGTGCCGAAGCCGGGTGTGCCGGCGGCCAATCAGCGCGCGGGGGCGGAGCTCCCCGGGGCACGGCACGGGGCCGGAGCGGTGGGAGCCCGGGGGTGACAAGCAGGGGTCTTGTGGGGCCGGGTTCCCCGCTCCGTTGTCCTCTGTCGAAAAGACGGCGAAGACGCTTTGTGTGGGGGAAGAAGTGGGCGGCTGGAGTTCTCCCCGGGCTCTTGAATATTTATTTTCCCCTGCCGCCAGGCAAAGTGGAGGCGAGAGCCGGAGGGAAACTTCCGAGCGCGGCGCCGCGTTGCATGCTGGAGCTTGTAGTCCTGCTGTAGAGTCCTGAAAGGTTAAGCACCGTCAACACCCAAATGGGATCTTCTTCCATCAAGCGCCTGTATATCCTGTAACAAAATTTATCCTTTAGAGTATTTTTTCTGTTTTAACGAGCCACAATTTTAAGACGCACTTCCACCACGCTCGTTCTGCGGGGGAAGGGACGCATCGAGCCTTGCGGAGCTGCCAGGACCTGCCCGTCCCGTCATCCCCCGCGCCAAGATGTCGGCGGCTATAGCCGCGCTCGCCTCCTACGGCGGCTCCGACTCGGAGCCCGACTCGGAGCCCGAGACCGAGGGCGGCTCCCAGCGCTCCGCCGCCGTGCTCGCCAGCCGCGATGCCGTGCTGCACCTTCGGGCGCCGCCCGCCGCGCCCCCGGCCCTGCCCGTCGACGCGGCCCCGGAAGTAGCCGTGAAGGTAGGCAGCCCTCCGGGGCCCGGGCCGCCCGCCTGCCCCGCGGTGTGCCCGCCCGCCGGCCCCGGGACAGCGCTGGGGGCGGCCCTGGAGCAGCCCCGGGCTGGGGAAGCGGGGCGGAACGGGCGCGGTGCCGGCAGGGGTGCGGTGCCGCCGCCTGGCCCTGCCCTGCCTGGAGCTGTGGGGGTCGGAGGTGTGGAGGGAAGGGCGTGTGTCGGGGAGCGCCCGTGGATTCCTGCCGCAGGGGTCGAGTCTGTTAAAGCGCGTTAGCTCCATCTCAGAGCTCATCTCATCTCATCTCATTGATTCCAGTTCCTTAGATACTGCTTGCTGTTCCCTGTGTAAGGTGTTTTCCTGTGTGGTTTTCCCGGGTTGTGGGGTGAAGTCGATACTTGATAGGGTGGCTGCAACTGAATCCTCTTCTAAAGGACAACCTGCAAGCTGGTTGGTGTTCCTATACCATTATTGCTGGGGAACCCTTTCTTTTTCAAGTTCAGTATCACATTGGCTCACTTTTGTGTTACCAGAAAGGGAGGGGGGAGAGTGCTGATTTAGCTTTGGGATTTTTTGTACAGGCAACAAATTTCTAATCAAAAGCAGGCATCTTGCTGTGATAACTGTCATTGTTACTGTCCTGCTGCCACATGCTCGGAAAAGTTTCTTGCCTAGTGACCAAGAGATGGATGGGCTCTTTCACTTTGTTGTCATTAGTTAATTCACGTCGCAATTTATCTTATTTTTGTGTAGAAGTTGTGTTGTGTATAGTGACTACATTTGTTTATCTCTTAGGGGCTTGGAAACCTGGCTTCTCAAGTTGCAGCATCTAGCAGGCTGTCTTGTGCACATTTGAGAGCAAATACTAATTAACACCTATGATGTTTCCTGAGTGTTAGTGGAAGTGGCAAGTAGCACTGGATGTGCTTTCTACCATCCTTAAGCCTGTAGCAACAGGTTTTCCCTTTTCTTCACCAGCACAAAGGTTTATGTAGTTGCTCAGGGACTGGCAGCTACAAGGACTGGCAACCACAGCTTGCATTTTTGGCAGTTGAGAGTGTGAACCTGAAATGGTTGGTGTTCTGTGTTCTAACTGTTTCAGCTGTTTCTGGTTCAGAATTTTGGCCTTTTAACTGGCCAAAGGCTTATGTATGCTTTAAACAGGAGCAGGTCCTCACTCTCTTTAAAAGCAGGTGTCATTGTTAGCACATTGAGCTGACAGCATTTGGACTACTGAAGTGTGCATATCAAATAAAGCCCTAAGATGTTACTCCTACATGGATTTAATTTGTCGGTTGAAATCTAGTCCTTGTTTCAAAGTACATCATAGTTACATAAAGTCACATTTCTATGAAAAAATTATTCTGTGATTGAAAGCTGTGCTAATGCTTGGTAACTGTGTTCTAAAAGTTTGAGGGGCTGGCTTTTGTTACACCCTCTTCTGACAGTCTGCTTCTTGGAATAGGCCTATTGCTGATCCTGATGTTCAATTGCTCGTAATAGATAACAGCTGTAATTATTGGTGACTCCAGTCCAGTAACACTTCTCTTCTCATTCTAAACAGGAAAGCCCACTGGATGAAAGTTGCATGTTTCTATTACTGTTTTTAGCACCACTAAAATCACTTGAAGAAAGACAACAAAGGATGAAAGTTTGTGTTTCTGGTCCCTTCATGCAGAAGAAGATAGGTAGTAACTATTCAGAGAAGGATAGCTGGGCTGAGGAAGGGTTCTGCTCCTGTATGAGGTGGTAGTGAGAAGGCCAGAACAGACAGCTGAGGTGTAAAATATGACAGACACCTACAAAATCATTAAATGGCACAAAGAGGGGGTTAAACACTCCCTGTCTCTTCCATTACAGCAGCCATAAGCTATCTAGTAGGAGTTAGCTTCAAAGCAAATAAAAGGATGCGCCTCTTCATGCCATGTGCAGTAGGGCTTATTCTCATGCCAAAAAGTACAGTGTGTAGAAGAATTTTGTTGCAAGGAGAGTCTGGACAAGTACTTGGAGGAGATCCATTGAAGGATGAGGTGACAATAAATACAGATTTCCTCAAGACTCACCAAGACCTGAAAATATTTGGCTGTTGGGAGAGTGCAGAAGTATCATTGCTCTGCTCTTACTCTCCCCTAGATGCCAAGTTTCCATAAGGCAGATGTTTTCTTTTGTGGGAACAGTAGAAAGGTTAATCAAGATATTTTCTTTCTCCAAATACATCATCAAGCAGTAGGTAAGCATGACAGTGTTGTAAATAGAGGCTGTTCAAGAAGGGGAAAGAGCCCAGTTGCCAACAGCCAGGCAGTTGTCAAACCCAATTATAATTAGTGTTCCTACAGTTTCTATTCCTATGAAAAAATCACCCTAACACTACTGACAGTTCTATCTTCACTTTTGGATTATAAATGGAGAAGGAAATTCAGGAAATTGTACTTTCTGTGAAGAAATCACTTTGCAGGAACCATTATTTTATAAGTTTTGCTTTTGAGAGAACAATTATTGTTTGATCTCTGTCCAGGGTAAGGCTCAGATTGGAGCAGATTTTATGATACTTCTCTACAGCATTCCCTTCAGTAGTCTTGAGGAGAGGACACTTAACTGGGTTAAAATAACAAGGCTGGCCCAGCCCAGTGCAGGAGCTGGAGATTTGTGTTGCCTTCAATGTGAGAAGGGATTGGAAATGTCAGTTCCCTTTCAATCTAGTTCACCTTTGGCACTGTGCAGGTTTCCAGAAGAGTTTTACATAAGGGGAGGAAGTAGACTTCAGTCACTCTCCTTAATGTTTTTTAAAACCTAATCCTGCCAGCAATGGGGAGAAGAAAGATACAAAGTGGTGTGTGACAATTCTGTAGCAGTGATTGAACCTTAGTGGACTTGGGAAGTGTTATGGTTAGGAATGTTTGTCTTCTTTGACATGGTGGGTTTTCCAGTTTTCTTGGACACAAAATATCTTGTAGAGAATAGGTGTTTAGAGCTTGTCATCCTGCAAGATCCTGGGAATCTAACCTAGTTCAACAAAACTATTTAGCATATGCTTTTCTTGCTGGTTTATTTTTATTCTGTTGAAGTTAGTGAGGCAGTCATTTACTATTAGGAATGCATGAATGGGTAGAAAGAATAAAAGCTGATAACAGCCATGTGTTAATGTTGGAGCTTCACTGCAAATGCTATTTATCTCTTGGTAATAAATTTGTAAATCTTTAGAATGAGTTAGTGTGCATTTGACAGCCCAAGTGGTTTAGGCAAGAATTGATAAGTGACAAACTGCTTAAGTCTCAGTGGCTCATGGGATGTGGGCTTAATTTGCCACATTTTAATGCGATCGATAATTAAAACTAATTAAATGTTATGCAAAGCAGCCTGCCCTTTTTAGCTACTTGACTAACTAGTAATGACTATACCTGGGGAAATGGAATGCTGTAAGTTTGTTGTCTGAAATGTCCAGAAAAAAAAAAAAAGAAAATCCCCCAACATATAGACATCAAAACTCTCTGCTTGCATGAGATGAAGCTGGAAAATATAAGCCACATTAGATTATTACTAAGGAACAGAGTTATCATCCAAGGTGCACCTTGGTCTTTTTTTTAAGGTTTTGGTTTGTTGCCTGTTACAGGGATTTTGCTGCTGTTTAATTTAAGAAATATTTTTGTTCTGTGTGCACATAAAGAAACTTCCAGCAAGCTCTTTTAACATAATTTTTTATTAGTGTACTATTTTTTATTCTATAAATTAAGTGATTTTCATAGAAAGTAGCACTATTGTTTTATGGCATTTGGGTAGGAGGTTTTTTTTCCAATAAAAAGAGGATTGTGGCATGTTTAAGGAACCTGTTAAGGAGGAAAGTTATTCTGATCTACTCTACTTGTAGTCTAAAATCCCTTCTATTTCTTGTCCTCTTTCTTATGCTTTAAAGTGGCCAAGCTTTATGGTAGGACTGAAGGAGCATGCCTTGAAAGGAACCAGACATTACAACTGGGGAGTTGTAATGAAGCACCTCCTTGTCTACACTTAGCATCAAAAGCTTCTTCCTGTCTCAAGATAGATTCCTGAGGCAATGCTAATACTCAAGAGTACAGCCCTGTGTGCCATTCTCCCATAACAGTGTGATTGTGTTTTGTTAAGCAAAAGGTGCAAAAGGACAGCATTTAACTATCAAAACAATTTTTTTACCTCATCACATCATCTCTGAATTGTAAAGCAACCTGATATTCAAGTTAGTAGACATCACATCTATTAAAAAAAAACCCAAAACAACATACCAACACAGTAAGTAGTTTGGTGAAATGATGTCATCTGCTTCTTTTTGCCTTGTACCAGCAGTAATTCTTGCATCTCTTGGGCAGACATTCATTCAATCTGTGTGCCAAACTTCAGTGGATCTATGGAGTGAACATTCTCAGTTTTTGATTGTCCTTATTTCTGCAAATTTGTATAATCTGCTGCATTAGGTTTCTCACTTTTTCTATTGAGATCTTATTTTCTTAGCCCTTCAGTCATGGGGTTTTTTTCTTACCTGACATGTGGTGCCCACTGTAGCCACTGTATTTCGGTTTGATGCTTGTTACAAGTGCTGAGAAAAGCAGAGAGGTGACACATAGAGCTATGTTTTTCAAGATAGCCAGTAAAATGTAACTTCCTAAAACCTTAATTCTTTGGTTCCAGGTTATGTGGGGTGTACAGCTGTAACCACATGATATTACAGCATGCCATAAAGCTCATAGTAATAAAATTTCTGAGTTGGCAGCAAACACCAGCTGCTTTTCTGCCAGTCCTACAGCTGAACTTTTCACTTTCTCCAAAGGAACACTGTATCTGTTTGAGAGCTTTTTGACCCTTTTTTTAATGGTTCCTGTGCCTTTGAGAGTGGAAGTGATCTGGAGTTATACTTAGCCCTTCACTGAATTCACAGATGCCCTCATCTTTCAGCTTAACTATCTCCCATCCCACAGAGCCACTTGTGTCACACTTGGCACATAAGCTACATGATGGATTGCTCACCTTAGGTTTTTAGATAAATCCTTCCTGTGACCAAAGGAAAAGCTACAGCACAGCAGAGAGGTGATCTCTTAGATTACCTTATCTCAGTCACAGCTCTGCCAGACTGCTGCTCCTGTGATCCCTTCCCTGTCAGCTGCAGCTGTGGCAAATGCATCTGGAATGCATGCAGTTAAGGCTGTTGCCAGCATAAAGGGACAGTGTTGTGAGACCTGTATTACCTTTTCTTGCTTTCTGGGTCTTAGAAAGATGAGTTCTGCTGAAATGGTCTTCTGGCAATGCATGCAGTTGTACTCAGAGATCTTCATGTGCGGAGGTTGCCAATGAGTTCTTTCCCCTCCTCTGGAAAAATAAAAATAAAGCCACAACCAAAATACACAGTGCAGATAGCTTGGCAATTGATGAAATGAATGATGGGCTAGTTAATATTTTTCATGTTTCTGCTACCTACTAGAGTCTCATAATGCTGTACAAAATGCCACTTACCAGATGTTGACCAAAGCATAATTTGTCTGTTGCAATTTGAACTCTTGCCATGGACAAACACTTGGCATCATGTTGTGTCAATACTTTATATTCCTATCAAGATTTCATTTTTTAAAAATACTGAGAAAATAGAGTGGGTAGTTGGACCACATTCAAATTTTTGCACAGTTGAAAGCCAAAGAGAAGATAACCATTATGTGCTTCAGCAGCATGTTATGGGATTGTCATTTGCTGCCCTAATACATGAAAACGTGAATAAGACTGGAGGTCTTGAGGAGCGTAGCTCTTATAAATATAACATGTGCTTCAATTTCAAGGCTCGGTGGTTTTCACACAGAAAGAATGTGCCTGTGGTGGTCTAGGAGTGAACATATTGTGTGGCTTTCAAGTGACTCAGCACTGTTCCACCAGCAGCAGAGTAGAACCAGAATTGCTGTAATACTCCAGCAGAGGATCAGCTTTTATGGCACAATCTGTTTCTTTTCTCAATTACCAAGCAGCATATAATAGAACTTCACAGGAAGAAAAGAGGAGGAAAAATAGCAGAAATGAAAAATTATTGGCAGTTTTGCAAATCTGGAATTTTTTTTTTGCTTTTTCAGATTAAAGAGCAGGAGAAAAACCTGTCCTAATTTCAAGTTAGCTTATCACTGTTTAAATGTCACTAACTGATCAGATAAACTTTGCCTTACTATCAATCATATTAATTTTTATTTTCTCAAATGTTGGGTTTTGTGGACAAGATGTGAGGTGTAGCTGGAAGAATAAGCTGTATGATGTGACTTGAAAAAGCTGTCTGTGAAAATGTCCTCATGATATGGAGCAGTGAAAGGAAGTGTAATTTTTTATGTAACACAGGTTAGGAAGTGGTTTTGGTGTGCTCATGTTCTAACTGGGGACGTGTGAGTGACAGGATTAGGCCTGCTGTGCTGTTTGCAGGCAAGTTCATGCTGTATGAAATTGGGGCTGTGAATGTACCAGTAGTTGTTGACATCCAAGCCCAGTGAATTGGAAGGGTGGTGTGATGAGAAAAATGAGGTCAGGCCGAGAACTGGTAGTGCTGAGGGTTCAGACAAGATCATTGCAATGGCTGGGCCTGCCTGTTAAAATAATTGACTACGTGGTGAGAGTAAAGCTTTATGGTTGGACTTAACAATTCTACTAAGACAGCGGCCTTAGTAGAAAAACAATAAGTGGGATTGCTGATGTAATGTTTTTGTTTTGTTTTGAGTTTTTTTGGACATTCTTTTATTTTCCTTTGCTGAGCAGTTTTAATCAAATATAATCAAGTAACAAGCCAAAGATCTTTAGATACTGTTTTTCTTTTCTGTGTTCTAGAAAACCAGATTTTAAAATCTTTAAATCTTGTATGCATGAGCAAATTTGTAATTGACCTGCTGTTGAACTGGGGAGAGAAAAAGCTTCTTTTGGTTTTGCTAGCTGTTCTCTTATGTCAGAGAATAGCTAACAATATTTAACAAGTTAAGGATGTGCCATTTAGTTCTTTTGAGATACTATAATATAAAGCAAGTTTTTGAGTTTGAGATAATTTTCTGTTAATGAAGTAACCGCTAAAATCTGGTTCTCTGTTGTGCCACTTTCTTTTGTAAATCACAAATGCTTTGGGATCCTGTTGTAGGTAAGCACTGACCGAGCAGTGATGCTAGGATACCTTTTTCAGTGTGACTACTAGGGATTTTGTCATTATATTAGCACATTCTGGGTCCTTTTCAATTGCTGCTTGTCTAGAATAAAGATACAGGAAGCAATGGCAGTAATAATTCTGCAAAATATTCTTCATTAACTGAGGTTTTGATGAGGGAAGGGATTCTGATGATGTGAAAGGGCCTTCATAAAGCTCTGAAACCAGATCTGTTTGGGCACTGCTGCCTTGTCAGCCATTTTCTTTCTTCTCTGTCTTCTATTTCAGCTGCACGTGCCCTTCTGAATATTTCCCTGTGAGTTGCTTGAAGTTATTCTTTTGGTTAATCCTTCTTTCTTGTCTCTTCATCTAGCAAGTCAAGTTTTTGTCCCAACGGACTTGCAAATGTGTTTAAGTACTAAAGCTGAATTACATTTACACCGTTCAGTATAAAAATGTACCTTTTGGAAATAAGGAATTATTGGATTCTGTGAAAGTCATTGTTATAATTCATGTTTGTATGTAATGTTGATATGTAATTTTTTTCTTTGCAACTTTCAGAATAGTTACTTGTGATTTCTGCCTTCTACCTTTTGTAGAGTTCTACCTTCATACCTTTATATTAAATTTGTGACCATTTTAATTGGTTCTTCTTTACAAGTCTGGTTTTCAAACATACTAAAAAAGGCTTTTCTTCAATCTTGCTGCTGTTTTTAAAACGTGTGCATGAAGTCCTTAAATAAAAAGAAATAATTTCTCACATGCAAAAATCTTCAAGTGTTCTAGACAAGTTTCTCAGTGACCACCTGACATTGGTTTTGCAGTCAATATTTTTGTAAAATAGAAACTTTGGTCAAGGTACTCTTTCATAATGCTGGAAGTGTCAACTTGTACTACAGCCCTAATTTGGACTGAAAGAAGGTAATGTCATATATTTAAATGTCTGTGTGTGAAAAGTGGGTTATTAATATGCCTGTTTTATTTCAGGAAGACGTGGAAACAGGAGTCCACCTTGATCCTGCTATCAAGGAAGTTCAATACAATCCCACTTATGAAACCATGTTTGCACCTGAGGTAAGAAACAATGTTGGTTTTCAGAGCAGAAGTGTCTTTGGATTAAAGGAAAGAGGTTGTATAAATTTTTTGTGACTTTCCTATAAGACAGCTTTCTTGGATGCCTGCTGCATTTTGGAGTATAGTTTGGGCAAACTAAAAAATAGATTCTGCAGAAGTGTCTTGGTATTTTTAGTGCTTGAATTTTAATATTCTGCATAAAGCTCTTCTAAGAAGAGTCTTAACATGTTTATCAGAATTATGGCTATGAAAATTAAAAATTAAGCTGGGAAAATAGCATTATAAAGATGTTGAGTTAAACATGAACTGCATTGAAGTGGTCCTTTACTCTTTTCACATTTTTGCTATTTATTCATTGTGCTCATTAGGGCAAAATTAACATTTGTAAGACTTGCAGATATAAGACTTTTAAGAGGAGGATTTAACATTAAAATCAAAGTACTTTCAGTTTAATTATTCACATCAATATTAAGAATTTTAGTAACTTGAGCTATGCTAAATTTATATGGTGAAAAACCATTTAAGACTGAATTTAGACTGCCTGGTGCCATGTGAACCACTTTCCATTTTGTTATAACTGACAGGCTATCTGAAAGATAAAAATAGCTGTTCAGGCATTTAACTTTTTTCCATATTTAACTTCTTTGTACAGTTTTTCTTCTCTTCAACCAAGGGTTAGCCTTCTAGGTAGACAAATACTGCATCAGTCTCAAATTTCTACATTAGTTATGCTTTATGTTTAGAAAACCTTTTGAGAAACCACATAAATTGGCCTTTTCATAAGCGAGTTTGCAACATATCAAAGCCATGGGTGTGTGTGAACAAAAGTACTGTTTTTAACTTGCTTCAGTGCTGCTGTGTGTAAATGTTTTAGTTAGGGAGACCTGCTGTGGGACAGCCTTGGGTTTTGTCTTCTGAATGCTTGTACTGGTCCCATAGTGAGTCTGTGTTGGTTTTGCCAAATATCAACTAGTCAAGTAGCTCATATCACCCTGAGCTCTGTGCTAGAAAGTTCAATCCTGAAATCAACTGTTCACAACAGCTGTGTGATTACTGTGTGAAATAGCAGATGAAGAAGCTTATTCAGTAAGAAATTTAAAGTTGAAGTGATTTTGCATTACCATTTTTGAAAGACGGGTCTCTTCTGTGGTTTGTTTTTTTTTTTTTTCTGAAAAAATAAACACACAAAAATAAAAAATTACTAATTCTGCTCCACCTTGTTTTATCATTTTTGATGAAGTTTGGACCAGAAAATCCATTTAGGACTCAGCAAATGGCTGCACCTAGAAACATGCTTTCTGGATATGCAGAACCAGCTCACATCAATGATTTCATGTTTGAACAACAAAGAAGAACATTTGCAACCTATGGTAAGTCCTTAACAGTGGAATTCACCTCCATCTTTATCATACCCAGGTTGGAAAAATCATGATGGTCTTGATAGAACAATTAATAGGACTGTAACTTCTGTCAACTGCTTTTTATCAGAATTTATAAAATGGGAAAAGGCTTTTGAATGAGAATCCCTATGAATAGAGATCATAGTATTTATTTGGGAAAATTCATTTTGTAATTCTATTTTGGACTGTAGTCCAGTGTATGATTTCCTAGCAAGCCTCTCTTAATTAATCCTTCCATTAGTTGCACCAAGTGTATAAAATACAAATCAAAATTTCACACTTCTCATATGACTAACTGTAGATCTGTTATGCAAATAGATTCCTTCATTTCATGTGATTCTGACTCCCTCTAAACCATAAGGAAGCCTTACTGAGTTGTCAGCTTCTTCAGTGTTTGCCCCTTGATCCAAACTGAAAGAACCAGGTTTGCAGAGGATGGGAATGCATTACTAAAACAGACCCAAAGAACTGTCCTGGTAGTCAGTGTAGTAATTGCTTTCTTATCTTGGATAACATTTTCCCTTGTAAATAGTGGCACTTGAAAAATAAAACATTTCAGTCTTGGGGAAGCTTGAGATTCAAACAGGCTTTTTATGAATTGCTAGAAATTTTTTTTTTTTTTTTAGATAGGAAAAATAGGGGTAGACTATGGATTCTAAACACTCTTTCACACACATTTGAAAGAACAAAGCTGCCATATGTTTACATATAACAGTGGTTACTTTTTTTCCTGTGTTTCATTGTAAGCTTTCATTTCTGTTTTAAGTTTGATTGCAAGTGCTTGTTCAGATGAAGTATCCTTTATATACTTGAAATTCAGTTTATTAGACAAGATCTGATACTTCCTGTGTTAACTTAAAATGTCACAACACTCAACTTTTTGCACAACAGATTTGCGTCTTTCTTTATTCACATTTTCATTCAAAATACTACTTCTTGCAAACTGTTTTGCCTCAAAAATCACCTTCCTCAACAAGTATCCTTAATTTCATTAGGGCTTTATGCATGCCTGAATTCACTTACTGCATTCTGTGATGCATGAGATTGGGACTTTGTTGCTAATATCTGTGGTAACTACCTATTACAGTGGAAGAAAATGCCTCACATGAGAGACTATCCCACTCTCAATTTTTCTTTGTACTTGAGTTTTATTAGAAGCTTTCTTGTAAATGTTGAAAATTGAAATATATTACTGACAGAGTTTTTCTCTTACATAGTTTTAGCTAATCAGTACTTTTCACTGGGTTGTTAGGATGTGGACTATAACCAAACTGACAATATTAAGAAATGGATATCTAGTTTCATAGCATAATTTTAACTTAGTTGACTGTAATTTTGATATTAGATCTTGACAGACAATACAAGTAGGAGCCTCTATTCAAGATCTGAATAGACAGATTAGATTTTTTTTTCTGTGAAATTAAATCTAACATTTTTGTGTGTGTAAAATAGATACTGGGGAAAAGTGCCTGTAGGCATGTAGTGTTTCATTTGGGGTTTTTTATTTGAAAAGTTTCATTTGGAGAAAGATAAAGCTAGCAAGTCTACTCCAAAACTACTTCTGTTGGTTATGTCATCACTGTATAGCAACTGTCTTGAAAGCTGCATTAAAAGTGAATATAAAAATGTATTTTTAAACCTTGTAACACTGGCAACTGTGCAGCTATCATTCAGCTTTCTAGAAATGTTCAACAGATAATTATCTGGATATAGTGACAATGGAACTAGGAATAGGCTGAGATACAGGCAATTTAAACAGCAAAAGCCAGCACTGAGAACCTGAAGTTCAAGCTAGGAGATGCAGGGAGTGAGCATGATATTCTGGCTCAGTAGAAGATCTGTTAAAAACAGCACTCCTTTAAGCTGTCAGAATGTTATCTATTAACACTTTGAATACCCTGTTTTTCCATTTGGAAGGATGCAATAAATATCTTCTCAGAAAATAGGAAGTATAGAAATGCAAATAAAATTGATAGGCATAACCCCAAGCCATAAATCTTTTTAAGACTGATTCATAACCTATTAGAGGAGCAGGAGTAAACCTCTCTTTTAAAAGCTGCAGATCTTGAGACTTCTGGTCTCTATTACTCTGTTTAGCACCATTGCACTAAGGCAGGAGGTCTCAAACAAATCTGCAAAGGCTGGGAAATAGAGAAGCAGTGACTGTAAATGAGGGACAAGGGTAGTAAATGAGATCATGTGTCCAAAACAGCTCAACTGTCGCAGTGTCTTCCACCAAAAAAAGCCGGCTTTATAATACATAATCCTGAAAGTTTATACATATTCATTGAGAAAACTGTATATTAATCACAAACAAAACCCAAGTATTTTTTGGCAACTAGTCTTTCTTACCTGCTTCTTGTGCAGTTAATATTTACTCTTAAAAGTACATTTTTCTTGTGTTGCTTGGATAGCATCATTGAGAACATCCATGCTGTCATTGATTGAGGATATTTCCAGCCTTTTATTCCATTGGACAAGTGGCCAGCAATGGGTATCTAGTGAGAAGCAGAAGAAGGAAGCAAGAAAATAGTGATACACCTGAATACTTTTCAATACACAGTCTGTCAGCCAAGGGCAATGGTTGTATATTTATTAATTTTCAGACAACTTGTTGGGGGTTTTCTGTTTTTTCTTTTTGACAAATGTTTCCAGCTGCTTCTTGAACCCATATAATTTTTCTTTGTTCAGTAACCTGTTTCAGGCAGCTCTGCAACTTAGCAGCTCCTTATGTGAGGAAGTATCTCTGTTCTGAACTTGTGGAACTTAACAGCTTTCTAGTTTGACTTCATATTCCCATGTTTCTTATGCTGGAAAATTAAATGAGCAATCATTTCTTATTCACCACTTCTGTGTGATTTCTTATTTTATAGATCTTGGCCATAGCTTCTTCTCAGTCTCCTTTTTTTTTCCCACCTGGATAGATCTGATGAATCTTCTTGTTCCTCAGTGGCAGCCTTTTCATGCCTATGGCTGTCCTTGTCTCTCTTCTGTGTCTCTTCTAGTTCCACTGTATTGCTCCTAAGATGGAAAGCAAAGCTGTGCACAGCGGTTATGTGTTATTCTCACTGTGAATTTGTTCTGTGAGTAACTTGCTCTAAGCTACTTGCTCCATTTTTCCACATCATTTATCAATATGTTGGATGTCATGGGCCTGAGCATGAATCCACCAGCAACTTTCCTGTGCAAGCCAACCATTTATTTTTGACAGTGTTTTAATAACTTTTCATCAATTGACCACGTAAAGACCTGTGGGTTTTTAAAATATCATTGAGGCATCCTGTAATCAGTCTAACTTGGTTTTGTAAAGGTATCCAAGATCAACTAAGCTTGGCTCATTCACAGGATTGTCACCTCAGAAATATTGTGGAGATTTTCTCATTGTGATGTACCTGTAGAGAAAACTGTGGTGTCTGTTCTCCTGCAATATATAATGCTCATCCAAGTACATACTCATTTTCTTTATTGTAGTTTGTACTCCTTGAATCTTCTAACAGTACAAATGTCTGGCAGGTTGATCTGTAGTTCTCCATATCTCCTCTGAAATGTCCTTTGAAAGACAGCATTGTATTTGATACATTCCTTTTCTGCCATATTGAGGTGATATTAGGTGAGAGTACCTGCACTGTGATTTGACTTTAGATCTCTTGGGTGATTGTCTCTGATCCTGGTGTTTTCTTACTATTTATTTGACTCTCTAGTTTCCTGGCATTTCATGTGGAGGTAGATTCAGCATCATGTTGCCCATAAAGCAAGATTCTGGCCCAGGAGTCCACTGTTATCAACATGTGTTTAATGAGACCCTCACAGATGCTCTTCTCAGTCCGTGAGCATCAGTTGGCCTATACCTTGTTGGGTGCACTTTCTGTGCCTGCCAGTTTTGATGAAGGACAAATGCTAGTTTCTTTATCCTATAAGATTTCCCTCACTTTTGGAGGCAGGCTGCCTTAGTGTGGGGTTTACTTTGTCTGCTGGAGTTTGATCTTTGTATTTTCCACATCTGGATGCAACTTCAACTCTTTGAAGAATAGTTTCTTATTTCTAATATTTTCTCTTAACATGCTATTCGGCAGTGCTCACTTCCTCTGGTTGCTTTAAAGTTGTGTTTTATTAGCTAGCAGGCATGAGGAGTTTTTTTTTCCTACATGGTGTCTTTGAAGTGCCCCTGCATTTGAAAAAGGCTTTACCCTTTGGTGCTTACTTTCTGTTCCTTTTAGAAATCTTTTCTTAATATACCCTCCTATTTTGAGATTAAAATTATTTTCATAGATGTTTTTCAATCTTCCTTTGCTTTGCCAACAATGTTCATTTTATACCCCATTATGGTCATTGTTAAAATGTGTGTCCTTAGAAAGAATATCTTACAATCAAGTTTCCTGTACTGCTAAACTGGCTTTTTTTCATGTGAATCTCTGGCATGACTGCTTCATGGTACAAGTACATTGTGTAAAAATTATCACATCTTGGTGTGAGATTTGTGCAGTCTGCTGCAAGGAGATGACTAAAATGTCATTATTACTGTGCTTCTTTCCCTGGCACCTGTTGTTTAATCTCTCATGGTTACTGCATTTTCTCTCTTAATGGTCACTCTGGGACTTCTGGCAACTCTATTCACCACTGCTTAGACCTGAAGTTTCAGTCCACAGGATCATTTAATGCTCATTAACACTATTAGCTTGTTAATCTGATTTGTCTTTAAGCTTTCTATGGCATAGAGCATGTTTTTCCCCACTGGCATGACCATCTTATTTCTGTATTCTTTCTGCCTGGTATAGCATATATTCTATGTCCAATTATGTCAGTACTGTCCTACCAATTATGTTAGTTTATTATTTTAAAACAATATGTTCCAATGTATTACTTTTAGCCTTTGTTGTTTTGCATGTGTGCTTGGGTTTTCCATTTCCCTGCCTTCAGTTGGAATAGGCTTCTGTGATTATTAGTGTCCCCATTACCTGAGATTTCAAATTTCTGTGCTGCCTTTTCCTTGGGTTTCTGAAGATTGTGTGTCATTGCAAATTGCTTACTTTTCTTTAAGTATTTTTAAAGTATTATATTTCTTTAGGTGTTCTTTAAGTACCCCAGATATTTTATCAGAAAGTACTCTCTCATCCTTCTCAGGCCATTTGCTTTTTAATTTAAATGAGACCTACCCATCTCAGTAAGGTTCCCTTTATTCCAGGAGTTAGGGAAACTGAAGTTGTCTCAGGCACTGGAGATGTTTTCCACATTAGGGTTAAAATCTGCAGTGACTGAGAGAGCTGGGACTGTTCAGCTTGGGAAAAAAGGAATCCTGAGGGGGACACCTTATTGCCCTTTACAGTTACCTGAAAGGAGTATACTGATGTCATAATCCATAATAAACATTGAATAAAATAGTCCAAATAGGCATTTTATGATCTTGTGAAAGGTCCTCTCCTAGTTTAATGGCAAACCATTAATAATTGCTCTGTGGGAGTCTGACTTTTTTATTTGGTAACCAGTTTTGCATCTGCAGTCCTGGGTGATATACCATAGTTTGATTCCATTGGTGTAAGGCAGTCTTCTTATTTTAATTTCAACTATCAAGAAAATAAAATTTCCCTTCACAAGACATTATGATTTAAAATGCTTAACTAGCATTATTTTTTCAATGTTGTATTCCTTGGAGCATGTCAAAAAAGACTAGGAAATCCTAACAACACATGTTTATTCTTCTGTATCTGCGCTCTCAGCTGAAGGAGTCTCTTTTCTTGAAAATTCCCTTTTGAGTAGTGACAAAAAGTCAATATATGAGCACATATACATTTTCAGAAGAAGAATTAAAGATTATTTTTTACATGCTGCACATAAATTGTTCATGAATATTTTAGCCATTTCATAGCTATTTGAGCATCAGTATCAGTGCTCATCCTAACAGTGGACTACTTCACTCATGCAACATTTGGTATTTTTAAATCTCTTCTTCACAAGATAATGTCCTTTTTAATAAGAAATAGTCTTCTATTGAAGTCTAATGAATCTCAAAGCTCTTTCTGAATATTCAGTAACTTGGTTATAGCAGGATTATGTCATCACTAACACTGATATTTTAAGAGCTTAAAATAACTGCCTTGGAAATAACACTTGTGATTTTTTTTTTAATCTACTCATGTTACATGCAGCACCTACAGTCACTTATTACCTGTTAACAATTGTAGGCACTTTATTATCTGATTACTTTGATTCTGTAGAAATGCCAGTGCAGTGTGGGTTAGTCCAGCTGTATTTTTCCTCATACCTGAGCTACTTTGGGTCTCTGTATGCTGCATTGCACAGTGAGGTGTAAACAGGCTTTAATGAGCTGTCTTTCTGGAATGCACATCAAAGTCTAATTATTTAACCAACCATTTTCAGGTGCACTAAAATTATGGATGTAGGTGGAATTGTATCTTTCGTTGCTAAAATGTTGTGGGAAATATCTGCCTCCTAACAAAAACTGAAGGAGCCACAGAAGTCAGGGCACACTATGTGGGATACCAGCTGAGTAGGATAAAAGCAAGCTGTCTTTTGCAGCTGCGTTTAGGAGTCCCAGCCAGAAGGAAAATATTCCCTTTCACATATCCACTAGAAAGTAGAAATTGTTCAGAGCTTTTCTATGAGAATGATGCTGGACCAAATTCAACCCAACTGTAAGTCTCCACTTCCACGGGAAGCTGTGCTTGGCCAAGGGGCCCTATTCATGGGAATACTGTCCCTCTTTTACAAGTACCAAGCAAATAGAGTCCCAGAGATGGTGTCAATACAGTTGGAGGACAAGTAAACCACTGTATTGATTTTGACAGCAATCCAAAGTAATATCTCTCTACTGTTAGCAGAAACCTTATAGCTTGGAAGGGAACTCATTGAAATAGTGGCTTAGGAAAAGCAGGCAGCTAAATTAGGGGAAGTCTGATTGCAGTGTTGGCTCAGTTTGGTTATCCATAGAAGTAAATCCTACTAAAAGTCTAGAATAAATTATTTTACTGTTTAACAGAGGAATAGTGGGACTGTATATTTGGTAAGAAGACATTGGCATATATTTCTCTTCCTATATTGTATTCATGGATCATCTGGACATATGTTGTTCCACAGCTGGGTTTTACCAGGTTTGAAACTACAGGGCTGGTTGGCAGGTGGAGTGCTGTGTTTGGATTGGGAATACCTGGTGTGTTCTTGGAATGACACTTCCACTAATTTCAATAGTACTTTTTTTCCCAGCATCCAAAAGGAAATTAACTGGACCATGTTCTAGGAGAGTAGTCTTTCTGAAAAATGTTTGGGGAGACAATCTCCTTTGGCTGTTGGAATGGTGTTGATAGGTTCTCAGCTTGTATGTGTTTGTATGTGCATTTATGAGCCATTGGTCTCCAGAGTAAACTAGATAATCTCTCTCTGCTCATGATTGCCTCTGTGAATCAACAAAAATGCAGGAATTAGATGCTGTAGAATTTAACTCATTACATGTGTTTTACTGGTGGTTTAATATCTTTCTTTATCTTTTTTTTTCCCATCCTTGATAGAGAGGAATACTCATTGACTCCTCAAGAGACATTTTGTCACTTTAATATTTAATAAAAATTGTGATTATGTCCACCAGGGTGCAGCCTTTCCCAAAAAAAAAAATAAACCATGGTGGTCAGTAAGTGTTCAGTGCACCACCTGTTTCTTGGAAACCAAATGAATTTATTTGTCTATCTTATAAGATCATGTTATCCACTTCAGGAGAAATGGAGGAAAAAAAGGTGGCTGTATGTATTAAAATTGTAAATATCCTGAATAGCTATGAAATTATTGTCCATTTTATAAATTATTTATAAGACTAAATGCAGCTGATTTTGTTGTGGTTGGAGTTGTTTGGATCTGTTTTGTTTTTATTGAGGCTCAACAGCTGTCATCAGGAAATGAAGATGTGACTATTTAATTCTTTTAAAAATTAAAGTCCATGACTGCTGCTTCTGGTACCATCCACATTAGTTAAAACAACTCCTTTCAAGTTGAAGCTTTCCCAGTTGTGGAGGAGGAGGATTAAGTAACTTTTGCTCTGGGAGACAGAATACACACAAATCCCTAGAAAACTTCAATTATTTTTTCCTCCATCTCTATCCTCTGCCTCCCAGCTGCTGCCACCCCAGGGCTGCCAGAGATGACAGTCTCTGAGCCAGCAGAAGTAGTGGGCAGAGCAGAAGGCTGCTCCTGAAGCCAGAGGGCTCTGTGTATGCAGCAGCACTGGCTGCTTCCCACGTGACTCACTGGCTTTGCAAACCAAGGAGCAGTGCCCTGCACTAAAGCAGCATCCATTTAACATTGAGTGCACTGAGCTAGTCTTTTCCTTATGCTATGTTACTACAAGAATAGGTTGCCATGGCACTTCAAAATCTCTTTGCATTGCAGCACACTGGCCTGAATTCAGCGTTGACCTCTCTCAGAGCAGGGGCGTCCTGGGGTCCTTGCCCACCAGATTCTGTTACTTGGCTTCTTGTGATTACCCACCCTTTGTATCTTGTGTATCTTATGTTGTTAACTGTTGCCTGTTACATTTCTTTATTTCTCTGTGCTGTGCAAATGTAAGAATTCTGATAGCAGTATGTACTCGAGGGCCTCATGGTACTACCTCATAGTCATCTTTATACTCAGGCCAACTGAAAAGCTAATGGGATTTCAAAGTTTCAATCTTTCATCATCCCCAGCTTGTTCAGAGTAAACAGGAAAGAATTTGCGGAGGGACAGAGTAGTAAAAGTTGTACAAAACTGAAAAGCTTGAAATAACAGTATTTTTTTCCTCTTGTTCCAGGTTATGCATTAGATCCCTCTGTAGATAACCCTGAAGCTGCTACCAAATATATTGGTTCTGTAGAAGAAGCTGAAAAAAATCAAGGTAGTTAATTCAGAATCTTGTATAAATTACTTGCATCTTTAAATTGTTTTCATTGCTTCTTTACTAATGGGTATTAGCAAAGGAAGGTATTATGTGAGACTTACCCATGTCCAAGAACACAATAAAGAAGAAATGTTTTGCAATTTTGATGCAGAGGGGGAAGAGAGATATTGGAGTGTTTTGTTTTCTTGAAGTAGCAAATGATTCAGGTTGTCATGACAAATTTCAGAATAGGATTTGTAATGTGCCGTTGCATGAATACAATTTATCAGTACTATTTGAAACAGCTTTTTGATTCTCTTAAATTCTGTCTAAGCTAACATTGTCATGTGTCTGCATTAGGATAGCTGTCTGTTGAGCTAATCACCAAAGCTGCTCCTCAGGAGCAAACTGATCACTCTGTGTGCAACCTCTGGCACTCCTGTTGGGGGCTGCATGTTATCTCTGCTTAGCAAAGTTAAGCTCTTTGGGTTATTTGGAAAAGAAAAACCACTGGAAGGTTGCCAAATGGTAACAACACAGCGTGCCACTGGGGGGATTGATACCAGAGGCATGGGCTTTGTAATTAATACTTTGATACAAGATATTTAACACTCAAAGGGACTCGTTTGCATTGGAAAACTGTACCTGTGTAAATGTCATGGTTATGCTTTCCTTTGCATGTCTTTTTCAAATATCCTATTCACAAGGGTATACAAAGGATCTTTATTTCTGTGTCCTTTTCCTCAGAATATATCCAAGCTTATTTCAGTCTTTCCTTCCAAAGAAGGAAATAACTAAGATTAAACCATTTAAAAAAACCCTTTTCATAATGGAATTTCATACTTCATTTTAAGAAAACCCTTGATTAATGTGATTCCTTCTGATCACCACTTAACTTTTTACATTGCCTATTTTCCCCTTGTTTGTGTAAAGCTTCTTTTGTCTCTTTTGTACTAGATGAATATTACTGCTGCTGCAGAAAAACATTTTTTGGAAATTGAACATAATTGTATATACAAGCTTGGAAAACTTAAAATATGTTAAAATAATTACCTACAGGGTTTTTCCCCTCCCATATCCATATTGTATAGTGGTTTTGACACATTAAATTCTGTGCAATATTTGTGAAAAGCTAGTATTTCTATGAAAGAAGGATGATAGTGTTTGGAGGGAGATGACTATCAATAGTGACAGACTTTTTAAGAGGGCCTGTAACAATAGGACAAGGGTAATGATTTTAAGCTAAAAGAGGACAGATTCAGACTAAGTCATAAGGAAGAAATTTTTTACAATGTGGTTGGTGAAACACTAGAACAAGTTGCCCAGACAGGTAGTGGATGCCTCATCCCTCGAAACATTCAAGTTCAGGTTGGACAGGGCTCTGAGCAACCTGATCTTATTGAGGATTTTGCTGCTTATTGCGAGGTGGTTGGAGTAGGTGACCATTAAAGGTCACTTTCAACCCAAACCATTCTATAATTCTATTATTTTTTTCTAAATTAAAATACACAGTTGGGGTTGGGGTTTGGGGGCACTTGTCTTATTTTCATTTTGGGGCTGTTTTTTTTCAAACTGAGAGGATTCAGAGGGATCAGAAGCCAGGAAGACTCTACTTTCAAAGACTACACTGTTTAAATCATGAAAATTGATGTATTCATGCAGTCTGCAGACTTACTGTTAAAAATTTATGGTACATGCCTGGTTAAATATTCTAACTAGCAAGGATACACAGTTAAAGTGTTACTCTGTTACTGCACATAGTTAGCGGTGTTCATAGCTGGAGAAGTGAGCAATGCTTTGGCCAATTTTGATCAAATACTTTTTCCATGTTGTCCTTTATATTGAAAGGAGCAGTGGTGGTGGCTTTTTCTTCTAAACTGACTATGGTGTAACCTCTGATGTATTCTCTGTTAGCAGTTAGTCAGTGTGTTGTTTCCTTCTTCAGGTTTAACAGTGTTTGAAACAGGACAGAGGAAAATTGAAAAGAGGAAGAAATTCAAGGAGAATGATGCATCTAATATTGATGGGTTTCTGGGACCATGGGCGAAGTATGTTGATGAAAAAGAAGTAGCCAAACCATCAGAAGTAAGTCCTGCTTTAACAAAATGGATACAAATTGTCAGTACATGGCAGTGGTTTCAACAGAGATCCAGCTGCACTAGTACTTGTCCAAGCAGACCCATGCTATGCCTTGGGGTAATTAGAAACATTTTGGGTGACATATCCAAATAAAATGTTCCAGATATTCTGCATTCAATTATTTGGAACACTTATTGGAAATAAAATTAATTCAATCTGTGTGTAGAGTCTGATTAAAAGAAACAGCTTTGGGGGGAAAAAAAGTTAAAATACAACTTTTTTTGAAAGCAAATGGCAAATGAAAACCCCCAATATCACACACACAAATGCACACACCCTGAACCGTCCAGCCAACAGATATCCTTCTTGTCCAGTCAGTGCTTGGTTTTAGTCTGTGACTAAAAATATATTTGTTCTTTTCAGTGTACATAGCCTTCCAGGCCTTTATGGTTTTGATAGGGGTATTCTCTTTATTGATGCTTAGAAATATTTCTAATCTTGTTTAGCAAATAAATATCTTCTTAATAGTGAGTAAACAATAGTGCAGTTCTGGATTTTGTGATGTGATTCTGAATGCTGACTTTTTAAGAGATCATGTTTTATTTTTTTCCAGGAAGAGCAGAAGGAGTTGGATGAAATAACAGCTAAGAGGCAGAAGAGAGGAAAACTAGAAGATGATAAACCTGGAGAGGAGAAGACTATATTACATGGTAATGGCATCTTCCTGGCTGTTCTCATTTTCTAGCTCGCTGTGTTTTCTTGCCTGCTGTGTTAATTAGTGAGGATGGCAGACAGCCTCAGCACGTTGATGTTTCTGTATTGGAGATAACAGCACTCACAGGCAAAAGCATAAAGGACAGGGAAAGATATAAACTTGGACTAATTCCACTTCGTACTGTGAAGAGCAGTGTGGAAATATAATTTTTCAGGGTATTGGCTTTATTTATTTATTTTCAGTGTTACTAGATGCACGTATCTCTTTTCTGTTTCACAGAGCAAACATTTTGAAGTTATGGGTTTGGCTTAGTTTCAGCTTCAGAATTATTGTAGTTTTATGTGTCAGTATTTTCATCAGCAGGTAGTGCTCTGAGTTATGGTTTATGAACAATTTAGAAAATCACTTGGACTTTACACTTCCTCAATTTTTAATGTAAATGTTCTTGCTGTCATATTATGAATAATTGTGTATCAATTAATTACCCTAGAGAAGCCTGTAGTATGTGTTACCTTCAAAGAAAATGGTTTGGTGATTAAGTAGAATTCAGTAATTTTTTGAAGCTCTTACTTCAACTGTGTGCATACAAAACAGCCCTTGGTGTGGCTAGTTTGGTAGACAGGGTCTCCCTTTTTGTGCCAGTTTCTACAGCCAGGCTCACACACAGGAGCTGTGAGCATCCTTTCTAATGTGCATTGAGGAAGAAGTGACTGTGAGAAAAGCATTGCTGGCATTAGAACATTGTTCTGTTTATGTGTTGTAGATCATGATGGAATTTATAGCAGTGAACATAACAAACATGAAATTTTAGCCACTGAGCCTCCTACGGGCTGATTATTTTGTATCCAACTTTGCATGCTCTCTACCTGAAATTTCACAGTGAAAGACCTTGCCTATAAACTGTGATCTCACATGCAAACATTCCAGAAATACTCCATTTTGAAGATGTGTGTATGCATAGATACTGTGCAAGAGTACAACCAAAACTCCATAACATTCCAGTAACTGAGAAATGAATTTAATCAGTGCACAGTTTATTGTCATGACTACCCAACATACGTCTACTCTGAAATAATCCATTTCCTGCACAATGCATCCCTGTGTTTCTGACTGTCCAATCACTTCTTAATTCTAGCTAAAGAGCAGTTGCTGGCTGCTGCTGACCAATATTGGTTCATGCTGGCCAAATGAATCTTTTTTTCCTTGATTTGTAATTCTGTTGACATGACTGACCCTGCACAGAGTTGGCCAGAATGTGAGTTGCAAGCAAATGTCAGGATTAGAGTTGCACGGTTTAATCTATGGAGCGTTAGTGTAAGCGAAGTCTTTTTGGTCAGGGGAACTCTCTTGCTGTTTGATGATGAGTAAAATAGGTAAGAGAAAGATTGTCTTCATGTTTGGATTGTAAGGTTCCAAGCAGACTTTGCTGAATTGACATAATTTGAGTATAACTGATGTCAAATAAGATTCTCCATCTGTATGAGGAAGCTGGTTTTTCTTATACCCCCTCTCTCACATCTTGCTCTATAGCAGAGCAGCTATGTTGAGAAAACTCTAATTGTGTGAGTTATTAAGCCTTTCAAAGATTATAACCTCTTAAAATATGGATTCTCAGAATTCTCTGTTTACCTTTTCAGTTAAAGAAATGTATGACTATCAGGGGAGATCTTATCTTCATGTCCCTCAAGATGTTGGGGTTAATCTCCGTTCTACAGTACCACCTGAGAAGTGCTATCTTCCAAAGAAACAAATCCATGTGTGGTCTGGGCATACAAAGGTAGGAGTCTTTGTGAGCATAGAGCATAACAACCCATTTAATTTGTGGTCTGCAGCTAGTAATTTCTATAAAACTGAAAAGTCAGTAGAAGGAAAGAGTATTTTCCTCTTTACCATACTCTGCATGTAATTAGTTGAGTAACATGCTCAAGGTGTTTGCCTGTTCCATTGCAGTTGTCTAGCTGCATATACTTTTTGACTTCCTACCTTAAAGGGTAAAGTATTATTCAGTGACTTTGGGAGGATTTGAAGTTATTTCTGAAACTACAATGTGAATGACAATAAAGCTGATTCTAGAGATTCCTAAGAAAGTTTGGGGTTTGAGGGGTTTTTGTACTAAAAGTACTTAAGGGCTATTTCGTATCAAACTTGGGTGAAGTTACATAGGTTTGGTGATTACAGGTTTCCCAAATATAGCTAATACCTTTGAGAGGTGTGTCTTGGTAAGGGTTTTCTTTGATGCTGCTTAAAATCCACAGTGAAGAAACTCCTAGATTATCCACTTACTATTAACTTATGTTCTTATTTACAGGGTGTCAGTGCAGTCAGATTGTTTCCTTTGTCTGGGCATATAATGTTGTCTTGCTCTATGGACTGCAAAATTAAGGTGAGTTATTTTTCTGTTTTCATGAACACATTTTATATCATCCTGGAATATAGACTGTGCATTTTAGGATACATAAACATACTTCTACCAAATACCTTTCGTCTGTGTTAGAATAATGTTAGTTGTTTTTAATAGCATTTAGAAGGTCACAAGTTTCTCACATTATTGCCTTTGTCGTTGTATTAATTTATTTTCTGTGAAGCCTAGTTTTACAACTAACAATAGGTCTCTGCTGAAATCTTTTACTGAAACATTTGTGGTGTGAACTAATCTCACTTCAGTCCAACATATATCAACAGAAAGCTGATGTTTTGGGGTTTTTGGGGTTTTTTTAGTAGCAAAACTTTAAGTCATTAGTTGGAATATAGTATGGGAGTTTTAGTTATTCTAAGGGAATTTTGCTGACAGGAAGATGACAGCATTCTAGTGAATTTCTGGATAGATTGTGATTAGTCAGTACATGGTATATGTTTGTAATTAATTTGTTAAAAGATGTTTGACATATGTTGGCACTTAATTTCAGCATCATTGTTGTTTAACAATTGACATATTTCCCCCCATCCTTTTTTTCCTAGCTATGGGAAGTATATGGTGATCGAAGATGTCTACGAACATTTATTGGTAATTGATTTTTTTAAACTCATTTATGTCTGAAACAACTTCCTGGAAGAATGTGGTTTAGGTTAGCTTATTAAGTTGTCAGAGAGGACTTGTGTGCATCCAAGCCCATGGCTGTTTGGAATGATCTTGGCAGTAAGGACTGAAAAACATGCATGTTTTGTTAAGAACTTTGTCATTATTCCAAGCAATTTAATGTTGATGTGTAACACCTTACAACCCTTAAAACAAGACATTAGTGTCCTACAGTCATGAATACTTTATGCAAGACTTCTTTTCTAAGGCAAAATTTTGACATGAAGTTGCCCCATCTTCATGTTGAAAACAGCAACCCTCTGTATTTGACTGGTGAGGGTGTCTCATGTCTGATCCCTCCTTAAATAGGTCATTCCATCTGTGCTGAGTTTTTAGTGCAAAAGCATGGGAAATCTTTTTTAGGTTCAGGTGCAGTCTTTGTTCATGTAACAGGTGCTTTTTAAAGCAGATATCTGAGAGAGAGAGAGAAATACAAACTTCTTAGCAACCTTGAATGCAGAACAAAAGTAGCTGATTTTCCTATTGAAATAGGAACATTTCTAGAACACTGAGTGAATATATGTTGAGTAACAAGAAAGAAGTCTTTTTTCACCTATTATTTCTGATGACAGCAGTGTGGCAAAGATGATGGCTCAAAAAAGGTTCTCTCTCAATAGACTGCTCTTTTTGAATAGTGACTGTTTTTCTCAAAAGATTCTTATTATCAACCAGATTTGCCTACCATTTTGCTATATTTCAATTACTGTGTCAATATTTAAACTAAAAAAAACTGCAAGTCTGATGTGGTGGTCACATAAACATATTGAGGCTGAGGGGTAACAAGATTAACATCAGATGAAAGCATTCCTAATTTTCTGATCTAATATTTCCCATATTTTGTGCCTGCTTTCTAATTTTAAATGTTTCTACATTAGATTAGCCTCATGTAGTGTTTGTCTCTCCTCTTTTTCAATAGATGTTGCCATTTATTAGAGTAGTTTAAATTTCTTCTGAAGTTCTGCTTGTGTATCAATTTATACAAGTTTATACTTGTTTATCAAGTTGTTTCTGTGCAGTGCTTTTGTTTCTCTCTCCAGTATTTTAGAGGTGTGAGGGTGTTATGATGTTTTATTCTCACTATTCTTTAGGAGTTACTTTTTCTTTCTCACTTGAATTATTCTTTACTACTTCTCATTAAGAACTTCAATAAGTGATTTTCTTCATCTCTTTGCATTGTTAGAGCCTTTGAGTAATATGAATTTGTTTTTTTTTAATTAATTCTAAGTATGAATGGAGGGAAGTCTACTACTGCATTTTTTCCTCTTTTGTAGGACACAGTAAAGCTGTCCGAGACATCTGTTTTAACAATGCAGGCACTCAGTTCCTTAGTGCTGCATATGACCGCTATCTAAAACTCTGGGACACTGAAACAGGTAGGCTTCTGTTTGTAGGTGCTGCTGTTTGGCACTGGTTTCAATTAATAGTGACTGCAAAGATATCTCAGCATTCAGGTTTTTTCCAGTTGTCCTTCATATTGTCTTGTAGTTCACTGTTTAGGCTTTCATTGCAGGATAATTTGTCTTTTTTCACATGTTTTGTTGTTATCTGCAATGGTGCAGCTGACACTACCTGTATTTCATATAGCTTTGAATTTGAGAAGTTTGATAGTTGCTTGTAATGCTAGAACAATTTTTAGCAAAAAGACATCTTGTCAAATTGCATGTTTACATTTACAGGCATGAAATTACTCTTTACACCTAATTACACTTAATTTAGAAAAATTATTTCACTTGGTCTTTTGCTTAACCTTAAGAGCACTCCAAATAAGAACGGGTGGTGACCTGCTGGTATAGAGAGTTGAAGGATAGGTCTGAGGCTCTCATGCCTGGGAGATGCTCTGTAACATTCTGCCACAAATAGTTTGTTAAAAAAAATACAGGATAGATTTTGTTTGTTTAATAGTTTGTTTAAAAAAATACAGGATAGATTTTGTCAGTATTCTTTTAAACCTGGGTCTCTTCCTAAGACAGAAAGTTCCCATGTTTGAAAAAGTTGTTAGCTTTCTGGGTTAACAGAAATCTAATCTTATACAGGCAGAAAGGTGTAAGTCTAATTCTCCAGTGTTGAGTCTGAACTTGAGTCTGAGCTCAGTTCTTTAGACAAAGCTTTTGGATTAACACGTCTCCTGTAAGTTACAGATGAGGAGTTATGAGGGTATTTGTGGCTGAAGCTAAGAGGGGAGGTCAGGGCTTTATTTTGCAATTGGATTACTGTTAACCTTTTCTGAGATTAGTCTTGAATTCTTGCCCACATTTGTATCTCTTGTTGAGAAGTCCTCTGATCCTAAGGAGATACGTTTTGCAAAAACAGTGGTCAGCTTGTGATATCCTTGTGAACCTGTCCTTATGCTCTGTTATGTCCTGGTGGCATACAGGGTACCAAGCAGTTGTGTTGTTTGGGAAGCTGTAACAAACTTACAGAGCAGTTTGTGTGTGTGCATGTTTATGCAGGTGCATGCATACAAATGTGAAAGATGGTCTAATCAAAGAGCAGGGCAAATTCTGCCCTTTAATTCTCTCAAGGACGTTAAAAGAAGTGTTGTCTGCTCTTAGTAAAGTGTTTTTTTCAGTATCTGCAAACAACCAATCAGCCCACAGCACTTCCAACCTGATACACTATAAATGGGTTTTCTGTTGCAGGGCAATGTATTTCAAGATTCACCAACAGGAAGGTTCCTTATTGTGTCAAGTTCAATCCTGATGAAGATAAACAAAATCTCTTTGTTGCAGGGATGTCAGATAAGAAAATTGTACAGGTATGTCTATTCAATATTTAATTCTCTAAGAGTACTGGTATTTAGTAAAAACCAGGTTCTTATTCTGACTTTTTTAATTGTAGTGGGATATTCGAAGTGGTGAGATTGTGCAGGAATACGATAGGCATTTGGGAGCTGTCAACACCATTGTGTTTGTGGATGAAAATAGAAGGTTTGTGAGTACATCTGATGACAAGAGTTTAAGAGTCTGGGAATGGTAAGTCTAAAATTTTGAATTTTACCTTAAAGTATATTGTGAGCAAACTGAGAAGAGAGTTCATTTTTAGAAGTACACATAGCACGTAGGCCACTGGAGTGTACTGAGTTCTAGCTAGCTCAGGAAAAGCTTCAAAAGACTGTTCTGACTTAATGCTTGAGACACTTCATTGATTTCCTCTTCCCTAAAGAAAACATAAGACAACCCTATCAGTCTGAAGCACACTGCTCTCTGTTAGTGGTCTCTGCTCTCTCCCCTTTCCCCAAGGGCGTATTAGTCTTTAAATTAACTCTTAAAGCAATGTCTGCTCTATTGCAATTAGTGTGTGTTGGTTTTGAATGCTTTGAACTTGGATGTCCATAGTATTATATGATACTTGGCCCATGTTTGAAGTAACTAGTTTAGTGTAGCTTTATTCTGGTTTTCTGTTAGTTTTCTATTAGGCTTTTTGGTAATAATTGGTACACACAGTAAGAGTACAATAGATGACAGAAAAGGGAGAGTCTGTCCAAGAAAAAATAATACAAAATATTTGAAATGGCTTCCAGTTTTTAACATTTAACCTGCAGAGAAAACAGATCACTCCTATCTGAAATGTTTTTCACAAAGTTCTAGATACTAAGATCTTGAACTTAGAACTTCTAAGATTTCTTTAGGATTTGAGAATTTATTTTTGAAATAATCAGTCCCATATCTTGAGGTATTCATTTCCTTTTGCTGTTCACACATGCAAAACTGTTGCATAATGCAGAATCCTGTTCGACAGTTCTGTGACTAATCAGTTTCTTCCTAGCTGCTTGCTTTTTTTTTCCTGTAGCTTAGACAAGAGACTCCAGTCTGTGGTATTGGAATGTTCCCCAGTCAGGCAGCTAAATCCTCAGCTTGTCTGTGATCGTCTGCAATCATTGCCAGTAGCAGTAGGAATGACCAAAGTCTGGGAACCCAGGCTGAGGCTAGACATAAAATGCTGTCACCATATGCTGCTCCAAGAAAGCCTCTGTTCAGTACTTCATAAGCAGACCCGTTGATTTACTGAGCTCCTTAAGGAAAAATCTTTACAATACCATGTCTGCTAAGGAATGTCTCCTCTTTGTTGAGTGGGAGGATGATCTCGCTTGCACAAATCTGTTATTTCCTTGAGATTGGATTGCCCTTGTTTTATGAGCTTTGTGTAATGGCTCAAATAAATAGTGAAGTGGGTGGATTTAGTCAGTCTGTGGAGAAAAGCAGGAAAGGCAAAAAGGTTCTGGTATGGGAACATCACAACCTGATTGTTCCAGTAGCAGTTTTTTTCTTCTGAGGAAAAAAACATGTAATAGTGTTTTGTACACTGAAGAAAGGGCTCCCTTGTTGAAATGATAGGAAACTCGACTCTATGCAATATTCTGTAATGCAGTTGTTGGAGAATTCTTTGGTTTTATAAAGAGCAAGTGTAAGGCCATCTTCCTGGGCATGACTTGTAAACCTTTCCCCACAACCTACCATGATATATGCTAATTGGTCTGTAAGCATGTTTCTGTAATTTCAAGACTCAAATCTTTAAAATGCCTTACAACTAAGTTAACACATTTGTTATGAATGATTTTGGAGTTCAGAAATGACCTTGGCAAATTATTTCTCAAATCCTTTTCCTAAGTTGGTAAGAAAAATTATTTGCTACTTAGCAGTGATTTGGTTGCTGCACCTTTTGGCACTTTTCTTCAGTATGTTCTTCAGCACAATGTTTCTTCAGTATCCTACAGAAAATAAGTGGAAGTAACTATGACCTGAGTATGGCCTTAAAAGCTAGTAATTAGAAGTTAGTCTAATTGCTTCATTTCAATTGTCTAGAGGAATTCTGTAGTGTTTTGTAAACACTTTGACTTGGCCAGAGATGGTGTCAAGGTTTGACACTGGCACAAGGCCAAATGCCCCCATGAAAATACACTTTCTCTGCTGTCTGCTGTGAGATTTTGACCAGGAACAAACAAAACAGGCTCTCACTTGAAAAAAAGAAAAGTTTATTAACTAAACTACAAAAACAATTACTAAACTACACACAAAAGAAAAAGAAAACACAAGGAAAATGAAAACCTCACAAAAACACTCTCCTCCTCCTCCCCCCTAAATTTCCAATACAATACATCTTCCAAAATCACCAATTCTGGGTCCAGCACCACCCTTTAGAATGCTCAACTTTCAGTTCCTCAAGAGGAGAGGGAGTCCTTCCACGTGTCGTGGTGGCCTTTTCCGTCCTTGTTCCGGTGCTCTCACTGCCGAACAAGAATCAGGGCTGCTTCCAGGGTTGTCTTTTTAAGGACGCTTTGTCCAGTTCCAGAAAAGCACAGTCTTTCACCTTTGGGTCATCTGTGGCCCCCATATTTTATATACCCCCTGGGGCCGAGGGGTACCCACACTGAATCTTCTTTGGCTCTGGGACATTTCTCCCCCTGGACTCAGTCTCTGTATCACACGGAAACATGGCTCTGTCCATGGCTACACAAAAGAGTCCAGCATAAAATGCCACTCCATCTTCTCCATTTTTTCCAACATCTCTCTCTCTCTCTCTCTGGTCCAGACCTTCATCACTTGTCTAGGAAGGGTTAATGTTCTGTAAGGTTTTCATTGTCCCAGAAGGGTTAAAAACTCCTCCTGGCTGCACACCCCCCCATCTCCTCAGCCGGGCTGCCTGCTGCCAGCACACATTTACTAAATTTCAATGTAACAGCCACAAACACAGGCTGCACTCTCTGTCTGTCTGTCTCCAAGGTGGGGGAACAGGCTGCCCATTGCTTCCCGGCATTTCTTTACTTCTTCCTTCCACCCTTGGGGGGGGCCAGGCCTACCTCTCCCGGGCCGGGCCGCATGGCTCCTCCCCTCCCCCTGCCCAGCCAGCTACTGGGCTGGGGGAGAGACCCAACTCCTTCCCGCCGGAAATCCAAAGAGAAACTGCCAGGGGGAGAGCCCTGCTTTTACCCTGTGTTCTCAGAGGTGGATCCAATGCCCAGTGGTTGGGCCAGATGGCAATATTCAAATCTGAGCACCCATTGGCCCTATCCACAGCATCCCAGAAATCCTGTTTCCGGGTCAAACCATGACAGATGGGTAATGGGATGGCATGTCTGACTTTAGAGTGAGGAACTCCTGAGAACTTAAATCTCCTTTCCCAAGAATCCATCCTGTGCAAAGATTTCATGGGGCTATGCATAGAATTGCAGTTGGTTAGTTGCTGAAAGTTCAGATTTCAAGTATAGTACACACTCTTGTAGATTACATAGTTTATTTAGGAGTATTAATGGAAGTACTTGAAAATTTGCCTGCTTTTGCATTTCATGTGATTGAGATGTTAAAGTTGGCGTGGGTATCGTATACTGTGTTCTCTCTTCTATAAATGCAAAATATTATTTTGTCTTTGCCTTGTATGTATCTGATCCTGCTTGGGTAAGCACTGAAATGATGTGAGCATTTAACTTTGGAGGCTGTTAGTTCTTATTACCTCCGGGTCAGCCAGCAAAGCAAGAACTGTGCAGTGGCAATGAAGTTATTATGCTGACAGGTTTTGGAGGCTTGTCATCTCTGTAAGTGCCCCTCAGTGGGTCTTTTCACCATGACTCCTGGTAGAGATAATGCAGTCTCCTGAGGGACATCTTCACTATGTGTAGGTCCCAAAACTGGATTGGGTTGTACTGAGGGTTTGGGTTGGCTTGCTTCTTTTCCTTCTTTTCTTAAAAAGATTTTTCTGTCTCTTGCCTGGGGAAGAAGTTGTATCAAAACCCAAGAGTAAAACACTTCTAAATCTTGGCTAGCAGATAGAATTTCTGATATTTAAAAGTTGTTGGCCTTTGAAATGCTATGAAGTAGGGAAAGGACTTTAAAATATTTAAATTTTAAATATTTGTCACAAAAAACAAACATGTCACCTGAGTTTTGAGGTTGGACAACCATGATAGCATCTGTGTTGGTAATTTATTTAAGGGAGCAAGCTGACATTACTTATTTAGCAATTTCACTGGAAGCAAATGTGAAACACAAATGCATCTCTTTATTCTGCCTAATAATTTAATGCAGCATATCCTGCTGCTGTCCTAAGTGTGCCTCGTAGGTATCAACATAAAGCAGAGCTGTTGTGAATAAATTCTAGCAGGTGAGCCTGCCTTCATTTGTAAAAGGAGAAGCAAAACAACCGATGCTGCATTTAAATTTCTGACTGCAGAGCAATTCAGTATTGGAGATGCATCTTCTGTGATGAGACTTTAGCGGGGCTTCCAGTGGGATTGGCTTTACCAGAAGGTTGTTGGTCTGCAGGAGTGCTGGGTGGTGGGAGTGGATCAGGGCCTGGCCTTGCTGCAGCAATAACCTGATGTCCTGTTGCAAGTGGAGTTGGAAATGGTTTGGGGAGGGTGTGGCACAGGGGCTGCACTTCCTGTGCTGTTGTGTGGATCAGCCTCAGAGATGATGTGGAATCTTCACAGATTTGCTGCCCAGTGGCCATCTTAGGTCTGTCTGTTTGCAAGCTGGTTATCCCTGGCCTAAAGTGCATGCTTTTATCCATGGAGTGTACTAAGTGGGTTGCCCGTCTTATTCTGAGGAGTAAATGATTTTAACTCACAGGAGCATTTCTGTCCCTTCCTGACCACAGAGCAGCTTCTCACCCTGCTGCCCCTGTGTGTTGCTTAACTAGAGATGAGGGAAATAACTTCCTGCACAATAAAGCAGAATGCTAATTACCTTGCTAATGCCAGCTGTATTGCCATCCAGCAAGGCTGGGGCAGCTGGGACAGGCAGCCACCCATGCTCTCTGCTCCCCGAGTGTCCCAGCAGCCCTTCTGCTCTGTCAGTTACACAATGGAGTCATAAACATCCCCTTTGTATTAATTCATGTTGCTACAGAACATTTTGCATGTGCTTTCTGCAGAATACATTAATCAAATCTGTTTTCTGCTGGAGGTTTCTTTTGCTTAATGAGAATGCCATGTACATGCCTTCCCTTTTTTCCAGTCTTCCAGTGCAGGGTAGGAGGAATACTGTGAATATGCACAAGCCGTTAGTAATTCAATTTATATAGTCAAAACCAAAGGGCAGTTCTGTGAAGTAAGGCTTAGACTGTCCTTGTTTTTACCCTAGGCCTTTGTACAGGACAGTGTATGTTAAGAACATGCACTGGCACAGTCTTTATGCATTTGAGCTGGGAGTTGTGTTCATTTCAGCTGTGAATATTTGGAATTTGGTTGGCATCCCATTTGGGGAGGTCAGGAGGAAAAGGGCATGTCAAAGAGATGAGAGTCCTTTTTTCTGTTCCTTTAAAATAATGTTTAAAAAGAGGAATTTAAAAGAGACAGAAGTATTGATTTAAAACAAAACTCAAGTCAGTAAGATGTTCCAGTAAGATCCATGTCAGTATGTTCTTGCTATCTAAATAGGAACTTTGTAAGAGCTGCAGTTATACTGGAGGCAATAAAGGAACTTGTGCAATAATTTTGCTCTTAACAATTAGAATTATTACTCTAATTTAGACTCTGGCTCATTTTACTGGAGTAAATTCACACTCTGAGATTACACTTTAGATGGCTCTGCATCTGGAGCTCTTGGGTGAACATTCATAAAATTTTTGAGATTTTTCCATATTCTTCCTTTGGATGCCACCATACATTCTCCATGGTTCAGTTGCCACATAAATCAGCTGACTTGAAGCAGCTCTTTGGAACATCTCCATGTCTTCATAAAGCACATACTTCTTCCTTTTGCAGGGACATTCCTGTAGACTTCAAGTACATAGCTGAGCCAAGTATGCATTCCATGCCAGCCGTGACTTTGTCTCCAAATGGTAGGTTAACACTTTACTGCCTTCTTAGACCTTATTTACATAGGCACCCCTTACTGATTATTATCTCTGTGATGTTGCTGTGTTGCATCCTCCTTTCACCTCAGACTAACCCTTCCCCAGTCACTCTGTGCACTTAATCCAAGATTGGATTGAATCATGTTTTGATTTAAAATTCTAAAGAACAAGTATGTCAAAATGAGGGTTTATATCAGGGTAACTGTGTCAGTTTAAAATCAGGCCTTCATCCAGATGAGGCAAAAGCTACCATGTGCTCTTTGCTGTATTTAAAATATGAAAAGCAGGAATGGAGGGAACTGACAGTGGTGGCAGAGTGTTAAGCAAGTTCAGCAGTCCTTGTGGTGCCACAGTTAAAGTAGAAACTCATGTTGTACGTGATCTTGTTCCCTTCTGTTATGAATGTAGTCCAAATAATTCTTGCATAAGAGAAATCCCAAATTATCTCAGTGTTTCTGTATGTTAATGTTTCACTGGTGTTTATATTCTTCAATTAGAATCATCCTGAAGAAGGATAGTTGTTTAGTGCCTCCAGTAATCAGTGAAAATCCTTCTAACAAGGCAAAATTCCTGTTATCCTTTTTGGCCGAATTTAAATAGCTTTAGTGTCACCATTATTACAGTGTTGCCAGACTTGCTGTTAACAATCCCATTAGGCTGAGTAGAGGCTGATCAACTTGTTGCACAGCCAATATTATGTTGTCACTGCATAAAACACTTTAAAGGCAGTGCCAATATGCAGAGTTTGGGACAGAAGTTTCTGTTCTGGCTGTTCTGTAGCACGTCATCATCACTGGATTCTCAGGCAGGAGTTAATGCACTGCCAAGATGCAAAATGAGATGAGGTTATGATTAGAAAAGCCTCAATTTTTCTGTCACAAAATATCTTTATTAATTGCATTCCATTAAGGCAGAGAATACTACATAGTTGCAAACTCCTCAGTCTACCTTAGACCTATTTTCCCATGAAGAAAAGAGGGGGTGACTTTCTTAGAGTACCCACAAAACAGGTGATCAGGAAGAGTGCAGCTAGATGGATTTGGTTCCCCTCATTGAGTTATGTGATTGTGCCACCAGCAAGATGACACAGTATCTTTAAAACTTGACAGGAAGCCAGTGGGGTTGATGCAGCACATAGCTGGAGCAGTCAGAGCTTTAGTAGAGCCCTGAGTGCATTTTGTAGGCAGAGGCATCCCAAAGCCTGTCAAACATAAGGTTCCAACTCTTGGCAGGCAGAAACAATATCAGCTGTTACCTAAATCCCTGCTACATAATGAAAATCTGGATTCAGATAGTGCAAGAAAAAATGTCAAAATCTCTAAAAACATCCCACTTAGGTCTGTTTCTTCAGATGCAGCATCCTGACACCACCTTTGTTTATTGCATTTACAGGGAAATGGTTGGCTTGCCAGTCAATGGATAACCAAATCTTGATTTTTGGAGCTCAGAACAGGTTCAGATTAAACAAAAAGAAAATTTTCAAAGGTCACATGGTAGCTGGCTACGCTTGTCAAGTGGATTTTTCACCTGATATGAGGTAAGTTTTTGTGGGAATGAACTTCATCTTATAACTTGCAAGTATGGACTCTAAATTTTCTTTTGAATCCCCTGCAACATTCATGAATGCAGTCCTGTTAGCTCAGCATTGGGCAGAGCTCCCTCGCCAAGCAGCAGAACAGAAAGTTCACTCTTAGCATCTGATAGGACTGAAAGAGGCTTCCACATCTGACTCCCATCTTTTTGCCCATGGTGTGCAGTGCAGGATCTGTTCCCACAATGTGCACTCATCTAGAGTATCTGGGATTTGAACTCACCCAGTTTGCCCAGTTCCTAGGTCTGGTGTGGATATCCTCATTTACTGTTTAGAGAACCATCTCTTTCTTCCTGTTTGCTTAGTAATATGCCCATACATTTAGTACTGTATGTACATAAGATACAAGTTACTATAAAAACTGGGGAATAATCTCAGCAAACCTGGAGGAAAAAGTGTCTATAATTTTAGAGAAACTTGTGGCACTTTCTCTTGGGTTCCAGCCACACCGTGCAGGGTATAATCACACTGCTTAGCACGTTTACCTCACAGTTGATGGATCACCTTCTGCAGGACTTGTGTGCTCTTAGAGCACAGCCTGAAAGCTAATTCCTTGGTAGGAATGTTTGCAGGCTGTGTCAGATGGGAAGCTCCCTGGAGGAAGCTCTTTACTGTTGCTCAGTTGCTGCTGGTAATAGCATGCAATATCATGCACACATGATACAAACTTTCATTTTATTCCTGTTAATACAGCTATGTGATATCTGGAGATGCAGATGGGAAACTGAACATCTGGGACTGGAAGACAACAAAACTCTACAGCAGGTTAAAAGCTCATGACAAAGTCTGTATTGGTGCAGTGTGGCATCCACACGAAACATCCAAAGTCATCACGTGTGGCTGGGATGGTCTGATTAAACTGTGGGACTAGAGGGGGTGCTGCAGAGACCAAGAGATGCAAGCCCTGCATACATCTGAGATTAGAGTGCATTCTGCTGTGAGGAGGGGTAGAAATTGTAATACTGCAGTTCTCAGCTCTCTGTATATATCCACTAAACACCAGGAAATTCAGAAGACTGAAGTGAAAGGATATAATTCTAAATATGGCATCTGGGAATGAGAAGCTAAGCTGAGGTCATCTGAAGCATGCAGAATCATGTGCCAGTTTGTCTCACCTCTGCTTGTGCAAAACACTCTTGTAAAATAATATAATTCTAAGAAAAACTATTTTTGTGGTTCTGGCTGTCAGGGAGTTTAAAGAGAAAACCAGCAATTGTCTAACTTTCTTCCTAAGAAGAAATCTTTGGTACCTACTGCAATAGAGCTGGAAAAGATAAGCACAAATCCACTTGCTGAGATTTGCTAATTCACACTAGAAATGAAGAATTAATTGGAAGCTAGCAGTTGTCAGATGAACTCTATCAACTGAAGATGCCGTTCATAGTCTTAGTTTCTGTCTGTAGAATCATGAGGCTACTCACTTTCACTTTTGCAAGTAGTCTTCATTTTCAGGGTTTTCCTTGTAATGGTTGTGTGCTGTGTTGTTTTTTTGTCTTCCCATATGCTATTCTGTTCCAATAAGCATGACATATTAAAAAAATGTGAATGTCTCTTTTTCTGTTTGGAATAGTTTGTATTATAAGCCCCATGAAGGTTTTGACAATTTAATGTATATACATGTGACACCTTTCCTCTTTAAAGAACTTATTTTTAATAAATCTTTTTATAAAAACTGCTTATCTTTATTCAATTTTTCTGTCTTGCAGTATCCATATAAAATATTTCCTACCATTTGGTGTTTTAATGTGCAGTTGTATCGGTGTTCAGATAAACTCATTCTCTTGCAGTGTTCATCTGCATGTCCTGTGGACTGATCCTCTGTTGGGGAGGCTGTTCCTGCTCCTCTGCTCTTCAGCATGTGGGTGGGAAAGGGCTGCTGCTGTCCTTTAGAGGATGAATTTCTGATGTGCTTTTCAGAGGGAGGGTTTGATTCCTGAGCTGGGAGTTGAGCTCTGGTGTTTGCCAGGTGCTGCTTCAAGAGAAAGCGGGCTGGAGAAATTTGGAACTGATTTTCTCCTTCAAATCCATTTCCCAAATGAATATGTGGCAGTGTGCCCTGACTGTTAACAGTTTATATGTACAGAGAAATAAGGAGGAGAAGAGGAATAGAGCTGATAGAAAATCTTCCCACAGGAACACATACTGGCTTTCACATCAGAAACACCTTTCCCAAATGCTTAAAAACGTTTAAATCATAATACAAAAAATGCTTGGCTGTGTTTTTCCATGTGTCACCTACCATGCTGAACTTTAGATATATACTTGTAAAATAGTACATGCAAAATAGGAAAATAAGTGTATAAGCTCTTGTAGTCATATACTGGCTGTTGTCTTTGGAGGAAAAAAAAATAAGAAATGTTTCAATCAATTCTGCTGGAGTTGATAAATTGGGATTAAACATTTGCAGCAAGCCCAGAATCAAAATTTCCCCAGAAACTTTCAGATAAAATCCTTTCTCCCTCACAGTTGGTCACTGCATTAATCTTTTGTGGAATTTCTCACATCTGCATTGATGCCTGCAGGGGGAATTTTCATGAGGATAATTCCCTCTTGTTGCAAACTGCAAAGCTCTGGTTGTCAGCTAGTTTGCTGTGCACAAGGATAGATGTGTATGTGAGTGAGGTGTGAGTCCAGACTTGCTTTTCCAGCAGCCACCTGGGAGGAGATTTCTTTCTGAGCTAATCAAATCAAATCATTGATCTTGTCAAAATTTCATGTTTGACCAGAAATTGGTCTGTTACAGGGGTTGGTCAGAGCAAGTCTAGGCTGAGACTCTATGCTGGGCTTTGCCTGTGAGCAGACAGATCCAGGGGGAAGTCAGCATTGGGAGAAAAGTGAAGAGTGCATGTTGACATCCCTGGTTCATTTTCCTCGAACATTGGTGGAGAGTGCAGCTCAGTGGTTCAAGCTGAATAGACATCCCAGGAGGGCTGGAAGTGCGTGTGTGGCACTGCCAGGAAGGGACACAGCAAAGCTGGACTGCAGGGCTGCCATCACAGCATTGGGTTTTTATTCCCCTTGATCATGCACCTGCAGATTTCAGAAATGACATGCCAATATGTTGCTGCTTTCATTAAAACAGATTGCTTTTATAGCAGAAGTTTTGCAGGTCAGTCAACTATCTCCATCGTTCTTCTGTCTGGGAAAATTGATCGTTCCTCTGACCTTTTGCCAGCTTTTTCTTGGACTTTTTTTCCTATGCAAGAGGGGGAAATAGCCCACATATCCTCGTGCATCTTGCTGGTAAGGAGGCTGGCTGTCTTGAAGCAGATGGTCTTGGCATCTGTCTTGCTCAGAGTTTATAATTGTCCCCAGTAAGATGGGGCTGCTCAGTCTTTGCCCTCATTACAAAGAACAAACATCGAAATTACTGTGCATCCAGAAAAATCCAAGATTGTCTTGGAAAAATCCAATTTTTAGTAGCAGGCAGATGTTTGGTACTCTGTTTAACACTGTGGTCCTTAACAGCTGATTTAAACAGGGGACCTTGCAGCTCGGGCAGCCTAGTAACATGATGTACTTTCCTTCTTTCTGCCAGCTGGTTATTACAAAATCCTGCTCCCATTTGCTAGGAAGACTCCGTATGACAGGCAGCCTGCACGGGGGGATCACGCAGAGAACGGAGGAGGGAGGGGAGTTTTGCTTGGAACACTTTATAAACAGCATAACCTATACTCCAGAAAAAACCAGTTGCCAGGAAGGTTGTTCCTCTGGAGACTACTTAAGGGACTTGTTACTGTAGGTTGACTTAACTAGCATACACTCAAAATTTTACGCCTCATATTTTGCAGGAAAACATGGCTTTGCTGTTAGGCTTGCTGATAAGCAAAACAGACACCACGGCTGTCTTGCAGCACTCAGAGAAAACTACTTGTGGCAGGGTTATGTTTACAGAAGCTGCTTGCAGAATTTAAAGCTTTCAGAAACAAGCTGCACTAACTTTCAGCGAGCCATGGACCTGTTAATTCACCAAGCACACTGGAAGTTTGTCCTCAGACCTGTTTGTTATCTTCCATGACAGAATATTTAAAATGTGTTAAATGCACTGAGCCTTTCTGAGCCTCCTTTTGCCCTGCTGTGCTTCATGCCTCTGGGGGACTGCTCAAATGAAACATTGCTGCATTGGTCAAGAGAGTAAGAGGTTCTCATTAGGCCTTGGCATTTTTTTGGGTAATCTGGAAGATGTCAGGGCTAACTGAGCCTGCTTCTCTGGTTTGGGAAAGGAAGACAGCAACACAAATCCTCTGGGGAGTCATTTCAGTAATAGGAACTTTGTGGAGCTTCAAGACCACTGACAGTTACCCAGACATAGTTCTGGGAGCTGCAAGTCTTTCCCACTCTCCCAGCATAATTGCCCCACAGTTGGTGTCTTGCTCCTATTCCCCAGCTAAACTCTTTAATTTTGTAATAAGTCTTTCTTTTTTTGGCAGACTTTAAACTCTTGTAAAATGATATTAAGAGGGGGGGAAAAAAGAAAAATGCCCTGTCCTAGAAGAGTTGTAACAATTTCACCTCCCACCTCAGCTTGCTCCAGGCTGATTTCCCCAGGCACCCCCAAGCCTTTCCTCAGGGCCGTTCATATTTTGCTTTGGCATCCCCACACAGTCTTGCTCTTTCAGCTTTTCTTCATGTTCTCTCTCAAACAATAATCCCCTCCAACATTCCTTGGAGATAAAAAGGGAACTCAGACTCTCAAATCATTTGTCAGGCCAGACATCTACAGGAAAAAGAAGGAAGGCCCATTCCCTGGAGTTTCCAAAACCTTGCTGAGTTTTATCAGAAGAGCTTCCCTGCTGCAAACTCCTTTCTCTGCACTGATGCTGATGCTTTGGGAGTACCTTGGGGCAGCAGGACAAGTGGGTTTTGTTTGTTTTTAGTCATTACTCCTCCAATATTAAACAAATTAAATAACATTATGGAATGTTTCTTCAGATTCTGGATTCTCACGTTTCTTGGAGCAATTTTTCTTTCATGAAGAAGAAGTTGGAAGTCATTTCAGGGGTTCTCCTTGCCTGGCAAGTCAGTTTGAGAGGTCACCATGGGGTTGTCTGGTGAAGTCCTAGTCCCTTTGTCTTGGCTGCTCCTGGCTGATATTGGTGGAGAGACACCAGTGGAGAGACACAGGTTCTTCCCTTAGGGCAGTGCTGCTGCCTCAGAGCTCTGACACCAGTCAGGCACCTGTCCCCTCCTCCCTGCAAGGGCAGTGGCACCCTCAGTGGTGGCTCCACTCTAGATATCTGCAGGTGGATGCAAGGGTGGGTTTCACATTGTTTGTGATTGATCCAGAAATGGAATTTCAAATATAGAATGGGGGGAATACCAGCTAAGACACTGAAGCATTTTCATTACTTGCAGTTTTGTACTGTGTACACCACTGCACTTCCCTTCAGAAAACTGCTTAAACTCGAAGATGTATGTTGGTAATCCACCAAAAAGATCAGGGACGTGGCACTGGTGCTCACATTTGAGTCATCCCTTGCAGGCATTGCACAGCAGGCTCCTGCTCTCCCTGTGCAAGGTACTGCCTACTGGAATAAGGGATGTAACATGGGCTGTCTGCAAAAGTCTCCTTCTGAAGCAGGTAAAACTCATTCCATGAGGTCAAACTGCACCATGAACAGGGACTTCTCTTTAAGAGCAGAGATCCTTTCATTACTGCAGGTGGTTCCCTTCAAGGGCCAAGCTTGCTCTGCAGACGCTGCTCCTGTAATCCAGTGGAGGGGGGCAGGTATAAATATGTCTCTGAATGTAGGTCAGCTCTGAACTTCCACTGCCGCTAAATCAGGTCTCTACTGACTGCAATTAAATGTCACATTGTGTTAACAAGCAGGAAAAAATCAAGAGTGATTTCCTACTGAATAACCCTGAGTATCCTGTCAAGGACAAGGGAGCAGCTAATGAAGCTCATGAAATCAAAGTTTTGTAATGAACCAGATGGTCTCAGCTGTTGAATTATTCACCAGAGAGAATGAGTGCCATTTCTTCAGGTGTGCTACTGGGTGATATGTCTTCTTGGCATCTGCCAAGAAAGGCCAGACATATGTTCCCTTTACGCTTTCTTTGTTCTTTCACAGTTGAGAGGCGCTTGAAGAACAACCTTTCACAGGTCACAATGGGATCAAAGCCTGGGGCCAGAAGTACATGCAATAAATGACAGGCTTCGGAGTGCAGCAGGAGGTCAGACCTTTGTTTAGGCAAATTTTGGAACCTCCAAGGAAGCTAATGTGACATGCAGAAAGGGCCCAGTTTTCCTGGAGGAGTGTGTAAGTGTTCTAACAAATTCCCCTCTGTGCTGCCATGGGCTTGCCATGGAAAGTTCATGTTGCAGTATCAGCTGGAATAGTTTGAGGGGCACCTGTTCTCTTCATTTTCACCTGCTTATGGACAGCATCTGTAAGTTCTGATTCACAAATGTGGTTTATAAATCACTATGAGCCTTTCTGAAAGAGAAATGCCTTCACCCCCACAAAAGGATTTGTGCAAGTAGAATTGCCCCTACCCCTGGGTCATATCTGTGAGGATCCACTTTACACCAACCTGAAACATCTCCTGGTGGAGTTGTCCTACTGATGCAATTATGGCTCCACATCAGGAACAAGACCTGTCATCATGTCTTTGTTAGGTGGGGTTGGCACTGGCTCTGGCCACCATGAGTGGCCTGAGGAGGCTCCTGGGCTGGAAGCAGGGGACTGGCTGCTCTGGAGAGCTGATGCACATGCCTGCAGGGAGGGTGGGGGGATGTCCAGTGCACCTGGGGACAGCAGAGCTGGGCAATGCCTGTAATGGTGATGCTGAGCAGATCTGGGGCTGAGTCTGACTTCCTTCACAGCCATGCAGTTCCCAGTCTCCAGGCTGTGGCTACAAGGGCAGAATGCCCTGTCCACACTGCTTTTAATGGTGTACTCTGTACCTAGCCCTTGAGGAAAGGGGAAGATGTGGTGATTTCTGTGCAGGTGTGATCTGGGAAGAGTTGTGGAGGGCAACATTGGCCTGTGGTTACTGCGTGGAGATGATCTCTGAGCAGGTCAGGGGCAGTTGTGCCTGGGTGTGGCAGTGGGCAGACACAGACCCCACGCAACATCCCTCAGCAGCAGCCTGGCCACTGCAGCAGTCAGCCAGCACTGCCCTGTGTCCCTGGGCACACACCCAGCAGCTCAGTCATCAGGAGACAGGAACTGAATTCATTTAGAGGTCTCTCCTATAGGTAAAAGAGATCAATAAAAGAGAAGGGGTAAGGGCATAAAGCAAGACCTCAGAAAGGAAGGCTGTAACTCTGCTCTAAGAGATGTGAAGTAGAAAAGCACAGAGTGCATTAAATAAGCACTGTTCATTTTCTCCTATAATATCACATAACTACCTCCAGAATGATAAATGGCTTTTATCTACCCTGTATTAGAGATAAGGTTTTCTTTAAAATTACCATAGTTATTGGAATTTTTTTGCCAAAGATGTATTTGCTGTAGCCTGAAGTGTTTCTGATACTACCTGGCAATCCCAAGCAAGAGATTACCTGAGGGTTTATTAAACTCCCTCACTAACCAAAGAACCAGGATGGACCTCTACTCCACTTCTGTAATTTGCATATCACCATACTACCTCAGGGAAATAAATGATGGAGGACGTGCTTCTGTTTTGAATTTTAACATCTGAGAGAGGTAATGTAATTTATTTTTTAGCCTCTTTCTATTGGTTTCTTAAACAAATGATAATAAGCTACTAGGCTACTTACTCTAATACTAGTTAGGAAGAAAAACCTGCACAGTGCAGGAACCCATATTTTTATACTTCATTAACAAATCAGGACTTGCAGCTGGACTTTTGCCACCCCATTATTTGAAAAATGGGAGTTGAGCCATTCTGCGATGCAGCGAGCGTGGCCATTCCAACACACCAGATATTAGTTTAGGATACCCTGGCAGCCTCCTGCATTTTGATGAATCTCCTCATGGCTCTGCATCGTTAAACAACTTCAGTACTTAGTGTACGAGGCTTGTAGCAAGGCTGGCTCTCACAAAGAAGGCATTTCTTACTCATTTGCCAGAGGCTGTGGATCTCTTGGATTGTGCATTGCCTGGTTCAGGGATGGCAATAGGTAGCTCAGCCCTGAGGAGAGTGCTGTGCCCAACATCTTGGATGTGGATTGTACACATCTGCATAGGTTTTGATGCAGAGCTGAGGACATGGTGCGCACCCACACTGCCCTGCCCTGGGTGGCTGCAAAGCCCTGGCCCAGGTGGGATGTGCAGGAGCAGAAACAGGAGCTTTACAGTTTTATAGAATCATAGAATATCTCGAGTTGGAAGGGATCAAATGAAGATCATCAAGACCAACTCGTTGCTCCTCACAGGACCTAAAACTAAACCAGGTTAGTAAGAGAGTCATGCAGAGATTGCCTGAACTCTGACAGGCGTGGTGCCATGACCACTTCCCTGGGAAGCCTGTTCCAGTGACTGGCCACCTTCTGGGGTGAAGAACCTTTTCCTCATAACCCATCTGAACTTCCAAGAAACAGTTTCATTCCATTTTTTCATGTCCTGACACTGGTCACTGGAGAGAGGAGATCAGCACCTCCCCCTCCACCACTTCCCTTGAGGAAGCTGTAGACTTGGAGAAGTTGGAAACCAAAGGCAGTTAAAAAGCCCACATACAAAAGACATGAAAGTGGTGACATCTTGTATTTTAATGAAAAGTTTAATATCAAAATTCATCTAAAGATAAGAAAAAAATCCAACCTGCTATATATTTTTATCTCCCCCCATTCCTTAGCTCTTTGGGGAATGTCAAAGGCTCCCAGGGGCGCTGCAGACAATTCCAGCCTGCAGAACCCCAGCACTGCTGCAGTCCAGGGCACCACCTCTGCCAGCATCAGTGCAGATCCAGGGTCTGGCCTCCTTATGCCAGCAGAGCAAGGTGGTGAGGCACAGCACTGGAAAAGGCACCAGGAAATGTTCAACTAAGTCCCAAACCAAAAAAGACCGGGTTGCACTTTTGTCTCTTACATATATCTCACTGATCAAAAACCACTTGCTGCAGCCCTTGCAGGAGTAATTTCAATCAAGCTGTTCTTTGAGCAGATGAACTAGGGAAGCCCTGTCTTCTGTGGCTGAAGGCTCTTGAGGATGAGGAAGGGGAGCTCTGGCAGCAGCTTATCCAGCAGATGAGTGTCTCTGTCCCATTGTCTCCCATGTCAGAAGCGTTGAAGTCACTTTCTGCAGCCAGACTGGCTTAAAAAACCTAAGTCAGGGCATTCAGAAGTTGCCCAAAGAAATAGGTAGGAACTTAGTTTGGTGGTGGTTTCTGTCTCTGCCAAATTCAGCTGATATTTGCCAGTGGGTTCAAGAATATTCTGTTCTTGCCTAAAGTTTGTTCCATAGGAAACAAGGCCACAGTAAAAAAGGTGCAAATCAAAGATGATCACTTTACAGAGAAGTAACACTTGACACTTTCTTAAAAAGACACCTCATCACAAGCACTCTCCAAGGGCTGGTCCAGCTCAGTTAGCAGAGCTTCCCAGGGCAGCCCCAGAGGGATGCTCTCCTTGCTGGCATGTTCAGGCATGGGGCAGCCTGGAAAAGCCATGCTCTAATGCTCCCCCAGACAAACCTTAACAGAAACCTCTGTCCTCAATGGGACAATGTACCCACTGGCAAATAAATTGCTATACAATGTATCTTCTCCTATTGCCAGTTCTTTTGACAACATATAAATATAAAAGCCAGTTCATTTTGTTAACAGTCACCGAGTGCATATTGAGCAACTTTAGCCCTTGACACCAAAATCCTCTTCAATAACACTACGGGGCCAGATGGTTTGCAATCACACATCATAAATTCCTTTCTGCTATTTCCATCTTGTATTTACCCAGCTCAGTGTGTAACAGCTACTGGCGTTGAAGGCTTCCTTTTTCAGGAACATCTGTGGTTTTGATAAGTCTTTGTAGGTATGGAAAAGCCTGAAGTCCTTGAGCTCCAGCTCTCGGAGCAGGCTGTACCAGTACCGCACCACGGTGCTGTCATTGCCACTGACCTCAAACCCAGGCCAGTGCATGTGCACCTCAAAGACCAGCTGTCCTATCTGCTCAACAACATCTTCCAGGATCAGGTTTTCCAAAATTTTCCACTCGGCGCTCTCCACGTCTGCCTTGAGGACATCGATCTGCAACAAAAGCACCATTACTATGTGAAAACGAGAAACTTTGCAGTTATATAACATCTGAGGCCAGGGTTGGCTGTGTGTATTTTTCAATACACATAGATTTTCATTTTGTATTAAAAAAATAAATCAAAAAGTCTCAGAGGACTAACACAGCAGTACACAGAGTTTCATGCTTGACTGTTCACAGCCCTTTTCCTCCTGCCTCCAGCTCAGGGTCAAAAAGCAGTGTATTCCAAAATCCTCCTATAACCAAAGCATGTAACTGGTTCTTTCACAATTCTTGGGTGGCATCACAGCTATGAAAAAAAGGAACAGAACCAAATGACAGACCCAAACCCACTAACAGGGATTTCCTGCACCATAGAGTAGGGTGCTCATGAGACATATGCCACATGCATCATACAAGTGCAAGAGAAGAGCAAAGCAAAAAATGAATGCTGTGAGCAGCTCAGGTGATCAGCTGCCCTTGGCCAAGCTGCTGGCTGCAGCTTTTGCAGGCATCGCTACAGATGCTGAGAGAGGAGGACCAAAACAAAGGATAACTATGCAAAGAGTCTTCAGGATTTTAAAGGCAGCTCCTCCAAAGGAAAAGGCACAGCAGGAAACAAGACATGAAGGTGTTTGAAAGGAATAACAGATCCAACAGATAAGTACCATGTTCTAGTTTTGGACCATTATTTAATTTTGTAGTGAGATATTCAGCAATCCAGCTTCTCACAGCTGTGTGTTGACTTTGTTTGGAGATTAGCTGGGGGAGGCAAGCTGATTTTTTAACATAAAAAGAGCATTTCATCACCATTTCACACCTGGTAGAAAACAATGACCACAGCGCAGCAGTGGTCACAAGCTGCAGAGCTCAGCTTGTTTTCCAGAGCCCAGCAGGGGAAAGTCCTGCACCATGAGAGCAGGGTTTGCCTGTGCCAGTTCCACCTGAGCTGATGCTTCTGCCCATCTGCTCACACTCAAGATGAGTTTGAAGTGAAAAACTGAAGACTTTATTTAGTCAAGAATTCCAATAAAAAAAGAAAAATCCCCAAAAATCAAACCAAGAAAAAAAAAAAAACAAAATGAAACCAACAAAACCCCCAGATTCTCTCTGGCAGTCTACCTTAACCACTTGTGGCAATATCAAAAAAGGCACCTGTGCAGGTATAGGAGAGAAATTTGGGCAGGTAATTTAAAAGCACTTCCAAGGCAGCTGTTCTCCTGAGCTGCCCATGCCAGGGCAGCTGCTGGTGCCATGCATGCCATGTCCCATCTGTGGGGTTCTGCCCTGGGCACAGGGCAGGGCTTGTGCTGTGAGCACCTCTCCAGCCCAACCAGAGCTGCACTTTGCATGGGCCATGGCCAAGAAACCACAGGGCCATGGCAAGGGGTGGCCACATCCTCCTTCCCTTGTTCCCTGGATGGCTGACTGGAGGTGCCAGGGGCTGAGGTGCTGGGGTGCAGGGCTCACAGCCACGTCAGCCCTCCTCAGGGGCCGTGCCCCAGCACTGTGGATGGGCATGGCATGGCATGGCAGGAATCTGTAGGTGCTGGACACTTGCCCGTTTCGGTCTCCGTCTGTAAAACAAGGGTGGCAATCACTGAACAGGGGCTGAGCGCAGGAAGGGCTGTGGGACTTGCATGGAACAAGCTGCAAAACAGCTGGAAACAAAACACCACATTTTCAGAGCAGGACTTGAATGAGCTCCATGGTCACAGAGTGAATCCTAACAAGCCAAGCCACCGCTTGTGTGCTCATTAAGAAGGCATTGTGCCTCCTTCACTCTGTAGGAGGCAGGGGGCCAGTGGAAAATGACCGAGGGACTGTGGAATTAAAGCCCATATTGTGGTATGTGCCCATGGGGAGCAGAAAGGAAGGTTGCACAGACAACCTTAGCTCTGGTATTTCCTAACTTGCCCCCCTAACAAAGAGCCTGTCAGTCTGTCTGTCCGCGGGTCAGTGAAACAGTTGAACGCAGCGCTCCTTTGGGTTCAAGGGGAGGCTGAATTTAAATGATGCAGCTCATGACATTTCAGCTGGTGGGTGAGCCCACTTGTTCTCCTTCATACATTTAAATTGGTTATTTATTTTGCAAATACCAACTCACATCTCTACCTGCAGTGCAGTTTCACAGGCAGCTGGTTCCACAAGGGTGGAACCACCACAGGACCACACTGCCACACTTAACTAACCACAGATTTTTATCTCTGGGAGACTTATGTAACTTTGAAAGCAGACAAATTATTCAAAGCCTTTTTTTTGGGGGGGAGGGGGTGGATGGATAGGGGAAAAAAGGTTTCTAGGCATTTGGTTTTGTTTTCCCATGATCTTACTTTATGGCATCAGTAGGACATCTTTTCCCATGGTAATGTTTCCAGTCCTTCAGGTTTGTTTGTTTTTCTCTCATGACACTAACTGCTGCTCAGGCTGCTCAGCAGGCACTCTGCATGCTCTGTGCTGTATTTGCAAAACTGATCTGAAAAGTGGCTGGTAACCAGTGTTTCAGTAGGAGAAAATGAGTTACCACAATAACAGCTTGAACACAAAATGAAATGACCAGGAAAGAAACACGAGCTAGTGAAGATGTGTTGCATACACAAACCAGAGGGTCTTTGTTGCTCTTTGTGCCCTGCACTGCACAGAAACCTGGAGGGAGGAAGGTACCTGTCTCAACCCACCAAATTTCACGACGGCCTTCCAGGCAAGGTGTCCCTTTCTGCCTAGAGTCTCCAGTGCATGCCATGGATAGTGCAAAATGAATGGCAGAACAACTCTGTTTAGGCATATCTGAGCAAATTACCAGCATCCTGCTAACACCAAATGCAAGTTTTGTGATGATTAGACAGCTCAGGAGATATTTACCATTGGTGATAAGCAGCACACTACCGATAAGAAATGCACTACCACCTTCCAGTTGCCTTGATCCAAAGTGCCAGTGAAAGGATTAGTGGGCAAATCTATAAATTCAGAGCTCTAATTCACCCAGGAGCACAGCTGGAGTCTGCTGCTGTGAATAAATCCTGGAGGGCAAAGATCTACAGTGCCTGAAGGTAAAGTGTGGCAGTGAGTTTCAAACACTCACAAAGGCTGGTTCCTCTTATCTTCCACAAATCCTCTTATCCTCCATGAACTAACTAGGTTATCACAGAAAAGTTAAAAATGTGGATTTTAGAATGTTTTCTCAGTTTAGCTCCCTTGAAAAAGCACTGCAGCATTGCACCACTTACACTTGGAGGAAAAAGCAAAAAAAGGGGGCCATGCTCGTGCACAACCAAGCATATAAAACAGCTGAAAAATTGTGTTTTACTTAGTGAAGGTCAACATACACTGTATGAAGGCCCATTTCTTCTTTTTAGGGTAATGACTTGTTACAAGTGTGCATCATTTCCTAAAGCAGAGATCTGAGCTCTGTTCACCTTGGCCGCTTTTGAAACACCAGGGTTAACGGGGATTTCAGGCTGTGCTGCCCCGTGGGCATCATTTAAAGCTCCCCGTGGAGAAGAGTCAATTGAGAGTGAGTAGCTGGAGGAAATAATTTAGCTGTATTACTTCCAGCATGAGCTCAGCATGTGGAAGTGGAAGCCAGGAAAGGCAAAACCAGCAAATGCAGGTCAGGTACAGAGGATCCCTCCAGTTCTGTGGGAGCAGGTCTGCAGTGTAAGCTTGGGAGGAGGGAGAGGAGAGCTGGCTACAGCTTTCAGGCATGGGGACAGAGCTCAGAACAACCTCAGCCTCCTGAACTGCAGGGCTGCTTCCACAGTGCAAGAGAAAAATATTCCTCTGCTCCCTGTGATACCTGGTTACCATTCTGACATCAGCTGAACAGCAAGAAAAAGTCTGCTGGGTTGTGCATCCGTTTTCCCCCTCTTTCCCTAAATACAATTCTCTGTTCTCAGAAAACAAAATTCCAGAGAAAGTTGTTTAATTTACATTTTGATAGCATGTCTTTGCAGGTAACAGGAGGTGCTTGGGTGTGTTTTGTTTAACTGTAACTTTCCTCTTATCCTTTTCCCACATGCAGATTTTCAGCATGATACTTCCCTCATTTTCTTTCCTCTCAAAATACATCCACAGCCTGTCCTCACCAGCAGGAGATGGCTTGGATGTAAAGTCCCTTTCATTCCCTTTTATTCTTAGTGAAGGCTGTAATTGATGGCAGCCAGGATGCCACAGAGCCTAATAGCAAATTATGCTCCCAGCAGCTTGTGACTGTCTCTTCCCATGCTCCCTGAGAGCAATGGGAAGGGGAAACATCCTGATTCTCTCTGAGCCATCTGCTGGGAACACCAGGGCTGCTGGGGGCCTGGCCAGAGCAGCACGGGTGCTGAAATCGGGAGGAAAGTCAATCACTGCTGAGCAGTGATGTACAGCCCCAACCAGCAGCACTTCTCTCTCAAATGACTGCCCTTCCTTCCTGCTCACATTTACACCTCTCTTGGTGGTCTGTACAGCCAGTTTCAAATTGGCTCTGGAACAAATGCGTCATTTGAGATTATCCACTCCCAGTGTGACAGAACGGGCACGTCTTCAAGAATCTGCTTAAGGCATCAAAGTCACAAAGCTGATTTGTGCAGTTGGGTGCTTACAGGGTCTTTGGTCTTTTTTTACAGTAAAGGGCAACTGTCCAGTTGTAGTTACTCATACAATATCCACATCACTGAAACAGAAAGCCTGCAGTGAGTGCAAGCAAGCTTCATACCTCTGCTCTCACCCTGATTCTCCCCAGCCTCACAAGTGACAGTCTGTTCTCCCAGTTCTGGTGATGTACTTCCATGAACCCATTACACAGCAGGAGCAGGATATTAAGTAATACTATGTTTACCACTAAAATCAGAGAAAATGTTTCAAAATAATCTTTTAAAAACTTATTTAACTTTCTCACAGCCAACTATCAGCACAGCAACAGCTTGCCAGATGCAGTAATGGCCCCAGACAAATGCACCCATCCAGGAAGCCCACCCAGCACAGGCAGGAGGCACCAATCTCAGCTGCATGCTCAGGAGCACTACGAGCACTTTGCTCTCCCGTGGGGGACTGTTCCTAGCAGAGATCCATGCTGGCAGCCCAAGTGTTTCCTTCACGCAGCCTCAGAGCCTCGGTCTGGGGGTAACCTGGCACTTCAACTCCCCAGCTCTTCCCTTGGTGTCTGCTGCCAAGACATTCCCCATATACTCTCTCCATCTGGAAGGAATTTCTCTCTGAGGACCCATTCCAGAGCAAAAGATGCATAGACCCCATCCAGTCCAGTTAACTGGACCAGTGAAGCAAAGACTCTTACTCCAGTGGACAGGCAGAGAAGAGACCTTTCAGCTGGCAGAAAGCTCCTTTTAATGCCACTTTACCAATGGACAACATAATCTTTGGACAAACAACCTCCAGATGATTCACAAGATCAGCATGGCCTGAAATCCTTTCTCCCTGGCTGCAATTGGTCAGGTGGTCACAGGTTTTCACCTGTAGCCTTCTGTCACCACATACATCATTCTTTTCATGGGACCAGTTCTTGGCATCTTTCCTCTTTTGTGCTGGACACTGGACTTGTCAGAGACAGCAGGTCACTTGTTAATCATCTTCTGGTCATACAAAAATACAGGTCCCCAGGCTAAATTGATTTTCAGACAGGTTTGATGGGTTTAGCTAGCTCTACACTATAATGATCTTAAAGCCAGACATCTTGTCTAGCTTGCTACCCAGTAAGACCAAGGTTCCTGTACAGTGACCCAGAGAACAGGTTCTACAAACCCTGCATGGAGCAGGCACACACTGCCCGTGGACGTGGCTGAGGGAGAAGCCCTTCCCTCACAAGAAAAACTGAGCATCAAAGATCTTTGTTCCCCATTTCTTTAAACTGAGACCAGTCTCCAGAGCAGGCAACAGGAACCTCACCACTCACTAGCTGAAGACTCAAAGTGATGCTTCCTCAGAGGAAATGGTGAAAAGTCACTGTGAGGACATAAGCCTTCAAACAGTGACCTCCTCATCTGCTCTGAGTGGCAGCAGCTCACAAGTGTGCACCTCTGCTCAGAAACACTGTGCTCCAGCTCCCATTTGCATCCTGTTGCCTTTTCCAGTTCACATGGCTGTCCTGCTGTACACTAAAAGATGAAAACAACCCAGACCCCTCGCCCAGTCCTTCAATCCAATGTCTAGATTGCCCAAGTAGGAAAAATCCCACAAGGGGTCTGCAGAAATCCTGACTTTAAATAAATTCACAGCCTGATCAGCTGCAAAAGCTCTGCTTGCCAATGGCCATGCTGCAAACAGACATTTTAAAAACTGCATGCACTCCTCCAGCAGCTGCTCTGAGTGCAGCCCTGGCTGGGCATAGGAGCTGCTTTGCAGAATGTGCATTCAGCCATCCAATCCTGCAGGAGATGTCCTGCTGCCCTCTCCCCCCACAGAGAGGGGGAAACCCTTTCCTTTCTGCTCTTTTGGTCTTCTCTGCCAGACACTGCTGGATGCCTGTGGGAACGGATATTTACTCAAAAGAATAAATGGTGTATGCTGGACCCTCCAGCCTCTTCATTAGAGAGGAACAAGCATTTGCAGTCTGTTTGTGCTGCACCAAGCACGGATGGTGGGACACAGCTCCGTGCTTGTATAAAGCCACGTTATCCTGGTCTTGCTGAAAGAGAAAACCAGCAGCAGCAGGTCAGGCACACTGCAGCAGGATAAGGGAGCTGTCAGTGCAGGAGGTTTGCAATAGAAGGCAAATGGTAAAGTGACACTTGATTCCAAAGCCCTGAGGGGCAAGATTTGCAAGTGAGTGCATGCAGTGCATGGGACAGAGGGCTTAGCCTACCATAAAATAGTTGCACAGAGTAAATAGCATTTTGGCCTTCTATGGTTTATTAACACAGTGCCCATGGGGGCCTTCAAAATGTAGGTAATTGAAGAAAGGAATCAGAGTCCCATCTTCAAAAAATGTCCACCACACCTTAAAGGACACCTCTTGCAGGGTGAGAATCAGCAGCCCTGGTATATCCAAGTAGCTCCACTTAAATCTGGTGGAGGATTTGGTTCCCATCTGCACTTGGTAGAGCAATAAAGTCCTTTGAGACTGCACCCCTCCATGGGGATCTATTTGTGTCATTCCATTTCTGGTCCAAGGTGCCAACCTGCCTCCTTTCTATTTGCTTGCAACCACGACAGGAAGAAAGCTGCATGTACATTCCTGAAAACATGAATAAAAACCATCACAAAATGCTCACACAACTCAGATTTCATCTGGGACAGGCATTCAAGAGGGGCAGGAAGAACTGCTAAGCCATTGACCTCTGGATTTCAAATTATTGAGAACAGAACCTTAAACTGCTGTCAGATGAAAAGAGAGACCAGAAAGGATCCAGACACTAAGGTGAAAGTATTGAAACAAGATATGGCCAATTCCAATGACAAGAACTTGTAAACTATGACTGGAGGAAGGACGAATGTGGGGAGAAGAAAAAGTACATTTTTAAAGAAAGCTCCTAGAGGCTCTGAGTAGGGCATTTGTCTGAAGTGCTTGTCAGTGTCAACACCACTGGGAAATTGTGAGAAAGATAGGCAGTGGAGGAAAACCAGGATGCTTATAGAAAGGGGTTGCTCCCGGTGCTCATTAAACCCATGCCAAACCATGGACCACCACCCTGATCAGATATCCAGTACTTCAGCCAAAATAAAACCATAAAATTCACATTACTGTGTTTAAGCCAGGGTTAGTGGCTTGAGGAGGAGCTGGGGAGTGTGCACACAGGTCTGAGCTCAGCAGGTACCTGCACCTGGTACCACCTTGTGAAGCAGGCAAGGCTGCCCAGGCTCCTGCTGAGCTCCAGGTTTGGCAGGAGGAGGGAACAGGACTGCCTGGTTTCCTGCAGCAGCAGCACAGCTCCGTGCACTGCCCCACAATTCCTGCAGCCAGTGCCATGCTCCTCTGAATGCAACTCTTAGACACTGCAATAGTCAAATAGCAAGGTGGAATTGAGCACAGCTTGCACAGCCCTCGTGCAAAGCTGGGGGAAAGCAGATTTTTACTACCTGATTTTTTTCTGAAGGGTCTTAGCAACCATAACAAAGGTAGCAAAAAAAAAAAAAAAAAAAAAAAGGAAAATAAAACCCTAAAAAAATTGTCCTTCCCTTCTCATTTTTAGCAGATGATAATATCCTTTGTAAGTGCCTTTATTTCTTATTTTGAAAGATGACCTGAATAAGTTCTGCTTCAACACTTTCATTACAATTCAGGTGTTGCACTAGGCCTTTTCCTAGGGGAAGAAAAGGCTATGGATTGCACCATATTCAGCCAAGGGTATCATTAAAAAGATCTTTCCTCCATGCCTGACAATTGCATACTGAACAGCACCTTCAGGTCGCTGTCTAGAAATACCAATATCCTTAACAATGTCTTGGGAAGAGCCCCTGGTGGAGAGAATTTAAATGAGGCAAAAGGAGATGTAAGAGACCAAGAGAAAACCTGTAAAGGAAAGTGCATGAGGCACTTTGTGCACACAACACCAAAAGCAAGAGGTGGTGAGCAGTAAATCACTATCCAAAGATCTTTGCTTCCAGAAACATGAGGTTGTCAAGCCCATTTTTAGTTGCAGCCAAACTCTTCAACCTACCTACAATTAAAATACTTCAGGCAGCAGCAGTCCCGGCTGATTAAGCAAATACAGACCTATCACCACCTTGATTTCATTATCCCTGAAATGAAAAAATACATACATGCAGGAAAGAAATACTGTGTGCCATGAGCTTGTGGATTACTCAGGGGCAACTATTACAAGGCTACAGAAGTCAACATTTCCAACTGCAGGTAGAAACATCTGCACCAGCTTGACTGCCTCTTTTCAGCAAGGGGAGCAAGGTTTGCCAATTCTCTGAGAGACCCCCAAACAAAGTGTTCCCAAGCAGCACCAGTTCCTGCTTAAGCTGCAGCAATGTCTGCCCTTGAATGAGACAAACTGCACCATAACAGCTTAGCTTGAGTCTATAAGGACCTCAACAACTATCTCAAATATAGAAATTTAAGTTAATGGAGGTGAGGTTTGTGCTCCTCCATCCTGTAGCAGGTCATTTATTTAGACTATAAGCTCTAAGTGCTATGGTATTGCATCTGCCTGGTGCAAAAGGATGCAGTGCTAAAATGGGACTTCACTGAGCAGAGTTACTCCTTCTGCAAATAGGTCACGACCAGCCATTTGCACTATGAAACTATTCAGTGTTCTAGGACAAAACTCTTTTTACTGTGCCGTTCAGAAACTGATATAACAAGGATACAGTCTGATGAGTCACAAAAAAGCAAACAAGATGATAAGCAGTAACTGCAGACATTTCCAGGGAAGGACAGTCAGGACATTTCCAGGAAGAAGGCAGTCACAGCCTGAACCTTAGCAAAGACACCATTGGGACTTCTGAATAGTACTGATTGCTGATGCTCCAGCTGCAAGAGGGGCAGCTCAACACAAATAAGATGTTATAGGAAATAGAGGATCTCTCATGTTGGAGAAATCTTAGAAAGGCCAGAATGATAACCCTGCAAAAGCAAAGGCTCTTCTTCACTGCTATATATAGATGGTAAATAGCAGCTGCAGGAAAAGGGCCACTTAAGCTTAGAGACCATTGATTGCACAAGAAAAATTGGATGCAAGAATAATGAGGCCAAAATTCAGATGAAGTGTGGGTTTTATCCTTCTAGAATTGAGATTCTGGAAAAGCCCCAGATAAGCATAAAAAGCAAAGAAAAAATTAAAACCCTTTAATGAATTCAGAATTCCAAACACTTACTTTAGGATTTCTGATGCAACGAGTCAAAAGACCTGGTCTCATTTGTTATGATGCTAAGCCACACATAGCCAACCTGTAGCAGATCTACAGATCTAGAGCAGATCTGTACATCTAAGATGTTACGTATTTTCTCTGGACTTTTATATCTATTTGTGTACTACCAACAGAGCTGATTTTAAGCAAAAATGGTTAATCCTTTCTTTAATACTTGTCCTTTCACATCAGCCTTCACAAAGCTGAAAGCAGCACAAAATAAATTCTATAGTATCTACTTGAGGAGAAGAGCAAGTGGTAAATTACTTGCCTAGGAGGAGATGATGTTATTAATCAAAATGACTTCAGGGTATAGTGTTTTGAAGTTGTGTTGAGTATTAAATAACAGGTGAAGAGTTTTTTCCTTTTGAAATCCTAAATTGAAGTCTATACAATAAAATGAAGCAAGATTATCCAAGTTGTTACAGAAAAAAATCTTCATGAAGAGAGAGTGTAAATTAAAGCCTTCACATCAAAATCAGGATGTAAAGATTGATTTACATTTCTATTCATAACAAACAATGACATAGTGTGGTCTCTTACAAAATTTGTCTGAGATAACTTGAATGTCAGGAGTTGAACACAGCTCTGCTGTCCCCTCAAAGTTACAGCTATGAGCACTTCCTGATTAAATTAGGGTTTTACCCAGCATTCTCAGATCCTCCTTTGCAGATGAATTTGTTTTACAAGAAATAATTTCATCCACTGGTAAGTCATACTGCCAAGGAATATAAACTCATGGCACTTACTGAGGGCATGACAAGAGACTTATCCTGCAGAGCTCCAGAGGGAGGAAAACTTCTACTGAAATAAACATTTGCATGTATGACCACTGCCCATTTTCTGCTCCTCAGGGCCTTTCTGCAGAAGGTTTTTAATTGTGCTTCACAGCACAATCTTTGGAATACAGAATACACTTAATAGCTTGGTTTGAATTTCTTGTTAAGAGTTAGCAGTGCATAGAAGCAGGACAAGAGTCAACAGACATGAAAGGAAATCAGGAATGTTCAGACTGGATATGAAGAGAAACATTTTCATGAAGAGAACAGTCCAGAAGGACAACAACTGACCCAGAGAAGCTGGAAAGTCTCTGCTCTGGAGAAAACTCAGTGTTTTTCAAGACCGGAGTGGATAAAGCCTTGAACAACCTGGTCTGACTTCACAGCTGGCCTTGCTTTGAGCAGAGGACTGAACCACAAGCCATTCAAGATCCCTTCTCACTTGAATTCTCCAACAACTCTCTAGAAAGGAAGCTCTCCATGCATCTATCACTAATCCATGGGAAACACCAGCATTGCAGCATCCTCACCCCTGTAGGTAGTTAGAGAAAGTGAATGCTTTCATAAAGTAGAACTCCACTGCCATAAGAATCACGGGCCCTCAGTGGCTTTCTCCTTTTTCCCCCACTGTTCATCAAGAGTGCACTACAGAGTGTGCATGTTCAGCAAAAAGCTTGAGGGCAGGGGGGATGGGAAGGGAGGATGAGCAAGATCAATTTTAAAATCTTTATGCTTTCCTGTGGCTGATAAAATATTGCTCTTCTCAGAAGATACACCAGTAAATTTTCAGTTTAGATCTGTATATCAGGAAATAAGGCTCCTATGACATCCTTTGGATATTATTCCAGGGCTTAAGAGATTTCACACTCTAATAGTTCCCAAAAATACTCTGACTACATGTTCCCTTTGTCAGCCACATCCTAATATATTACTAGATAAGTCCTCTGCCTCCAGGCTATTTACAATCCTCAGAGAACTGAGGAGTTTTGCCACATAGCCAGTTAGAAAGATCAAGTTCTTCTCATCTTTTCTCACATCCACTCTGACTCCAAAAAGTGTTTGTATTTCTTGCCAAAATATCAGGATGGGTTTCCCTGGTGGTGGATGAGATCCCAGTATTGCCTGCAGAATAGGAGGTGTGCTCTCATCTGAGTCAGGATGCAAATGTGCCCATCCAAGTTCTTTGATTCTCTTGCACACAAAACCCCCAAAATGCCAGTTTTCTTTTCAAGACTACAACAGGAAGAACTTCAGGAGATCTTGTCTGTGCAGTCTTCATCAGCCTGATTTTCTAACATCAGTGGAAGTAGTTTCAGTCACTTGCAGGGTCTTGGATCAAGTCCCAAATCCCAAAGAATAAAGCATGGATAAAATGAGGCATTAACTTCAAATGCAGCTGCCTGGAATTCCTGCCTTGAAGTGGGAATGGAACAATGTTGAGGGTAGGCAGAAGGGTTTTTTAAATTAAAAATAGGATGAAGCGTATGTTTGAATTTTCTAATTGAAAAACAGCGCTTTGGAAAATATTCTGTGAAACTGTTTTGAATTAACTTATTTATGCAGTCAAGGGAACATTCCACTCACATTCACCAGAAGAATGGTGTCTCTACACGATATACAACTTCTCAGGCTGCCCTCCTTCTAAGTTAAAGAAAACCTAAACAGAAAAACGTGAGGACAGTCAGCCCACTCAGGTATTTCACAAGTATAAAGCACCAGAAAGTCTCAGAGTGTGTAACACCTTTATCCCCACTGGGAGAAAGTCAGCTCCTAACTTCACTAAGCCATAGCTTTGCACAGGGGAGCTCCTCAAATGCTACAAGAGCAAGAGGCTTTATACACTCTTCATAATGCACCTAAACACTTAACCAAAGCCCACGTTAAAGTGCACAGCTAGAGGAAAGCCTGGTTGCATGTGTTATGTGTGCATTATTTTCCTTGGCTGCCATCCAGCCCACAGTTTTCAGAAAGTTACACACTCAGAATTCACCCCTACATCCTTCTCCTTCACAGAAGGTGTTACAAGCACTCTATTCTATCGTGATAATCTGACACTGGCCTCAGCAGGTCTGGTATGTCACTTGTACACTTTTTCTGGATCAGGCCATTAGTTTTTTGCTGTGTGACTAATTCTTCTAAAATCAAAACAATGCAAGGCACTCATTAAAGAAAAGCCATCTCTGCCTCCCCAGATGTTTCACTCATGCACAGCCCAGCACAGTTACAGTATGACTAGGAAGAAGAAGAAAAAGGCTCCTTTTCTCTGCTCTTATCTTCAAAATGTTCCAATCAGTAGAGCTGAACCAAAAGAAAACATTTCAAAAAGGTAAAAAGTGAACCGAAAAAGACATCTTGCATTTTTAAATAACAAGCCAAACAAATGTTGCCCTGCTTGCTTTGTAAGTCTTACAGAAGAGCACCTCCTTAGCCCAGGCTGCCTATTTCTTGAAAAACAATGACAAGCAGAACTAGCTGCAGGCAATGAAGTATATTAGCATTCGAATTCATGTTTGTATTTCCTCTGACGGAAAAACTCTCTTAAAAGCAACCTAAGAACTTCCTGAGATGTATTATGGCAACATTTATTTGAGATTTGAAGATTCTTGATTCTTTATAGTTCCTTAAAAACAAACAGGGAAATGTTAAAAAAACACACCACCGATTGCTGCCAATTTCAAAACAGGATGTTTTTGTTTTTGAGGACTGTAATTAGGAACAGTGACCTTGAAAATGTCAACAAACCATCCATTACCTCTTCTCTTTTAATTACTGTTGCAAATATTGTATTCTCTTTATAAACTTGTCTTTGTGAGTAGTTTTACTCAGGCAAAGACCAGAACTTCCATAGGATGAAATGTGCTAGCATCCAATGTCACCAGATACTTCAAGGGAAAAGGAAGTGAGAAGGAGAAAGAAAGTGTTTGCTACACAGCTAGGGATTTAAAATCATTGTGGCTGTTATCAGCACACAGAGAAAGCAAGAGAGAAAAGGCACTCCTAAAAGAAATGTGTTACAAGTACTGCTGAAGAAAGATCCACTATCAGGAGAAGAACTTGGAAAGTGCTTGGTCTCCTCAGGCAGCAAGAAGGGAGATCTGGAACCTTCCCAACACCTAATCCTGCAGTCAGAAACCTGACAGACAGGCCCTTCCTTACCTTCTGATGTCCAAATTCATTCAGCACTGTGCCCAGCTTCTTAGTGTTGCTGTGCAGTTTGTGAGCTGCGATGGCTGGGTTGGGATCCCTCCAGTCGATGGAGAGCCGATGGTGCCAGAGGTGCCGGCCCTGCTGGATGTGAGCGGACTTGATGCTGGGGTCAAAGCGATGCACCTCACACCCACTGTTGGCCATGCTCAGCTCAAACTGGTTGTCATCGTTGCCTAAACTATGTAAAAAAAAAAATATTAAAAAAAAAGTAACTATTAATGCAGCCAAAAGAACTATTAGTGAGTAGGATGTTCTGAGGATGAATTAACTTGAAGAAAATTCATGCTCAATGCAATATTAGAACTTTCTAGGCAAGAACTAAACCACTTTTAGCCAGGCTGATAACTTTCCCAAAGAGCTTTTCCTTAATTCAGAAGTTGGAAAAATTTGCACAGAAGTAAATTAAACATTGGAATCTTTGTGCTGTCATTATTCATATTAATATTTTATGCTTATATATATTTCTCTATTTTCAATTTGCTTTTTTCTTGAAAAGTTTAAAATACTTTCCTTAGTCTCTGCTGTACAAACTTCCAATGACCAAGCCATAAGCAGAAGAGAAAATACATTTACTTTGTAAAAATCTGGCATATTTCACACCACATCTGTCACCTGTTACAAATGTGACCCATAGTGACCACCAGTAAGGACAAGACACAAGAATCAAATGCCTCTCTTTCTCTGTGGACAGGAAGACATCGATTTAAAATTGCATATTTAAAAATAAGCACTTTACAACAGTAGCAGAGTTGTGACATAAACCTGAGAGAAAGATTGCTGCTAATTTGGTGAAGACCCCAAAGAAGAAGAAAAATCAATAGCCCCCTTGAACAGCAGTATTGTCTCAGTCCCTGCCTCTGTGAGAAGACGTGTTTTAAAAGGCTGTGCCATATTCCCACCTCCTACAGCCCAGTGGCTCACACAGGGTGCACTAAAATGAAAAAAATCTGGTATTTATCATTGCTGTCACACATCTGAACCACAGGCCTTTCCTACTCTGTAAAACAGGATGTTCTCTTCATTCCTACTCCCCCAAGCTTATTCCAAATGTGATTCAAATCATGCACTAAACATTGAACTTAAACAAAATTAAGCTGTTTGATATACACACGTGTAGCACGGAGAAGAGAATTAGGATTTTTTCAAATCAGTTGTACTGCAAATTGTACAACTGAGATCATTCACTCTGTACTAACAGCAGAGCATTTATCTGTCGTGCACAGACCGTGACAGGGCAGCACTCTTAGATGCACTAGCAGAGCACCTGCTACACTACACCACAGTTATCCTAAGCAAAGATGTGCGCCTGAAATAATTTTGGCTATTTGCATCAATACGTGAAACGTGGCACATTCCAAATCACGCAACACACTATGGTACAACATTAGTCCAGCGCTAAATGATCTACACAGATGACATACAGGTAAGATAAAATGAATTCAACTCATGAAACAATGTGTGAAAGAGCATTTGCTTTGGACAGCATGACACTTGCTGTAACACTGGCCAAGCACACTTTAACAATACCCTAGGACTCTGTCTTCTCAACCATCTTCCCTTTGGGAAAACAGGAAGAGACAGGGTGTGCAAAAATAGCCCAGCATGCTTTTAAGAACAACCCTAATTCACAGGATTCCAACCCATACAGCTGTGTGGGAGGAAAAGAGAGGAGTTTTCTTTTAATACATTCAACACGCATTAGGAAAAATGTTCAGAAGTTAACCAAGTGAATCGACATGTTTGTTTGCATGTGGCTTTCTACAGAAGGGACAGCGAGGGACAACGAGCAGTGTAATCCCTCAGGAATGAGACACTGGCTAAAAATGGACAGCATGGGAATTGTTGGGGACAGTCACAGCACTAGTGATGAGCCCACCAGCGACTGATGGCCACGTGTGTCCGCGACACACTTCCAGCCGTACCAGCTGGCACAAGCCAGAGGGCCAGATGCTTTTGGTGCAGACAAACCTCAGGCTGCCTCCCAACAGATTGCTGCTGATGTGGACTGCAAAGGGAGCTTCACTGTGGTGGAAAAAACAGGGAAAAAAAATACAGATGAGGTAAAGACAGGCATGATGTGTCTTCTGACACTCCAGTTAACAGCTCAAATTTATGCCTGAAGAGAGATCCAGCCAGCAACAAATATATAGGAGAGAAAATCAGGTCTTCTCCAAAGGAACTGGTTCACACAGGATCACGCAAAGAGATAATGCAGCATGAGAAAGACAAAAAAAAAAGGCAGCAGCAGCACCGGGCCCGGCTGTCCGGGCTGCGCAGGGAAAGCTCCGCTCCCCGCCGGCAGGGCGGCCGCGCTGACCCGGACACAGCGGGCAGCGCTGTCCCTTGGCTGCTCCCAGGGCTCGCACAGGGCACGGGCACAGAGCCTTGCACTCACAATGGGCACGGGGCTGCAGAAGCATCGCACCGGCCCCTGCATCACCCGGGGCACAGCGAGCGCCCAGAGGCACAAAAGCTGCTTTGTCCGCTCTGCACTACACCTGTAGCTGATCCAGCCTGAAAACTGCAGGTACTCCAGCTCCCACAGCGACCGCAGGACACCGCTGTAAACACATGCAAGTTAAGGTCCAGCTTTCCCTTTCTCTGCTCCCCCTCCTCCCCTCCTCTTTCAAAGGAAGATAACTGAGCTCAGCAGCTCAAGAAAAAACGATGGACCCCCTGCCTGAATCCTAAAGCTCCTACACACACTTTAGGATGCACCTGAAAGGGCATTTATGCCGTATTACAGGAAGACTCTTTAAACCTCTGCTGGTAAGTTTCTGAAATCCCATTCATTTATGTTATCCCAGCTTGAGTGCCTGCCTGTGGTGTTTGTAACTGATTTAGTTTAATCTAAGCAGATTTAGCACTAATAACTAGAGCTCACTAATGCATATTGCAATTATGTATCACGCTGGGAAATCCTGTCCCCCAAGCAAAAACATGGCTACCTCCCAGTAGTGGAAGCAACTAATACTAATCTAAAAAGATCCCCAGATGTTCCAGACACTGCTCGCTCCCATTCACAAGGAACCTCTTCTATGGCATTCAAGGAGACAAAGCTTAACCAGCATGTTTTATTCCAATTTTAATGATATATGGATTTAATTCAGGATTCCTGGTAACACTCCCACTGAACTTTCACATTTGCCCCCCATCCATTTTCTCAGCAGTGAATGCTCTTCATTAGAAGCAGCTGCTCCCCATTTGCTCCTTATGAAACATAAGAGATGATAAAAATGTTTAAAGTGTATTTTTGCCTTAGAACAAAATTACTTTTCTGTCTGTCATAAACTAAAGGAAGCGAGTCTGAGGGGAAAAATTATGTAGTAACAAGCTCCAAAGTTTGCAGAAGTAAACTGATGGATTTTTGACTGCTTCTCCATAACCTCAAGTATTTCTCTGTAATTTTTCAGGTGTTTCATGTGATGCATCCTGGCTGGTTACTTACTGCATGTGTGTATCTGATGATTTATGGGAGAGCCAACATCAGTTTTGATCTTTGCTAAACCCTACACTTCCTAGCACAGATTAAATCAACTCTGCATTGTACCTACAGGACAATTTAACAAAAATACCATTCTCAGTACACATTTGATCTTTAACAACAAGGAAAACTGACATCAACACAGGAGGTCAGATCTAATATTAATGATCATGCAGCTTGAAGGGCAAGATCTAGGTTAATTCCACTGAACTTTGAGTACTTTGCCAAGATACCTAAAACCAGCAGCCACCTTATCCCAGACCTCCACTATAACCGAAAGAAAGCTGTACCTATTGGAATATGAATCCCACAACACACTGCAACATGTACCTACCTCCAGAATGCTATTTAGCTTTGCTGATTTTCCACCTGAATGTGCTTGGCTCTCCCTACTGACTGCTAGAAGGGCCCTGAGGCAATAACTCAGTACTACAGTCAGAAAGTGAAGTCTGGAACTGAGCATGCACAGCATCTCCCCTAAGTTTCATAGGAACATGAAAAGCTGAGAAGGAAAAAATCATGTAAACTTCTATCTTGCATTAATGCCAGGTAAGTATAATTTGAAATATATTGCAAAGAACACTCAGAAAATAAGAAGCAACAGTAGTCAAGAGAAATCTTCTCTCTGTATATGTGATTTGTCTCTAAGGGGCATGTTCTTATTCTGCCACAGAGCAGTGCTGCTGAACAAAACCTGAGAGCACCTCCCTCTCAGAGGATCTGGGTCTTTACAGCTCAAATAAACTCAATCAAAGTATGAACCCACCCAAACTAACCAAAACCACTCCCTTTGACTAGAGGGCACCCTGCCTCTCCTCCACGCTCACTGCAGGTGTTACCTGCCATGAGAAATGCCACCCCAGCACGGTTCCTTGCTATCCACCCTTTGTAAATCCACAGCAGCAAAATCACAGGAATGAACTCCACTGGTTCAAGGGAGATGAAGCCTTTCAATACACCTCTAACCTAAAGCTGCCTCTCAGGACAGCAAGGACAGTTTTATCAGGCTGCTCTACATGGTGATCTGTGTGAAACGAGCCCCAGATCCCAGTGACTGTTCTCCTAATGCATCTGAGTGCTGATGGCCTGACGCACTCTGAGGACTGACCTCCCTCATCCTCTGGGACAACAGAATGTTTTACTAGCAGGGAAACAGGCATGTGTGGATTTGCTACCTGTAAAAGCAGTTCTCCTGAGAAGAGTGAAAACTTCACTCCCAAGTACTGTAAATATCATAAACACTGCAAACATTTCAAAGTAAAGCCACAGCTGCCTTTGTCACTATCACTTTGGCAGGTGTCATCCCTGAGGTGTTGAGCAAACACTCTCTCACATGGAAACGTACTGATTTGTCCCAGAGCTGGTTAATGAAGTTTTGCAAGCAATGCTGTTGAAATCCCTGGCAGTTTTGCAAGTCACCTCTGCTCAAGGCAGATGCTGTAGGCTTCTCAGCTTACCTCTTTGATTTCCATCTTCCTCCACATGAACTACCACTCACAACTCACCAGCAAGCAATTTGTTTTCATACCAATATTAGAAAGGCAAAGGAAAATGAAGACCCACATGGAGAAAGGATTTTTCCCTTAAAATGAAGTTTACAGAAGCACATCAACACATGATAAACACACCTGAACAAAGTTTGTATTTTAGAAGACAACTTTGCTGCAGCCTGTGTTGTATTTATAGGGCTTTTTGAAGCTACTTGCCATGAAACAATTTCCTTTCTTTTAAAGAGAGCACTTACCCAAGTGAATAGAGACGGCATTTCTTGCTTCTGATTCGATGGATGAGGCTAAACCTCTCATCAAGACAGACTGACCAGGGCTTTTTTATGGTTTCAGAGTACCCTTTCAAGCTGCTCAGGTTCATGTGCTCACACGAAATCTGTTGAAATCAAAGGATATTTCTTTTTAAGACAAGACTTTTAACTTGTTTTTAATTTGCCTTCTGGGGGAGTAATGGAAAGAAGAAAAATGTTCATTGGTTTAATTTAAGTCTTATTGTCAATCTGATACACGGCTACAAAGATTTGATTATTTTTTTCCTTGTTTGTCTGTTCCGCTTGGTGAAATTTAAGGCTTACATAATTCCCCAGAGAGCAATGCAGTTTGAAAAGCAAATAATTAAGCATTAGTACTATACCCAAATTCATTTTTTTCCATGAGGAAAAGATGTATCAGCATTCAAATGTTTAATTTTTTTTCTTTTCAAACCTTGGAGTGGATCCTGCATCCTGAATAATGTTAAAATCAAGACAGTAATTACAAAGTTGCAGCATCTCTGCAATGAATACCTTACCCAGAGTGTCCTGGATCTCAGTTCCAGAAGGGATTTAATCTTTACCCCAACACATGCCCTCTCCAACAACAAAGGGATTTAAGCAAGTGCATAACTAAACAGAGGAATCATAGCATGTGTGTCCATGCTGAGCTGGCTTGGACATCTGGAGTCCAAAGCCAGGATAAAAGCCCTGCTAAAGAAGAGATAGAGACCCTGCAGGGAGGGACACCATAAGTCAAAGCCCTTGTACAGACCGAGAAAGCAAAGACTGAAAATGCACTGGTTCATCAGAGTGTCAAAAATCACTGAGGGGTGAAGTCAGCTTTGCCAGCAGCTGAGCAGCAGCCTGGAACAGCCAAACCCACGGTGACTGAGCCAGCAAAGCCATGGCCCTGTGAGTGACACCCCACAGAGGAGCCCCTGCCTGCAGCACCAGCTCTGCCCATCCATCCAGAATTTCAGAATTTCCAGAATTTCACCCCCAGGCCACCACTTGCACTCCACCCTCTTCCTCCAAACCCACTCTGGAAGAGGCAGGCACAGAGCTGGGGAGTGCTGCGCCCTTTGCAGAGCCAGAGCACAGCAGGGGATGGAGAACTGGTACAATTCGTACGGCTCTCACTGTAGCACAGGCAAGGAGGCAAGGGGAAGCAGAAGGAAGCACCAAAGCTGCGGCTAATTCTGCCCAAAGCTGTGGCTAATTCTGCCCAGGAAAGGCTGCACTGCTCTGCACCAGCATCAGCATGCACAGCTTGTTCTTGAAGGGCTTCTCAACCCACCCAGCCCAGCCATCAGTCAGGGGTTGCAGGGCACAGGTTGCTACCATGCAGAGAAGAAAGCAAAGATGAGAAGAGCTGCAGGAACTCAGCTGGGCCCTCGTGATGAAAAGTTGTTCTTTGGGCCCAGTACCAGCCCTAGCTGCAGGAATGGGAGCTGGCACTGTTAAAAAGGCAGCAACTAAAATGGTGGAAAGGACAAAACCAGGTTAAATATCAGTCCTAAACAGAGTGTTCTCATCTTGCTCCTTTCCTTCTTCTACAGCAGACTGCAGAGGCTCAGTTCTCATTCCTAGTCAAACTAAAAAGCACTGCTCTGCTCCCACCTGGAACCACAGAAATGAAACAATTTTACACAGAGGTGAGAGCAAAATCTGGAACCCAGCCTTTAATGTGGCACTCTTCACCACATACTTTATAATAAGTAAATAAAATTCTCATTCTTTAAGAAGTGTATGCTCTGAAAGATCATTACCTGGAGCTTTACATTCTAAGAGCTGCACACTGCATCATCACCTCCCTGCTCCTCCTTGGCTCATAATTCCCATGGAAAATTCACAAAAGCAAATACAGCATCTCTTCATGCTGTTCCCAGGATTCGCAAAGTTTTAAGCAATTATTTGCTCTGCACCCCACTACCCATTTCCCTTCAGTCACATAACAATCAAGGAATAAATGGCACTGCAATAATAAGCACTAATTTAAGACACAGAAGAATAATGTACTCTCTGCAGAAAACTAAGATTCTGCAACGCTGCCACTTAATTGACTCATGGCATTATGAGCAATTACAACAGTTAGAGTTTGAGGCAATTTTAACAGCTCTTGCTACTGAATACCTCTTGCTATTAAAAATAAAACAACCAAAACCAAACAAAAACAACACCAGCAAAATTTTTTTTTAAAAACCAAACAGAAATCAAACCCTGAACCTGCCTTTAGCACTATCATCAGTCTGTGGCATGATTTATTGATGCACTGAGCTCGCATCCTCTTCTGGGCTTCTGGTCACTGCTATTGTACAAATAGCAGCACAAGAAAAAGGCTTCTCCTGATCATAAAATACCAGCACTGAAAATGCTTTTTCTGGCCACACCTTGACCCTGCTGACAGCAGTTTGAGCCATTCTACACTAATGGCACGGGGCTGAACTTTGGCGCAGTAATTAGTAGACACTTGCTCAGCAAACAAGGAAAGCAACATCCCATGCCTATCTACATAAGCAGGATGCCATTTTCAGAAGTGCTCATACCAGTCATGGTGTTATCCCATCAGTTACTCATCTTGTAACATCTGCCAGGTCAGGAACAGGGATTCCTCCCATTTTTTGTTTTCACTTATGCTTATTCCCCCAACCAGTGTCAGTTACTCTGGGAATGAAGCTTCTCGCTGAGTGTGTCAAAAGCAATAAATCCTCTGTTAATTGATGTCCTTTTAGGCTTTGACCCAACTAGCAGAGTTTAGCAGCATCTGCCACTGTTTATTAAGTTGCTGAGATGAAGGATGTTTTCAAACTTAATATGTCTACCACAGTGTAAACTTCTGAACAACAAAACAAGCAGTTCTACACACATCTCTTGCTGTCCCACATGCATGATCTTACCTTGCGCCCTCTCAGTGCTGGCATGAGTGGCAACAGAGATGTCATTTTATTGACAATTTAGCCAACTCTCCACAAGCTGGAGGATGCATGAACACCCTGCTATCTTCTTTTTTAGAGGTTTTTCAAATTATCTCAGCCTCAAAAGCACTGCATTAGCAAAGAATTTCATACGTGAATGACATTTCAGTGATGTTGGCACCTGGGGCTTTTTGCTGTTCTTCAGAGTAAGTAATGATGCTGTCAGCTCTCTATTCAAGGGTCAATTGCTGATAGACCGGGTACCAAGAGCATCTGCCCTGTTGGAATTGTGAGCATCCAGCACCTTTCCATTTTTTTCTTACAGGAAATTCACACGCAGATGCTGTTGCGCATAAGTGATGGCTCTGTTAAAACATGATGGCCCATGAATTTCCATGTATGCTGAAGGCTTGAAGTATCCATCAGCACAATCTGGATTTGGAAATGCCATATTTTAAAAAGCACATACACCCACCAATTTCCATGGCTGTTGTTTTTGTCTTGAAAATATCAATATTCTATTGGCATCATTGAAACAACTGGTCCAACTTAGGGTCTGATGCCTTGTTCTCATTTTACTGGGAACCTCAAGTGCCTCCTTTTGGAGTAAAATGAGCCTGCTTATCATACTGTTATTGAGAGGTGGAGAGGTTGAATATACTCCCTTGATACAGAGTGCTCTGTATTTTTCCATCTGAGAGGGAGAGAGAAACACCACATCTAGAATTTCAGTCATACCATACTCCTGTCAGGGCACAAACCCAGTTGGAAATAAATAACATGGAAATAATGCATTCTTTCAAACCTGTGTTTTGACCTTTATATTCATGTTGACCATCAGTGCTAAGTCAAGCAACTTCAGAAATAAATCAGTTTCAGAAAGGTTTGGTGTGAGGTTAATTCCTTAGATAGGAGGGAAAAATCTGCACCAGGCAAAGTGTTTTCTAAATGGAGACTGAAACAAAAAACCTACCTGAGAAGTGCTAATGTACTTTAGGAACCTTGAGGCCTCATAGTTGAGGGAAGGGGTTGGACTTGCCCATGGTTGTAGTTCAATGTGCCACCTTACAGTCTGTAAAACAAAGCAAAACAAAAAACACCTTAAAGGCAATGCAAGCATAAATTACATGGGCTAATAAGCTAAGGAGATTTAATTTCAAACTAAAATCGCTTCCTGCGGGCTTGTCTACACATGAAAAACATTTCAGAACAAAGCAGGGTTTCAACTACAGTGAAAAAGCATCTAACCATGATTCAAAATTATCAGCTTTGAAAGCAGATGCAGGTAACTCAGAAAGTGCTCCTCATCCAGGATACATGTGTTAACCCAATTATTCTAGGACACCCATGTAAGCTGGGAGAAATGCATGAAGATAACCAAGATCTAAATAACCAAATCCGACATCAAAACATGTCAAAATAGTGATATTATTTTAATTTCATATCTATCAGGTATGAATGTCAACCAAAAGAAGAACTTGGATTGCAAACACTAATCACCAAAGGAAACCCCTGCAAGCAACCTGTTTTCTTTTTTAAGATCTAGATTTTATTGAGAAAACAAGCTCCTTGAGGACTTTGAGAAAAGCCCTCTTCCTCTCCCACGCTTGCCTGACACATATGCCAGAATTCTTTGTTCCCCTGGAAAAATGAAAGTGTGGCAGCCTGCGGCCCCACCACTCCTCATTTACACAGCCCCAAGGAAGTAGCTTTGGTGGGTGCTTTCTGCACTCCTTCAGCTCTGAACCTTGGGGATCCTGCCAGCTTTTCCAGTAACACTTCCCACGTAGAGTGGGACAGAGAAGGCCTTTCAGACACGTGCTTGCAGAGCAACAGGGCTCTGTGCTCCCATCTGCACCTCCTTCTCCAAATTCTGCCCACTGCCATGCTGGGAAGTTTAGACTTGTCATCTCTTGCCCTCAAGTAGATAAAAATACAAGCACGGTGTTAAGTTGTACTAAATCAAGATTGATTCCTCGTGGCCTTTCATCTCCAGGCACCATAACTCACTTCTACGCTCGGGCAGGTACTATCAAGCTTCCCTTTAATCATCCTCAATTAACTGAGCTTCCATAATGGACAGGATGGGGTTTCTCCCTCAAAGGCTCATGCTGGCATTCAATAAAATACAATCAGAAGCCCCACTCGGGATTCCCACAGGACTGTATTTCAGATGGAGCCCTGGAAAAAGGGGCAGGAGAGAGCAATTAGCCAGGGAGGATGGAGGCAGACAGGTGAGCTCCCAGACAGGACTGGTCTGTGGCATCAGGACAAGAGCCAGCACAGTGACAGCAGGGATCCTCTGATGCCAGAGAGGAATGCAGGAAAGAGAAGGTAAAATTAGAAAAGATTATTAAAGAGGACCACCAGACCAGATGGCGTTTGCCTTGAGCTGGTATCATGAACTGATATTTTTGCAGCCTAAGTAAACATAGTCTACAGTGAGTGTGAGCCAAGGGGTCTGCATGAGGTTTGTTATTCCTTTAGGGGTTATTTTTCAGATTTGTTATGGATTTTGGGTTGTTTGGAGGGGTTTGGTTTTTGCTTTTTTTTACTTTAAAGAGATGCTGAAAAGGATATGGAGATTTTTTTTTTTCTACTCCAAAAGCAGACAAAAGTAGCATTTCTCACCCTGAAACTTCCTGCCTGCAGCAAACTTGGACTCCTATACTCTGCACAGCATGAGCCTGGAAGCAAGCTAGCAAGCCAGCTCTGCAGCTGCATGTCCCCCTGACCTCTGCTTGCAGCAGGCAGCCTGCAAACAGCCAACAGCAGGAGGATAGGTGCACACCAGGGAGGGAAATTCATGTAATCTTTCAGAATGAGTCACAGTTCACACGGCTGAATAACGTTTGCAATGACAGGAATGCTGCTGTTTCAACAGGCTTGAAAGCTGAAATGAAAATGAAGACTGACAACCATTTTCAGAGGAAAAAAAAAAAAAGAAAAAAAATCAACCAACTAAACAAAAAAACAACCAAACAAAAAAAAAAAAAAAAAAAAAAACAAACAAAAAAAACCAACCCAAACCAAATAAAACCACCAACCACCCAGATACCTACATATCTATGCCCAGTTATTCTGAAATCTATTTGTGTGAGAAGTAGCTGAAGTAGCTCATTAAGGACAGGAATTGCAGGGTGACCATTGTGGACTATTCAGCAAGAATTCCTTCTGCAGAGAGTTGACAGGGAAGAAAAAAATATCTCTATAATGAACCACATGAATGAGATTCTTTTTCAGCAGAGTGCAATGTCCAAGGGCCACTGCAGCTTACACTCGGGTTCTTAAAATCTTGAAGATGATAAACTGCCTTCCCACTGACTGCAAACTATTGATAAAAACATGGAAATGAAATAAAAACCCCAGTGACTTACTAATGCAGTTTTACTAAAAAATAGTGTTGAGGGGAAGGGGGAAAGGAAAAAGAACAGAAAGACTTGAAGCTTTTGTAAAGTTCTTTAAATTTCAGAGCAGTACATAAATGCTACTTTTGTGACAGGGATCAGGCCCGAGGCTCCTGTTTGACAGCAATGCTTTTGAATGCTTTTCTCAAACTTCACACTTGGTGCCTGGCTCCTTGGGAAGCAGCAGCCTATTTCCATTCACTAACGAACACACAGGAGAGTCCTGCTCCCAACACCTCCTGACACCCCCACAGGGTGCCTCCAGAGCTGCCTCACAATAAGATTCACAGACAATGGATGGGGGTGAAAATCCAACGCATCTCTGGGGCTGGGTGCACCCCCGCCCCGAGGGTAACTCACAAATGTCAGTGATGCACTTTGGGCATGTTCAGGAATACAAAATATCCTCCTGAAGGAGCTGTTCCACAGGTACATTCATAGCCTTTTTTTATAGCTTTCCAGGTAATTTTCAGCCTGGTTCATAGTATTTCCATGTAAGCCTCCTCAAATAAACTCTACAGATGCTTTGTGAAAATCAGGTATATCCCTGATAAAAAATGATCCTTATTTGAGGAGTTTTCCCCTCTCTTGACTGTGCAATTTTGTTTACTCAGAGCAAACCAGACTAGGGCATCATGATTTGGGTTTTCCCACCCATATCATGGAAATCCCCAGAATGACTGAGGACAGGTCCCTGTGGCTGCTGAACAAACAGGCTGAGATGCAGCTCCTTTCACAGAGGGCTTTACAGCAAGAGGAGCAGAGGAGCTATTACAGCCCAGATTGCACAGCTCTGGATATGAAATTCAGATAGGCTACCCAGGAGGAGCCAGAAAATAGGTGCAGACAATCTGCATTTCTGCCCATCACCATGGCTGTGCTCTCTCCCTGTGGTATGGACTCATCCAACCAGACACCATGACTGTGTTTCCCAAACATCAACATATCCATATTCCACAATATAAAGACATTACAGTAAACTCTCCAGTACCTGGAAAGTTACAATGGCACTTAAAAAACTATACTGAGTATCTTAAAGTATCCCTGTGTACATAGCTTCACTTATGGACACATCAATTGAAATTAACACTGTAAGAAAATCAATCTTCAGCAAGACTTTGTCAGACACTGACTTCAGCTACCCCTGAAGGTAATGGATATCCAGAAACTGTTATTCAGAGTGGTGTCTAAATTTTCACCACGTGAGATAACCATAGAGAAAATAATATCTTAAAGGAATGCCACAGCTTTGTTAGGAAAACTAGGATGCATTTGAAGGTCTGATTTTTCTTCCAGGTACTTCACACTTAAGGATAAGGACTGATGTTTCCTTCAGACCAATCTCACAATAATCTGCAGAGACTTCTCTCTGGAGACCACTTTTCCCCTATTTTTTTTTTCCCCTTGTAGCCATCTGTGATAGTCATTTGATAGTCCCTTAATAACCTGTAGTACATATGTGATATACTTTTAAACTGTCATTTAAATCTTTCCTAAAAATCTGAACTCATAATATAGAATTAATTTAAGTCAAAATGCACAAAGGGCTCACAAACCAGCAGGTCTAGGATTGTAGGTCTGCCAAACGTTTGGCTTTTCCAGCCTAAACTTACGCACAAATAATTAAATTCTTTCCAGACCAATCCTAGTGTTAGTGCGCTGATTCAAAAAGCCCAACCCCTTCCTTCCCTTCTGCTTACATTTGAAAGGGAATTAATAAGTTTCTCATATTTCCATATTTTTTAACTCAGTAGCTGTTTCTCCCCCTTTTTAATCTCCTTCCTTTTCAGCAGCCAATTAAAATACAGAAACAGATTAGCCATTTTTGTAAACAAAAATTCGGGTATCCCATTGCCCTGCCAGGCAGTCTGTTGCTTACAAAGAAGAAACAAAAGACTTGTCAATATATACACAGATGCCTTAAGTAAATCCTCCAATTAAATCATGCAACAATTTAATTTTTTACATCTGAGGCAGGACCAAATGTGAGTGGAAATAATTTGTGGCAATAAATTCCATCAAGAACTGTAAATATTTGCCAGCCATAGAAACAAATGACATGCACATCTTCATCTCCAATTACTCTGCCTGTGTACTTCAGCAGAACGGAACCTGCTCATGGGTGAAATTTTGCAGGTATTTTATCAGTTTGAAAGGCAAAGCATGGGATTCAGATTCAGGCTGAAAAACTTCAGACATCTACATGGCAAATTTATTAGATTGCTTCCTTGAAGGCTGTTGTCCTCTTATGGTAAATCTTCCATACCTTCTGGGTGATTTCTCACGGGAAGATCCTCACAGCACTGACTCCTTATCAACATAGCCAACAAACTCCATCTTGCTTCACAGCACAGGCAACAAACTCCAACTCTCTCCTCACCCAGCTGACCCACTCTTTCGTAGCACTCTTATTCTTACTGGACACAGCTGTGGCCCATTTAGGGCAGGCCTGTTCCTAATCTTTGGTGATTAGTACAGCTGCAACACCTCAGGTGTGAGACTATATTTCTGCACTATATTTTCTTACCTTCTATCCCTCCACAGAAGGTTTGGCCTTGTGAGAACAGATTGCCCCCAGATACAATTCACAGAGCTCGGACATAATTTTATTTGTGGTCCCTCTCAAGCACCTGTGGCCTTAAGCTTATTAGTTTATTGTGGTGATAGTGTTTGAGATTTTTCCCTCAATTCCAAAGTACCCTGAATAGTGAAAGCTGTGTGCTGCAGCCCACGTGAGCCCTGGCTTTGCAGGACACGCCAGCGCCCCACGAGGGACACGCGATCAGCACAAAGCCTGCTAAGGGCAGTGGGCGGGCTCTGAGGGTGGAGGCAGCCAAACCTGGCCCACTGCTCCTCTTGCTGACAGCACAGAGCAGCTCCAGCAGCAGAGAATCCCTTGTGAACACCCACGTTTAGTTTCAGAGGCAATTAGCTGGGTGACTCCCAGAGAGACCCAGGGGGATAGAAACACTTGTGCATGCAGACAGCCATCAGCTCAGCTCCCACAGTGGGCTGGGGAGTCAAGTTATTTGACAGGATAGATGAGGCAGACAGGATCTTAAAGGAATGATTAATCTCACTAGAGAATAGACATATAAAATATGTAAGGTGAGTCAAGCCCAGGAAAAGTCCATGTCTCTCCATGACCTGCAAAGGAAGCCTGAAGGATGTGCTCAGGAACACTTACACCTCAGACCCTCAACAACACAGAAGAGAAACCCCAGACCAGACATTCACACAGCCCATGCTGCAGAAAAATGTGCATTTTAGAGGGCTGAGGCTGTTCTTTAGCTATGAGCCTAAAGCAACATTTAGCTACACTTTATTCTTCAGCAAGGTTGAGTAATTCCTGTTTTATGTTTGGAGCAGCAGTATGTGGCACAAGTAAAACAAACTCCACCTAAAAGCGGAGGTATCAGTAGGAAAGAACAAGTATGCCTTCAGCCTTGGCACAGACCTCCTTGAGAAGGTCAATTCATACAGTCCCCTTTAGCTAAATGGAACCAGCACCACCAGGGCTCAAAGGCACACACTCGTAAAAACCGGCTCCTCACATGGTTACTGTGGAGCAGCAGGGACACACACAGGCTCAGCCAGCTGTAATTTAAAACACAGGCTTGCAAAGTGACTGACTCATATTTAAAGCTCTGAGTGAATTAATTTCCAACACAACTGGCTTTATAGATATTCCATCCTTACATGTCTGAACTGTTTCTTTCCTTTCTTTTCTCTTTCATATTACTATTATTTTCTTTTTTTCTTTGCAGTTTGTCTTTCTTAAACATACGAGGTTTTCTCTTAAGAACCCATAGTGCAAAACTTGCTAATACACACCTCCTCTGCATGTGTGTGCCTGCACTGAGAGAAGAACAGTGGGTTCCCTCTGAGGCATCAGGCATTGAGGGAATCACAGGGAAAAGCAGCTGACACCTAGTCCTGCAGCCACCCAAACTGAGAGTTTTCCCTCCAACAGTAACACTTCCACACATTGCACAAAGTCCATGATGAAATGAAGGGAAAAAAATTAATGCAAGAAATATTTCTATTTCTCCATGTTTCTACTTTTCTAGTTTATCTAAGGCAGAGACATCTCTGACACCACTGCACACATGCACACAGCCTTCTCCATACCCAGTCACCTCTGGATTGCTCTGTCCTCTGCAGGCACCACATTGGAGCAGTGCAACGAGCAGGCCACCAAGGGAGCCCCTGACACAGGCAAACTCCTGAGCTAAAAAATCTGCAGTGTGTTACAGAACCACAGAATAGTCTGGGTTGGAAAGGGCCTTTAAATATCCCCCAGTACAACCCATTTCCATGGGGCACACACTCCACTAGGTCAGGTTGCCCAAAATAAACAGCACTGCCCCCAGGACAGACCCTTGATGGGCACCACTCATTACTGGTTTGTCATTTAGACATTGAGCCACTGACTACAACCAAATCCTTATCCATCTACCAGTCCATCCATCAAATCAATATCTTTCCATTTTGGCTGTGCCTAAACAAGTCCCCATCCTCAGCATGTTTTAACGTGTCTTCCAGGAGGACCCACTCCATGATCTTATCCAAAGATCTGATGTTGGAACAATAAATAGGCTGAGGAACAATAGCTTTGTGCCAAGATAATCCAGCAATGTGTCACACATGCAGTCCAGCTTTCCCATGCAGGAAGGCTGCTCAGGAAGTAAATCCTGCCTATGGAAAGCAGTCCTGTGATAAGAGTGCTTTTTGCATTAATGAGTGTCTGTCTTAAATTCAGATGGATTTCCAACACAATCTGTATGTGGAGAATTCTGTCTGGACATGTGTGTTTAATTTTGTGGAAAAGGGAATGTCTAGGATGCACTTAAGTCTCCCCTAGGTCCTCACTCTCTGTGCATCATCTTTTCCAAGTCTCTGCAGTGCAGCACACATTTGTCTGCCTGAAAGCAAGATGTGAGTGCTGCAAGAGTCAATTTAGGAAGCTCCAAACATCACCCAGAGGGCTCCACTTAAAAGTAGTTTATCAGCAGTGGCTTCGTAAGGCTCCAGTTTGCACCAGTAAGTAAAACTCTTAGACTTAGCAGGCAAAAGGAAAAAATGCAAAGTTTTACATTAAAATGAAGAAAACTATTTTCTAACATCAAATCTCATTAGAAAAGCTTTCAGTCACTGCATGGTAATTGAAACCAAGTCTTCACTCTAGTAGAGCAAGTCAGTCTGAACATGAATGCATAAGAATCCCTGAAAAGACAGCAATCACTAAGCATTTCACCTCTGCTTTCCTTTTGTTAATATTGATGCTTATTTTCTGCTCCTTTTGCTTCTCATTTCCCATCTGAAGGTGTGAAAAGGAGCCACATCCATACAAATTATTGCTCTGGGGGCAGCTGCTGCCCTTACCTGCAGGCAAGCTGCACTAGTGACCTCCATGTAAAACACCAACAACTTCAATGCCCTGGGAGATTCTGTGTTTCACACACAAAGCCCACACTCAAGCTCTCTCCAACTCTATTTTCAGGTTTGTCTTTTCCCCTAAACAATGATCTCAAAAGAAAAGCATGCACAGAAAAAAAAAGGCAGGCGTTGATTTGAAGTGACAGAATTTACATCACTTTAAGAATCAAGAAATGGATTTGGTGAAATAAAGAGCAGCTTCCAAAATTAACAGGAGGAAGCCAGATCTGTAGAGGAATTTAGGTGACTAATGCTCCAGTGAATTCAAATAGTAACCCTGAATTCCCCAGGAAAGATATTGGGATATTGGGGTATTGGGAGCTTACTTGCCAGGTTTACTTTAGCCACTGTGGACACCCCTGTAAATTCACCACCACCTTGAGTGCAGGTTTGGGACTTACAGGAAGCAGAGATTCAGATGACTTGCCAAAATATTAATTTGCAAGTACTTATGAATTCAGAAAGCATTGCATCTAATTCATAATTTACACAGCATAACTACCACTCCTTGCTACCTCTGAGAAATAAATCCCTGCAGCCAAATGATCTGGGGGCTGCAGGGGTAGGAAAGGGCAATGCTGCACTGGGGAACCTCTCCTCAGGCATTCAAAGGTCACCAGAGACTAACAGCTCTGCCACTGGAAATCCCAGCAACATATGGGAGAAATGCACATTTATTAAAAGAGAGATTGATTTTACTCTAAGAGACATACAGCTTTGAAAATAGCCAAGTGAGATTGCTTTGCTACAGTTCTAAAATAAAATAAATAAACTGGGCAGCAGCATTCCTGCGCTATCCAGAGGCTGACAGCATGATAATATATCTAATGGAGATAAAACCAGGAGCCAAAACAGATTCAAATTTATGGAAGTAAATTCTCAAAACTGCTTAAGCAGCTCAATCAGCTGAATTCCTTCCAGTGCCCGAATGCCTTTGCCAACACTTAAGGGTAACAGCAAGAAACAGATACAGCAACCACCGGTCACTGCTTGTCAAATTCAGTTTCTTCTAAGCAGAGGCAAGACCGTGGTTTCAGCCTGTATTCATTACTGCTTTAGCTGAAGTGCACTGGCTGAGAAATATGGAGATGTCATAATCCATTCAATAAAGGAAAAAAGCTATTTTCCTCTAGGTTGACTTCACTGCAAAATTTAAACCATAGAATACAAAAAAAGGAATTCATTAGTAAATACTGCGCTAGCCAGATAAGCTGAGTTTATTTTGTGCAAGTTCCAGCACTCTAACTATGATTTACATAGAGGGATGCCTCTGGCAGCCTATCCTCTGACTTCAGAGCCTCTGCCTGAGGCTAAGAACTGGAGGAAAAGAAGGTGCTTTTGAGTAAAACCAATGCTTTCACACAAATAAGAGCATTTCACACTTGTGCAGCCTTCTCTCCCATCCAAGTGGAATGCAAATATCTAAACAGAAATGGTCCACCACTCCTTCTAGACTAAAGGGAGATACGCAGTTTTAGAAAACTCCTTCCTCTTCACCTTCCTCTCCTGGGTAAGGACCAGGACAACCTTCTGTGCCCAGGGAGCAGGAGAGGGCACCATTTGTCACTATATGTCTATAATCTCATAAAAGAAGTAAATATCAACTCTTATCCATGGGTAAACCAAAAGGCTGAGTAACTTCTACAGGTATTTGGATTTCAGAGTGTAAAACCCTAAGGCAAGATAGATAGTATTTACAGTATTTACCCTAAGGCAAGATAGACAGTATTTACAACAGGTGCTGTTCCTTCAACCCACCATTAGTTCACTTGGTTGAACTGGGTTTTACTGGATAGCCAAGGAAGATTCAAAAAGCCAAACTCCACTTTTTTCTTCTTTAACTCCTTATTTCATAAAAGCGTTAGGTAATGGAGTTCCACAGAATGAAATGTATTCTAGCTTTAAACATAGTCCCTTTCTTTTTAAAATATAATTGTAGATTAGTGCCCTTGGTCTAGAGCTATGTAAAAGTCTTTCAAATAAAATAAAACTGTGTTGGGCAAGTAGTTCCCTCTATCTAGAAAGGAAACAAGAGCTGGCTTACAAGTTGTTAGGATTTTAAGTACAAAATGATACATTTATTTTCCAGTCTATAGAGAAGAAAATCAAGCTCATTTCAAAGCACACAAATTCATCACAATCCCATGGAAGATGGGCTTGGGCAAATATGTACCATCCTCTTTAATCAAGGATATTTTCCAATGTTTTATCACTAATTCTGAGCATTACACAGATGAAGTACTTAAAAACTACATGGTTGACCCTGAACTCATGATGCACCACAATTCCCATGGATTTCATAATGAATAATAATTGCAAGATCAAACCATTAATCAAGATGTCTAATGAAGAAAAACCGCATCAGCTCAGCAGCAACCAATTGACACATAATTGCTTCTTGTTTAATTTTCTCAAAAGAGGGAGGGAAAAGGAACACAATGTTGCTGCTTTGCCCTATTCAAGATGAAACAAAGTTCATTTCTTTGAAAGTTTCAGTACTGCAGAACAACCATAAGGAACGCGCAGAGACAGGGCACCAGTATTAAAAATTTTGGGGTTTTTCAGACAGCTTACCCTGTGGTATTTACCTATTGGATAAATCTCACTCCTCCACTACTGCTGTCCACTCTGCAGGGAGCAGGAAAGATTTGAAATGGACCCCTATCATTTTGAGGCTTCTAAGTGGCAGATATCTTCTAACATTGCATGCTATATCAATAGACATTACCATCTGGTCCCCCTAACATTTCAAACAGTGTCTCTTTGTAAAATATGAAAGAGGATACTAAAAAAGGGCACTGACTTTGAAGCTCCCAGTTGATTATTTGACTTAGCTAGCTGCTAGGAGAGGAATGAGGGAGAGGGCTGGGGATGGATGAGGCCAAGAGGGGGAGGCCAAAACAGCAACAGCAACTCTGTGTTGTTAATGTCTGCTGGTTCTAACATAATTTTCAAATGGACACCTTTCCCAATCAGGTCCAGCCCCTGGCACATCACTGATATTTGCTTCTCTGCAGTAATTTTGGCCAGCAGAACAAGGTGCTGCAGACACACACACACTCAAAAAGTGACCCTACCTCCTCAAAACTAATAGCAAGAATGGATTTTTAGCAATATCCCTAAGACAAACAAATTGCCTATCAGGGTCTTGTACGTGTTTCCTTGTTAAACTCTCAAGGCCATAGATTTGTCTTCCACGGGCCAAGAAGGGCAGAAGTTTCAATTCCTTCAGTTTGCAGAAGCCACGAGGTCAGTCCTGGAAAGAACCCAGAATCCTGTCTCTTCCAGAAGAGCTCACAGCACTGCACCTGGAGCTGCATGTGAAACCTATCAGAAAATGGAACCCAAAGTAAACTTCAGTGGGTCACTTGCTAAACGAGCTGTGGGTCAGCTCTTTCTTCCACAAGCACGTAAACCCAGAGGTTCTCTATACAAAATCTGAAGCAGCTGGCTTGACCTGACTGTCCCAAGAGACTCCAAAAGCCAATGGCCCACTGCATAGTCCTCCTGGTCCTACACTGCCAGAGACAAGAGAAACCCCCATTGCACGATGAGGAGAGGTGCAGCAGGAAAGATGTTTCTCACAAGTATCCCAGATTTGGGATTTACAAAATCACAACAATTCTTTTCTGACTCTTCAAGAACTCTGCAAAACCATTTTCTGCAAAGAGAATGGAGAAGACTTTGGTGAGAAGCAAGATTTCTATCTTCTAACAGCTGCTGGAGCTACTGCATTTATCATTACACAAAGACACAAGGAAAGGATTTTTTATTTTATTTATACATGTGTCAGGATGGACATAAATTACAACACTAGCATTTAAAGGCTGCAAAAAATCAATAAGAGAGCAAAATAATCACCAAGGTGTTCCCCCAGAACCACACTCAGAACTTGTGCTTTTCAGGGGGTCAGCAAGGACCCCATCCACCCATTCTCTGACAGTGCAGTTCATTTGCAGCCAGAGCCTTTCCTGGGGGCACCTGTGCTTGATGGCACATTCCAAAGCAACACTACTGAAGATGGAAGAGAAGGTCAGATGGGGAAACAACATGTCATTGAAAATCCAAGCCCTTTCACTTAGCATAAACATCTGGGAACATTTCCGCCATCTCCTGCTGAAATTGACCCAGTTGTTGCCACGAGAGCAAGTTCAAAATCATGGTTTGCATCTGTTACCCTAGGCATCAGTCCATTGGTGCACATGGTTTCTATTACCCTGAGGGACCGGCTAACTCAAAATAGGGCAGCACATCACCCTGTCACTTTTGTAGGCAAAAAAACTGAACAAAAACAGCATTAGTGTGAATGTATGCATACAGATTGCATGATACATATGCTATTTACCACAACTGAAAGAAAAATTGAATCACACTTATTTTCCCTCTTTTAATTGTTCCACTGAACTGCAGGTCATTTGATCTCAGACTCACAAATATGGAAGGGCTCTGGACAACACTTCATCATGCACAAAAGTATCTTGGTGCATATCTTCTAGCTGCAAAAACACTCCAGCTGATTAAATGACTCACATCCACTGCACACAGCTCTGGAGCACTGAGCAGCCATCCAAGACAAACTCAGCTCTAAGTTAATATTAGAACAAGAGATAAGAGTGGGCTGTGCTGCGGATGCCATCAAAGATTAGTGGTGGTTCGCACAAACTCTCTCACTTACATGTCAAATCTTTTATCTAATCTGTGCCACGAGTGGCAGCCACCACTTGCAGGCTGCAGGACAGCCTGAACTACCACAACCAAACCAGACTGCTTGAGCAAAGGCTGGAGGTCCCTCCCTAATGCTACCTAAATCTCCAAATTGTACATCTGTTTTGTTGGAAGTGATTATGAACTCATCACGCTGTCTGCACGAGTCTGCAAGGCAGCTGGGAGAGGTTTTGTTCTTCACCACAGGATTTCAGTGCTGCACCCCTTGTCAGGCGCTGCTGGAGTTTTGCTCACACCAAAGATCCCCCAGCTGCATCTTGGTCTGAACTGTGGCCACAGATCAGTGCAAGTGGCATGAGAGAGAAATCTGGCATGCTGGCACCTTCCCTGCAGCCCTGAGCAGACACATCTCTGTTACCAGCCTGGCTGGCTGAGTAAACGCTGATGTGAACTGACTGAATGAACTGGCATGAAAACCTTACTAGCAATGAACTTAAACACTTGTCTCATAAGAAGGCAGATAAAGGTTGGAGATGTAAAGTAAAATCCCTAGGGCTATCCAGCAGAATTTTTACCTGTCCAAATCTCTCTTTCTGGACTCTTCTCTCTCCACAGAAGGAAATTTTAGAAAAGAATGTAGGAAGATTGGCCACCTTGAGAGCAGGGAAAGCTGTGTGTCCTCAAAACTGTCCTCACTTCTTATTTCAAAACATGAAATGTGACAAAAGATCATTTTTGTACTAACCATGCCACTGCTGCTGGGCAGTTCAGGTCACTTGGCCCTCAGAGCAGTCCCATGGAACAGTTTGAGATGAACACAGCAAACAGGAACAGTTTTTTTTCTGATCTGCTGCAGCAGTTACAAAGGATTCACATTTTGTACAATGTGAACTATGTCTCTGGGTTCAAGGAAATGATGGCACAACTGTAATAGCCCTGCAGAGCAAGGCATCTGCAGAATAAGTTACCACCTCCATCCTTGGGCCCCTTAGAATAGAAGGCTTAAACACGTAGATTTATTTTCTTCTGTGCCACAGCAACCTAGAAAAACTTCTCTTGTCTTTATATGCCAAAAGAAAACCTTAAACTGGCATTTGAAAGATTTTGAAAGAAATATATGCTATTGGATATAAAGCCTCATAACACTGTAATGACTTTCTAAAGAATAATATTCCCCATCAGCTTCTCAAAAATTCATGAAGAAAGAACTATTTCAGGCAATAAAATTGTGTAAGAATCAAGGTTATTCTTAGTAATCATTTACCTCACAATATTTCAAGTGACATCATTGTCAGAAAAAACCATATAATTACCATTTCCTCTTTATGGTATACTATAAACACATTTCATCTGCAGTTAAAATACAATAAAAGCCCAGTATTGCCATTGCTTGACTACTTGGAGAAGGATTCCTGTGTTTGGATACTTTCAGGTACCTCAGCTGCCCTTGTTTACGGGCAGAGCTGGCTGATGTTCCCCAGATTTGGTTATCAGCTGATGAAAACTGCTTTCAATAGAAGTTTATTCTTTTCTTCCAAAGACAATAACCTCACTCAGTCTGTGCTATTAGCCTGAATATTTGAGCAAAAACAGACAAAGGCTGTTCCCCAGGTACTAACAGATGCCACAAGCTCCTATCTTGTACTTATCTTACCAGATAAGTAACTTTGGGTTGGTTTATATTTGCTAAGAGACCTCCAAGTGCTGGAGGGAAAAAAGTTGTCAACTAGTGTCCCTTCCTCTGGGGTCCACTAAATCATCACACAGAAAATCATGGTGGGGTCTGGTCTCTCCAGTGAGGTATTAAGCCAGGGCAAAGATTGCTTATTATAGTCTTAAAAGATCCCATTACCTCTTTTTATTCCACTGATGTTAGATCATTGTTCAGGCTAAATTCCAGTTTGGTTAATCACATTCTATCTGCCAGATTGCTTCTCTAATTGCAGAGCAGGTAAATGTAGCCAGAGGGACGTCAGGAGGTTGCCCTGAAGCACAAAGGAAAACATTCCCAGACCTTCCCTGTGTGGATACCCACAGTTCATGTTTTTCTAAGGAGCCTTTCCATTCCTTACCAGCTGCACAGTTAAAAGATTTTCCTAATATCTTGCCTGAAAATTAAGCCAGTTACTTCTTGTCCTACTTCCAGTGGACCTAAGGAACAATCGGTCATTATGTCCTTCAAAAAAATTATTTCTTTTAGTTTGAAGAGTCTTGGCACATTCCCTCAAAACCTACTTTTCCCTATTCAAAGCAAGTACCAGTACTTCAGGCTTTCCCTGCAGGCTTGCCTTCCTGCACCTCTTAACACCTTTTTCCTCTGAATGAAGCCCTGTTATTAAAGAAGGTGCCCAGAAGTAGCACACTCCAAGGAATAACCAATATCCAGCTCTTCAGCTCTGCACTCCTCTGCAGCAGCATCCCAAGTGCCATCCCATCCATCAAAGGCAGCATGTTATTCACTCCTCAGCACAGCACTTAGGGAACAGCACTGCACTGTGAAGCTCATCACTCTTGGACACAGGTGGAGAGGCTGGAATAATCTTTGGAGATGCAAGAGGCCACTTTAACCCCTGTGGCTCCTCTGGTTTGGCTCAGCCAGGGCAAATCCAGTCCTGCAGATGCAGCCTGGTGGGACTCCCTGCACAGCTCCCAAAGCCCTGCCCAGTCAAACTCTGCTGTAATGTTAAATTGTTGCTCCAGGCACACAGAATTAATACCCTTATAAGTTAAATCCCAATCCAAAACAGACAAGCTATTACACCATGAGATGTGGAAAGACAGATGGATAATTTTAACTTCAGAAAGACAGACGGAACAATTTAACTTCAGAATAACCAAGTTTTCTCCAAGAATTTTGGCTCTTCCTCATGAAGAGTCAGAGTAACTTCCTATAAAAGCAGTACCCAAAACTTACTGTACTTTTAAAGATGTGAAGACAGCTTGAAAACACTACGCATGCAATTAGGTAATGAAAACATCCACTACATTTTTTAAACCAAATTTCTAGAAGAACTAAACAGGACTCTTGGCATAAGCCCTACACATCACTGACACCAATGTAAATGGCATTGTCATTCTAAAGTTAAACCCCAAATTTAAGTAAATTTAAGTAAAATCTTAGCAATAGTGTACCACTAAATCAAATGAGGTTTTTATGAGCCTTCTGTATTACTAAGTGCCAAACATGTGTTATTCCACATAATTTCAAAGATATCGCTCCAAAATAATTTGCAGACAATTAAAGATGAGACTGTTATCAGTCATCACTGCAGAGGAGCAGTAACCTCTTAGAAATAGTTCCTATTTAAAGAAAACCACAACCTTCAATCCAACAAGAAACAGCAAAAGATAATTAGTCTGCATTTATAATGAACCAAAAGACAAATGTATACACGTGAAAGGAACACCTAAAAAAATATAATCTCAAAAGAGTTTTTGGTTTTAGGCAATAATACATCATGTTTCAAATTACATTATAATCCCAGGCAAAGTATACATGTGCCCAGCAGCAAAATCTTACTCTTTGCTTTTAATCACTGAAGGTAAATACTTTTATATTCCTAGATATGACATGAAAGAGCATCCAAAATTACATCAGGTTAAGTTTGGCAGCATACCACGCTCCTCACCTCCATGGAAATAAATCTGCCCAGAAGGCAAGGAATTCCAGCTTTTCTCAACCAGACTCTTGAAGAGGGCTCCTCCCAAATTCAGTGCACAAGAGCCAACATAATCTTGTTATTGCAATTATTGTGACAGGCATTTGCTGTTACTTCAAATTCCAAATGCAATATTTTTTTTTCTTTTGCCATGGCACCCTGGAATAACCTTTTAAAACACACCTCACATGTCCTCCACAGCGCTCTGTGGGTGCACACCCTGCTAGTAACTATTCCAGAAGCAGTTACACCTGGCAGAATCTGTGTGTTTCCAGGTAGCTGGAATTTCTACCTGCTGCATATGTTACCAGCTCAGTGCTTAACACAACCAGATCTTAGAATCTCAGTTTAAAAACATAATTTTATTAGCAACAAGGCAGTTTTAAGTGGGATTGTGAACTTACACCAAATAAAAGTGGGATGTGAACTTCCATTTCCTTTACTCTTGCAGCACAACAAAACTTGTGATTCTTCAGATGACCATCATATGCTGTCAATGCCAAATCTTGCTTGTTATTTGTCAGCAAGAGCAGCATCATCTGCTCTTTGGTAGGCTCAACTGGGAGCAGAACAGCTGGGAGCAGCACAACTCCCCTAAGCACCACAACAGGCAGCTCCAGCAGCTCCCAGAGATGTCACACGGCTAAATTACTTTATTCCCTGCCCCTTTCAGTTAACATTTTTATGTATGCATCTTGAGGCACAAACAGAGCTTGGAACCTTGGTGGTCAAACCCTCCCACTACTGCACAGCCATGGTCTCCACTGACAGAGCCTCACCAGCGGTCAGGAAAAGCACAGGCAGTTTCCTGCAGACTTAGGGACCATTTATGGACAAGAGTCCATCTTTCCCATCCTCTGTCTTTTTTTTTTTCCTCTTTTGGTGGTGTTGGTGTTGGTGGATGAGTGCAGTTGTACTTGGGAAATAAATAACACAGCCCTGCTCAGGAAACTTTAAAGTGATTCAAAGCAGGCACCAAATTATTTCCTTGTGTGCTTTTGCAATTTATTTTTTTTTATACAGCCACAAAGTAGGATATTCAGCTTCATCTATGGAAACACTCTGTTCATCAGTCTTCTGCATTAATTCAGTGATGTAAGTGTGAGCAGAGCTATAACCTAGAGGCACTAGGAAAACAGAGCAAAGTCTGGCCTCACTGATTTTTCCTTGCTGCCATCCTGCTGGCTCACACGTCCCAGTATAGTCCAACACCATCCCCATAAACAGCAGGAGAGAAAAAACTCCTGTACCTGAAAGCCTCTGCAGGCTTTAAGAATGGACTGATAATAATTTATGGACAGACAGAAGACACTGAAAACACATAAAAGCCACAGCAAAAAGCAATGCCAACCCGGTGTAGCACAGATCTGTGCAAGGAGCCTGTCCCTCCCCTCCAGGCAGCATTTACAGCACGCTGGCAGCCGTGGCACCCTGAGGCCTTTCTCCAGAGCTGCTGGTAGAAACTATGGACCATCAATTTAAGCAGCCTTTTTTGGTAAATGCCCCCATCTTGTCATACAATAGTCTGATGTGAAATACCATGTTCCCTGATTAAAAAAAAAAAAAAATTACAAATCACCCATTAAATTTTTTAGCTATTGTGATTCTTCTAATGAAAAAATTTCAGAGAACAGACCACTTCTACTTTATTTTACCATTGCTTTTTCCCCTATATTTTTATTTAACAATTCTATTCCAAAGTACAGTTCTGCTATCCCCAAACCCTATCTTTAAGTAGATTTTTCTTAGCCTGAAGCAACATGTTCAAGTCAAATAGCTGAACACAGAAGACACTTGATGGTGTCAAACCTAACCTGGCAACAACTCCACCCTCTATTATATATACTAATATTTTTCCTTTGACTTAACTAGAGGGATTCAAATGAGACCTCAGCAGCAACATGCCCAACACCACAAACCACAGCAGTGATGTTTCTTTCACACACTTCACCTGGAGGTGCACCAAAACACACTTGGGCTTTCCAGAGCCTTGAGCTCTCCAACACTGCAAGGTCCTGCCAGTTCTCAGGTAAAATGAGCAGCCTCTCTACTTCCCCACTAGGATTTTCTCAAAAGTCATTAACTAAATTAGGATGTGTTTTAATTTTACCCCTTGTTTTTTGATGCCATTTTTAGGATATTTTCAAGAAACTCTCTGAATCCACAGGATTACAGGCTTTTTCCTCCATTAATGCTGAAATTTTTCCACGATTAGAATCACTAAAAAGCCGTGCTTTAGGATAACGTCAAGTAACAGAGCATCAAAAACAAAAGTCACAAAAACTGACACTGCAAGACCTAGGTACCTCAAAGTGGTATCAATGCCACAGCACAAAAGAACACCACATAGTTATTATTCTGAACAAATATGTGGCAATGTTGTCCTCATCACAGACAGTGGTTAAGGAAGCATGGTGAAGGATTATCTAATTTCTTCTAAACCTTTCAGAAAACCAGAGGCAGAAAGTAGCAGTTTATTTTTTACATCACAGTTTCCCACAGAAGATGAGCCAAACCTAGAAGTCCATCTATATATGAGATCACTGTCCATCTCCTCATGAAATAAAAGAATAATTACTGGGGTGGAACAGGCAAAGAAAAGAAAGCAGATTTGCAGTTGACACCACATGCATGACCTGTGAGAGATCAATAGTCAGGTAGTGGTTTGAATGTTAGCAGATAGTATTTTCATCAAGGCAGTAAGGACAGGCTTTAGCTACTCCACAGAAAACTGGTTTATTCTTGTTGGGGCAAAGATCAGAAATTGTTCTTTTATTTTGACCACAAAAGTGGTCTCATCTCTAGCAAAATCCCACGTGCTCCTCCTCAATATCATTCCAGCTTCTTTAAGAACCTGCACATCTCTGCATGGACCAGAACTACTGCACCCTGACAGGAGGACCCCAAAGTACATAACAAACTACTCCTTCACCGCCCTCAAAGCTGGCTCTTCTCCCCCTGAAACTCCACAAAATCATTGTCTGTATCTCTAAGCAGTTCCTGAGAGCGTGGAATCTGCCAAAACCAAGGACGACACGGAGATCATGGAAGAAGGCAACATCCCTCTACTGGCCACACGCGCAGCCGAATGGGGTGGAGGTAGCACAGGCACTCCTCACTCTTGCAGATCTCCAGATCCTAGTGACGGTCCTCGCTCCCCCAAAAGGCTTTACACTCATTGCAGGGTAGGAACCTTGTCGCAAGTTCATTTACCAGCTCGTTCACTAACTCACCAATTCTCACGCAGACCAGGTCCTAGAACCATTTCTTGATGCCTTTCTGCGAACACAATGGCACTCGGATGCCAAGAACGCCAAGGGCCGTGGTCTTTGCCCAAGTTTGATCCTGCTGGGGATGCGTCAGCCTGCCAGCCCACCCGGACTCGGGGTCACTGTCACCTTCTCAGACCGAGCTCTCTCCTTGTCCAGTCCGCCTCCAGGACACTCGCCTTTCCCTGCAGCTGAGCAGCGCTGCTCAAAAAGTCGCTTGCCCACTTCCCAAGAAGTCGACATCCCACCACACCGTCTCGCTTCACCACCGCCCTCCCGGCCGCCTTTTCTCAGGTACCAGCCCCATCTCCGCCCCGGGTGCCCGCTCGCCCTCGTTCCCTCGCAGGGACCGGGGTCTCCTGTCGCGACCCGGCGGCCGCTCCCCGAGCCCGCCCTACCTTCCTGCGGCGGCTGCCCGGGGGCTGCGGGGCGCAGCAGGCGGGCTCGGCGCTGCCCCGCCGGCCGCTCCGCACGTAGGTGACCCTCCGACGGCCACCGCCCGCCGCCGCCGCCACCGCGCCCGGCCGCTGCTCCGCGCCGCGGGACGGGGCGGGCGCCCGCGCCGCCGGCGGCTGCCGGGGCTTCTCCTCCGGACACCAGGATCGCCTCATGCCCAGCTGCAGGCAGAGGAAGAGCGCGGCGGAGAGCAGGCAGAGGCGGAAAGCGGCGCCCCGCCAGAGCGGCCGCTCCTTGGGCATGGCGTCGGGGGCTGCCCTGCCCGGCGCTGCCGCCCCCCCGCCCCGCCGCAGGGCTCATGCCGCCGGCGGGCCGGGCCCCGCGGCCCCCGCCGCCGAAAGCCGGGAGTCCCCGCCCCGAGCGGGGCCGGCCGGGGAGGGGCCGGGATGCCCCTGTCCCGGGCCGGCGGGGGCTGCGGGACGCAGCGGTGCTCGCCCGCCGGCCGGCGGCCCGAGGGATGCTCCGCGCCTCGGCCGGGACCGTGCCCGCTGCCAACGTGGGGCCGCGCCGCTGTGTAGCCACAGGTGCGCGTCAGCCGGCCTGAGAGAGGACTCAGCCCTCTGCCCTAACTATTGTATCAGCTCGTCTCTATAGAATGGAAGTGTGCTGACTTGTTAAGGTACCTATTAGTTCAGATTTAGTTTAGTTTAATTTAGTTTAGATTAGTTCAGGCAAGTTTGAAAATAACAACTGTGATGTCACGAGGTAGTGAAATTTTACTGGAGTCTTAAGGACTGTTTATGTTTAAGTCAAACAAAAGGACAACCCGGACCTGGAAATAAATACTTTCCTTCTTGTAAGGTTTGAGCTGCCTGTGAAGGATAAAGGATTTTGGACAACCAAGTAACACCAAAATCCTAGCTCCTCTGACATGTCTGTGAAACCCCCCTTCTCCCCCCAGTATCTCTGTCAGTACAGATAACTAACTCTAGTGAGTTTGACTCCAGGGACATCTGGATCAATAGACAAGCAGCAAGAATGCTGCAAAAATAGACGTGCTTTGGAAAGTTTTACTATGATTAGCATCCAGTGGTGTGGCTGCTAGTGACCTGAGATTCTGTGACCTGTTAAATCATGTTGGTCCTGAACTTTTGAAGGGTGTGAGAAGCCTGCGTGAAACATCAGTTGTGGTGCCCTAATTTGGTTTCAACACCTCATGCTTATGAGTAACTCTTTTAAGTTCATACTTTGCCTCCTAGCCTCTCTCCTGGGTAGTCACACCATCCTGATGAGTTTCATGACACATCCTTGGTTTCAGGAGTGAAGGAATGGATCTGCATGAGCTGGGAGGTAGTGCTGGGGACAGGTCTGCTCATCTCAGTAGGTGCACAGGAGGCCCTGCATTTGTTGTGCAATGGGGACACACTATGAAGGACTGTGAAGTGCTCAGGAGGGCTTTGATCCTAAGACACAACACTAATCCATGGCTAAGGAATGAGCAGGGAGGGGTGGCTGGTGGGATTTTCTGAAGCAGGAGCACAGGTGAGGAGCAGGGTCAATGACAGGAGGCAAACTCTGTGGGAACAGGGACCGGGCAATGGCAACCAAATTGCAGCTCAGTGAGTAATAAATATATTTCCAGATGGGATATGCAGGACTTGGATACATGACTGCTCCCTGTTTCTTGACAGGAGGGAAGAGGGGCTGTGACTCTTGTCTCCTGTGAGCAGTTCTGTGCTTCCAATGCCCCTGCCTTGTCTGCTGGCAAGGGAGAGGCTTGCTGCCCCAAGCTCCTTCTGGTGTCCTCTCTTCAGCAGCAGGCTGCACTGCTCCTCTGTGACCTCTCCTGTCTCCTCACAGCCTGGAACAGAGCCAGAGCTGGCTGCTGCTGGGAGAGCAGGTCGGAGAGGAGCACTGGCAGAAGTGGAGCGTGCCAGCAGCCAAGCAACCTGACCTGCTGGCAGCAAGATGGAGGAGCTGCACCTAGGAAGATAAGGGAGGGAGCAATGATCTGTCTGGAGAAGTGGGATTTCAGTGCAGCTCCAAGCACAGTTGCACTGGCAGGTGAGGTGTGTGATTCCTGCCATTTAAACATTCCTGTTCTCTATTTTTTAGGCAAATTGTCCTTCTGAATTAGGTTAAAGCAATTCCATGGTTGTTTTAAAACACCATAAATGTAGGCTCCTCTTGGAAATGTGTGTCAGTCCTACCTGCCTTTCCTATAGCAGGAGGGTGGCTCCTTTGTCATCAACTAAGTCAAAACAGGGCCTGGCACAGATGAAAACTAACTCAAAAAAATTCCTATCTGGAGCAGTTTTCTAATAGACCTGGATACATTTGTTGATATAATCCTATCTTTTGATCAGCTTTGAGCCAATATTGGACAGCCTCAGATGTTTGCCACAGGGAAGCCAGTTGACTCTGGAAGTGGATCTTCTGACAATCACACACTTTTCCTATTTCCACTTCCCTTAGGTGGCTCACAAATGGAACAGACAAGTCCTGGTGCTTGTCTGAGGAAGAAACACATTCATGAGGGCAGAGGGAGAGTGCAACTGCACCATCATGACTGACATCAACTTAAGAGACATGTACCTGGCTCCATTTGTGAGCATCACCTGGAGTTCATCAGCAGAAGGTCACTTGGGCTGTTACAGGGGTGCCTGTGCATCACTTTGCTCCTCTGTGGAATGGCAGCATTCACATGGAGGACAAAAGTAATGTTCAGGGAAGAGAGATTTTAGACCTACCTCAGGAACATTAAATGCAGGGGTATTATTACACAAAATTCTTAGCACAAATGATATTTTAAGCTATCAGCACCTAGTCAATAAATGAGGGTATGTGAAGGTCCTATTAAAATATAAGTTTGTGTGTGTATGGTTATGGAGGAAGACTTAAAGGCAGGTTGATTCCAGAAGTATAAAATGCGGAAATATATTTTAAAACTCTCTCTTGAAGTTTAATCCTTGAGAAATCAAAGCTTTCTTAAAAGCTTTAACAATACACACTCAGATAAAAGAGATCTACCTGAGCAGAATAGAAACTGCAAGGTCTTTCTTAGTTTTAGCATCAGAATTTCATTTGTTGTTCTTCTCTTTGTGTAATTTCAGCAAAAAGCTCAAATACTTGAATCCAGCCACTCTTCCTGTCATCACTGAGCTGTAACTGTAAGGGCTAACCTTGTACAAAATATTCCCTTCCTTAGAAAGCTGATAAGCCCCAGTTTGTGGGTATGCTAGGAGGGGTCCTATAAAGAATAGTTCACTAATTTAACTCAGTGTTTTCATTTTCCTTTTGTGTTTTAACAAGCAGTTTTATTTCTCATGCTTCCTCCCCACTCCCCTGCCCTGCAACTGCTTATGAATGTGAGTCTGCCTGTTAAAAACACAACAGAGGGTTTCTAAAGATAGAGAACAAAAGAACAATGGTAGAGAATGATCTCAGGAAATCTGAGGGACAATGAGAAATCTTATCAGGGTTAGCATGAGAATCAGTGAGAATTAAGAAAGTCCCTTAAACAGTCTCACTTCTTCATTTAACAAGTGTATTATAAGTCAATTCCTCCCCCAGGAATTGGCTGCAAAGATATGTGTGTGAGCAAAGCCTGTTGAGAAATAGAGCAAATTAGAATTTTAGCATAATGCATGAAACTCCAGTCCAGCTGGAGGATGGGCCTTTCTGAGGTGATTGCTGGGAAATACAGCGTCTGCAAAGTTTCATATCTTTCGCAAAACATGCTCTCTCACTGAGTCAGGCAGCAAATAACCTCCCCTGCTTGCTCTCCTAAAGCAAGATGGATGGTGTTAGAGGGACATTCATCAAGCTGGATCCAGCTGAGCACAAACTGCTGCCATGAAACGCAAGGAGTAACTGGAACAGTGACTCTGAGTGTGAGCGTGCAATTTCTGCTGAGAACAGGGAGCTTCGTGCCCTGATAACCAAAATCAGACATTGGTCTTGCAGTATCTACTTTTTATGTAGGTACCACAGAGCTACAGCTCCCTCAGTTTCTCCTGGCAAAGTCTTGAAACTGTTAAAACTTCTCTCTCATTTACAAATTTCTCTGTAGTAAGAGCCTGGTGCTAAACCTCTATAAAGAAAAAGTTTAACACAAATGAAATTTCATTGCTTCAGCGCTATCTTTGCTGCTTACAAATTACCTCTTGCCTGGGATATTGTTGGTAGTGAAATCTCTCCTTTGCAGCAGTTATTTAATGTTTCTCTCTCTTATGGCCATTTTCAGTTCAAACACCTTTCCTACACCATTAATCTTCTACCTCCATCCACTGTCAGGGCTTTTGTTTATCTTCTGGTTAGTTAAAATGTCTGCCCAAATCCCTGTGCAAAATTAAACCCCAGGCAGGAAAAATGCCACTAGGAGCCCCTAGGATTCTCCAAGGGCTGTTAATACAAGTCAAACCTTCCTCCTATAAAATGAGTAAATGAATAAAAACACTCTTTTTGACTCTGGGCTCTGGACTTGATATGAGCCACTTGCCAAAATCTACAGAACAGAGCAAAGGAAGGGTTTTTCCCTCTCCTTCCTCCTACACTCCTGACTAATGCTTCAAAAATCAGTGACGTTGTTCCGTGCACTTGAAAACAGAGATGTTCTGTGTAGGAACTTCCACAAGCACCATGTGTCCTTCCCACAGAAGATGTGTGTGCCACAGGTCCTGAGTCTGTAGCACTCAGAGCTTTGGTCCTGGCCCAGTTTATTGCCTTGCGCATTTATGTGCGAAAGCTCTGCCATAGCCCTGAGGAACATGGAATTAAAAGTCTGTAGTTCCCTGGGTGGCTTCTCAGTGATGGCTTTTGTGCAAGCCTGGTTTCAGTTCCGTTCCTTGAAATTGCAGCTAAAAATCCTGGAAGAATTTCTTTATGCACCAAGTGACAGACCTCTGTGGAGCCTGCACACAACTCTGCCAGGTAGGTACAGCCCTTACTCCTTCCCATGCCTTAAATCCCACTGAAAACTATGAAATAATCTCTTTGTCTTATCTTTTAAATGCTAGCAACAGCGAAGTAAATTGGCTGTATTGGTCTATTACCCACTTACCGCTGCTGAGAAATACGTGTCTGAACAGCTGTCAAGGCAAAGCTGTGTGAATCATTAAAACGCCTTCTCAGCTCGCCATTGGTAAGTTTGAAGATAACAACTAAAAAATATATGTTCATGCAGTCTCCCATTAGCTCTCATCAAGCTCGTGGGCCGTTTAGGCAGCTTAACACAAGATTGATCTTGCTGTTCAGCAGCACAGCACGAGGCACAGGCAGAAGCTGTCTTTCCCTCCAGCTACAGAGGGAATCGAACAGCACAGCCTTGCCGTGTGCTCCAAATGGAAGAGATGGTTGATAATTATTGGCCTGGAGAGGGGATTATAGCTCAAGGTTTACCTGTGAGTCACACCCTTGTGTGGTTGCACTCATCCACACCTGTACCTGTGCACAAACATTCGCTGCAGGAAGGAGAAGAAGAATAAGAATGAGATGGCCCTTTGGGAGGAGATGCTCTGCAGCTCTCTGCTACTCCTGGGCCTCAGCTTTATTTATTTAACCCTAATCCTTGGGGTATCTACAAAATACAACTGTTGCCTCCAGAAGCTGTGTTTCAGTCCTGGATAGGAATAACAGTGCTTGTACAGCCTGCCTTTTATTAAATTGTCCAATGATTCTGAACAAGCAAAATTCTGCCTGCTTTTTAAAATAAGGGCTGGAAATTTTATTGAAGAGATATTAGTATAAAAATTGAAAATGTATTGCCATTATAAAATAAAGACATTCTAGGTTACAGGAATTAAGTGATAACTCACATGCAGTTCATATACTGTTGCACAAAGATTTTTTTGATATCAGTTCATCATCTGTATTTCCCCTGTATCTATATTGTAATCCTAGGCAGATATCCAGCTTTGCTTAGAAATTACCCTGTGTTTCTATTAAAAATCCTATTTTCTGTATGTTTTAAAGATTATCTTAGTGTTATTCTGGCTTCAGCTCTCTGCTTTTTTTTGAATGCAATAAATTTGACTTATATTTTTACACTTCTAAGCTCAAGGATTAATATCTTTCATTAAAAAGTGTAATTTGGCATAGGGATTAATCTATAATTGTCAGAGTTTGACAAAACACCACAGCTGGAGTAGTAATGATGGCTCTAAGAAATTATATAATCCTTTTTATTAGATGTTTTTAATGGGCTTATATAGAACAGTACAAATGCCAAAGTATTTATATAGGGGATGGCAACAGAACTGGAACAATGGAGCAGATGTCACTGAGAGAAACCTTCCTTCATCTGCAAGCACTCAGGGAAAAGGGGTCTCCAAGAGAGGATGAGGTGCAAGCCAAAGCACTGGAGCTGACAGGGAGAAGAGCAGTAGCAAAATATTTCAGGTAGAAGATTCACAAACAAATTAAGACCCATAATTAATGAACTATTCACTTTTTCCATGGTCTGTCTTTTAATGTTGTTTGATACACTGGCATGTGTCCATACAATTTATGCATCATTAAAGGCGATAGGAAACAATAAAAGCTGGGAGTGGTTGGCAGCATCCTTGAGACCTGATGGATGAAAAGAAGATTTCCTAGGATAGGAGGCTTTCCAAAATGTTCAGGACCAGTATGCAGGCCAGTTTAATTATATGCATCCACCTATAATAAAGGTCTCATCCATGTGTCTGGAAAGCATCTCATTTTTCAGGACATTTTAAAATTCAGTTTTTATCTGTAACAAAAAGGTTGTTTTTCTGAGCTATTACCATGTGGTCAGCCAGTCCTCTCCTCCATCTGGTTGCATTTCGAAGTCTTAGATACAGTCCTAACAAGGAGGAGAGAAATGGTCTGCCCTCAGCAGAAAAGATCCCACAGCTCCCCTGCAGCTGAGCAGCCTGTCTGGGAGCAGACGGTGAGGATAAAACTCAGTGTTCTTCCCGCAGGCTCTTTTCCAAGCAGTTTGCCCTCAATGTCATGTGGAGCAGCATCAATGATGCAGAGACACTGCTATTGATCCAAGTGGAATAACCTCCTCAGCCAAGAGTTTGTATGTAGGTTAGGTGCTACCACAGGGCTCATCCTTCCAGCATGTGCCTCCTTCCTCAGCTCTGGATGTGGGAAGCAAAGGCCAATCTGAGGTTTCAAAGATGCACTGGGAAGGACAGAGTGGGTTTGTGACAATGCAGGCAACCTCTACTGGCATTGCTTCCAGTGGGGAACTCTCAGCAAGAATAATGCTTGTGGCCGTGCCCTAGCTCCTGGCTTGCTCCCGGGCTCCTTGTTAGGAGGAGATCCCTTTGCCAGAACGTATTGAATTTCCTCAGGAACAAGGTCGTTTCTCTGTACTCTATCAGCAGATAAAGTACATGTCTCTGAAAGCATAAAGGCTTTTTTGCAGGGCTTGCTTTGTGCCTCCTACTCTCCTGTCGGCAAGGCTGGAGGCAGAGCCACCAGCTACAGAGGAAAGCCTGCTCTGCTATCTCCCCATGGTCCAGCCAGCACAGAGTGAGGAGGAGTGTCTCACAGGACACTTACCTCCCCTGCAAGGCAAAAGTGAAGCCATAGCTTCTCCTGAACTGTAGCTGGGTCAGTGCCAGAAGCCAGGCAAGCAAAGGAACCTCCTAGCTGGAGCCCAGGACACCAAGACCTGCAGGGGGACACCCCAACACTGGGACATGCAGAGCAGCAATTAGAAGAGACAAATTTTCCCCTTAACTTCTCACTTCTCCCTCAGGCTTAACGCAAAGCAAAGATGATCACTGATATATAGTGGCAGGAACCTTTAGGAATCCAGGGTTTTTTACTCAATCTTTGCGCTGAAGTGCTCAGCCTTACACTGCAAAGACAAACAGCAACAAGATTGCTCTCAGCAACCCAGACAAGAACATTTTAGTGCATAATTATGGATGAGATGCAAAAGGATGAAAAAGAGGGAAAACAGCTGTTCGCACAGAGTTTATTGCCCTTCACTTAAGAGGCCCATTAAATGCCAGAAAAAGCTATTTATCCTTCTGTTGGAGGCAATTATCCTGCAGCAAATCTCTCTGTCAATTCGTCCTGTGATTATTCCTGGAGTGCTGACACTGTGCAGATACACTCACCACACAGAAAAAAAGGTGCCCACCCAGGATTATAGAGGGATTTTCAGAAGCAGGGTAGCCAGTGCTTCTCAGGGGCTTTACCTCTGTAGAGAAGGTAAAGAAGTGGGTTGTTTCTTGAAGTCTTTCCCTGGAGTTCAGCTGCCTCTTCTTCTTTATTTCAAAAATACCCTTTGAGCTTTTTTATTGGAAGCACACATTAAAGTGGGATTGCTCTTCTTGTAGTCACAGCAACATGGGACGTGAGAAGCCCAAATCCATTTCTTCATATGCTCACAGAAGACCAGCTGTCCCACTGACCAAGAAATCAATTGACTCACCAGGCTGCAAGGTCTGTGCAGAGGAGAGGCTTCATCCCCTTGAAGCCCAACCATGTTCTTGTTTGGCAAGGAGGGAAGCAAGTGTGAGTGGTTCATTCCTCCCCCCCTCTCCTCTGGCCTGCTCAGGCCTTTCCACAAGAGATTGGTGGTGAAGCATACTGGGAACTCTTGGAAAGCGAAGGTGGGGGGCGGTACTGACCGTACCAGGAACTCCTGCTGCTTTATCAAGGTGGAAGATGACAGCAGGAATAATCAGTCACCCCTGACAGCCCTGGAATTCCTTATCTGAAAAGTAGCTCAAGTGGAACAGTACCATCCTCACTGGAATTTCATAAATTCCAGTAATACCCAGATTGCAGCCAGGATGAAAATAGATCAATGGCTTAAGCCAACCATCTCACGGCCCTAAAGCCAGTGGTCCTAAGACAGACTCTGAGCTCTTCTGGACAGCAGTGGGCTGTATTAGTATTTCTCTGTGTGGGATGCCTCTCAGAGTGCCCAAACTCTCAAGTTTGTGAAATTCAGAGAAGTGTCTCCTGGCAACAGAACCTGGAATGATTTCCCAATACTTGAGGCTCAACACCCCACCTCACCCCGTTAAGAAATGCCAAAAAGACATTAGATATGAGTGTTTCACTGATTCTCAAGGGAAATGTTTTAGTACATATACCTTTGCACTTATACATTACATATCTGTGCCTGTGTGTGTATTACCTTTGTATGTTTGCACACACATATCTGGGCGTGTGTATTCACCTGGGCATCCTCTAGCAAATATAGTATGCATGTTACTATCTTGAATCCTTAACAGTTATTACTGTTTGTAGTTGATCCTTGGCTAATCTAACATTTAAGTGCTTCTAGATCCTTTAGACATAAACAATTGACCCTGTATGAGTCTGAGATAGGATCCAGCCATGTGTGGGCACCTCTCTGAGAAGCAGTCTAGCAAACAAGGGAGCTCACTCTGAATCTCATGACCCACCAGAGAGTCTTCCCTAACCTTTCCTTCCTTACCCCTTTTTACATCCCTGGCCTCAATATAAATCACTCTAAATTGATTCTAATTGGTTATTCTTTATATGTATTATCCATGCAGTATTAGAATAAGCCTTTAATATTGCATGGATAACATATATAAATTATATATTAATATATCGGGCTTTGCTTGACTTTTACATTTGTATTAAAGTTTGTTTTCACTAATATATTTGATGGTGATCCTTTAAGCAATCTAAACCACTCATTTGTGTGACAGAGAAGCTCCCTCCATGGCTCTACTGTGTTCCCTAAGGGAAGGGTTGTTTTTCAGAAGTTTATTTTAGCCAAAATGCCGACTGAAGGCTCACACACAGGTGCTTCTGAAACACCAACAGCTGGCTCAGTAGATTAATTGTCTGATGACACAGAAAATAAACAAACCTCCCCTCCTCTGTTTGGCTTGCAAATTGAAGAAAGGCTAATGTCAGGCTTAGATATCCACTGGTTGACTGGGACTTTGGAGAAGCTGAATCTAAAAGTGGGAGATGCGACAATGGTGAGAGCACAGCACGTGATGCACACGGTACATGTCTCTCACTGTGTGAGAAATATATTGGCCTTATGGTGGTTAGTGGACATTAACAGGAGCAAAGTGATGTGGGGCAGTGCTCCCCTAGTGCTGGCTGCTGACAGTGGTGTAACACAGTCTCAAAGGATGAAAGCAAAACACAGGAAAAATATTCCCTTGAAACTACTTTTTTTTTTGGAAAATGTAAAAGAATACAAAAAATACAAAACCATTTGTATGAAATTGCTCACTTTCAGAAAATTTCTTCCCCCCTTCTTTTCTCACCAGCACCTCCCTTTCTTAGTAAGCCTGGCTTTTGACTCATGCCTGCTTCTCCTTCTCCAAAATATGTAATTTTTACTTCTTCATTGAGAAAAATAGACATGAGGGGGAAATTCACAGGAACAAACCAGTCCATTTCAGATCTTGAAGCAGCAGTAATTTCTAATAACCTGAGCACGCAGAATGGTGTCTGGGCTCACCAGGAGCCTGGTCGGGAGCCAGTGGACACATGGACCAGGATGCAGCCCCACAGGGACTGCCCCACAGGATGTCCAACCCAGGCATTACTTGACAGGCTGGGGGACCCCAAGAACCCACAACATGAGGAACTGAGGACACTTGGCTATCCAAGACAATGGTTTCCTCTCCAGCCTTCTGGTGGGGGAAAAACTCTGTGACATGCTGCTATAGCAGCAGCTTTACCTAGGATTAATATTATGATTATTTGGTTGGTTTTTTTTTTTTTTCCTTGGGGTTTTTTATTAACAACCACTTCTGGTATGCTGCTACCTTCACATTTATTGTACTTCTTTTAAATGTTCTCCGTAAATCCATAAAGGATCTACGATCCTTTTTCAAAGCTCTGCTGAAGCACCCAAATTCCCCAAGCCCTGTAGGTATGTAGGAGCCCGACAGGCACCCAGATTTCCACTGAATTAAGCATCACTGCATTTGCTCTGAGATGGTGCGAGGTTTTTTTTCAGCAACTGCTTGATCCAATATCTCCCTCTGGTGGAAAGTAGGGAATAGAGCAGGATAGATTAGAGCAGCGGACAATGTAACAATAGTCACTTGATTGCTGTGAAAACAACAAAAATCTCAGTCCATTCCATGATGTTATCTCTAATTGCTACATTTAATCCTAAAGAATTTGCAGTTTAGCTCAAATAGTCCTTGACTGGAAGAGAATGGTAATGAATGGCGAATGCCAATTTTCCTGTATTTTCCAGAAATTTGTTTTAAACAGAAGCAAAAGCCTCTATCAAGAAATATGACTTTATGGCATTGTTTCTGTGAGGAAAATCAACAAAATTTCCTGTTGCAGAAAACTATTATTTTGTGCTCAAGCTCTAAAATCCATCACACATCCCATGTGCTCTCTGGAATTGCAAGGATTGATAAAAATATCTCAAAATATAATCGTTCTCTTTCTATACCATAATTACACCTTTGAAGTTCCATGTGAGTGTGCCAGATTGGTTGCCATCTGCCAGGGGTGCCTCTTCAGTGTAGATCAGAAAGTGTGGATAAGAAGGAAATACTCAAGCACAGTTTGGATAACTTATGTCCAGACACGCATAGGCTTAAGGAACAGCAGAGGGATAAAATGCTTTGCCCAGGTGACAGCGAAGTCTTTCTTTCAGGACACCTTTCATCAGCACGAGGAAGTCAGGGAGGTTTAATGAGCCTTCCACTCTTAATCCTCTCCCACGTGTGAGTGTTTCTCTGACACTTGTTCTGTGATTCCAGATGAAATCTACAGAGCTGATGCGGCAGCACAGACAGATTTAGGATCAAAACAGAGTTTTGAAAATTCCTCAGCTGCTGGCTCAGCTTCAGCTGGAGCTGGAGAGGCAACAGAGGCTGCAGCTTTGCTTCAGCTCCTGGCATGAGTCTTGGGTGAGGAGCAGAAACTCAGGGATGGCTGATGAGATATTGCTGGAGACCAACACCTGGGGCTGGGCAGCTGAAGCCAGCCAGGACTCATCTCAACAAACTTCAATTGCCTGAAAGCAGTCAGTGGCAGTGAGCTGGCCTGAAGGCTCTGAAATAGTGTGACTCCCCTTTGTGGGCAGGTGCACGGCTGGCACAGGACAGCATCACTATGGATCTAGGATATATTTTAGATTATTTAAATTTTTCATGCCCAGGGAAGCATAACAGAAGGATGTTCCGTTTTTCCCAAAATATTAGGGCATATTCTTGGCAAATTGAAAGCTTTTGGAACGAAAAGATGAGGTTTCTGAATAGAATGCCCAATCTTTTTGTGGTATGACTTTAACCAGGGAGAAAACCTCTGTGAGAATTTAATAAGAATTTCAAGCTAGAAACTGGTGAAGTGAAGAGGAAGAGAGGAGCAGAGAATCATGACTACATTTGTTTAAAGGTGCCATTTTGACCTCATTATAATTACAAGTCAGAAACATCAGACATATTCCAGAAGGAAGATAACTACTGGGTCTTGTAATAGCATTATAAAAATTACATGGGAAAGAACCAAAATAGATCCCCTCCAAATTAGGAAAAGGACATGAACTCTGTCAAATTAAAAGCAGAAACAGGAAGGAAGACTAAAAAAACTATTTTGAGACAAAAAGCCTCCTCTATCCCAGAAGGAGCCTCCTCTATCCCAGCAGGAGCAGGGAGCCTGCTGGAGGGTTCTGCAGGTGACCAGAGTGTGCAGTCAGCAGATGATCAAGGTGGCAAAGGAGTTTGAGAGGAAACACATCCTAACACAACAGCTAAACAGATTACTTGTGTCTGTGTTCAGCACACAGAAGATTAGTGAAATTCCCATAGCAGAACCATTTGTTAAAGGGATAATGGAGGGAAGCTGCCTCAGATTGAAGGGTCATTAGATGAGGCTTTGGAACAAACAAATGCAACGGGATAGTAGCAAATTCATGAAAAGCAGATGTTACTTGCTTGTGGGTTTTTAAGGAATGCTAATGGAAATTATTGCACTATAAGAGCCAGTGTATAAGCTTTTACTTAAAACAGCCAAAGAAAAAGGATGGCAATTGATGCTCTTTTCTTTTAAGTGCTGAAAGGGATCTAGAGAAATGCAAGCCATTAAATCTGACACCTGTGGCAGGCAAACAGCAAAAGCCATAGTAACAGAATAGTTGCAAGGAGAGACAGACTAAGAGGGGAGAATTGGCAGAGCTTTGCAGTGAGAGCCTATGAAGCTGTGCTCCACCACCCTCTGACAGCTTCAGAGGAAACTGTGAAGCTGCAGATGAGAGCAATCAGCTCGCTGTGATCTGCTCAGCTGCTGGAAAGCCTTTAACATCTGTCACCAAGGACCCATTAAGAAGCTAATCTGGCACAGGGTAAAAGGGAAGATCCTCTCATGAGTCAGCAACTGCATACAGGACAGAGAGACAAGGTAAGGATAAATCACCCATTCTTCACAGCGGAGAGAAGCTGCCAATTGCATCCTAGAGGGATCATGTAGGGCCAGTGTTCGTCCACAGACCCATCAGTCAGGCAAATGACTGATCTGTTGGTGGTACCAGTTTGTTCAAGGCAGTAAAATGCAAACTGCCTAAAGGAGTTGCAAAAGCCATCTCATGAGTTTGCACAAAGTAACAGCAGTTGAAAATCAGTATAGCCAACAGCAGAGAAAAACACCTGGCTGATCTGGGAGGAAGACTGCCTCACTACCCAGCCACAGCCTCTGAAACACTTAGTACTACTCCAGACAGGTATCTGGTTGCCACTTAAATGCTTACTAATTACTAGAAAGCATTTTAATATATTATGAAGTGAAGAGGGGTCATAGAGTTATGGAATGGTTTGGTTTGGAAGGGACATTAAAGATCATCTAGTTCCATCCCTTGGCATGGGCAGGTTCACCTTCTACTAGACCAGGTTGCTTAAAGCCCCATTTAATTTGGCCTTGGATGCTTCCAGATATAAGGCATACACATCTCTAGACAACCTATGCCAGGGCCTCACCACCCCCACAGTGAAGAATTTTTTGCTAATCTAAATCCACCCTCTTTCATTTTAAAGCCTTTCCTGTTACTACATGCCCTTCCAAAAAGTCTCTCTCCAACTCTCTTGTAAGCCCCCTTTAGGTACTGGGAGGTGCTGTAAGGGCTCTCCAGAGCTGTTTCCTCTCCAGGCTGAACAACTCCAGCTCTCTCAGCCTACATACATAGGAGAGGTTCTCCAGCCCTCTGATCATCTTCATTATTTCCTCTGGACTCCCTCCAGCAGGTGCATATTCTTCTTATGTTGGGGTCTCCAGGGCTGGATGCAGCACTTGAGGTGGGGTCTCACAAGAGCAGAGCAGAGGGGCAGAATCAACCTCCTCAACCTGCTGGTAACTCTGCTTCCACGTAGACAAGGATACAGTTGGCTTCCTGGGCTTTGAGCACACATTGCCAGGTCATGTTCAGCTTCTCCTCAACCAACACCCCCAGGTCCTTTTCCTCAGGGCTGCTCTCAGTCCATTCACCACACAGCCTGTATTTGTGTTTGGGATTGCCCCAGTCCAGACACAGGACCTTGCACTTGGCCTTGTTGAACATGACAAGGTTTAACAAGGCCAAGTGCAAGACAGTTAAAGACAGTCCCACCTCTCAAGCCTGCCAAGGTCCCTCTGGATGACATCCCTTCCCTCCAGTGTGTCCACTGCACCACACAGCCTGGTGTCATTGGCAAACTTGCTGAGGGTGCACTCAGTCCCACTGTCCGTGACACTGACAAAGATTTTTAACAGCACCAGCCCCAGTACTGGCCCCTGAGAAATATCTTCACTTGGGACACCAGCCCCTCCTTGTTGACAAGAACAGGGTCCAGCATAGGACCTTGCCTTGTTGGCTGCTCTATCACTTGGAGGAGGAACCTTCTGGATTGCTTATGCTTCACTGTGCTGTCTTCTCCAACAGATAACCCCATGAGGATTGGGGCTTGTGAAAGTGAGGCAATTATGTATTACGTAAACCAAGATTCTTCAAGGTGGGAAAGAAGAGTCTGAGTGTATGGTGGAGCTCTATAAACTCAAATGGGACATGGAGTCACTACCTCTCATAACATGCAAGAAAGGGGCATCAAATGATGTTTTTAGGTTCAAGACAAAAATGAAGGCAACAAGCTCTGCTCCTGGACAAAGAAGTTTCTCCCTTTACAGAACCTGTTTCCACAGGATGTTGGGGAGTATAGAAGAACCATAAATGGTTTTAGAAGCAAGTCAAAAACTTTGTGGAAGATAAATCATCTGAAACACTGAGCTACCCCTCCGATGAAGAAGACCCTAGACCAGAAGTGGCTGTCCTCCCTGCTGGCTATGAGCAGAGGATAAACTTTGCAGCCAAACCTGTTTTTGACGCTGTATCAAACAGACAAATTTTAGAAGTAGATTAGAAGAAACCCCATCACCCTGCAGAGAAGTGCACAAGCACAGCTTTGATTTCTTATGGGACTATAATCACCCTATCAGCATTGGTAGCATTTCTTGCTCCAGGATAAGCTACACTGTTTGCTATTATAAAGCTTAAAATAAAGATTAAGAAAAAGAGTCCATTCTTATATTCTTTTTCCATGTATTTTTATGTTCTGTGTTAGCTGAGGACAAAGCTGCAGTTTGTCAAGCCCTACGCCAACACTGCTGCCAAAAGCAGCAGCTCTGCCCTCTCATACCACCGGAAAGGACAAATGGGGGGGGACAAAGGGGGGAGTGCAAAATTAGCTTTCAGAGCTGAGAAAATGAGGATTCTCTTTTTCATTCTTCTTCAGTCCTGTTGAAGGCAGGGCTGGCTTAGGCTGGTCCCAGGCGCTTATTGACCCATAATTTAATTTAGCGATGTTTCTTCTGACCGCTGTCCCTTGCAAATGATAACTGTCCTCATCCCCCCTGAGAACAGCAGGAGTTGGTAGTTGAGTGTGGCCTTCTTGGCCCTGTCAGGCCATCCCAAATGAAAGAAAATCCCTTGCTTATGAAAGGAAACACTACAAAAGTGACCTTTGCTCCATTATTAGAACTTTATTTATCTGTTAATTTTAATCACTGGAATTATTGAAGGATTTTGAATGGTTTTGTAATTCTATGGACAAAAAAGCTAGACAAAAATGGATGATAACACTCTCAAATGAGCCATTAAAGATTTAATGAGTCATTTAATCACTAAGAGTCAGACTTGTACTTTGATGGTAAGATCCAGTTTTGGGGAGTGATTATCTTCAGACACATCAAAGGGTTTGAATTGCTGAGGAGAGTGTAAAGCCCAGCAGAGCCTCTGCCATGGAGTGAGCAGAGGACTCGGCTTTCTTACAGCAGAGGAGCTCGCTCCTGTCCAGTTACAGACACATTTTTCTTTAGAGTGTTTATCCAGTCTTAAATGGCTCTTCTACAAAACCAATGATGGTGTTAGAATCCTTGTTGGTTTGTCTCCAATTTATTCCTATCAGCTGTTGCAAGGAAATCAGACAGTGTTGTTGTGAAGTAGAAAAGGGATGCTGTATTCCCCAGCCCACTCTGAAAAATCCTCTTCAGTAGAACAAAGGCCATATCAATGTCGTGTGGGGGAGGAGGGGAGGGGCCAGGGGGGAAATCACTGGTGTTTGAGAGCAAAATCTGAGGGCCTTGAAGGGAAAAAACAGATTTGCAAACTAGCATGAGAAAGACACACAAAACTGTAGCTCATGTGGGCCAATATTAGCAGAAACTTTAAGTTCCCTGAGGTGCAATATGAGCAAATACAGCGATGGGTATTACAGACCTGCTCTTAAAATCACACTTGCCTGGTCACTGTGTGTGACAGTGACCTAACACTGCTTTCTATAAGAGCTGACCTGGAGCATGTAATGCAGCACTGCAGTGCAGCACTGCATGGGGTTTTCTTTTCCTTTTAAATCCTATAGACAATGATAAAATTTGTCAGCAAGGCGGCAGAAGCAAGGGCAACTCTAGATTAAATTTGGTACAAGAGGAGACCTTTTTTACTATTTTTACTGAATCTGAGCCTACTGCATCTGACACTCTTTAGATGCAGGTGCTGAAATGCTAAATTGATGTTATTTGTATTATATTGCAGCAATCTGATCCCTGTTATGTGAAGAGTATTTATGTATCTTGTCTTCTTCACATGAGACTAAGATAAATGCCCAGGGCAGATGGAGGAGATGATCAGCTGGGCTAATACATGGATCAACACATCATGCCTTTCCAAGGTGGTTACAGATACCACTGAGTATCTGCACTGGAACAAGATGTTGACTTAGCTCCCTTCTATACAGTAACGGACCTAAAGTCCAAGCTGCTGCTAGGAGATTCAGCACTAGCTGTAAATGGAAAAGGAACCTCTGGGATTCAAAGCTTAGCCCTTGATGAGGAGGCTTGCAGAGCAGAAATGCATTCTTCCACCAGGAGAGCAGCCTCTTTGGCTGTGCCCCTGTGCACTGAAAAGCCACCTGCCCCATGCCCATAGTTGTGGACCACTGGGAGCTTAATTCCTCCTTGGCTCAAAACCTCTCTCTGCACTCTCACAGACTGCCTGGATGGCCTCAGGCCCACCTTCACCTCGATATCCTGAGCTCCCTGCAGTGAGGGCTCAAGGGAGCAGCATCTGTCAAAGATGTCTCTAGTAGTGCCAGCATCAGGGGAGAGACTCCAGCTCCCCTTTTCCCTGGTTCCCCCCAGGGTCACTCTGTGTATCCCTGGGTAGATGTAAGTTAAGCCATCTCCATCCCGGATGAACTGTGTCACCCAAGGAGCGTGAACCTTGAGTACTCGTCCCCTGACAGGGAAGAGCTGCTCGTCCCCCACCAGCTGGTGGGCTCCCATGCCTGTGCAGTTGACAACGATGTCATATTCTCTGTGCAGCTCCCACAAGTCTGCCACTTTCCTGGTGTACATCTGGGTGCCAGTTGCTTTCAACCTGCAAAAAGACTCCAGAAGTGAGGCAGAAAAGAAACCCATATGTAATTATGATGAACATTAAGCAAATGAGATAGATTGCCTTTGCCTTTACATACTGATCAAAACCAAACAATAGATAGGACAAAAAGCAAAGAAAATGCCATGGGGGTTCTGTTTGTGATTTATCTGCTTTGATCAGAAGTATCTAGCCTGGTGGGGCTGGAAAAAGTAGAGCAAGTCGAGCAGTTTTAGAGAAGGGTCTGGCATCAGACCCTAGGCAAACGGTCAGGTCTTCATGGTCTGATTCATTTCTGTAGCGGTATCAAGATTTAACAGCCCAAGCAAGCTGGGAAACAACAGATTTATTTACCAACTTGCTCATGCTAGTGGCAGAGCTATTGTCCTACGCTCCTTTCAATGTGCCTGTTATATGCTGCCACACTCATTCCCAACTCACCTCCTGAGCTACATAGCCATCTAATGCCATGTGCCAAGCCCTAATATCCACACTAAGGCTGGGCAGAAGTGGCACAGGACCCCCAGGGTGCCCAGTACCTTCTGTAGCAGCCGCCAGCAGTCACCCAGGACAGCTCAGAGCACTATACATACATGTCTGCTCTTCAGTGAAAGTCACCTCTTCTTGAAATTCATTTTTGAGCTCAATTTCATGCCAAATCCTCCCCTGAACTTGCCTGAATTTTGAAGCCCTTCCCTGTGGAAAATCACTGGTATGAATTGGAGTCCCTGCATGCTGTCAGCTGGATCCCATTGCAGGGGGTTTTTGCTGGGGGTTTTAGTATAAGCAAGTCAGGAGACAGGTCTGTGATGCACTAAGTGGAAAATCCCATCCTCTGCAATATTCTAGAAGGTGGCAAAGTCATCAACTCTACTATGAAGGCAGTGGTTTCCCACAAAGCAGTGAGTGAGCCAAGAATCCAGGGCATAGTTGATGCTCTGGGGCCTGATGAAGCAGGACACTGAAGCTGTCCATGAAGAACAGGGGAGCTCTCACGCAGCAGCTGTGACTGGGCAACTTGCAGGAAGAGCTCCTAAGAGTTGTAACTGGGACTCTGTCACCACGCCATAAAAAATACACCAATGAAAAAACCTCCTGAAAACTCCTGAATTCGGGCAAGTAAGGAGGAAAAAATTCCTGAAGTCTATTTTTGGCCAAGCAAGGTGGGCACAACAAAAATTTTCCTTGTGGATTGCCAGGAGAATGGTCTATAAATACTGTTCAGGTCACTAGGGGTTTGAGAATTAGTTACATGTTTAATATTCTCTCACTTCTCATCACCAGGGAGAAGAGGAAAAAAAGGAGCTTGATCATCTCATTAGACTACATCCTTTGAGAAATAAGAAGACTACAGCAGGAATAAGGAGGGAGCAGAAATCACATGGCAGATACTAAATGGGTTGTACAACTTAGCGGTCCTGCAGCAGAAATTTGCTTCAGTTAGGCAATGAAACATGACAGATCATGTGTACCGAGTAGATGGCACAGACCCCACATGGCACTGGTGCCACAGGAGAACTCTCAGCCTGCTTGGCTGCTACAAGAAATGCTTTTTCACATTTTGCAGTGTGATGAAAGGCATCCAAGTAACCAGCTGAGCTGGCAATTTGTACCTTGGTGTCAGTACACATCTCTTTACTTAACCCCAAATCAGCTTGCAGCCTGTCTCTTTCTCTCAAGCGGATACAGCCATTTGCTCACTTTGGAGGTACTTATTTGGATTAAATACTTACCCCAGTAACACTTTGGGGTTTTTTTCGTCTAAATGGATTAAGAAATTACTCCAATTGTTGAACAAATTTGAGATGAATTGGTCCAGCTACTTCATAAGAGCAAAGTCTTCACAATAAGGCACCTTCCTAGATGTGCTTATTCTCACAGGCACTGGATGCATCTTCAAAAATAGAGGGTTACTATCTGGGAAGTTTGGCAAATATGGAGGGGCCAAATGTTTTCCCAGGACGTGGCAGGCTCCTGATGTACCTTCAAGGTCTGGCTGGCCAAGCATGGCCCCGGTGGCTACACTGGCCCTATGCCTAGGGTCGCTCACACTGCAAGTCCCACTGTACAGACACACTGGGAGAAAGTGGACATTGCACAAATAGGGCCTTCCACATTTCAGAAAAGTTCTGTATTTATTTCCCGTGCTTCTCCCCAAGCAAGAGCTTCTTGCATTTTCTGCAATGAGAGACAGCCTTTTCCCAGTTTTGTTCAAATCTAAGGCTCTCAAGGAAACCCTGTCTTGTCACCAGTCCCTCTGCCAGGGTTTCCCCCTGCATGCCCAGCCTGCAGCAAACCCTACCTTTTCTCCAGCCACCGCAGGTAGGGTGGGCAGTCACATTTCAGGGTTGTAAAGGCCTGACCAAATCGGTGCTGCGGGAACTTCTGGAGTTCTGCTTCGGACATTGGTCGAAATCCCAGCACAATATCTGACCAGAAAGGTAACTCCTCCTTAGGAGGGCTTTTAAAGATCTGCCAACTAAAAAGACAGAGAAAAATCTGGAAAACTTCACTGTTATTACTCTGCCATGTTATGTGTCATGGCAATCTTAGAACAAGCCCAGGAGCTCAGAACCTCTTTCCCCCTATCAGTGCAGCTCTGCAAGGCTAACAGAAATGGGGAAAAAATGCTGCTTGCTCCTGCAATACCTTCTGTCTGGGCAAACAGGCAGAAGGTCAGGACAGCTGAGTGTGAGGATGGCACACCAGGGTAAATGAACTGCAGAGAGCCCTTCCAGTGATGGTGTACGTACAGAGTGCCCTCATACAGTGTCCCCACCACAACTGCAGACACCTGGCAGGACCTGGTGGGGCCACTTGCACACCTGTTCACCATTCCTTGGGTATCCACAAAGCTACAGAGCGCTCAGTCTCAATACTCCTAAGAGGCAAATTTCTCAGTACATAATAGGCAGCATAAAACACCCCCAACTCACACATCCCCCAGTAGAACCCCTGTACCCAGTTGCTGAAGCTGGAGGATCCTGCAGTCCCATCCCTCTGGAGATGATCCCTGCTGCAATCAACTAGTCGGTGACAGTACGGAAAACAATAGTTATTAAAAGAGATTTGGTGCTGGTTGCACTTGAGTGGGTTTTCTGTGCACACCTGTTCCTGAATTTTGCCTAAAAATACATCATATGTGAGCAGCTACAATGCAGTTTCTTGGGAATATAGACATTAAAGGTATTCCTTGAAGGGAATACCCCTGAATCCAGCAAAGAAAACCTGCTCCAGAACACAGCACAAATGCACCAAAGGCTGCCCCAGGGGCTGTTCTTACCCAGAGACCAGGTGAATGCCAGCCTCTGACGCCTCGGCTGAGTTGCTGATGGCAAAAAGGTAAGTGAAGGTCTCTTGGAACCACTGCTTCTGCCTGTGGATTGGTGTGTCTGCATGTGAACAAAACCAAACGTGCAGAGAGGAATAATGCAAAGAGGAGAAGCATTCAAATGAGCGTCAAGGATATGGGACAGACAGGGAACACAGGTGAAGGCACCTTTTTTTCCTGAGCCTCTATGCACTGCTGCACAGAGCTGCATGAGGTGCCATGGGCAGTGCTGCCCTGAATTGAACGAACCTGGGTAGATATGAGGGATGAGCATCCCAGCTGCCACATCACTCGTTGTGTTGGGGCTGAACTGGTCTGAAAGGACTGTCACAGAGCAGCTGGGACAAGTCTCTGTGATGCACAGTGCTGTGGACAGGCCGATGACTCCTGCACCCACCACTGCAACCTTGGGTGAGGCCATCTCCAGGATGCAGAGAGAGGAGAGAGGTTCCTACCTGCATTTGGAAACAACATATCACACATCACTATCATCCAGGGTGAGTGTCAGGCTATGAAATACCCACATGAGATGTAACATAATCTCTCCCCAACAACTAATTAACTGCTGCACACAACCAGGACTGTGGCTAAGTTTAAAAAATCAGCTTTTGGTATGACAAAAAAGTTTTGAAAAGTCTTTAGGCAGCAGCCACTACCTCATCCTCAGCAGATCTGCATGTGCACCACTAGGGCTTGGGCTGGTTTGGAGAAGGTTTCCTCAATAAAATCTGGGGGAGTAAGGCACTCATCAAGTTTTCTATTGTGTCAGGCGCAAAAGGCACAGACCTCTGGAGAAATTGGCTTTTTTTAAGCTTGTTAGGCCAAAAGATTACTTGAACATTGGGATCTCCAGCAGTGAGGGCTATCACTGCCTGGGCAGCGGAAGCAAATCTCACTGGAGGTCTCCAATCCATTCTCGGTCCTTGTACTGCCAGCGTGACTCACCACCTTGGACAGATTTGTGGGCATCCAAGGCTGCCGTGCTCTCTCAGCAGCACATGGCAGCCCCCAGGTGCCAGCCAGTCCTGCTGCTCCAAGGGCCTGTATTTCTGCCTCTCTCTGCATTACTTCATAACTTGCTTTATGTCCTGGGCTCCACTCCACTCCTCACCTGCTGGCTGCTTCTCCAGGAAGCGCAGTGTCTCTATTTCCCCTGTCCTGGGCAAGTTTTGGAGCTGGCACCTGTCCTGAGGAGTGGCACACAGCTCTTGGTAGACAGTCACCTGGTTGCCCATCCCAGTGAAGTGCCAGTCTGTGTTCCTGGCCATGGCCAGCTCAGGTCTCACACGGTGAAGGCACCAAGAAGAACGGAACCATGCAGCTCCATGCACCCTGCAAACTCCCCAAAGCCAGGACTAAATGGGCCCAGGAGAGAGAGACTGGGCAACCTCAGAGGTGATAAATCCTTCAGCAGCTTTGAACAGGTGAGTAGGGGTGCTCCTGCTGGGTCAGGCGCCCCTTCAATAGGTTACTGCCCAAATCTGACCAAGGATGTAGGGGGAGGATCCCTTCTGCCTATGACTAATTTTTTCCTAGAATAGCTACAATATTCACTCTTGGAGAGGAGGCTGAGCGAGACAGACCTTCAGCTGTGTGCCCTGATGGTTCTGGTTTCTCCTATGGGGCTTGCTTACCAGTGACTAGAAATCCAGCCTCACTAATTGCTCTCTGAGAACCTTTACTGGAAACCAGTGCCTGCACTTTACAATGACAGGCTGATTTACCATCTTCCTGTGGCTTTTGGCATCTTTGATGTAAATTTAGGCAAGACTGACAACCTGGAATAATGATAGGTCAGGTTTATTTATGAGATCCTTGTTCATAACTGTTCACACAGCTTCTCACTTACCCCTGAGGTTTTACTACTTAAAATTTGATGTCTCTGCTATGTAAGAAGGGAAAGAGCAGCAGGAACTGTTGCCTGTCACTGCATTCCTTCTGTATCACAGCCAAGGGTTGTTATAACCCATCTCCTTCCTCTCTGGGCAATGCTGAAGTTTCTTTCTGTTAATTATCACATCTTCTTTTACAAGCTGACTACAGAAGTGCCTGCACAGCAGAGGAAGAGGACACAGTACAGGGGGGAAAATGGACCCTGGAGCAGAACTGCTGGCCTGCATGGCTGACTCCCAGAAACCCAGTTTGGAAAAATGCTGTGGGAAGGGAAAAGGGAAAGTAAGGAAGAATGTAAGCAACGAGAAACTGGGGGGCTGGGTAATAATTCTGTAATTACTGAGGAAAACCGGTTCTGAGAAAGGTATCTAAATACATCTTTGTGAACAAACCTTCTCACTCAGAACTGGCAGCTGTGGAAATGGCGTGTGGCTCTCAGAGTGCCCAGTGAGCCTCCCAGCAGTCCACGGACAAGCACAGCCCTGCTTTTTCAGCTGCCCTGGAACATACGCAACGGGTACATTATCCACCTGCCAGAGATGTGCTTTCAGTTGTCCCTCACAACTCTCCTTTGCTGAAGCCCTTGGACCATGGTGGAGATTGAATTTCCTGACTGACCTCCCTGTCTCTAGGGAAGAAAGGGGAGCTGTGGCTTGGTGGAGATTCAGGTTTCACAAGTCTACCCAGTTTCAGATGGGAATTTTGCGGATGAGCCAGTTTGATATCAACTGATCCCTGTGCTGCAAAATCCAGCGAGGGCAGGAAGGGGCTGCTGACAGTGCTGGAGCCAGTGAGAACAGCTCAGAAGACCATGACAAGCACCTGTTCAATGCACCACTTTTCCTGCACCTACTGCTGCAGTCCAGGAACACAACAAGCCTTCATGCCAAAAACTAACTGGGTGCAAAGCAGAGGCTACACACAGCTTGTATGAGCAAGCACAGCTCGGGCTTTGCAGAGCTACTGATCCTGCTTTGAGTGCAAGGCCCACCTATGGCTCTGCCCTGGCAGCATGGCCTGCAGTTTGCTGGGTGGAGGGCAGAGAAGGAGAAACTATTTTTAGCTGATGTGGCAGCCCAGCTTAGTCCCAGCAGGGTTGACACTTCTCATCCCCTCAGACAGGCCTGAGTGTTTTGCAAAAATCAGCATTTAAAAAAGCAGATCAGTTGCAGTAGCTCTTGGGGAGAGACGTGAATGGTGACAGGTATTGTTTAGCTCTCTGTCCCTTCACAGTGTACAAAGAACAGGATAGAAGCCAGAGAGAGTTACCTGGAGCTGTACTCCCCAGCAAGGAGGACACCAGTTGCCTGATGTGGGTTTCATGTCCCTGTGACCCTCCTGCTTCTCCCAGGCCAGAACGAATTAGTTTTAAAAATACTGAGATACTTTGTGATTTGACTTCACCTCCCAACTCCCAAATCTGAAGAGACAATGTCAGCCGCATGTGACACAAGGGGGTCTTTATTCTTTCTTGCTTCAAATAGCTGTATGTCACCACTAAGTGCCACTAACTTTCAGCTCTGACATCACTCTGGCAGTGGGTAACATGGCCAGTATGGATAAACACACTGTTCCCCAGCACACACACACACACACACACATGAATGTGCACATCCACTGCCAGCTGCAGCTGCAGCCCACGGTCACGGCAGGCTGGACGCTCTTAGCTTGTGTTGCAATCTGGCTGGCCTACCAAAATAAGCATATTTACACACCCAAATAAACAGTGGAAAAAGCCCAGCTGAACTGTTGACCAGAAAAGTTAGAACAGGAAGTAACTAAAGAAAACTAAAACCTGTTATATTTGAAGGGCTTAGTTTGTGTGTGTTTTTTTTTTTTTTTAACTGACTCTCATCATAAGTAAGTGCTGAAACACTGTTTTGAATGGTGTGAAGCCTCTGGTACTGGGGAGCAAAGGCTAAAGCTTTTCTGAGCTTCTGGAGAGGCTCCTCATCCACCAGGGCAGCTGTACCCACTGTCCCTGTCAGTGCAGGCCATGGAATACTTTTTCCCTTCTTTTTTTTTGTTGATCACTTTTGTTTTATCACTTCCCCAGTTTACAAGCACCCTTGGTGTTACTTCCCTTCACATGACCCCAGAGAGGGGTTTTTCTGGGCAAAGACTGATTTATTCTTGGGTGTTTGCTGTGGAGGAGCTCCTGATTTTGGCCTTTTGACTCTGGCCAGGTCCCCTTTCTGCTCTTTGGGCTGCCCTGTGAGACGTGCATTTAGGAAGTGCTGCAGGAGAAAGGCGAGGATGATCTTTCCTCACCGAACAAAGGACTCTAGAGGCTCCTCGGGATCCCCTCAGCCTTTTGGCACACACTGTAGTGCTGCCAGAAAGCAGGATTCACAGGTGATCACAGAGAGCCACTGTCACAGGGGATCCCGGAGGCCTCAGCTGCTCCTTCAGGCGGATTGTTTGCAAGCATGGGACACACCTCCGAAGGGATGGTAGGGATACCCCTCCATCAGCCACCTGCAAGAGCTGCCTTCACCAAGAGCACCTACACACGCTTTCCTCCCAAACGGGAGAGGAAATCAATCCTCCCTGCGACCCTCGCTCCCCAGGGCCGACATGTCGCCGCTCAGGCCGGGGAAGAAGGGCACAGGGAGCAGCTGCGATCCCGGGCCTTCCCCCCCAGCTAAGCCCGGCGGTTCACCCCTCCCGCCCCGGTGTGTGGGCCGAGCCCTCCCTGCCCGGCTCCGGGAGATGGGATCTGCCCGCGGGAATTCCCCACGCAGCCACTGCGGGCGCTTCCCGGCCCTCGGCAGCAGAAGGGCTCCGGCATCCAACATCTACTTCTTCACTTAGAAGTACGGTCTGGAAACAACCCAAGCGGGGAGAGCAGGCGATACCTGGTGAGGAGGAGGCCCCCGGTCCCGCCTGGAAGAGCCGGCGTCCCGGGCAGCGCGGAGGCCGCCGCACCCTGTCCCGGGGCGCTCCGGGGCCCGGCTCCCGCCCCGCTGGATGAAGGAGCTGTTTGTGCCCAGGCCCAGGCTCGGGCCGCCTCCGGCGCTGGCAGCGCTCCCGGAGCGCCCGGCGGCCTCTGCCAGGGCCGGGCTCTCTGCCGCCTGCCAGCACTTTCCCCCCTGATATTCCGTCTGGGGGAGGCCCAAGGGGACCCGCTGTGCTGCCCGGGGTACATTGTCCTTTGCCGTCCCTCACAGGCAGTCATGTCCCGAGTGCTTTGGAGCTGCCTGAGGATTGCCACGGCGCTGAGCGGCCAGGAGGGGAACTCCAGCCACCACAGGTCGGTGCGGAACGAGCGGGCTCCTGCCAGACCGCAAATCCCCAATGAGCGCAGCCAGGCAGGGCTGTTTTCAGCACAAAAACACGAGTTTGTCAAAAACAAACCTCTCTGCAGGAGCTCTGGGATGAAATTGCATGCCGTACACCCCGGTTTATTACCTCCGGGGTACTAGCTGTTGGCAGGATATTTTGGCTAATATTTGACAGCCTGAGCATTGGTCCCTCAACACTCTCAGCAGGACGATGTTTGCCAGCCACTCCCCTCCAGCCCTGTCGAGCAGCATTTGCAAAGAATCTTCCAAGCAGGTGCCTTTTTTCTGTAGCCATTTGAATTCAGACCAGCAGCCATCCAAAGGTGTCTGTACGAATAGCACCAGCGTGCACCACACATTGTGGATTGTTCTTGCCTCCCAGTCTAGCTGTGCTCTGAAAACTAAAGCCATGATACACTACACTTCACTGATCTCTGAGATACATAATTTTTTAAAGGATTTTCCCTTCAACAGTGACAGGAATTAGGCACAATTCTCCCAAATTATAGTATGGCTTGATTTTTCTGAGTATTCTGAAAATATGGGACTAAGGGAAGGCAGCAGAAGAACAGAGGTTTGCTTGGTTAAAAGTTAAATTTTTGGTGGGCCTGCTGTATTGTAAAATGAACACTGGTCTAAGTCATTGCAGGGTATCTACAATAGGTTTGGAAAGGATTTTCACATATGGAAATCTACAAATATAAACGGAGGTTGTGGTTCCAGCTAAGATAAAAACTGCCTGCTACTACTCCTCCTGAGATTCCACTGCTTATTGCTTAGAATGTTGCCAAATTTGAATGACTTGGATCAAAACATTCTGTGACAGATGTTTGTGCAAGCCTGAATGTTTCAGGGAATTCTCAGTGTGTTTCTTCCTGAGAATAAGATGCAAGAAATTCAAGCTGGTTTGGGAAATCTAATCTAATAATAATATTATTGAAAAGAATCTTCTATGGGCTAAAGTACTTTGCAAAGGTGAACAAAGATATTGTGTTTGGTAAAGTGCAAGTCATGATTTGTCTGTTTGGGGAGAGACTGCCAGCCTTCTGGCCCAGAACAAACACAGCCCTGATTGTGCTTGGAGCTCTTCCTGAACCATGACTGGCAGTGGCATCCCAGCACACCACCTACCCAGCTCGAGCAGTGCTTAAGAAGTGTTTCCTTTTACCTTAGCATTCCCTTTGCTTTGTGTGCTATCCTGAACAGAGCCATAACAATGGGCAGAAATGACCTCTCTGAACACAGCAGTGCTGACCTATTTCAGATCTTCTGAATGGCATGCACCATTTATCTGCCACTTCTTTAACCAGTTCAAGTCAAGCATCAGTGTCCATGGTAAGTTACTATTTCAGCAAGGAGTTTCAGCTGTGCCTCATTTTGCTGTTGTCCCATGTTATTTTCTTATTTCTGGGGGAATTCTCTGTCCACGAGGAAGAACCCAGCAGTGATGACATTCCTTTTGAAAAGCTTTGTGAAGATATTTACTGAGAGAGAGCTCAACCATTTAGGATGCTTGTTTTGCCATTTGACTGATTACCTCAGTCAAAACCACTTTTTAATCTCATCACTGGCAGTGAGGCTGTGGAGACAATCTTTACAAGAATCACCCCTTGATGCTGTTTTGTTCTTATTTCTATGGTTATTCAGTGTTAATAACTGAATGCCTATGAGCATTCCATAGCTGGATCCTACTTATCTGCAGCAAATATGCAAGCAGTATCCACGGCTTGTATGATAGCCAGGAATGCAGAGACAGAAGAGTGGGTTTTTCACTAAATGAGATATTCCCCATTTCTTCTGATTATTCATAAATCTAGGTTAGTAATTTTTTGAAATTGCTTTGTCCAGAAACTGGAATCTGTAATCACTGTTTATATACCAATCATACTAAAAAGGATATTTCCCCATATGAAGTATATACTTCTTAGGCTTTATTTTTCTCAGCTTGATTGAACTCAGTGCTCTTGAAATCAGTCTATCAGGCTTGATTCTCAGCTTTAGCAGCAACTATTTGGACCATTCACTCCAGTTACTTTCAGAGAGGAATGTAAATCACCTGGCAAGGATGCATTAAGCCTTCAAAAATGATGCAGCAAAGCAGTGAGTGTAACTTGATCAGAAAACACAAGATTAATAAAATATGCATGGAAAGTTGAGTCATTTGCACTAATTAGAGATTTAAGGGAAGTGAAGAATAAATAGGCTCCTGAGACATTTTAAGGGGACAAATAACAATAGAGCTATGAATTGCTGCAATTCTTATTTTCCTTGCACTTTGAGCCCACTCCAGTTCCCGCCTGAGGAAGCTGTAGTTAGTCTTCACATGCACTGAACACCATGTGCTTACAAGTACATTGTTCTGGCATTCCTGTGGTCACCTACTCTCTCTTCTGGTAACTCAAACCCATCTTTCAGTATCTACAGCTATTTTTGTCATTACTGAATATGTCTGAGGGACTGCTGCTCCAGTGAGTTTATACAAACAAAGGCAAGAAAGAATCATGTTTTTCCTGCAAATGAAATGCAAAACATGTCACATTTTTAATGCACCTTTTGTCATAGCCACCACTTAACACATTACCCAAATCTTGGTTTACACCTGCAAAGACAAACAGGGAAAAGACACAACACAGGATATTTGCCATCCTAAACCATAGGATCTCCATGGAATGCCAAAACACCAGTCAGGCCTCTTTAAGGGAGTGTGAACCAAATGAAGAGTTGGTTATAGAAATTCATTAAATCAGGTAAAGATGTAAAGATTAAAAAATGTGTGTTTGACTTTATTCTTACACATAATTGCAGATAATAAATACACATTTAAAAAAACCCATTAAAATGTATTGTATTAAATCCACAAATTCTGGGCAAACAAACTTTCCTACGAGTACATACTTCCCCCATGTAACCAAAAGACACACTCCATGTAGTACAGAATCTTGTACAAAATTATGGGGCTATCAGAACATAGATGTGTTTTAATCTTTCTTCCTGTGAGAGGTAACTGTCACCATGGACTAGAATTTTCCCTGATAGAATAAACTCAGTTTTTGTCAATACTCTTATTTTCTTTTTAGTCCTTGTGTATAGTAGAGGTGGCCTTTGAGTCCCAGTAAATATCTGTATTGTACTTCAATATCTGTATGTAGGCCTTGCCCTGGTAGGTCCCGGTTGATCTTGATGGGCTGCAGCTGCAATGTCCTTCATTGGGCTGCAGCTGTGGCTAGTGAAGGTAACTGGGATAAAAGGGGGTGGGTTAGCCAGTCAGGGAGAGCCTGGAAGGAGCTCTGACTAAGAAGGAGTCACATGTAGAAGAAGGACTCAGTGGTGTGAAGATCTGCAGCTATAAGAAAAACACTGAGGAGGTATGGGACTCTAGGAATATAACAACACCACTTGTGTCTAATTTTTCCCCTAGGAATCTGTTCTAGGATTCAGACAAACATGTTTCAGATGTTTGTAAAGGGTGCAGGATGAATCCAGAGCCTCCTTTCTGCAGTCACAAATGCCTTTCTGGACCAAGAGTACAGGCACAAATGAGCTCACCTTTTCCTAAGCCTTTCCAAAAGGCACTCACAGGCCATGCACGCTGCTGAGCCCGATGCCACAGAGGCTTCCTGAGTGATTGCACCTGAGGGGTTGGTAAAATAAACCTGTGAAAGACACAGGAGAATGCCAACAGTGAAATCCTTCACTCCATGCCAGAGCTGGGATGTCAGGCCATTTTGTCTTCCCACAGAGCCACTACACAAAAGCCCTCTGCCTTCCAGGAGGCTTCACCCCTTGTTCAGACATTCAGGGTACCACCCAAAGCATATGATAACCACACATGATTTGCATAGCATTTTTTTCCTACATAGTTGGTTAAATTACAGGATTTTGCACAGAGAAATTGAATGAAGTTGTTAAAATAGAAAATATAAATATTTTTGTGTAGCTTAAAAATACAATTTTGGAATATCAAACACATGTACTTACTATTTTTCTTTACTTATCATTAAACTAATAATAGTTATTCTTATTGTTATATTTAACCCAGAAAGGTATGTCCTTAACAAATTGCAAAACTGTCTAATAAAACTGGATATCAAATTTTGGACAAAAATATTTGCCATCATGCAATAGTGACCAGCAATTAAGACAGACAAGGACTCTAATTCATTATCTCATAGAACCATTGTGTAACTCCAGAGACATTGATGAGCACAAAAAATTTGCACTAAGGATGACAAATACAAACATAAAAGGACTTGTGAACTGAAGTGGGAAACTATGAAAATTAATTCTTCTTATGAGCACTGAAATGAAAATATGCCCCATTGGAACAGAAGCATTTGTTCTCAAACTCAGTGCTCTCTTGCAAGAGGATTTTAAAAATCTATGAATATTTAAGAGAAAGAAATCAACTCACCCTGATTTTCCTACACTTATAATGCATGACTAGTGTTAAACATATTTTTGCCCATATGGAAAAAACAAGCAAATAGAAATGCTAGAGACATAAAGATACATGCTAATTCCTTTTTTTAAAGGTAATACTCTTCCTCAGGTTAAAGAAAAGGATACCCCAAGGCAATTTCTATGCTATTGATGCATAAAATCACAAAAGATGTACCTGTAAATCAACAAACATTTTATTTCCAAGGAAAAACAGTAACATCATTAGTTTAGGGAAATTCAGGGGTCATTTGAATTAAAGACCAAATACCAGCTGACTTCAGTGACAGGAGGAAATGGCTTTTGGGGTTAAACCATCAAGCTACATTGTGGTCTAGACTCAATTCAATTTTAGTTGTAAGCAGTATCAGTATCATTGTGTAGTTAACTTTCTTCTTGTGCTTTTCTCTACCTTGTATGTACTGATTACACATGACCAGATCCTGAATCCCTCAAGCCAAAGGAACACAGAATATGCTTTGGGTGTTCTTGGTGGGGTAAGACCAAAATCAGTTTCTCAGCAGATAAGGAAGAAGAAAATTTAATTGTAAATATTCTTTAATACCTTGTTAGAAATAGACTGTACTGTTACTAAAGGTTATAAGCAGTGAGTGTTAAGATAGAGGTTTGAGATATTAAATGAGGGAGTATCAGTGTGAAAGATCCCCCAAATAAGGAAAGAATTTGGAGCTCTGTGTGTGGGGAGAGTGGTTGTGAGGCAAGACAGTACCAGTTTAATTCCTTGTTAGGTGTATTGCATGATGGTGGTTTTTTAGCATGATTAAACCCTTATTTAAGGCAGGGCAGAAAGAGTTTGGCAGTAGATCTTGCAGATAAAGAGAGCTGCTGTGCTGTGCTCTGGGAAGTACAGGTCCCCCTCTGGAAGGGGGGGGACCTGAAAGCAGTGGAAGAATACTGGGTCTGCTCTTCAGCGAAATAAAAAAACCACAGCATGTGAGTAATCTGATCTTCAGTCATCAAAGTATGTATTCAAGTCATTCTCAGAATAATGATGGGATTACTCACAGGGGGAAGGTTAAGTGCTTTTGCTGAACTCATATCTGGACAGAAGCCACAGTATTCTGTGCAGGTCTTTCTGGAGGTTTTCCCTGCAAACACTGGAACACCCACAGAATTGTAAGAAGCATGAAGACTCCTTTCTGCTTTCTATGTAATTATCTCAGAGAAACTCCCTAAACTTAAATTTACTGATTTTTATTTGCTTTAAAGCATGTTGATCCTCATATAGGTATTATTTTCTCCTAATACCAGGACCAAATTCTAGGACAGTGCAGTGAAGAATAAAATCTTTTATAAGGGGATATAAACCATTACTCTGGTTTCAGAAGTCATTTAAAGTAATAAAACTGTGCAGATATAATTGAAAAATGTGGTCATTAATTTCTACAGCATATAGAATACTGTATTAGAGATATCTTTTAGGGTGGGTACATGGCAAAGATCAAGGAAGACCTGTTTTGATGAGACTGTGCCATGAGACTAGGGGCCTAAGAGGGGAAAACACTGATTTCAAACCAGGGAGGACTGAATTCACACAGCCCAGGCAAGAGAGGGCTGTCTGAACCTCAGCACGCAGATGTTCCTGTGCTGCTCACCTCAGACCAAGGGTGGTCAAGCAAAGGAGATGCAGATCCTCAGACAAGGAAGAAACCCCCAGCTCTAGAGATAGACTGAAGAAGGGGAGGTGGGAGAAAGCCATAAAAGAAGCAGCCAGAATGATGCATTCCTATCTATCAGTTTTCTATGGTCCAGAGTCATAAGAGAGCACCACTGCACCAACAATGTGTTGATGCACACATGAGGCATAGCAGCAGTGGCGTGTTTTGACACTTTGACTAAAACTGTTACTAGTAACTCTTCTATTGATCAGTATCCTCTAGCTACCATCTTTTGGATTCTATTTTTCTAACTGGTTTTGTGTGATATAATAAGGAAAAAATCAGTTACAGACAGCTGATCTGTGAGAAAAATGGTGAGTGGAAACCGTTTCTACCAAAAATTAATAACTAAATCCACTTCTGTGCAGAGAGCCTGAATAAGAGCCATATGCCATTTATTCTTTTCCCCTGAGGACTATGAAGACCTTGCTGGAGGCATTTGGCAAAGTTGCTGGTCTAGCTCTTAGAAGTTATGAAAAATCTGATGCTCGATGTAAGCTGAAATAAGTGAGAAAGGGTGCACTGAAATAATGGTCTGGAATGAATGTGACTTTAAATGGGATCAGACAGTTTAGTTTTACCTAAACTAAAACCGTAATAGATCCAGTGAACACTTTTTTCCTAAACCCCTAATAAAAATACATTTGCCATTCAACTGAATGAATATACAAACTATTTGCACATTTTGCAAACTTAGTATTACTTTTTCAGTCAGATGCTGTGCCATAGAATACTTTCCTTTTGTTAGCAATGGCACCATTTCTAGTAGAAAACTTGAAAGAAAAAGAATAAATTAGTTTAAAATTATTGATATGACCTGATGCAATGATAAGGCTTCTCTCTTGAATTTTAACACTTTATTGTGTTCTGAAGTCTCAAGCCTGTAACTGGCAGCTGCAACAGGAAGAGACCAGGCAGGGCAGATTTGTAAACCTACAACTTTGTTGTAGGTTTACAAATCTAACTGCAGAAAATGTGAAGCAAAGAATTGGCATTTTTTTTTTACATACATGTAATCAGGTAGGTTCCAACATTTACAGTAATCATTCCAACTGGTCACAGCAAGTCAGTTTAAAGTCTGAGTAAGTTTGATTAGGGATCTAGAAATCCTATCAATTTTCTGCAGTAACTCAGTCACTTTGAAAAGGTTTCATACAATTCCTCTATTGAAAAGGGAAGACAGAATACAAAGTAAAAGGCACAGATGTTATAGAACAGTCACATTTCTTGAATACAGAGATCATATAAATTAGATAGTGATTAAAATTGGGAACAGCCATTTTGCTGCTGCTTTATTTGTCAGTGCTGACTCTTTCTTGACCAAACATCTCTATCTTTTCTGATGCTGCACCACTATGTGCTGGAGGAATCTTTTCTGAACAGCTTTTCTTGTTTCTTCCCATTTCTGTAGCTTCCACCAAAGTATTAGTCAATGGTTTTCCCAGTGTTTCTGGAAGCATTATGGTTAAGATTCCACTCAGAAGAGCCATGATTCCAACAAGCAACTGGAAGAAATAAAGAGTAGGTGTAAAGGTAAATAAGTCTTCCAATCTGACCATAGTTTTGATCTTGCTTGGGGGTAAATCTATAATAAAGTACAAGGAACTGTAAAGCAAAGATCATAAGTCTTAAATGTTGCCCGTATAAAAGATCTACCTTTTTGTTGCATAAATGAAAAGATTATGCAGCAGAATTAATGAATGAGCAAGTGAAGTGTTTTGTTCACAAGGGATCAATACAGTGCAAGCAGGAATAATTCTGTTTGAGTAAACAACACATATTACCTTCATTGAGTATTTCAGTATCAAGAGTGTATTTAAGAACTGATTCTAGGATTGCATACATTTTTTTTACAGGCATGTTCACAGAGCTATAATTTCCCTGCCACCTGGAATCTCAATTCACACTCCAGCTCCTGTGTACCTCTACCTGTGTGCTTGTTCCTTCTCTACACAGCCAGACTGGAATTTCTCAATAGGGCTCATTGGCCCAGAGCCACAGAAGTGCACATCTGTGCTCAGGAGAGCTCTTCAGCATCTGCTAGCCCCCAACAGGAATACTTTGCTAAACTCAGTTTTGAAGAACTGTGAGGAGTGCAGGCATCTACTGACATTTGCACTGAGATCACATTTTGGATTTGTCCATGGTGTACACAATTCCACAGCAGCACCATAAGTGGTGCAAGGATCAGGACAATGTGGGGTCAGTAGAGAAACACTCACTTGTTCCAGGAATATCTACTCTTTCCATTCACATTCCCTTCACACAGACATTTCTATTTCTTGTTCAATGACACCAACTCCCACTTTGCTCCTCTGAGTACAGAACAGCATTAAACCCCTGACAGTCCTCCAACACCAGGTTATAAATGACCTAATTCTCTCCTGATAGAAAAGCTTTCACACAGAACATCCTGCCTGGTCTCAGTGTTTTTCCATTCTGTGACTGTGAACTTTGATGCTGTACTATCCTTATCTTGCCCTGTGCTGATTCTGAAGTCTGTCCTTTGCTCAATGCATTCTTTCCAAGGGTGAGAGAGAACATTTGGAATCACTGTGCCTACATCTCTCACACAGAGCTTGAGACAAGAGCTGCCCAGCTACCATCTGCAGCTAAGCCAGACTTTAAGTCAGGAAGGTGCTTTAAAATCAGAATTCCCTACTGTAACCTTGAACACTGCTATTTGCCTGCCCATGCACCATGCTGGTTTTGCTTCTCTTCCCTTCCAAAAAAAAAAGAGGAGTTTGTTTTGTGTATTCTTTTAAGAAGCAAAATGCAGTGTTGCTTACGCTCCTTTTTGCTTTGCAATAAATATAGAGGCCAAACCCAAAAAAAAAAAAAAAAAAAAAAAAAAAAAAAAATCTACTGCTAAATACTACAAACTACAGTGAAAATAAAAGTCATGGTCTTACCATGAAAGTTAAAAAAAAACCAAATCCTAGCAGTAATAGGACTAGAGGAAATGGCACAAACTGAATGACATCATTTTAGACATGTATGTGGCAGGCATGATACTTAAAATATATATTCCAAAATATTAAAATCTCATCTCTGAGTGTCAAATTTCTTCTCTGCTATTCAGACATGATTTTCTGCCATGGAAAGACAGGATAAATTGACACATGGCAGCTATTCCACAATATCCTCTTTTATGTACACCCTTTAGTCTGTCAGAAGTTTATAACTGAGGATATTGGGGTCTGTAATGGATATTGAATCTTAGGGACACCCACAAATTTGGAGTGTATGAGAACTGGGTCACTAGTGGTACTCAAAAGAACAAGCTTAAAGTAACACTGTGTGCTTTGAATATGTGTGTCTTTTCTCTTTTCATTATTCTTTTTAGACACTTGGCATTCTTCTCATGTTTTCCCTCCTCATGAACCTACCTCTCATTATTCCCCTGAGAACTCTCACTATTCTCTAAGTGTACACACCACCATCTTTCCTGCCTTCTCATCTCATCTCTCATAACTCTATTTCATCCCATGTTAGTTTCCTTTTTTTTTTTCTTCTTATGTGAAAGCTGCTGCATGCTGAGTAATTCAGTACATTTCCCTTCTCCCTGACCCTCAAACCCTTTTCCAGTGCTTCCTACAACAGACAGAGTATGAAACAATCAAGTCACAGTGTATTAATTCAAGGACATCTACCTTTTCAAGGACAGTAGCCACAGTTATCAATGAAGGGACTCACATTTGGTAAATGCAACTCTTTTGCAGTCTTGGCACACTTCTTCATAAGCATCTGACATAATTTAACCCTCAGTACAAAGGTATGCATTTTGCATGTATGTATTTACTCTTTTAAATACACAATTCAGTATCAGAAAATGTTCTCCTGATATAGTCAAATGCTTATGTGTACAAATAAAGTGTATTTGTGTTATTGTAGAAGGTATTTAAGTATGTTGAAGTTAACTTGACAGGCATACATGGTTAAATGCATTGTGTTTTCAGGATGTTAATTTGAAATCTGAATTTTTGCTTAGTCAAACTCTTAGAGTGTCCCCAGCACTTCAGTACAACCAACAGCTTCTAACAGATACCACAGAAATCTTCAGAAAATATTTGCCATAATTTTTCTTATGTCCTCTTCCCTCTATGCTGCAACATTTATAATTCTGCTGCGGTCTAAGACTGGGACTTGATATATATACTCCGGAAGAAAAGATAATTTGAATTAAATATCCCTACAAAATAATACCTTTACTTCTGAAAACAAATTATTATTAAGTCTGCTATTTATATTTATAGGTATATTTATATTTACATTTATAATTATATTTACATCTGATGGCTCTAAATCAATCTAAAATGTGATCTTATTGACAAAATTCGTACTTCAACAAAAAAAGTTATATTTCAACACGAAAAAGCAATAGTATTTGATTGAGGGTTTGTAATCATTTATTAACACCAGTGTGGGCTTTTTAAATTTCTAATTTATGTTTTTTCTGAGAGAAAAATCAACCCTGTTAAAGAGCTATTGCAACATAACTCTTAACAGCTGAAAAACAGAAATAGGTTATATAAGGAGTAGTTGTTTTACTGCACATTTTCTATAAAGTTGTCACATGAAAAACATACTTGGCAAGTTATTAAATTTATAGACTTATTGAAGATTTATAGCCACTCAAGATGCTTGCAGTACTCACAGGTGGCATAACTGTGCATGAGGCAGAGTGCCAAACAAACAGCAGTAGTAACTGTTCAACAGTGTGTGGTGTTTGCAATAGATCAGGGTGATGTGTATCAGTTTACTTACAAATGTAATCCATTTGATTTCACTTCCATTCCAAAACACTTGACCTGAGACTTGGCATGCTATGCTCCAACTCAAGACAAGCCTATTTAATAAGTTGACAAATGCTCTATAACAGGAGCTAATAATGGAAACATGTTCACTGTGAACTACTACTCAACTCTACAAAAACTCTGGATAACTTTTGTACCCTGAGAGTTGTTCATAGCTGAAATAATTCCTGTGTTTATACTGCCATTTGCACTGCTCTCCAAAACATTTGAGCAGTTCCCCATCTGTGGTTTAACTGCAGCACTTCTGCACAGATAAATCTTATTTCAGAGTAAAGGCAAAATGCTGACAAGAGGAAAAAAGAAATGTTTTCCCATGACCACTCTGCTGTGCAAATGTTTCTTTGTCTTTTCTGGGATCATATATTGGTGGAGACATTGTTAAGAAAGAAAACATTTTTAGGAACTTGAATAAATAAATTCATTTGTGGTCTCCTTCATCCTCTTAGTTTTCATCAAAAACAACCAAAAGTAATTAATTTAAATAATGAAATGAGCTCACACGAATTCTCTGAAACAATCTATAATTAAAGATTTTTTAGTTGCCAAATCAAAGGGACACAATGCCCTTGTTTAGGAAACTCCAATATGGTGGAAAAAATTTGACTATGAATCCAGGTTAAAGACACATCCCATTACACTTTCACTTTCTGACGTGTATACTCTACATATAACAGCAGTGCCCTAGTCACAGTGAATTCTAAGGGGTTTTTGAGAGAATTTAAACTATTCTAAATCATTAATAGACATTTCTTTACTTAAAAATTTAATACAAATTTTGGAATTCCATCTGGTTTTACATATATAAGCATAATTTATCCTTCAGGAGAAAAAAAGGATTGAATTGCTGCAGGATTTCTAAGCAGCAAATGCTTCATAATAGAAATGCAATGAAGAAATGTGATTAATGTGTGAGCAGGGAACACATAAAATATTTTGTAGTATTGAATCTACTACATAATGCCCAAAGTCCACAAAAGAATGGTCACACCTCTCTTTTCTGGGGCAACTGGTGGTAAAAGACAAAACCTAATGGTAACCTGACCTGCTTCTGTTGCTTGTCAAAGTCATCATGAAGCTGATCAATATACCATTTCCTTATCTTTTTCTATCTCATGAATCATTTTGTTCATTGCTGGTGAAAAACACAGAACAAGAGATTTGGGGCAGGTGAGGAGAACAAATATAGTAAGCACAACACCTTCTTGATCTTTTGGGAGGTTATTCCAAAGATGCAACCTCCCAAAGGAGCCATGGAAATGTTAAGGCATAATGTAAGAAAATCCAGCTACCTGTGGTTACTTCAGGAGTGGAAGAACTATGCCTTTGAAAAAAAGATAAAGTAAATCAGGAGCATGGTCAAAAGCTGCTGGGCCTGCAAAAAAGTCTGGACTACAACATTTCCTAAATGTTACATGATAAGTGCAAAATATTTTTTTCAATTTTATGCTAGGATTCAGAGCATAAATATTTTTCTGTCTTCTATTATAAAAACTTTTCTGAATATTTCAGCAATTCAAAGTCTTTCTTTTGCTTCAGCAGCATATTTTTAACAATATGAGGTTACAAGAATTGGGACTTGAAAATTTCAAACTAGAATGGTTTACTCAAATTTCTTTTTGAAATAAATGTTCAGCTTTTGCTTCCTTTGTCACGTGAAAAACATACTTAGTAAGTTACAAAGAGAAAAAAAGTGACACATACACCTTTTCAAAAAACATTCACCATTGAAATAAATACCTACAAGTGGCATGAAAATCCAGACACTTCTCAGATAAACACAGAAAGGAGCAACCACGCTTCCTACACGGCACATCATGCTTCCACTTCCAACAGCAAGTGATCTACATAGAAAAGAATTTGAGTAAGAATTCCGGCAGTTAAAGGAAACAATTAGAAATGCACAGACACTTAAAACATCAGTAAGATTTGTGTCTTTAAGCAATTATACCAAGAATCTGTTGCCATGCCAATGTAAATTTATATTGTAGTGAAATTCAGCTACTTCTGTAATTAAGATTAAAAATATAATTATCATTCAGCACAGATCATGGGATTAATAACCAGGATTTATAAGAAAGGCATAAAACATGTTTAAGAAAGAATTGAGTATTCTTCTAGTTCCAAAGTAGAACCTATCAATGCACATAGAAGGCAAAATAAATAAAAAACTATGGTACAACCAAACTCCAGACAGCTATGAGGCAGCTGAGGAACTCATCCCATCCCCAGTCTTTCAGACCATCCCCACTGATGCCAAGAGCCGCTGGATCTTGTGTAGAATAACAAATTAATGAATGAAAATTAATTAATTAATGAAAAATACATAACTGGCCAAAGTTCTTACCTTACTATTGTTGGGTACAGTTCTGCTGTGTAGAGATATATAAGGCCAAATGCCACACCTATGGAAAATTTTCCAGCCATATTTGCTAAGATAATTAATATATTGAAATCCTATTGAAAGAGAGCACAAATAAATATATCACCAGAAAATTACACCCTTCCAAACATAATTTACGTTCTTCAAAAGTTATGACACTTCTTTAAACAATAAGCAATACTCATTGCTTGCTTTTTAAAAATTGCTCAATAAGTTACTAGTTTCCACATCACTTTTTACCAGTCCTGGTTCACTGAAGTCCTGGGAGCATTTTATGTGTGACTCCAGCAATGACATTGAAACTTGTACTGAAAATACAGAAATCTATCTTAGACTGGCAGCTGCAACTTAAAACCAGCCTTTAATTAACTATTCTGTGATTTAGAAAGAGCAGCTGCATCTACTGACTTAGGAGCCTTTAAAATCAATTTCTGCTATAGGAACACTTCCAAGCATACATGACTAACCTGAGGTATGAACATAATTAAAACACAGATCAGTGCACTTAAAATAAGGAACGGAATGAGTGTGTTTCTCCTTCCCAGTTTGTCCATCGCAATGCAAGCAATGATATAGCAAGGCAACTCCACAGCACCTGTCAGTATGAAATTATCTCAGTTTAAGTCATGATTGCACATATTCATCTCATAACTGTAACTTCCTCTTTATGGGGAATTTATCTGATCCAGGAGCTAGTAACACAAGTAATATCTAAAGATAACCAGTGTGTTGGGCTAGTTCATTTGGTTACAGAAAGTGTGACAGAAGGCAGAGTACAGCCTAAAATACAGAAGTGGGAGTGGAGAAGGACAAGGGAAACAGGTTTCACAGCACAGAGCAGCTCCAGTTCTCTTTGGGGTGGAAAATTACAGAAAAGAGCAAGGCCACAGTTCTGTTTCTATGACACTGACTTTTGTCTGAAAGTTCTACATTTGCTGCTCTTCTCCTTTGGGTATTTTCACATTAACAGCTCAAGTGTGCTCACAGGGAATATTGCTAGTGTCACTCCACTCTCATGATTTGCCAGCTTCCACCTGGACAGGAAACAGTAACCACACCAGAATCAGTTCAAAATCATCTCAAAGTAAAAGGCAAGAAAGGTCTGTCCACATCCAGTTTTCTGAGTAAGCCCCACTAATACAGAGTGCAGTTCCAGCTTTCTCCCTTCTCCCTGAAAAAGAGGGCTTACAATATCCCACTCTTAATACAGATCATCCTGTCCTAATGTTTCTTTCCAGAGAAAAACTTCTGCTGCTCCAAATGTCCTGGCATTTGGCTAGACCTGTTTGCACTGTGTAAACATGATTTGCCCCTAGACAAATAATACTGAGCCAAAGCCAGTTTGGACATGTTTTACGCCAATTTGCTCAGGAAGAATGCTACTATGTCCAATAGAAAACCAAGGAAGAACGTAAGATACAGCCCTGAACAGCCTGGATTCCTTTATTAAGTACATATAGAGCATGTCAATACACCTGTAATATCAGGAAACAGTATTTTGGGGTTGTGTTGAAAAAAGCAGGTTCTAATTCTTCAGGGTCTGTTAGTCTGCTAAAATATTTTTAGAAGAGGTGGGTACAGTGAACTCCACAATAGCAGTTTAGTTATCTGTGCAATACCAGCACCCACTGTTCAACATATCAGTCTAACAATACACTGTAATACAGGGCAAAACAAACTGGAATAATGAGAGCCCCAGTCCTTCTGTGAGCCTGTGTACACCATCAGTCACGTTCACTTCACTTAGAGTACTCAGCTGCACAAAGCAAAGCACATGATTTAATTCTTCAGAGCTGCAAGTCTGATCTAGAGTCTTCTGAAGTCAGTGAAATATTTTTACTGATGTTAACAAACTTTGGATCAAGCCCTGAATGCACTTTGGCTGCCTTTATAAACAACTTACATGCCAGAGAAAGATTACAGCCAGAATGATAAAATTAAAAGAGTATTACCACTTAATTAAAAAGACACTTCTGAGAAAATGAAAATGACTCTTCCTTCTGACAATTATGACTATGTTTTCTACACAGACAAACTCAATATATCATGACTGTAAGTGATAAAAGGAATATTTTTTCTCCCATTTTCCTAGTTTGTGCCTTTAACAGAGCTGTGTGAATTTTGTATTGCTTGTCTGCTTCCCCTGGTGTTTGTGTGGATTTGCTATAAGCTTCCAAGGCAAAGAGAAGACAAGCCAGAATATGGTTTTACAATCAGAAAGACAGACAGAGAAGAATTCTGTGCACCCACAAATTCTAATTTTTTTTCTCAGATACAGTGGAATTTGGAGTGAATGATACTGTGTTAGTCAATTTTATGAAAAGTTAGCAAGAAACTTTTCAAACAAGGTTCACAATTGAATGAACAAAGTAAAAAATTGGCTGTCAAATCTATAAACATTTTTAAATGTTTGTTCCAGTTCTGTCATTAACAGAATAAGGTACAAGAATATTTACCTATGAGAAAGAGATTTAAATATTCATTGCCTCCTAGGCTGACAGAACTGAGGGAGAAGACGTAGTACCCCAAGCTCCCAGTGAACCAGATCAGCCAGACTGTGATGGTCCTTCTTGCAATTTGCCAGTTACAAAACAGGTCTAAGATGTTGTGCTTCTTTGCTGAGGATGTATCATCATCACCCGTTCTGCCACTGGCCACATCGTCTTGTTGGACTGAGCACAGTTCAGAAACTTTGCAGGGAGTGCTGACTTTATTCCATCTTGCCATTGTATCAATCACTTTCTGTGCATCTTCATATCTTTCCTCTGACAGCAGCCAAAAAGGTGTTTCTGGGAGCATCCAGCAGCACAAGACAAAGGGAAGAGTTGCTATGGATAGAAATATCTGATAGACCCACCAGGTCCGAACCAAAAATCCCACGAGTGCCACAATCATAATTCCCATAGCAAAAAAAGCATGGACATGCATAGAAGCCCAGGTTCGTGCTTTAATGCCAACAAATTCAGTCACATAAACAAAAGCCACAACCAGATAGCCACTTGAAACCTGGGAGGATGGGAGAGAGAAAAGAAAAAAACAAAACAAAAAACAGAGTGAGATTTGTTTCTCCTCTCCCTGTGCACCAGCAGTAAAAACCAAAGAGCTAACAATGTTCTACATCTGTGTATGCTAAATTGTCACCACGCTGGCCTGTCTCACACTGACAGAAAAAAAGGCAACCATGAAAATGAGTCAGCTGGAGAAAAAATGCACTCAAACCTTCTGACTGCGTGGACACTATTTAAAAATGTGATGTGAACTAGGATGTTTCTCTGTAGTGAGGGACAGCCAGCCAGAGACACCTGTGAAGAAACTTAATTTGCTGATGTCATTAAGCCCTTCTCCTCCAAAAATCAGGTCCCTTAATGACATCACAAACTGGATGCTTGGGAAAGAGAGGTCCCCTGAAGTAGTTGTCACTTCTGAAAATCTTGATCTCGGCTTTTAAGCAGAATATTAATACCCTGCATGTCAGAAAACTGCACATTTATGAACAATTACCTTCCACACCCTTGTAAAATATCTCATTAAATCAAAGTTTTTGCAATATTGGAAGAGAATCTCATATACATACACAATTACAGGTTCTCATATGGCATCAAGTGAATGCAATTCCTGGCATATTCTGCATAATAGTATTTCTTCACTGAATATATATATATATTATTGAATATATATATTTCAATTTCTCAAATATCTCAACATCAAATTCCTGGTATCTTAAAACATTGCAAAACACAGCTAGACAACATAGACTAGAAAATATTTCAGTATATTGTTTTGATTAATTGTTTTTCCCATTAACAATATTCCAGTTACCAGTCTCCAATTCTGAACCCACTGATAGGAAAGCTGCACTGACTGCAGTGGCACAGGGCTAGAGTTTAGGAGTGCACCTTGCAAATCAGTCCCAGTGGCCAGATAAAACCTACAGCATCAGCCTTGTCAGAGCTGTTTGCCTTTCTAAACCACCACAGAACTGGCATCAACAGCCAAGGGAGTCAGCAGAGGGACTCCTGTCGATCTCACTGTTTAAGGCTGACATGATACAGTTTTTCCTGCTAGGAAAGTCAGGCAAAGGGAGCTCCAGGTACAAGGTCCTGTCTTGACTAATGCACTGTCAGCAGAACAAAATAAATGATGGGAATATTTTTAAATATCTAACCCATGTTCAATAAGTTAGATGATTTTTTTGTGATGGCATTCTAATTTCTTTATGCATTGTGTAGTGAAAATCTCAGGAATGTCCTTTGGGCTGTAAAATAGTTATTTAAAATTGGTTATTATGTATAAATATTGAATATGTGTCAGATATTGGATGTATACCACACAGACACAAAATTGTGTCTATGGCTCTGCATAAACACATATACTGAAATACCTTTAAGTACATCTAGTACTAAGTACCTTTAAAACATCTAGGTGTTAAACATATCTGCCTATGTATTTAGTATTCCAGATACAGCTTAAAAGACCAAAGAGATGCAAGCAAGAGAAAATGTGCATCTCTCCTCCATCACTCAAAATGGTAGAGATAAAAATAATACTTATTATAGATTTGCTAGTTAAAGAAAAAAATATATTCCATTTTTAACAATAAGGAGAAAAGCAACAGCAGCTGCAATGCAGAATCCAGAGTTTGCTGCTCACACTTGGTATTTAATTACCAGTCCAGCAGAGGTTGGGATGGAGGAAGTAGCAAACACTGCTTCATACAGACGCTTTCTATTAATTCAAAGAGGAAAACTGCTGTGGTCCAAGAACATTCAGACTCTCCCTGCTCTGCCGAAATAAGTGCAACAGACGGGGCTTTAGAATAATGAAGTTGGAGAGGAAATAATAATAAAAGGGAGGTTTTCCTGAGAAGGGGTAAGAAATGGCACAGAGAAGGGCCAAGGGTGAACGTCCTTTCTTACCATGGCGAGGAGAAAGCGCACAATCACAAAACTGTAATAGTCAAAGGTGAAGGCCACCGCGATGCCAAACACAAACTGACCAGCACTTGTGAACCATATAACACGCTGTCTTCCCAGTCTGCAAATCACAGCAGTAATGAAATCATCAGTAGCCACAAACATTCTATTAAAATACACCTGCAGCTCCAGAGAGCCTAGATGGAAGTTACTAACTCACCACAGAAATTCTGGTTTAGTTACCTGTATTAATTTGTCGGCAATTTCAGCTTCTAAGGAAAAGGATGAATGGAACTTCCATTCCACAACTCTTGGCTGGAAGCAATGTGCAGTGAGCATTACATATGTGCACCCCCAGTTTTAACTTCTACACAACTGATTGGTAATTTTACTCTTATTTATGAGGACATAGATCAATTGAAAAATTGATAGGAGTAATAGACTCCTATCAATCCTATCCTACTCCTATCCTAATAATGAGTAATAAACTCATAAATAGGAGTAAAATTCAGGTATTTTATATTAAGTAGCATCGTGTTAATAATTTCTGACAAAAGTTGGCTGGGATACCATGCCATCTTTTGTCAAAGTAACAACCAATTTTGATAGTAATAGAAGGTTTCTGTAACATACCTTTGTCCAGTTCTTTAAAATTGAATTCTCTAATAAATGACAATCACACAGCTCCCCATAATTTTCTGATTTCTGACAGCACATATGCATACATATAAAACCACAAAAATCTAGGAAGAAAGTAAACTAATGGCAAAAAAATAATGTCAAACACTAGCTGCAGCAGTAGATAAGACTCCACTGGGAATTCACTACATTCTATCTACAAATGCTCTGTAACACAAACTGCGTGGAATTATTTTTCTTCCCTGATAATAATTCCTTGGTCTCTTATTACCTCTTCCACTGCAAACAGCTTTTTACAAATGGGGATATTACTTTTAGACAGAGAGTTTGAGGAGTTTTGGACTGTTTTTTTTTTTTAATGTGAGTATTTTGTACTCCAGTAAAATTCCTCCTGTTTTTTCCCAGTCTTGACCTGAAGTCATGATTTAGTCTTTGATCCCCGCCAGGAAAGATCCCAGTAAGTCTTAGCTATCAGAGCTCTTCTATTGGGAAATCTGTTAATTGGTAATGGGAGGGACACACAAGCTTATTTCCCATGAGCCAGGATGTGTCAGAAAATAATAACTTGTAGCTGTAAATTCTGCAGCTGTAAATCTGCAACTCAGAATGTGTGTATTATCTTAACTGGTTGTCCATGGGTTGAATTAATGGAAATGAGAACAATACAATCCTAACCTTATAAATCATGTCCAAGTATTAATTAATAAAGTTATGAATAATTTAAAGAAACTCAAAACAGATGTTAGTATTATATTCTGGTTTTGTATTAAATACAATTTTGCAAAGCCTGGGATTGGGAAGCAGATTGATTCCATGTGTTCTAAAAGCCAAATTAAAAAGTTCATCATTGTTTTTGCATTCCCATGTTGTGACTGTCACACTGTAGTGCTGTGCTAATGAAGGAAAATCAGAAAACAACACTCCTGATCTCCTTGTCCTGCTTACAGTCTTAGATGTGAGATGAAACATCACTCTCCACCCAGCAGAACTGTCAGTCAACAAGCTCCTTTACAGAAAGACATAAATAACTGTAAACGAGCCTTCAAAGCAAAGCACAGGTACAAAAAGTGCCCAAGACAAAGCTAAGTTCAACAGAACTTGGATGTTTGATTCTCATATGGCCAGACAGGCATGGCTGGGTGCTCTCTGAGGCAGGAACATGCCTGTTTGTGTTGAGAGAGGAAACCAGCTGAGGCAGGAGAGCACAGATGTACACCCCAAGGCTCACTGTTGCTTCTGAATCCAGCTCTGATGCTGGATTTCAGTGCACGGGCTGAGATAACACCCAAGGAGGAACTGTGGGACAGGAATGGGCCTTGGAACTGTGAGCAAGAGTCCCTCCAGGACTGATGCTCCTTGTGCTCAAACAGAACTTTGTACATGCTGCAAATGAGTGAAGCGACAGCACAGCTCACCCACACCCCTTTTTCCTCTTATGTTCACAAGCTTTCAAGAGACTGAAGTCTAAGCTAATTTTTCAGGGAAAACCTACAACTGGACAGCAAGGAAAAATAGTATATGGGTGTTTATTTTATGAAGTGGGGCTTGATTAAACCCTCATAGCCTTTGCATCAGCTCCATTGAGCTGTATTCATGACACAGGTTAGGAAAGGTGATTTTCAAATACATGATATTTAATCTTCTAATAGCCCTTCAGCTGTTTGTCATACTACAAAAAAAAAAAAATTGCATTTCCATGAGGAACCTCTTCTCATGAAAAATGAGGTGAAAATCTATTCCCAGGTTTTACCATTGCTATTACAATGAGCTATTGCTATTCCTGTCAAAATAAATAACCAACAAAACAAATAAATAAAAATATAAAGACAAATACTTAGCTGCACAGGGCAGTTTCAGGGATCAAGGTCTAGAACAATGGATGAGAAAGTATGAAAAAGTTTTTAAAGTAAATTATTTGAGAATATATTTTAAAATTAGGACTTGTTATAGGAAAAAGAAACCAAGTTAAACAGATCTGTGAGCAAAGCAACATCCAAACCTCCTGGATGTTGCATATGTAGTTATGAATATACAATGAATATAGAATAGAAACAACAAAAACAGGTAGATACACGTGAAGTTACTGTAGTCTGAATTTTCAGAGGATGGCACTTTACCTGTCAGCAATGTCACCAAAAATCACTGCTCCAATCAGGACTCCAAGCATGAACGTAGGCTGGATTAATTTTGCAAGCCATTCTCGGTCACAGACCAGATCCCACTCTGTAACAACAGTGCTCTTCCACTTTGTATCATCATAGAGAAATCCATCGGAACAAGGAAATACAGACTTGTTGCCTTTGTATTCGTACGCCAGATCCAAAGTGACTTCTCGTTTGGACCTGCTGCATTGATCAAGTTCCCAAATTTCTCCATTTTCCAGCTGGACTACAATGTAGTTTTCTGTTGATGTCCACAGTGTCCAGATGTCCTCTATACTTGATGCAGAGGAGTTGTGGAAAAGAACACTACTCACATTTCCAGGGAACCCACATACAAAGTTAGGAGTAACAGCCATGAACACAGATGCTAAGTAATGGATACCACATGACATAGCTTGAAAGACAGATGCAAAATAAACACATGCTTGAAATCTGTAAAGGGAAAGAAAACATTTTACTGAGGAAAAGCCCTCTATACATGAAAAAAATATTCAGTGTAAATGTTTGGGTAGATCAGTAAATGGAGATATCATTAACGTGTCTAGTGTTTTGTTGTGTGGTGCTGCTCCAATATTAGCTAAGCTCTGCAAGAGACCAAAGATGAGAAAAAGATCCATAATTTGGAATCTATTGTTAAGAAATGAGTGCTGCTCTTAGTCATGTGTTCAGTCATACAGAGAAGACAATTTAAAATGAAACAATTTGGACCTTAAGCACTTAGTTTGAAGCAGCCTTCCACCCTCCAAATCTCTGCAACACATCCCCTTAAAATAAGGCCTCAGATTACTTGGATGCTTAGAAAAACCAAAATGTTGCAACCTCAGGTTCTTAGGAGTAGAGATATGTACATCAAATAAACCAAACACATTAAGACCCTCATTCCACCTACTTGTATCTCTACAGCTGAATTTTTCCATCTCTCTTTATTGCAGCCAAAAGACAAAGAGAGAATACATGTAGACACACGTAGAAGATGGAATCTGAACAATGTGAAATGTTTTGTAGCAAAACAGAGCTCTGAACTGGGTTGGGTTTTGGCTTAGGCAGGGTGTGCAGTTATCCATTAAAGATTGTATCATAAAGCAAACCTAGTAAAAGAATGTTTTATGCCTAGCCTGAATTTGGGCATTTTAACAGCTTTTAAAGCTTGCTTGAGATGCATGTAAATCTTAGTAAAAAAATTGCACGTGTTCAGAATTTCAAAAAACTTGCATTGAACTCTAGTGTCACTGTATGCAAATTCTAGACATTTTCTGATAATTTAAGCATAAGGAGTTGTTTTCTCAATTAAATGTTTAAATTATGCATCTAATTAATACAACATCTGTTCAGAAAAAACAAAAAAGCTTTTGTTCTCCTCCCTTTTTTATTTCCTGAAGGCCAATGAATTGCAATAATTTGAAGAAGTGTTCAATGAGCTTCTATACACACATTCTTTCTGCAGGACACAGCAGGCCTTGGCAGCATGAAACAAAAAGCAGGGGTTTTTTCAACATGATCAGAGGCTATCTCTGCTGAAGTTGTAGGAAATAATGTCTAAAACCAAATGCCTGGAAATGTCTTTTGGGAAAATTCAGAGCAATTCCAATCCCTGTAAACAATGCAGATTCTAGATATGCCTTCTCCAAAATGTATCTAATCTGGCCATGAATTCCCACAATACAGATCTCAACAGTACATACCCTAGGACTTTTAAATCTATCATCAAAATTTCTAAATAATTTTGAAACTATCTATAAGCAAAGTACTGAAGCAGAATTTACTGGCTACATTGTCTTAATACCCAATTAACATTTCCAATAGAATAGTTCTCTTGTAAAGCACACCTCAATTCACCATCCTCATTCTCCTCTGCCTTTTATCTTGATTCTTATTTCTTTCCTTGGTGATGTAAAAGCCTATCCTGTCCTTCCAATTGCATTTGACATTGCTGTTGCTCTGCTGCAGTGCTTTTTATCCCCCTTTGTCTTGACTAACAGCTCTATTGACTTTTCTACAGCACTCTGAGGAGTGAGTTCAATTGCTAAAGCCACTGTGGCAACTCAAAGTCTGGCTCCACATCCCTATGGAGGATGCTGCAAGGCAATCCTCACACAGGTGCTGTGCTGCTCCTTCCCAAACAAAACTGAAAGATATGGTCAGGAGAAACTGAATATAACCACAGCAACCCTTCAAGTCTATCAATTGTCTCTCAAGAGAACAGCTTCTCAGGGATTAAGTAGCTAGCCATAGGTCAAAGCAAGGCTGAAACAGCTCTGAAAGGTGTTTGAGCTATCCCGGACCACAAAAAAAGAAAAGGTTATTTTGAAATGTAACCCTTGGGACCCTATTGATGCAGACAAATATGGTCAACAATGTTTTTTAGTTCCTCTTCTCCAGTTTCATTTTAAACTGTTCCCATCAAAAGACACAAACTCATTTTAAAAATAGCAGGGCACGACCAAATTCAACAACCTGGGCTACTGCAGCAGTATGCAGAATGCTAGAAAGAGATAATAGTAAATTAAACCCCTAGAAGCTGTCACTTACATCTTCTACTAGCTAGTAAAAAGTGGCATACTTGGAATCAGTATTTGTAATTTCTGTCATTATGCATTGGAAAATTGCAGTGTCAAATAATCCACTTGGTATTTCTGAGAGAGAGGGAAAATGAAATAATTTCAAACTCTCATACACACCTCTTGAGTTTCCTAATCAGTTCTTGCAATACAAGAAATATCAGGATCATCATTTATCTTCATCTCAGTAAGAGTGGGTAGGAAAGATATATTTATGCCATTTTTTTGTTGGAGAGGCTTAAGGGAGATAACAATTTTTAAGGATAGAGTCTGAGAAGATGGCATGAAACCATCCACTACACAAATTTTTACAAATTCAAAGCCCAACAGTATCACTAGGGCTATGAGCAGGTCTAGTTAATCTCTGCTCTCGCTACTCACTTGAGAGTTTTATCTTATCTCTTCCTGAACATTTCTTGTGATCATACTTCAATGACCATTTTGACAGACTGCTCCACTGTCAAATCTTTCTGCAGGAAAGTTTCTCATTAAATCTAATATCTATGTCTCCTTTTCAAATATAAGACTATTATTAGCTTATAAAACACCCTGGTACAACTTGAATAAATCTTCCTTTTCTTTTATCACTTAATTGGACAGAATTCTCAGTTCTCCTCCTCCTCCTGTTACTGCTGACAGCCATACAAACTACAGCCTGTACTCTTTTCTCTTCTTTGTGCCCCTTCTTTCTTTCCACCTCCGTAAAAAACAATAAAGGATTAATTTAAAAAAAATACCTGTCATACAATATTTCACCCATCTTTCAAGGGTTTAACTTACAATTAGATAGAGCTTATTCTTGTAAAAACATCCTTCCATTTCCAATGTTATGAAAATCTTACTCAGTTTCAACAAAGAAATCCACTTTGTAGCACGATTATTTTTCTTACCTAATTTGCAGCATCAACGCAAACACAAGAAGTCAGAATACTAGATATACATTAACAGATATAATTTATGCTGAAAATTACTTTATTTAAAAATGGGGAAATGGGTTTTTACAGCAAAATAACCATGTTGATCAGAACTTTGCAGGTGTGATTGCATTGCAGTTTTTAACCACTACCTGCTCAATAAAAGAGCCAAGGAGCAGGCAGGGGGAGCTGGGATAGGGAGGAATAAGGCCTGATGTGAAGTCAGAAAAGCATTTGGAAGCATCAGGGTCTGAAGGCACTCTGCACCACACTAACAGGCTGCTTCCTGCCTGCAAAAACTATTTACTGCTCTCTCCAGTAAAATTCCACACTGGGCTGGCTAAGCCTCTCTCTGTATATACTCTGTATATTTTTGTGCATACAAAACACAGAAAAACTGCCCTGAAAGCCCTGTTTTGCTGTGAAGGAAACCCACTGCTGACTGCAGCAGTGTTCTAACAGCATTCCCCCCGGTCCTGGATTGAAAAGCCCAACCTTACAGGCTTCTGCCAATCTCCTGTGGGTAGGAAGAACTTTTCTTCCAGAAAGACCAGTGGTGTAAATGTCAGGAAATTCCGTAACCTGTACAGTTCCCAAAGAGGAATGAACTGGCCCAGCAGCCCCCAGCCTTTGTGGGAGTCCTGTGCGGGGCCAGGAGGTCACAGCACAGCATCCACAGGTTCATGCACTCCTCAGGCCCTGAGGCACAGGGTAAAGTCTAGGCTGCGCTTGATCCCCACTGTAAATTATTAACTTTTCCCCTAATTCTTAATTTAAGAACACCAAACCAATAAGAAAGTCCTTTATTACTGAGCTTAAAGCTCAGACATATGTATGTCTGCTGCAGACATATACGATATACTGTATATACACTAGATGTACTACATATATACTATATATACTATAATCCCTTTATTAACCACATATATATACTATATATATATATATACTATAGTATATAGTATACAGTATACAGTATATAGTATATAGTATATAGTATGGTATACATACTATATAGTATAGTATAGTATATATACTATATACTATATATAATATATACTCTATGCTATATATATATATACACTATAATATATACTATAATCCCTTTATTAACCACACCAAACTCAATGTTTAAAGTTAAATTTCCCTGAGTAAAGAAATACTGTTGTTCATGCATGGAAATGGTAAGAAAATACCATTGCAGGAGCAAAAAACACTATTGAAATTCACCCAAAGAAAGCAAATTCTGTGATTTATTTTCCAGGACTGATCTCAAATGGGGCAGATTTTGGCAATAGGGTTTTAGATACCAGTCATCTTCACACACACACTACAGATTATAGAACATATATTGTTGCAAATAGTCTAACCTATTTTACAGATATGTTTTCCTTTTTAAAACCCCACTTTTTGCCATTTAAAAAAAAAGTTCTGTGAACATGATGACTGTCCTAAAAGGTATGATAATTCCTCTCAGTGTTTTTCCATCTCTTCAGTGACTTGCCATGGGAGATAATTACTTGGCAAGTACATTTTGTCACTCTTGCCAGGAGTGTCAAATATAGAAGTCAAGAAGACTTTATAGGCTACTGCTCCAGTATAGAGATGCTTAATGAATGCCAGAAGTCAAATGAGCCTAAAATTGTCTTTACAAAAGCAAGACACAACATGAAAACGTTCCAATCCCTCTTAAAATATTTGTGATATTTCTCCACAGTATTTTTTTTTCACTTTGCAGCTTATAGTAAAAAAAGATTTTTGCATTTCTATTTCTTCTGCACAAGTTCAAAGATCAGTAAGAAAAACAACTGGTAATACCATGTCAGTACCTGAATATGAGAAATACTGTTCCATAAAGACAATGAATTAGATCTCAGATCACTGTTGCTCTGGCTGTAGTCTCATGGCACAACATCTCTGTGGCACTGTCAATGCAAGATATTTTCTCCCTTCTCTTTTGCCACTGTTTATTCCCCCCTTGAGACACAGTGCACCCTAGCCTCAGCTGTGGTGGTATTTCTTTTGTGGACCATCTGTGAACTTTGTCTGGCAAACTGATCTGAATAAAAAAGTCAAACTGATCTGAATAAAAAAGTCAAAAATACATAAATTTTTAAAAATGAAACACCAAATCAATAAGCTAGACTAGTTGTTCAGTATGATTTATATTACATCCATGCAAACTATCCATACCAGTCTATTTGAAAAGTTGTCCATCTCGCACACAAAAAATACTTGAAGTACACACTGCCATATACATGTTAGAGAATAAATCCCCAGCCTCAGAGTACTTTAGCATTGTCAGTTATTGCAGTGTATAGCAGAGACAAGACTTGCTGTTGGACACTAATTTTTATGTTAAATAAAATATGATTCTGATTTTCTTGTCTGTCAATCAAAAATAGAAGAGGGGGAATTACCAAATACTCATCAAAATCTAATATAAACATTTTAAATCATTTTGGTGTAGAATAGACTCACAAAACTGTTCTGAGATTAGCAAAATATTTGTACTATTCCACAGGCTTTACAAGAACTATTTTTACTGCTTGTCTTGTCAACAACCTCATTTTCAAGTTGCTTAAGTCAGAAGACACAGTACATTTTTGTTGTGCAGTGTACACTCAACAGGATGGATTCAGTGGAAAGAAATGTCCAGATATTTACTATTTCTGAAAGAATTTGTGTTCAGTAACCACTTTAACCTCTGTATTCCATCCAGGGTTGATTGGTTTTTGGTTTGGTTTTTTTTCATGTGAGAAAAGCCATTCAGCATTCTTTCCACTCTAAACAAAAAAGTGATGATGCACTTCCACATTTATCTTTTGAGAAGAAAGGAACTGAATGTGACTCAAGAGTATTTTTGCTATGGTGCAGAGATACAGATTTGGAGACAGCCTTAAATATACAACATGCACAGCCTGATTTGACTTATGGTGTCAAGAATAAACTTCCTTCCCCCCGAAGGTGAATTTGAACCATGCTGAGAGTCTCAGTGCACAAGATTATTGCCAAAAATTGTTTTCAGAAACAGAAGATGCTGTGTTTGATGTCCGGTTAAAACCTATCAACAGCACAGATGAAAAAGGAAAAAAGGAAACTGTGGAGATCAGGAAAATCTCAGGAATTAAATATTATAATCACTGACAACAATGTGTGCATTGATGTGCAGTCAGCAAACATCAGACACCAAATAATTCTTATATTTAAAACTGATTCTCTGAAGAATTCACTTCTATCCCATTAAACTTATGCACATTTGCCTTTGATTAAGACAAGTCCAACATTTATTCATTAGAGTCAAGAAGAAAAATACATTGGCTGCTCACTACTCTGCCTTTGGTATGGCAGCTCAGATGAAAGAAGTCACATCAGCATGGAAATAAAGAAACAGTGGTAGAGAATTAAGGGCCATACTTAAAAATAGATATATATATATATTTTGAAACTTAATTGAACAGTTCTACAGTTCTTCCCTTTTTGACTATTTAAATCAGGCATATAAGGTTCCTGTCATCACCTGTGACAAAACAATAAATCTTGCTGGGTTTCAGCAGCTGAGCAGCAGAGCTTTCACCTATGGACAGCCACACACAGCCAGAAGGGAGCTGCTGCTAAAGGTGCCCTGGGGTTTCTTGCTGCCCCAGGGGATGGTGTGACCATGGCTCAGCCACTGCAGCCCAATGCCCAACCTGCTCATTCAAACGGCAGAGAAACTGGGAAAGACACAGAGGCTCTGGATTTGCACTCAAGCTACCGAGGCACACATAAACATTCCATCTGACTTTCCTGGGAAAGCAACCTCTCATTAAGGGGGAGCACATCACTGGGAGCAACAGCAATTCCAACAATGGAGTCAGTTTTGTTTTTATTCCAGCTACCCACTTGCCCTTTCTGCTATACACGGGTTAAGGACATATACCAGGTAATTTAATTTAAAAGAGCATGACCATGCAGTTTGTAAGTGACTTAGCTTTGTTTGGGAATAATTTGGACTCATGTTACACACAGCAGAGTGGTTACACTTGAACAGTAGTAACACTTCAGGCTCTATACTTGGAAGTTTCTATTCCAGGAATGGCATTTCTATAAACATCTACCATTTAGAAAATGAGCATGTACTCTGCATGATGTATCACTAGCATTACTGTCACAGGGAAAACTCAATTCCAGTTTCTCTGGTAACACTGTTTTCTTTTGGTCAGCCTCTGCTTCGTGGACAAATCCAAATTAGGTAACTCATTCCCTTTCACACTGTACCATTTCCATCAGTTTACGTAAGCAAATCTTTTCTGTAAAGTGTCTAATAGAATTTCAGTGTTTTTATTGAGGTTCTACCTAACAATAGACATAGGCAGTACTTCATGTATAGACAGTTATATTTCATTCTTCCTTTCCCACTTAGGAAATAGGATGTTTTCTGCTGGTTACATTGCTGACACAATGGATTAACTTTGCTCAAACTAGCTTATATTTATTTTACCTTTTTGTTCTGTCTATAATCCTGAAATAAAACTAACTGGTTGTCATGTTAATAACACTCTTACACATCTGTTATTCTATTTACATATTTCTTCTGCAAAACCTTGCATCTGTTGCAGCTGACAGTACAAACACATTAATTGAATATCTGCTTCAGAGTGGTGAAAACTGCCTATGCTAAAGCAATGAGCAATCTATTTTTTAAAGATTAATTCACAAAGTAATTAAGCCTTACAGTTCTCATAGTTATATTATGCCTTTTAAGAACTCTTTTTTTGTTGTTGTTTCCTATTTATAATCCACATCTAAGAAGATTTGGATACAGACAGTTGATTTTCAGTAAAAATTCTACATAAATTCTCTTCACATCCTGCCACACATTGTTAAGTATATTACCCAAGGTTTTAAATTTCTACATTTGAAATTTAATTCCTTCCTACCTAGAAAATTATTGTAAAGTTACTCATTCTTACAGGTTTTTGAAAGTTCTCATGGAAAAATGCAAAACAAGTGAGGAGTCTGTGTAATTAATTTCAGAACACTGGACATCACTTTCCTAGGGAATGTTTGTAGCTGTTCCTGTACCTACCAGTATCTTCCGAGTTTTCAGTTAGAAATAATATGGAATATTAGCTCCATGGATCATTGTTTATGATTGTTTAAATCATTTCTTTAAATACTTGAGAGGAATGTAATGGAATTTTGGATTGCTCTATTCTGTAAATTCTCCTTAATATAAGCAGTGATTTTATCCATAGCATTACTTTCACAGCCTTGAACATGGTTAAGGTAATTTAGTCTATTTCTATGGGCTACATAAAGCAGTTTATACTAGATAATGTGTAGTTTTACTCTCCCTGGCTCCATTTGCAACTCTCACAATGTTCATTGTTAATTCTGACATTCACCATAGGTATTCTTCATCAAAAGCAAAACCCAAGAGCTGAAGTAGATATCTTTGCTTTATTAGCTTTTTTGAATCTTTCATTTAAAAAAATCACTTAACAAGACATTACATTAAGGGAATTAAGTGTCAGATAACTCTGTCTTCTAATCTGTGGGACAAAGTCAACATGTAAATCAAAGCATCTCAGTGTCAACCACAGATTCTTTCCTGTTGAAGAGAATACTGCCAGTTGCAATCCTGCTTATATGGAATCCTACCTTTTCAATTCTATATCTCTATAGCCTGAAGAAAGAGACTCAATTTAATGCAGAGTCTGGTATGGTCAAATGATTTTCTTCTATTAAGCATGCTTTAGTTTCTGGCATTAAGTACACCCGTGTTTAGTGGCTATGTACTACATGAGAAATAAAACAGCCTCCACATTGACAACTCTGCTCCCTCTCTGTAAAAGAGTAGCTTGAATCTTTAACAAAATCTTCTGCAGGCTTTGTTAAAACCCAGTTAGGACATGGAAGAGCAGTAAAAAGTATGTCCTTTCTTCCTCTCTCTTCAGGAGTCCACACTGATGACCCACCAGTCGTTCAGGAGCTCTTGGCAGGGCCCAGGTTAGCGGCCCTGACAGCACATCTCCCCCAAGGCAAGGCAAGTTATTTCTGAAGCCACAGAAAAGATGGCTATGGATAGCAAGAGGATTTTCAGCTTCGTTTGCAGGTTTGTGGCTCATCTTCCCTCCAAACTGTTCCTCTTCACTGCAAATGCACAACCCATTATTTACTTTCACAGTACTGTCAGGTTCTTTCCTTGAGTCTGTTCCTTGTGGTATCTCATCCAAGGGAATGGTCTGGAATAATACTATATTCTAGCTGCACAGTAATATTTACAAGCATTTTAGAGGTCCCATTCTCCACAAAAATAAAGAAGCCGAATTCTGCTCAGACGTACCAGGGTTCTTCTACATAAATGTACTTTTGTAGTAACTGCCCCCTCTGTTCTCAATGGGTGAGACAGAACCAAGGTTGGCTACACTCATCTACAAAGGATGACAGTCCCTCAAGGAGCCTGAAATACAGGTGTAAATGGGATGAGGTTCCAGTTTCTCTGAACCTGGAACTAACATGCATTATCTCCCTCAGAAAGGTGGAGCAGTAGCAACCTTAGGGTATTCCCAGCTCTGCTGACATACACCAGTTCTAAAGACACAGGAAAAAAGATCAAACAACAATTTGTTCTGGAATATGATACCTGAATATAAATTATTTAAATAAAATGGGATATCATCAGTATAATTTTACCATGCTTACAGTTCACTTAGATGCAATGTAGTGTATATAGCATGCAATCCATATAAATCTATGCTGTTTCTCTAGATCCCTTTTCCACTTGGTGAGGAACCACACACAAACCAGGATTTACTTTGTCCTAAACCACGTAGGGAAAACAAGACAGATGGGTCATGCCCTAACAGTCCAATTCTTCCTCTGGACTGTTTAAGGTGATTTAACAGGGTCTGAAGTTTGCACTACAGGCCTGTGAAGATACTGAGGTGAGCTCTCCAGTGCTTTGGACAACTGATCCCCCACACAGCTAGAACAGACTTTTACAGATGTATCAGGTAGGAACTTAGATGCTTCCATATCACTTTCACAACTTAGAGAGGAGAATGAAGTCCCAATACAGCTGGAAAAGTTCAGGCCATCGTGGATATAACACATTTAAATGGCACCGAACTCCATCCAAAGTCTGGTGCTGACTGCTCTTTATAGAGCAGCGAATTATTCCCAGTTCTTTGAAGCACCTTTTCAGTACTTATTTTCTACTTTTTGCTGCCTTGTTGGCCTTTTCCATCTATCCTTCAGGGCTTGTCCTGTATTCTTGCCTCAGCACCACTGCTGCAGCTGCATCTCTGAGGCAGCTACCCAATGGTAATGCCTCCAGATAACAGGAAGAAGAAACCTAACTTCAGCTCTTGATGAAAACATTTTCTTGAGGAAAAGGTTCAGTACATGATCCAATGGATGGTGCTTCTAGATTCCTCAAATCATATTTTCACCACATGTGATTTACAAAGAACATCTGCTCTCCATGAGTAATCTGCTCATGTACACCTTAATATGGTACTGTATTACTATACATTAGCTAATCTGCTAATCTGTACCTTAATATGGCACTATATTACTGTACGTTAGCTAATCTGCTAATCTGCAACTTAATATGGTACACTGATGGCCAAATTATCATTATTAGGACTTGTAAATCTCTGTCTTGTACAATTTTTCATCACACTTTTTCCAGACTTGCAATTGTAACTAAGATACCTCCTCTGGCTTGCTAATTTTTTTTCCATATTTCTGAAAAGTTGAGGATCTCATGTTCTTGTTCAGCTGCTAGTGTTTTGTGCCTCAAGTTCTCTTAAATAAAACATCAGCAGTGTATGCATCTCAGTATCGTCCTTGTTGTGTATAGCAAAATGGTGGCACAGAAATTGTCACAGAATGTGCTAAAGGCTACTGGGGCCTTCCAAAAATTCCTTAAATTTAAAGGTGCTTTCTGCTTGCATGACTTTGCTTCCTGCAATAAATTCAAACTTTCCATGAGTAAGGCCTTTAATAAAAATTTCCTTCCACCTTAGAGATATCTTAGTATTGCTGAAAATCTTTACTATTATAAGGAAAATTACTGACACAGCTTTTATAGGGATGGTATCCCTGTCCTAGGCATTGTATTACAGGGAACACACTGTCCAGTGCCCTACATACTTCATATTCATTCACACCATAATATTTCAGGATGAAAGAGTTGATGATCAGCTCCTTGACATGTGTGATAAGTGCCTTATGCTGCCATAACTGTGTCTGTGTTACAGCTTGGTTTAGAAGCCACCCTGGGGTGTTGGCAACATTTCAGAGGTGAATCTCAGCCGTCTGGTTTACAAATCATAATTGATTTACCAGCTTTAGGTTTCAGTGTTGCTCGCACTGCAGGTACTAGCCTTAGAGAAGAAATGGATAGTACAGGTGCAATTTCATCCCACTTTTTATTTAGTCATCTTGCTATTATGGCAATCTACTTTTTAATCTCCTTCTATTACTATAATCTACTTTTTCAAGCCAGAAACAGGCAAGCACTTGCAGGGTGAGGATGTTCTGTGGCAGAAGAGCTTTGTCTATGCAGATCTTGCTTCAGACTGCTCTCAGTATGACCTGGATCCCTGCAGATGCTGTTAGAACCTCCTGCAGACCACACTGCTGGTGCACTGCCACCATTGTCCTGGAGCACTTGCCAGTATCCAGCTTTGGTTCTGAGTCTTGAGAATATTTCCACTTTTGCCTAGTCAGGCATAGATAAAAAGGCCTTTGTTTGGGCTGCTGGAGTTTGCTCTCTGCAAACACACGGGCTGCCTCGGTTCTCCAAAGCTATTACCACGCCTTTCAACCAACAAGGTTAAGCACTATTTGCAAAATATCCCCCTCCCCTCCCCATACACACCAAACAAAACAAAACAAAACAAAACAAAAAAAAAAAAAAAAAAAGGGGGGAGGGGGGAAAGAAATGCTCAAGTTCCCCTGTTTCATCCTATGAAATGAGCACAGGCTGGCTCAGATGTTAGAATATAGCATGGTTGTAAGAATGCTTATCAAACATTTCTGTCAAACACCACCCCTGACTGGGAGCCAAAGGAGGACTTAGATATGAGATTCCTCTGTCTGACAGCTGTCCACTGGTACATTTTGAAAGCAGAATGACAGATATGTTGCAATAAACTTTTTCACTGTATAAGGTAGCATATGGGGGAAAAAAGGATTTTTTTTTTAAACAATCTCCAAACCACGGCACTTTGTTAATCTTCAGCAAACTACTCATAGGTTAAGCAAAAATTCACATTGTATTGTTTAAAAATATTAATTTTGTGTAGAATGTACTAAGTACCAAATGTATTAGTATTTCAGAAAAATCTTGTAATGCTTCCGCTTTTTAAATTAATACTTGACTGTTCAAATGCTGAATATGAATACAATGGCCTGCTTCTCCATACTAACTTGAAAAAGGAAAACCAATTTCTTTCCATTTCCAACAAGCACACTTGTCCACTTGAAAAATATATTTTTTCTGGGAAAAAACCTTTCAACGTATCTGTAAAACAGGTGAGTGTGAAAAATCATTGCTTGAAAGTGCTCTTTTTTTCTTTTTGTGAAAAGAAGCAGTCAGCCTGATCTTTGAGATACTTGGGACTCCTTGTTAACTGGAATACAAACCAAGAATTTCTGGAAGTGACATGTACACAGCACAATTTGCAGATGTAATCTGATCCCAAGAGCTGTGAGCTGTGGAACAAGAGAGAGGATAAGGGCAAGAGCTTGAAAAGAAGAGCCTGGAAAAGTTCCAGGATGTGAAAAGAAGACAGACTGTTTAGTGTAGAGCTTTAGAAGTGAACCAAAGCTCGGCAAAGTAGGGAGAGGAGAAACAGTTGTTAGCACAGGCCACTCAAATATTGCTACCAGGGCACTGAGCAGCAGTCCGCAGAAGTCCACTACAAAGAATTTCTAAAAAAGTCAAACAAGTTTTTAGCTAAGCAGACTCTCTCATATACTTATAAACACTAGAAAAGTTCCAGGGTAATAAAGAGATGTCAAAACTGTTGGTAAGTGTATTAATGTCTACTAAATCCCATGTTTGGCTGGAACAGGTGACTGTTCTATCCAAACAAGCAGCCTGTCCTGCTTCCCTCCTCCTCACAACAGCCATTGTTTGCTTGCTTCTACAGTCCAAACAGTAGCAACTCCACTGACCAGGCAAGAAGTTCATAGAAGACAACAGTGCTAAGATGTCAAAACCTGAATAAATACATAAATATCTAGTAGAGATAAATTGCAGTAATTTTTAATTTATTAGATAGTCTAGCTGCTAGTAAAATGTATTCTTTATAAAACCGACATTTGAAAATCCAGGTAACGTACTCAACTTTGTAAAAGACAGAATATTACAGAAGAAAAGGCAATCTTTTAGAAGATTCTGAAAATACTTCATTACAAACTCTGGAAATAGTGTCAGTGACACCCAATCTTCCTCTCTCTCCCTGACAATTTTCACCACCTGCTTTTTGCTAAAGTATAAGCCAAGATTTGAAAACTGTTAATCAGAAGGAAAACGCTGCATACTGTGTGAGCTGCATCTCAGAGCTACCAGACGTTCCAGCTGGGAAATCAAATCCTCACACTCATCCACACTTCCCAGAAGGGGCACCTCCCCAGAGCTCCCTCTAGACAGTCATTCCAGATTAGATCATGTCTCCACTCAGCACACTGCCATGGCGCACATGAGAGCAGCAGAACACATAGCCTGTTTCTCACCAGCAGCCACACACGTATGTTTTGTGTCCTGCTGCTAGATTACAGTCACTGAAGTTATTAAAAGCCCTTTAGTTTACCTGGGAATCAGCCATGCAGGCAGTGTGAGCCACCTCCTAAGGCTCACTCACCCACCCACCGTGCTACCAACCTGATGCCCAGTGGTTGTGTCTCCCCTGAGGGACAGCCGGTGTCTGACTGCACCTGACGGGCCCTGGGAGGGGTTTGGGCCTGGAGTGGGTGGGCAGAGAGGGGCTGAGAGGGAGAGCCCACAGTGCAGTCTGGCAGGATCTGCTGCACGGGAGAAGGGTGCAGTTCACTGCAGGTGCATTGGGAGGCTTGGCAGCCCTTTAGTGGCGACCCTTTAAGGCTTGGCAGCCCTTCAGTGATGAGGCCATCTGAGTCAGGCAAGCACTATTTGTCTGTCACCCAATCTCTGCAACAGTGACCAGTGATCTCATGCTCCACAGACTCAAGAACAATGTTTGAAACAATCTTCTTGAATTTATAGGCCACAGATGCTGCCCATACCCAAATTCAAACAGCGACATAAAGTCTTCATTTAATGGCACAGACTACATTACATTTTTATGGTTATTCATGCATGTCTCAAGACCCTATTAAGAACAATGGCATCACTGAGGCTTGTGAAACTGAGCCCAAACAGAAAGCAAAATATTGTCAGCATCCATGTGAATATTAATTCTGTAAAATTTACAATCTTAATCAACGGGAAAGGTATATATATAATATTTATATTAATAACTTATATATTATGTGTATATTAATAACTTTTATATAGCTATATATTATATATTACATGTATATAAAATGCATGCATATTATCTCTGTATTTATATATGTATGAACAGCTGCTCATTCTCTACTGCATCTGTCAGATTTTAAGAAAATCAAAACAGTCTCAAGATACTAACAGTCATGCTTGGATTGCCCAGAATCTGACTGTGTCAAATCTACAGAATCTATATATAGTGCATAGGTTATATGGGCCTTATGGGAAATGCCTGACCTGAAGAAATGAACCACTGATTATCTCTTAGTGCCAGGATGCTGCAAACTGAGAAGAACTAACTCTATGGTTACAGTTATGAACAACTTTTTCATATGAAATAAGATCATTTATCTAGCACTATCAAGTATTGATAATGTTCTCAAGTAGGAAAACTACTCCAGTAATTAAAAATAACTACTTTTGTGTTATTTCAGTATTCAGCATCAAGTGCTTGCTTTCTACAAAGAGCACAAAATAGAGAAACAACAGCAGCAGCAAAATCAACTGATTGCTAGTATTTCTCTCCTAGTTCACACAGAACAAGGCATTTTTGTTGCTGACCCACCATTGATAACAAATGAGATTTGTTCTGATACACATGCCTGTAACTCACAACCTAGTCAAATATCTAATTTAAGCACAGGTGCCACTTTAACAAGAAAATGTCTTTCCATCCCAACTATCTGAAGAGGCTATTGATACCCACCATTACTGCTTGCACATGATATTAAGAGCCTCTCCTGCTGCAGTTCAAGCACTTCAACCATTACAAGGAGCTCCCAGGCTTTTCCAAAATGCTGCTCCTGCCTGCCCCTGAGAGAAGACCAGCACTGTGGATTAGGCTGGCTCACTGGTCACCGAGTTAGAGAGCACAACACTGCCCTTCAGCAGCCTGAACTCACAGCCAGATTGTGACACGTGGGTCTATTCCAGCCATCTGCTCCGAGGAGGAGCGTGTGCCTGCAAACCCCATGATGATCAGCTCAGCACGGACGTGCAGGAGAGAGCTCACTGTGAGGATGTGCACCCATTAGCCTTAATATTCATATCCTCTAAAACTCAATTTCCTTGCCTAACATTTCTTCTCCATTACCCACTATAACCAGTCTCAGATGCCAGCCTCGCCTCCAGAGCTACAGAAGCATAAACAGACACACACATGCCATGTCTGGGTATCCATCCAACAAACCCAGGGCCTCTGTACACACAGACACACCCCAGAGCCACAGTGCACATCAAAGGAAGCTCGCCACGGGGCACACATCATTCACCACACAGGTAAACCCTTGCTGATAAGGATATATGCACGTACTCCATATGCCTGTAACACAGACAACAAACCCAGCCTCAATGAAAAACACATCACCTCCTGCACTCAACAGCCCTGTGCCTCTAAGCAGACACAGCCTGAGTGTCACGCAGCGCTCCCCTGCATACTGCTTGTGCCCTTCTGTCACCCCTGAAGTGCGCAGGCTGTTCCACACCCTGGGGCTGCGCGTGGGTGTGTCTGTCTGTGCCTGTGTGTGCTCACACGCGCAAGAAATGTGTGAGTTTCAGGTGTCTAAGAGTGCATGGCCCTGACGGGGCGGCCGCACGCACGTGGTGCCAGCAGCCCAGCGACGCCATGTGGGGTGTGCGGGATCGCTGCTGTGCGAGCGCGGCACACGCGGGGATGGACGCGAGCGAGCGCACGCTGGAGCGCTGCGTGGATGGAAAAGCGCACGGAGGGGCGCCGAGCGCTGCAGACACAAGCAGCAGCGCCTGCCAGGTCCGCCTCAGTTCACACAGCGCGGTGCCGTGTGTCACTCTCTGCGCGCTGTGACAGTCCCCGCGCGTGTGTCGCTGTGTCCGAGCGAGCGCCCCGCAGGCTGCGCGATGCCGGGAGCGCACGGACGGACAGGCGGGGCTGTCTGTCCCTGGGGCAGCTGTGACACCCGCCCAGCGCGGGCAGCATCACTCCCCGCACGGGATGTGCGGCTGTGACAGCCCGGGGCACCCCGTACCTGCGGAAGTGTCCCAGCGAGTCGAAGAGCCGCTCGGAGCTGAGAGCCATGGCGGGGCGGCTGCGAGCCGGGAGCCTCGGCGCCGCTGTCCCGGCCGTGCGGGGAACAGGCACTGTCCCGTCCCGTCCCGTCCCGCCCGCCCCCGGGCCCGGGCCCCGCCCGCCGCCAGGAGAATGGGCGGGAATGATGGGCGGGAATAACGGGCGCGCGCAGCGGCCCCCGCTCCCCGCGGGAACCGGGAGCCGGGGCCGGGAGCGGGAGCCGGGAGCGGGACCGGGCAGCGGGACCCGGAGCCGGGAGCAGGACCGGGACCCGGAGCCGGCAGCGGGAGCCGGGAACAGGACCGGGCAGCGGGACCCGGGAGCAGGACCGGGAGCCGGCAGCGGGAGCTGCCTCGGCGGCCCTGCGCGCCCCGGGCTGGCTCCTCTCCAGTCACAGCCCCCATAGCTTTGGATCCCGGGCTCCCGGTTCAGCCTCCCGCACTGACCGAGCGCCTCAGCCCGCTCTCGTATTTAATGCAAAACGAAATTAAAGGAGGCAGTGATGTGCTTACATCCTCCTGTTACAATCTAATAATCCAATATATTTAGGCTGTAGTGTATTTCACGTGGACGTTTTGAATTAAAGGAGGGTAAAACTATTTTTATTTCACAGAGCAATATCTGAATTATTTTTAGCAGCCTTACAGTCTGCACCGCTATTTGGATACATCACCTTCCTCCCCTGCCCCCAAAGTTTTAAATCAATGTAAAATAGAATTATAATTTAATAAAAGCAAAATATAAAACATATCCCATATCTACTTGACTGTCATTAGTTCTCAAATTTGTAATGAAGCCTCAATCACATTTGGACTTCGTTTTCTGCCTTGCCCATAGTAGGCCAAGATAATCACTTTGGATTTGTTTAAGGATTAGCAAAGTGAGTTGCAACAGACCTTTGTAATTAGCTTAGCAGAGGGTTTTGTTGGAACAAATACACTTTAGCAGCACAGTCACTCTGGGCTCTGATAATTTGGCAAAATACAGGGGAAAAAATCCTAAAATTGTTGCAGGTGCAGCTCTCATATTTAAGGCTTTTCTTCCCTAGAGATCTTCATTTCCCTGCTGAGATAGATAGAAGTTGCAAGATTTCCCTGCTCAGAGAAAGGCAGTGGACCAGATGCCCTCCAAAGTCCCCTTCCAACCTAAGTTGTTTTATGACTCTGTGATGAAAGACACATTTTCCAGCAGATTGCACTATCTCTTTCTGGGCTGCTCTATTGAAAAAACACAGAAGACCGAAACCAAATCAAAACAAATGGGCAAAAAAACCCAAGTAAATTCAACCTTATTACTTGTGTACTTCATTTATTAGGAAGCACAGGAAAAGCTGAGAGGTAAATCCCTGTTAAATTCCAGAAAGTCAGCCTTCTGTCTCCAAAACCTTGTGCTGTCACACCGAGGCTCTTCTGCTTTGCAAGGAAATGTGCCTTTAAGAGGCTCTGGCACCAAGCAAGCACCACAACTGTTCCTCTGCACAGAGCAGATGTTGGGGCTTCAGGGTGACAATCTGTTCCAATAGACCTGGAAAGAGCAGATGTTTGTCAGGCTCTTTGACTCTGAGTGACTCCTGACCACACCAGCAAAATGAGCAAATAGCATGTTACACAACCAGGAACCTGAATGATGAGTTCAGCAGAGGATTGATCCTTACAGCTGGGGAGTTGTGAGACCACTCGCTCATCCACCAGCTCTGAAGGCTTTGCTGCTTCTGACAAAGCTCCCCATGTGTCTCTGTGCATCTGCAAAGGACGTTTTTAACACTGAGTCTAGACTTTATTGCAGTTCCTTTCTTAGGATACGTAAGCTAGAAAGCCCAAGGATAGATCTGTTTTCTTTCAGTATGAATTTTTGAATTGCTTCAGTTTTACCTTAAAAATACCAGCATTAAATTTAATCATCCTGGGGTTTTGGGAGTTTTTGGGGTTTTTTTTTTTGGTTTATTTTTGGGGTTTTTTTCCTGCAGAATGTTTTTCGGGTTTAAAATGGTATGTGCTTGAATGCAGCACAGGTACTTTAACAAGGAGTTTCTTTCTTCAAAGAGCCACACTAGCCAAATAATTATTTGCATAAACAAACACCAATGAATAGTAAACATTCTGATTAAATATTGCATTGCTGGTCATGTGCCTGGTTTTAGTGTCCTGCTTCCTACAAGTAAATTAATCAAGTTTTCAGTAGCTTTATGGTGGGTAGGGAATATCTAATGTAAAAGTCAAGCACGAGAGAAAACCTAATCCCTTTCAGCACCATTTTTAAGCCCAAAAAATCCATAAATAGTTTTTTTTCTCTTTGCAACCACTTGTAGGCATTCTTGTACACATTTCTATGCTTGTCTCTGATAATATCATTACTTTACTGCCTATACAGAGTAAAGGAAAGAAATTTGCATGTACTCCTGTAAAATTTAATATCAAACTCCCACATGCCTGCATTTCTAAGAGTTATTAATGTAATATCTTTAATGTCTGCTCTCTTAAACTTGTGGTGCTCAGAGATTTGCCTTGTTTCATTCAAGCCTGTGAAGATGCATAACATGGTTTGAGCTTGCCTTTTCTCCTATCCTGCTATGCCAATCCTACATGAAGCAGTAACTGTGCATTTAGTCCCCATCATTCCTGACTGGGATGTTTTTCACCAGGCACCTGGAGACAGTCATAGCACTGTTCTCACACAATACACAGCTCTCTTCCCAAAGGATTGTGCTCCACGATAAACTCTTGTGCAACAGAAAATGCATCAAAGAAGGCATGATAGAGTTCTGTAATTAAAATGTGTCAAGGTGAGGCCATCCACATCTAAACTCTACTTACTGAAGAATTTTAGGGATTTTATTAGGGATTTTTATGGAAGAAACAGAAGCAAGGCTGTGATCTCTTTCCTAGAATGTCTTCAGGTGGGAGCACCAAGGGTGTTCACAACAGACAAACACTCTTCAGGGTATTCCAGAAGTTTAAAATGTTGGGGTTTTAATCCTGCAAGGGGAATGCGCAATGGCTCATGACAAGAAAATTTGTGTCAACCTCATTTCTGGCACTCACAAGCAGGCTGTTGTTCAACAGAGACATCTAATACTGCACAGTCCTTGAGGAAGGAGTGAACTTTACAATGTGTAACAGGAGATGAGACAGCTTACAAAATAATCTCCTTCAGTCTGACATTCCCACTAGGAAAAATCCAGCACCTACTAGTGAGGGCTGTTCATGGTCTCCCCTTTTTTAAGTCGAGTAAGAGTGTCACCAATACATGAGAGATGTTAGAGGGACGTGCCTGTGACGTGGTTCTGATACACCCATGTGTGTACACAGAGCTTCCCATTGCAGCTGAACCCAAAACACCAAAGTGGTGGGGATGGCAGATAACTGGTGGTGTTGCCAACACAGTTCCATGGACACAGATAATGACTTCTTAAACAAAGCCAATCCTGACCCATCTGTTTCCCCACTTCCAATGGCAAGGTTTGTAGACCAGAGATGAGGAGCAGTGCAGGAACTGCAAGAAACAAGAAACACAGTGGATCTACCCACTGCCTACTCTCCCCAGGCTTTCAGGCAGACTCATCCATGAGCGCTCTTTTGACATCTGCTTTTATCACACTGGTGAAAAAAACCCTTACTGAAATCAACCACGACACATCTTGAATGCAACCTCTCACTTCCTGTTTTGAAGTTAGAAATTTCTGTTCCCTTGCAGGAAAAAACCTTCAGGACCCATGGCAAATGTATTTATCAATGAAAACACAGCTTCTAGAGAGTAAGCCCAAAACAAGCTTTACTTGCATAAATGTGTGTCAGCCATTGAATTCTGGTGTTGAAAACCACTTGCAAAAATCTTGTCTTTATAAAAGGTTAGGCAGTGGTGCAGAAGTTATTTTTATCTGCTAGAAAGTAAACTAAGGCGCTATGAGCCATTTACTTTGGCAGTTTGGAAGTCTTGCAATGACACTGCAGTAGCTTGTTCATCCTTTTACATTTAACAGACTTACAAACATGGTTAGCAGTGTAGCAAGCAGGCTGATAAAGCAGATTAGCACAGGTACCCACTTAAGCAAAAACTTTTGAGATTCTTCTGAGCTACAAGAAGGGAAATTGGCAATTCCCTGATTTCTCAGGAGTCCAAGCACTGTCTCATCAGTCTGGAAGAACCAGAGCTGTAGCAAGGTTGATGGGAGAGTGGTTTGTTGGCAGCTGCTGCAAATATGCTCAATATACCTTGTTTTCCTCCCTGCTGCTGCTCAGAGCAGGCCAGGCAGGCACGAAGCAGTGGCAGCAGCCCAAAGGCATTCACTATAGCTTTGGCTATATTTTTTCTTCCACTGTGTCCTGGACAGAACTCTGGTATAATCATGAGAGGCACCCCTAGAGAACTCACTCAGGATTTGCATTCAGTGCAATAAAGGCCCAGACAGGATTTTGAAAGCCCAGAGAGTGTCTCCTAGCTGTACTGTGGACACCAACAAGGATACACCCAACCGTGGTCCTTCAGTGTGCGCCTCTTCAGCTTCACATTTTCAAAAGCTCTCCCTCCAGAGTGTGCTTTTGTATTTAGTTACTGCAGCCATGCAGATGTTGAATGGATATGAACAGAGTGTTTCATCATGGAAACTTTCTTTACTGGTTCAATATGAATAAACACCTCCCTTGAATAATCCTAAAATCATACAGAAATTCAGAAAAGCAAGTTGAATGTTCAGAAAAGCAATGAAATCTTTACAGGTCTTTACTCCATCTCAAGTCTCTGGGGTAACAGAAGCCTGTTAGTCTGTAAGGAAGATGACAATGAGAATTTATCTGAATATTGTTTCAGTTTTGGACTACATCTACAGGATATACACATGGAGTTTGGCTTTTAGGGAAAGTAGAAGCTAAACTCCATGATAACTTCACAACAGAGCTCTTCAGGAATGTCATATGAAAGACAGAGAAATCGAATAGGTATCATAAAAAGAAATTTTAGCAAAAGTTTAAAGAGAAATTCTGAAGAGGGTGCTGTAATTAAACAAAACACAGCACACTCAATATCCCACCTTTGATTTTTACTGAATTATTAGGAAAGAGGGCAGATCTGGATTAGGAATTAGGAAGAAATCCTTTCCTGTGAGGGTGGTGAGGCGCTGGAGCAGGTTGCCCAGAGAAGCTGTGGATGTCCCATCATCCCTGGCAGTGTTCAAGGCCAGGTTGGATGGGGCTCTGAGCAGCCTGGGACAGTGGAGGGTCTAGTGGAAGTGCTGTCCAGAGCAGGGGGAGTGGAACTGGATGGTCTTTAAGCTTCCTTCCAACCCAAACCATTCTATGATTCCATCATTATTCCTGTGTTACCAGTGATCCCGCAGAGCCCCAGAGAGCACACCAGCACACACAGGCTCAGTGGCAAACATTCTACCAGTTCTGTCTGCTCTAAGGTTTTCACCACAACTTCCTGGACACTGATGTGACCATAAAGTGACAATGTGGCCTTGTGAGCTCCCTAGAGACCTCCTAAAACAGCAGCACTGGCTGCTACAGCAGTGTTAGCAGGGCCACCAAATTATTCTTTGCCAGTCTGTATTTAGTTGGGGAACTGAGAAGCCTCTTTAGAATATGTATCCTTTAGAATACTCTGCATTTTATAGTGGTTGTATTTGGATCTTTAGCACCTTTCCTACCAAAATATATAGATAAGAAAATGCTTTCAAAGAGGGTGAAGGGAACTCACAGTTCAATTTTGTAATCTTGTTAGAAGGAAAACAAAGAAGTGACTAGAATTTATGCTGCATTAGAACCCAAATAAGGAAAAAATACAATAACCAAATGGCTCTAAACACTAGCAGAAGCAGAGCTAATATAAACTAGAAGCTGAAGGTTTAAGCCAGATTCATTAAGCAAGAAAACAAGGTCCATGGCCATAGCAGGTGTTGTAAATAATTACTGAAACCATCAACCAAAGGAACTGATGGATTCTCCACTCCTTGAAATTTTCTAAACATCATCAAATTAGATGTTTTTCTCTTCCATGGATAGACATCTGTTTGCTATATAGAGATATTCTCATATACATAAATATTTATCAAATGAGTTATATAATAAACCAAGTTGAAAGTCTGTAGCTTTCATTATGCAAATGATCAGACATGCAAGAAGTGCCTTCTAACTACTTACAAATATATTCAGTGAGAAAACTGATGAGGTGAAATTTTTGTAGCAGCTGCTTAGTAAAACCACGCTGGCAATTACTGAATTCCTTTCACTGCTGCCATGCCAATGCTTGGAGCTCTTTTTGAAAACTGGACTTTCTTTGGGACCTCAAGGAAAAGCATTGTGGCTCCTTAACAGTGCAGAAAAAACAGCAGCACACCGTGTTAGCTTAAGCTCTTTAGCATGATCAACCAAGGACACAGAACTGACAGAGTTAGGAGAAGTGACTGAGGATGATACCAGTACCAGGTGTCTGCTCTGTGCCCTCAGCAAATATATGGTCTGTGAAACAGCCTGGATGAGGTTCAGATTTCATATTATTTGGCCCTCTCTCTGTTGGCAGGAACATGGGCTGGAGCTGAGTGCCAGCAGTATCTTAAACCCCTGCATTTGTACTCCCAGATCCTGCCTGCTGGTGGGCTCAGCAAGGAGGAAGTGGCAGCAGAGATTTCAGAGCAGGGAGGACGCCAAGAACAAGCACCTCAGGGATCTGGAATGCATCCTGTGTGTACTGTACACTGCAAAATAACACCCTAGCTACTACAGCAGATCATGTGTCAACAGGAGCTACTTGTTTTCTAATGCAATATGACTTTAACATATGGTAAAGAGTAATGAAGAGTAACTGAAATTTTTGAGAAAAAGTACTTCCTTAGAGCAAGAAAAGTACCAAAAACAAGAGACACATTTTGTGTGTGTCTCACAAAAATCAGATGGAGGCTATGTGTGGATGTGCAGCCAGATGTTGTCAGATACTCTCACCAAAAATTCTACTTTGAAGTCAAAAATTTTAGACAACTTTGTCAACAGATTAAAAAACTATTGCCACACACAGTTATAGAAGCACAATTGTTCTGCATACCATCTAGGGACATGAAATGCCATGGGTGAATTTGCATTCATTGGGCTGCTTGCATTTAGGCTATGAAGAGTCAAAGAAAAAGGAGGCTGACTTTCCAAAGACACATGCAAGCATCCCTCACTCAGAAAACCCAATCTCAGGCTGATGTTGGCTACATAAACACTTAAAGGTTTGAATATTGCTGCAAAGCTGAGCCAGGTGAAATCCACAAATGGCTAGAAAGCAAATTCAAGCTCTAATTTTACAACCCCTTGATGAAGCACAGCCTCATAGGAAACCTTGTGCCAAGTCCTGTGGCCACATCCACTGTTTCTTAAGAGTGATGGAAAAGCCACTCTCATGGAGCAATACACAAGATGGGTTTTTCCATGCAAAAGTAGAACAAGGGAAACAGAAGAAGGTGAAGATAATGCCAAAGCCAAGCGGCCCAGATGGATAACACTGCAGCAAGGACCTTCCAGGAGAAGCCCTACCAAGAGATGGTCTTGTCTGTCCTTGAAGGCACGCCACCACTCCTTGACAACAGAAGCAAGAAAAATTACATTGTTTGTAAATTCATTTGCGCAAATTTTGGCTATTATGCACTTAACTGTAACTGATTTCCTGTACAAGGCAATTTATATCTGGGTAGAGAATCCCACAACAGATGTCATTTCACACTCTGTAGCACACACACCCTGCTCCAAAAAGCCTTTGCATTTCCTGTGCCTCCCCTCACTTAAAGGAGCTACCAACAACCACTGCTAGCTTAACCTGATACAGCTGAAGCTGTCCTTCCTTTTCAATTCTGGAACTGGCATGTGTGACTGTTCCAGATTTGCAGGGTCCTGTGTTCTTTAGACAAATATGAAAGTACAAATGAACTTTGCTGACATGCTAGAGAAGCCAATATCCTACCCAAGCATTTCAGCTGCTTTGCTTTCACTTTGATACACTCAGGTCTTCAATCTCACAGTGAAAATTACCTGGACCGCACCAATTTTATTTTTTCCAGTTACTTTAGTCCCAGCTGACCCAGTTTATTCCTTTACTGGGTTTCTGATGCCTGCTATATGCTGTAAGACCACAGTGAGGCAGGTATGCTCAGCAATTCCTGCCAAGCCTTTGGGATTAACAGTTTGTTTAGTATTCCTCCTACACCCTGTCACGCTGGCCTGGGTGAGATTTCAGGCAGAAAGCAGTGATTATTCAGGATGCTGCTCCTGTTCCTTTTGAATTTGTTTGGCTGCCTCGAGAAGGACTGAACCAAGACTGCACAGGCTCAAGGACTTCCAGTCCTCCGAAGGCAATTATTTTAAGGTACTAAATATTGTTTCTGTTCAAAACAAATCACAGAGGATACACTGTGATGTGACAATAATGACCTTTGGAAAACTCAGCTGAGTTTTCCAAAGGGCATTATTGAAATGCACTTGATTTTAATACCAAATCAAACGGCTCAGTGTTCTGACAGCTCAAAACTCAGCAACTCAGGAAACTAAAGGAGTGATTTTGTGTGCTTACTATGCATCATTTGCTTCTCTAAGATTCCCCAATATACACACAAAAATCATCCCAGGACAGTTACTCCTAACATAAACTTGGCTAGATGGAAAAATTGGGTCCACCATCCTACAACACTACTTCAATTCAGATGGAAAAAACAGGGAAAGAGTTGTGAAATAGGGACAGGGAAAGAAGTAAAATAGTGAGGCTCTGCATTTTCTTCCATTTGTTTGAGAAACATCAAGCCATGATTAATTTAAAGCATACATGAAGAAGATAGAGGGGACCAAAAAAAAAAAGGAAAATTTGTGGCTTTGGATGTGTTACCAAAGTTCTTGTTCCAGCAAGCTGGATCTCTTCCTTGGCAAAGAGAAATGAGCTGAAATTTTTTTTTTCATTAGAATTTGCCAATTCAGTGATGTTGATATATCTTGTGGAAAGGCTATGACTTTGGCAAAGTTTCAGAGGAGCCCACACTTGTCCTAAGCAGTCACTCAGCACCATTCCCTGGCTGCCCAGGACTCATCAGCCAGCAACACAAGTTGCTCTATTTTCAACTTCTCAGGAGCCCACAGGCCCACCATTTCCAGTGTGTGAGACTTGCTGCTTTCTCCACTGCCAAGGTTGCAAGTCCCTTCCACAGAAAATCTGATATATTGGAGTTTTGCAGCTTGGTGGAACAAGACCAGAATTTTCAGATGCCTTGTGACGGTGTCAGAGGAGGCTCCCAGCCTGACAAACTCCTGACCCAGCAGTTGCTCCATTGGCAACAGGCACAGGAGTGAGCAACAGGCATTGCTGTGGCACATAGCAAGTGCCAAGAATGGTAGATTGAAGAGAGAGAAACAGCAGTGATGGATGGACAGAGAGGCTCACCCTGAACAGCGTTTCCTTGAAATGTGGAGGTGTTTCTCACAGCTTTACTGTGGCTTTTTGCAAATGGGGAGGGGAGATGATGGTGCTTAAAGAGAATTTATAATGTCCTCAGCAAGAAAAAGCATAAAACAACTATGGGGTAGCTCTTAATACCTCTTATCTCTGACTGCCTTTTAACTGGCAATCAGAAGCAAAATCAAGATTTAGTGGACAATGATGGTATCTATCCAAGAAGTCCAGCAGATCCATCTGCTGGGTGCTGCTGGTAGTAGGAATTCCTTTAAGGAATATTCAACACAACAGGTCCAAGCAGCTTGGGAAGAAGAGACACGTCCTGTGCACCTTTACTGACAAGAGACACAGAGGTATGCGCAGACGGTTTCTATCCCACTGTCTCAGCAGAGACTGTGTCCATGCTAAACCCTGGATGCTGGCAGCAGCAGCAACACAAAACTCAGCCCCAGCTTCCAATCCCATCCAGAAAGCAGGGAATGAATGACCATGTAGGGAATAAAGCTGTGTACATCGTACTGTGACTTCCAGGGTGGTTGCCACCTCAACACTTTGCTCCCCGTGTGGACCAAAGGCAAGGTTTTGCCAGCAGAACAAGTCACTCGAGTATCTTGAGGAAACAGAGCAAGAGCTGCTCCTGCTGAAGGAGATCCCCCATGAAATCCTTGGGTGTTCTCCTCTCAGTTTCCCAGCTACCTTCTGATACCCCTTCACTCTGTTTTCTCCCATCATCTCCCTTTCTCTTCTGCTCCATCTCCCTCACATCCTGAAGGAGCTGTTGGGCACTGGCCAAAGACCAGCTAGGACTTGTGAGCAGCTCTCAGAGGAAGCTATCCCAGGTGGGTGATGCATGCTGCTGGTGGTCAGCTCCATGGTCTCCACTCTCTGACAGGTGCAGCTCAGAGCCGCTGCCTGTACACCACCGCCTCTCACTGGCTGCAGTGGATGGAACTCCATGGCTAAGAGCAAAGATCCTGTTCCTAGCAGTGTTCCCTCTGTGCTCACCCATGCCTTCACCTGCATGGGCTGTGGGCCCTCGTGCCTCTGCTGAGGAGCACAAAACAAGCCGTGGCTGTGCTCTCCTCCGCTATTCAGACAAGGACAGCAGCAAGGCTGTGAGCTGTGAAACACCCCCACTGACAGCAGGAGGTGACCCCCACCTCCTCCCTGTCCCCTGGGTCATCACAACTTGCAACATGCCTGGATGACCTCAACAACCTGTCAACACATTTGAATCAGAGCAGCAAATAGCATCTTCCTGCCTTCACACACCCCTGCTCTGGGTTCATGGGTTACTTTGCTGCAAAGGGCATAGCAAAACCAGGATCTTTTCTGCTCATGACACCTGGCTTTGACAGCCTGGAAGATGTCCAGCTGGCTGGAGCCCTTCACAGCCCAGGGACTTGAGCCCATATCCTGTGGGGCCTGGCTCTCTCCTGGGGCAGCCTAGTTCATGGGCTCACCCTCAATTCTCATTTCCAGGCAGTGAAGCCACGACTGCTTCAGCCCATCATTTATCACACAAACCCAGGGAAAACAGTGCCATGAGCACCAACCTTTCCTGCACACAGGACCAATACTGGCACTGCCACAGCAAGGGGAAATGAGGGATTACCTGCCAGGCTTCAGCTGCTCTAACACAACCGAGGAGGCTGTGACCACCTTCCCTGTCCTTGGAGCAGGAATCTCTGCATCATCTCACACCTGTACCTGGCAAAGGCACCATTGCCTTCCAAAATCTGCCGTGATGCTCCCAGCTGCCAGTAGATGGTGATGCTTTATCTCCATCCGACATGCGTGCACTGCAGTCAGGGAGGCAGCACCACAGACGCTTTGAGAAGAGATTAAAAAATAAAAATAAATGCAAAAGTCAGGCTACAGACAACCTTCTGCTTGTGCAGATGCTGATCTTTACAGTCCATCTAATATCCCAAACCTCACTTGGGAACCCTGGCTGGATTTACAGAGCTGAAAACACGGCAAGTTCAGCTATGGCACTCGTTTCCTAGTGTGATCCTTTGTATGCACCTGAGTGGGCACATGAGAGGAGCACTGAAGGCAGAGCTCTTTATCGAATCTGCATGGTCTGGGCACCAGTGAGATGAAGAAAATGTATTTATCTCTGAAAATGCAAATAACATCCTCCTCATCTCTTACAAAGCAAAATCCTGGAGGTGTTTAGTAATCACTTTCTCTCGAAAAGCTCCCTTTATTTAACAGAGTTCTCTTCCCACTGGTGATGAAAAATAGCGTAAATCACTGATCTGCAGAGTCCTCTGTGGAAAATCTGCTCTCATGCTTCCATCTCTTCACAAATTGCCTTCACAGCCACATTTGTGCAAGAACTGACCGACCATAAAGAAAAAATAGAACAGATCTGGCTGAAGGCTGCTTGAAATTGAAATGGCAATATTTTTGTCATTCCTGATTTATTCACATATCATTTACTTCGGGGCAAGACTGATGTGGTTGTGAGGGATGCGGTCCTAAGCACAGGCAAAGGGTGGCAGGATAAGAAAGCCCTGCCTAACACAGAGCTGCATGGCCAGCCTGACGCGTCACAGGCACACTGGGAATAACTGACAAAATATGGACCGCAGCAGATCTTTCCCTTTTATTGCTCCAATTACAGGCCTGATCTTCCTTTCTCAGAAGCTATGAGGGTTACACAGGTGATCATTTTGACTGTCCCAAAACCATTGCTAAAACACTCTCACCCATTTAGCTGTGAGCCGTTTTTTGGCTGTTCCCATCTCCATTGCCAGAATAAATTAGTTTGCAGTCTCATCAGCTCATCCTTGTTCAGCCTGGACCCACTCCATAGGTGTTCCAGGTTGTGGCATCAGTGCCACCAGGCTACACAGAATTCCACAGCTTGGGAATTGTCTGGCTCATGGCCAATGAAGGGCAACAGCAGACACCAAACTTCTGGACACCTCACAGTAGAGAGGGCAGGGTGCAACTCAAACTAAAGAGGCCGGGCTTGGTTCGGTAGTTTGCATGAAGCTTTAAGATTCTATAGGATCACAGACTGGATCAGGCTGGACTACAAAAGGTCCAATCCCCCTGCCCAAGTGAGGTTATCCTAGAGCACAAGGCACAGGATTGTGTCCAGGCAGTTCTTGAATATGAACATCATGAGGGAGACTCCACCAGCTCTCTGGGCAGCCTGTTCCAGTGCTCAGTCACCTGCACTGTGAAGAAGTTCTGGCTCATGTTCAGGTGGAACTTCCAGTGCATCAGTTTCTGTCCATTGCCTCTTGTCCTGTTGCTTGGCACCATCAGGAAGAGCCTGGCTTCATCTTCTTGGCATCCTCCTGCAGATACTGATGGACATTGATAAGGTCCTCTGTCAGTTATTTCTTCTCGAGGCTGAACAGGCCCAGCTCCCTCAGCCTTTCCTTGTAACAGAGATGCTCCAGAGCCCATATCATTCTTGTTACCTTCAGCTGGACCCACTCCAGGAGCTCCATACCTCTCTTGTCCTGAGGACACAGCACTCCAGATGTGGCCTCTATAGGGCTGAGCGGAGGGGCAGGATCTCCTCCCTCAACCTGCTGGCAATGCTTTTCCTAATGTACCCCCAGATGCCATTGGCCTTCTTGGCCACAAGGACACACTGCTGGCTCATGGGCAGCTTGTTGTCCACTGGGATCCCCAGGTCCTTCTCCTCAGAGCTGCTTTCCAGCAGGTCAGCCCCCAGCCTGTACTGGAGCATGGGGTTATTCCTCCCCAGGGCCAGGACCCCGCATTTGTCTTTGTTGAACTTTGCGCATCTCTCCAGCCTGCTGAGGTCCTGCTGAAGGGCTGCCCAGCACCCTGGGGTATCAGCCTCTCCAGATTTGTGCCATCAGTGAACTTCTGAGGAGGCATCTCCCCTTCATCCAAGCAGTGGATGGATTAGTTAAACAATACTGGGCTCAGTATTGATCCTTATGGGCACCACAAGTGACAGGCTTCCAACCAGACCCTGTGCCACTGATCACAACCCTCTGGGATCTGCTGTTCAGCCAGTTCTCAATCCTCCTCCCTGTCCACTCATCTAGGCCACACTTCCTGAGTTTGCCTGTTGTGAGAGACAGTATAAAAAAAATCCTTGCTGAAGCTGAGGTAGACCATATTCACGGCTCTGCCCTCATCCATCCAGGTAGTTGTCACATCACAAGAGGCATTCAAGTTGTTCAAGCAGGATTTACCTTTAGTGAACCATGTGGACTACTCCTGGTGACCTTCACATCATCCATATGGATAGAGGTGGATTCCAGAATGAGACTCTCCATCACCTTTCCAGGGACTGAGGTGAGGATAACAGGACTGCAGTCCCCTGGGTACTTGTTCTCACCCTTTTTGAAGACCAGGATGACATTTGCTTTCTCCTCAGGCTCCACTCTTGATTGCCACAGCCTTTCAGAGATGATCACAAATGGCCTCACTATGGTGGCCACCAGCTTTCTCAGCACTCATGCATGCATCCCATCAGTGCCCATGGACTTGTGTATGCCAATTTTTCCTAGGTGTTCTTTAACCCAACCCTCCTTGACCAATGGAAAGTCTTTCTTCCAACAGTCCTTTGCCTTGGTCTCCTGGGTCAGAGATTCCTGAGGGATGCTCTTGTCAGTGAAAATTGAGGCACAGAAGGCATTCAGCAGCTTCAGCTTTCCTCAGGTCCATGGATGTAATCTTACTTGCTACCCTGCTTCCTCCTCACCCAATTCCAAACTCCAAAGTATGACCCAACAACATTGTTGGCAACTGCTGATATGAGCCCATAATGTTATTATGAAATCAGGGATCTAAAATCAGTCCATTTTGCAGTCCATGTAGCCCAGCAAAATGGGCAAGCATCTGAGAAGAAACTGGCTTGAGTAAAATCCCCTCCTCAGCTGGCTTCCAACTTCCCTTCTGCACAGTTAGCAGCATGTTTCTCCCCTCAAAGCACAATTTTCAAACAACTAATTTGGACTCAAAATATCTTTCCCTCTCCCTTTAGGGTTTGAGAAGACAGAAACACAAATTAAAGAGGAACTGTTCAGATTTAGCAAGAGGCTGTAAGCATTTCACCCAATGAAGAGAATAAACACCAGCCAATAATTTTAGAATCCCATAAAACGAGGCAAAAGCCACCCAGGCAGACCTCAGAGAAAGACCTCCAAAATACATGTACAGAAATAGGACATAAAACAACAAAGAGCAGTCAGCTCCCAGAGGCTCCTGGCCAGAGCAGTAAGGATGAGTTTGTGCTGGCCAGGCCAGGAAGGAGGGAAAAGAGCAGCTGGGACTCTGAGGGTACCCTGGGAAGGAGCAATCCTGTCACCAGCCCCAGCCTGTGCATTTCTCACCTTCTGTGAAATGAAGCCCTAGTTTGAGCCTCTTCTATGTGGGGAATGGCTGACTGCAGCAGCTGGCAAATGGCTCTGGAGAGAGTAGTAAAAAGCATTGTTAAAATAAAAAAAAAAAAAAAAAGTGAGATCAACAGATACATTTGACAGAAAAATCACATCAGAAGCAGGTTATGGGGAAATGCCTGTGGTGAAATTGCAGCTTTGGGCTAAAGAGGCACCTGCTGTGCCCATGGTTAATTAATTGCCAGGGCATCAGAGGCTGCCAGAAACTCCTCACAGTGGCTGTGGCACATGGCCATGTTATGAGATGGACCTTGCCTGTGAGCAACCACCCCTCAGAGCATCCCTCCGAGCAGCTTGCTGGGGAACAAAACCCCTTTAAGCCATCTGGAGGGATTAACACTCCCAGCTAGCTTGGATCCTGCAGTTCTGGGACAGGTGGAGGTTCAACAGCCTGTGCTCAGGAGTCTTCAAACCTTCATGACCTTAAGCTGGTGGCCCTGAGTCAGCCACAGGAGGAGCTGCTCATAGGAGATGTTTTCCATGTAAAGGTTCCACAAGGTTTTCATATTTTCTGCACCCCTCCTTTACAAGATTTTGTCGTAGAGCTGGGCCAGCCAGGAGCTGGCAGCATCTCCTCCCAGCTCTGTACAAGGCTGTGAAGGAGAAATGTGAGTCCCCAGACCAGGCACTCAGACACAGACCAGCAGCATCCACTTCCCTGGAGGCACAGAGAGGTTGCACCTGCCAGGCAACAGCTCCTGCCTTCCCTTCATGCTGCCTCCCAGCCTGCCATCAGTGGCGGCTCTGTCCACCCCTTTTCCCACTCCCCAAGTCAGGTTCCATCCTCCCATCCCATGAGAGAGCTGCAGGGATTCCACTGCCCACAGCTCCATCCTTGTTTATCCCACTCCGCATCCCGCAGGCACCATGTCCTCACTGTCCCTGCCCAGACGGGACCAGCAGTGTGCAAGGGGTGAAAAGCCTGGGCCAGCACTGCTTGAGGATGCTCTGTCCCAGTGCAACATCAGAAGCAGCACCAGGCCTATGAATCCTTTGTCTTTCTCTCTCTCAGCACTAAAGTTTTTCCTTACTTCCATGCCACCCCTCTTATCTCTCAATTTTAGCCATGAGTGTCCTGTCCCCATTTGTAAAATATCCTCAGGAAGCTATGTGCCACAAGAACAGCTTCCATTCTGAGCCCCTGCCACATTCCAGGGATGCAGACAGCCCTAACTCTGTGGCATTTCAGCATCAGATTTATTATTAATTATTGGTGTCATTATTACACAGCACCTAGGAGCCCTGGCCGCCTAGCAAAACCCTGCACTGAATATTAAAATGCTAATTTCCCTCCGAGATGAGAACTTGCTGGTGTCTCTCTGCTCATTTGTTTGCAAATGCCGTTTTCCTGTCGAGGCTGTATTCCCAGCAGGCATGGCAAGGAAATGCTTGCATAAACAGCCCCTGTTTAAGAAACCTTGTATCTCACACATTCCTGCATTACAGCCCTAATCGGGATTACTGTGACACAATAAGAAAAACGTTTCATTTTGTCTGAGGCCTTTTAAAGATTTCATGGGGCCTTCAGAGTGCCTCGGTGCAGCAGTGGCATGAGGATAGATTGTGGGAGATGCGATTTCCTCCTGCAGAGCACGGTTTGGGTGGCTGTAAGGGGTTATATTAAGGCGCAGCTCATTTTTGTGCCCCTGTGTGAGCCCCCAGATGGTGTGCTGGTGTGTGACTGCTGCAGCTGTCCTGGCTTTGCCCTGGTGTTGGGTTCTGCCTGAGGAGCGGGTGGCAGCGCTGCCTCTTGGCAGTGCCGGCTGTCCCGGGCCAGGTGCCAGCACCCACCGAGCCCTCAGGAACCCTACACTGCTGCCAAAGGGCTCAGGCTGACACCCTGCTGGCACAGCACAGAAACCCCCCTGTTTTGGATTAGTAGGGTATGGCTAAAACACTAAAGACAGCTTGGTGGTGAGGGGCCTTGGGAAAAGCAGAGTACAAGGCTGCGGCTTGAAGCAAGAAATGCTGCTACTCCTTCCCACCCTGCACTGAATGGCTCCTCACATGCAGCTCTCTGAGGAAAATCTCCTGAGCATCACCTTCCATTCTCACTGAGGAAGTATCTCTTGAAAGCACCTGAATTCCCTTCTCCTCAGCTGAATGTTTTCCAGTAGTTGGTGCAGCATGGGAATTCATGCTACATTTTAAGGTAACTAAGCCAAGCATTCAGTTATATGGCAGAGGGAGCTACAGAATTTGGCAACACCAAATGCAAGTACAGCTGAATACAGCTCAGCTTAAAACAAACAAACCAATGAAACCGGGATCTCTCCCTGCAGGTATTTTTTGTGAGAGACTGCCACTATTATCCCTCTGCCATTGAGCAAGCCTGGCAGCCTTATCTCAGGTTGTGCAATACCCTGAAGATTTAGATCTCTTTCAACAGCTCCATACTGGGGGAATACAGACACACAGCCAGAAAGCAGCTTAGAGAGCAAGATGGACAGTTTGTATAGCCTTGCAGTGACAGTCACACACATGGCACCTGCCATTTCATTAAGCTTCTTTTTATAATCATGGTACCCATCCCATTTACAAATACCTGCCTTATATTTAGGGCCATGTGTCTGCCTTCAGGTGCTGATACAAAGTGATTGCAGTGGGGCTTGCTGCTCCTAGACAGGATTTCTACATAACCAGTAATAATCCCCTCCCCAGGTTAGGGATTCAATCATCTTTGCAAGTGTTTAAAAGTTTATTACAAAAAAGGCATAGCTAGCACACCTGAGTGAGGCAAGAGAGTGAAACAGAGTGGGAAAATTTTGTGGGTAAAAAAAAAAAATCAAAGCTAAGATGTAGCAAAAATCATTGCAGGTATTGGCTCCTGTAACTCTCAAGGCTAAAAGAAGTCACTGTCACATGAGCCAGAGGTGATTCCTGAAAATGCCTGTGTCCTGGCACCAGAACTGCTCCCAGCTTCATTTCTGAACTGCCCTCACATAGCTTTAATTCAGGAATGTTCAAAATGTACAAAAGGGTCGGAGCAGACTTACTGCCTGGTTTTGCACAGATGGATGTGCTGGAATGCCACAATTTCTCAGGAAAAAACCTGCCCAAAATCTGTCTCACACAACTGTCCCTGCTCACAGCGAGGGTCTGACACTACTCCAGCCTGCCCAGCCACAAAACTCAGCCCAATCTATTCCTAATGGATACAAAAAGAAAATGAGTAGGGAAATAAAAAAAAGAACCATGCCCAGGATGGGCAATGCAGAGCAGTTTATTCCAGCCCAGCTATTCACAGAGGGGAAGGAAGGGCAGAGACAAGGCAGGCTGAGCCATCAGCACTAAGAGCCCCCCTGGGCAGGTCCGTGCTCTCCTGCAGAAGCCCATCACATGCTGCCTGGGCTGCCCGGTGTCCTCACTGCCCGTGGGATTCACTGTCTGCAGGCAAGGGGCAGGGAGCTCAGAGCAGGGATCAGCTGCAGCAGCCCTTGGCATGAGGGCCAATCTGCTGCTCCTGCTGATGGTGCTAATGGTGCTTGACCCAGCAGGCTGGGTGGGCCCTCACCGTGCCTCTGCTCTGCACACTAACTCAGCCTCCAGCATTATCTGACAGCTCAGACATGAAGAAGGCAAAATACCCGTAGAGTAATCTGGAAAACAGGTTCCCTGTGCAAACAGCAAGGCTCAGGCAAAACAGTGCTTATCTCCATGGCAGAGATAGGGGAGGCCAGGCACTTGCTGTAAATCACAGCGTTGCCCTTTCTGCCCCAGGAGCATGTACACATCGTCTTTGCCTGCTTGCCTGGGCCCCAGACCACAGGAGCATTCTGGCATGTGAATAGATCCAGGCACTGCTACTCAGAGGCACAGAACTCCCAGCTGGCCACTCTGAACTCACCAACATCTGCCCCATTGTGTCACTGCAGTGCCCAGCTGCCTGCTCCCCCTTGCCTACACAGACCCCACTGCTCTGCCTGCCCCAGCCGGGCACTTCAGCAGCTCCTCCCTGCCTGCAGGGATCACCCTTGGCTGTGGCGCTGGTCCCAGCCTGGGCAGGTCCTTCTTCTCTTGTGGTCTTGCCCTGCTGACCCCACATCCAATGCTCCCCTGTGGCATCGCCCTCATCTCATCCTCCTGTGGGCCTGAAGGAAAGGTCCTGGTGATATCTGCTTTGGCAAGAGAGTGCCACAGCCCTGATCCAGCACAGCTCAGGGCTACAAAACTGCAGAGAACAGGCTGAGTCTGGGATGGGGGTCACTGCAGGCCCTGGTGGTGCTGGACAGAAGCTGGCATCACACAGAGAAGGTGCTGGCACCAGGATGTATGTGAATGCCAGGCAGGGGCAAATCAGGAATTTCAGGGCTCCTTTTTGAAGGTTTTACACCTCTGCAACCTGTCCAGAGCAATGGGGTTATGGAACTGTACTGGACAATAATGCAGTCTTCAGTCTCACCAGCTGGAACAACAGAGTGATGAACCCTCAGCCCTTGATCCTGTCAGAAATATTGTCTCTGGCCAGAGCAACACTATCTAACCACAGCAACTTTCGCTTTGCAGCAGTCTCCTGGGCTCTGTCCATCCCATGGGATTTGCCAGCAGATGGCAGGCAACCCCTGGCAGAGGTCCTCAGCAGCCAGTCACAGAAGTCTTGGCCAGCTGCTTTGGGCTACTGAACTCCTCAGTAGTACAACAGAATACAAGTACAGTACCTTTCTGAACAGCAGAAAGGTCTCCTCCTAGCTCTCTGGCCCCTTCCCAAGTTCTATATTTGAGGAAGAAGAGGCCCATTGTCAAACACTCCATGCCTACACCAAGGAGCAAACAGATACTGCGCCACAGACTACAGACTCGGGGCCCTGTACCTGCCCACCCTGGTCATTGCCCAGGACAAGGGCCAACACAAATCACTTTCACAAACCCATCATGACACCAGGGAGGGTCTCTGCTGGCACAGACTTTTGCCAAGCACAGCAAGCTGAAAATGGCAACAGCTGGGACAGGCATTTCTTTTTCAAGCCTCAAAAAGCTGTTAGCAAAATCAAAGCCAGGATGCAACAGCTTTGCCCTGAAAGCTCCCAGAGGAACCAGGGACAAGCCTGCTGTGAAAGGCCCTAGGAAAGGAGCTGGCTCAGAACTGTGTTCAAATTTTTTGTGGTTTATGTGTTAGAGAGTATTTAGCTAAAGGCTTGTAGAGAAATGTGAATTTCACATTTGACTGTGGGTGTCTTAAGAGGGGAAAACTCACCAAAAACCCCCTAACAAATACACAGCACCCTCTTCCTGACAAGCCACCCCTCCATTGGCAGGCCTGCAAGCCCCAGCTCTCCCAGGCTTATCAGAGCTGTGGCTCTGGTGGGACAGAGCTGGCCCTGTGGCCATTCCAGATCTGTGGGCTGCTGGGCTAGGCAGCAGGGCCTCATGGCTCTTCTCCTTCCTCCAGCTCGCACCACACTCTGACCAGCTGCCAAAGGCTGTCACACATTCCCTGTGCCTCATTCCTGCTCTGGCAGCCGGCATGGGCAAGGCCTGGGCACATCCTGAGGGGCTTCTCACTGCAGGTCTCCATTTGCAGGTGCACATGCAGCAGCTCAGAGGCCACATCTCTCAGTGGACACAGCAGACTGCTGGATTTTTGCCCTCCCATTGGCATCACCAGGAGCCAGCTGGAGTGCGAGGGGACTGCAGGGCACAGCACCCACTGGCCTGGCTGCCTCTGCCCTGTTCACACACACAGTTTGCAGCATGGTGTGCTCCCAGCGTGGTTGAAAGGCTGCTCTCCTCTCCAAGAACATCAGGAGCTATGGCACAGCCCTCACAGGGCCAGTGCTACCCCGTACCTCTCAACTTCCATACATGTTTTCCCAGGGCCTGCAGCAGCTGCTCCAAGCCAGGACAGCCATCACTCCTATGAGCAAAGCTAGATTTGGGTTTTGAGACAGTGACAGATCTACTGCCCAGATGCCTGGTTGTTGTCAACTTATTTCAAAAGTTCCATACCTTCTCAGTGATTTCTCATGGACAGCTCCTCACAGCACTGACCCCACCATCTTAACAGCACAGCCAACAAACTCCAACCCTCTTTCCAGTACAACCAACAAACTCCAACTCTCTCCTCACCCAGCTGACCCACTCTTTTGTGGCACTCAGCTTCTAATTGGACACAGCTGTGGCCTATTAAGGGCAGGCCTGTTCCTAATCTTTGGTGATTAGTACAGCTGCAACTCCTCAGGGGTGAGACTACCTTCTGCACTATTTTCTTACATTCTATCCCTCCACACCTGGTCCTGCTGCAGCCCCAGCACTGGGCAGCCCTACACCTTGTCTGCCTGTGATGGTCCTGTGCCCTCAGGCCAGTGGCTCAGAGAGATATCAGGCCCTTTCAGGGCTCTTATTCTGGGACCAATGCTCTTCAAACTCTTCATCAAGAACGTAGAAAATGGGGTGAAATTCATCATTGGCAAATTTGCAGATGACACAAAGTTGAGCACTGCAGTTGGCACAACAGAGGGAAGGGATGCCATCCAGAGGAACCTGGATAAACTGGAGATCTGGGAGTATGAGAACCTCATGAGGATCAACAAGGCCAGGTGCAAGGCACTGTAGGGTCAGGACAATCCCAGAGGTGAGTACAGACTGGAAGAAGAACAGAGATCAGCCCTTGGAGAAGGATTTGGGGTTCTCATTGATGAAAAGCTGGACATAAGCCAGCTGAGCACTTGCAGCCCAGAAAGCCAAACACATCCTGGGCTGCATCACAAGGTGTTGTCAGCAGGTCAAGGGAGGTGATTCTGTCCCTCTGCTCTCTCAGTCCCCACCTGGAGCGCTGCATTCAGCTTGGGTTTCCAGCACAAGATGTGAGCCTGTTAGAGGGAGCCCAGAGGAGGCCATGAAGATGATCAGAGGGATGGAGCACCTCTCCTGCCCAGACAGGCTGAGTGAGCTGGGATTGCTCAGCCTGGAGAAAAGAAGGCCACAGGGAGACTTCCTTGTGGCCTTCCAGTACCTTAAGAGGGCTTACAAAAAGAAGGCGGAGAGACCTTATGTGGGCAGATAGCGATAGAACAAGGGCCAATAGTTTTAAACTGAAAGAGGCCAGGTCTAGATTAGATATAAGGAAGAACTCCTCAGTGTGAGGGTAGTGAGGCACTGAAACATTGCCCAGAGATTTGTGGCTGTCCCATCCCTGAAAGTGTTCAAGGTCAGGTTGGACAGGTACTTGAGCAACCTGATCTAGTGGAAGGTGTCCAGGGTGAACTGGTTGATCTTTAAGGTCCCTTCCAAAACAAACCATTCTATGATTCTGCAGGTTGGTGGTGACAGTAGCACTACTGAGGTCCAACAGCAGTGACTGCTATAGGCTTATGCTGCCCAGCTACAAAGCAAAGAGAGAAAGCACACTGGTGTTCCAAGAATCCAGTAGAGGAGTCAAAAAAGGGGTCCTGATCCCTCACTGGAGAGCCTTGTGTAAAAAACAAGCAGTGAGAAACTCCTGTGGAATGGCATTTGCTCACACTTCATAATACCACAGTTCACTTATCATAAAATCTTAGCTTCATTTAGGTTGAAAGAGACCTTCAAGATCAGCAAGTCCAACTGTAAGGCAAACACAGCCAAGTCCACCAAGCTGAGGCAAAGTCAGCTGAGCCCATTCCCAGCAGGTTGGCTGGGTCTGGCACACACCACAAATACCCACACGCACGTGGCTGTTAAAGCAAGTTCTGGTGACAGAGAAATGTGGGGTGATTCAAGAGAAAATAATGAAGCCACTCCCACCCTCCCGTGTGAATGTGACTCATATGGGCTCAAACCCCAGCCAGATACAAATCAAGCGTTCATAAATGAAATATAAAAGAGCACCCCCTGAGGCCTAGCAGCTTGCCCCACCTCTCTCCCCCTGCTGGGATGTCAGTCTCTCTGATGGATTCTGTCAGGATTTGTTCAGATCCTCCCTAAATGACCCTGTCCTTGTTCCCTGCCAGCATCTCAAAGGGAAGCAAAAACGGACATTTTCAAGGATTTTCTGGAAGAGGGTCTAGCTCTCACCCTCTTCTCCCCAAATGGGAAAGTCATTTGAGTCATTAGCTGGGAAGTCATTAGCTGGGAATCTTGCTCCAAAGCAGCTGCCACCTGGGACTTTGGGGCAAGGTCAGACTAGAGAGAGAGAGGAGAGCAGGATGATGATGCTGGTGGGTGCTCCGGGTCCCACTCTGCAGAGCACAGGGTGCAGCCAGTCCCCTCCTTGATGTCTGAGGAAATGATTATCCTTTAGCCCTGCAAAAATATGCTGGAGACCTCCTTCTTGCTTCAGACCCTCTGCTACCTCCCTTCTCTCTGCAGAGGCTGACTGCCTGCCCACCAGATGATTTAAGGAGGCAGCAGCTTCCTGCTTGCACAGGGCTTGCACAAACCACACCTTGCCTAGTCCAGGTGGGCCATCTAGAGCCCCACACAAGCATAGTATCTGGAGAATTCCTTTTGCCTGCCATGGCCAAGGAATCCAGGTTTCCATCAGCCCTTGCTGTTTAACTTGCAGGTCAATGAGATGAATTTCCTCAGCAAGACTTGTGTTCCCCAAGTAGAGGATCCCGCTTCATGGCAGATGATGCCTGCCATACTGCTGAACTGCCTAACTCTGCCCAAGTAGGACTATTGTCTTCTTCACAGCTTCCTCAGTCGTCTCCAATGAGACACACCATGCTTTAATCCACAATGGTATATCATATGTAAGAAAATTTGAAGACTATAATCCCAAGAGGGCTCAGACTGTGCTCTGAAATACATGCTGTCATGTTAGATATCCTGACAGACAATATCCAAGCTGTCAGACAGTTCCCCAGGACAGCAGACAGCACTGACAGCAGATATCCTTCCTGGCAGTAAAGTGAAAAAAACCACCCAAGGGCCCTCTGAATACACCTTTTTTTTTAAATTCATCTGCCATTAACCATAAAATGATCACCTCAGGTACAGATTGCCATGTCTCTGGACAAGAGAGGCTTTGTGTAGCACTGGGCAAAGCTAAGTCATAATATGAAAAAGGGAACTTTTGCCAAAGCTTAGAGCAGCCCTAGCAGATGAGAACAGAGCAGGGAAAAAAGGGATTGGAAGGGATCAAACCTTCCTCAAGTCCACCCAAATCCAGTGAACTGTCAGTTACTCTGAGACCCTCCTGTGGGACAGCACAGCAAAACAAGATCTGTATCTGGGGTTCTGCAGAGTAGCAGAGCATGCTTCCCAAAACTTCCCAAGGTCCTACCCTTACCCACACGTGGGACTCATAAGACTATCCAAAAAATCTCAGGGCCAAAAACATGTTGGAAGATGGGTACCGCAGCCCCACTCCATGGAGGCACGCAACCTCGGAGCTGGGCACCCCAGTAGTGCGTCACCCTCCCAGGCAGGAGTGAGCTGCTCTGCACGTGGCACTTTCCTCTGCTCTCCCCGGAGGCCCTGGGGAGCGGCGTGCGTGGGGGGAAGCGATGCACAACATGCCCATGGCTGCTGTGCTGTGCTGGCACCTCGCTGCTGGCACCGGCCTTCTTCACGCTTCCAGCTGCTTCGTGCCCCACTTTGCAAGGCTGGCATTTACCATGGGGCTTCAGGAGGCCCAGCGAGTTTCTAGGAGGCACCATGGTGTTTGTAAAGTGTCCATAAGAGAGGAGCCCAGTGCCAGAGCCCCTCTGTCCCAGACAGGAGTGGCACACCAGCAGCACTACCCACTTCCAGGCCGCCCCAGGCGCTGCCGGCACCGTCCCAGGACGCCCACTGCTGCAACGTGTGCGGACAGCTTGCACAAGGTGGGCACGCAGGCTCCTTCCTTCCCATCTCTGCACGTGGGCCCTGCCTTGGAGCCGCTCCATGGTGGCACATTGCGTTCACCACCCCTTGCATGCACCACCGAGAGGGGACCTCTGCGCCCACACCAGAGCCCAGCACACCAACCCAACAGCTCACATCCATCAACAGCAGCAAACCTCCGCATCAGGTCTGTGCAGGGGCTGAGGGACCTGCCCATGCCACACACCACCTCCCCTTGCAGAAGGGATGGTTCCAGCTGGGAGGAGGTGGGTCAGGGAACGGCACTCCCAGTTAGCAGCTTCCAAGGAAGCTGCTCACATTACACAGTGGGGACGTCTGGCCCTGAACATGCCAGGATGCCATACGTGGGGTAAACCTGAACCCTGCTCTGTGAATGCTCAGCACTGTTATATTTAGGATGCATAGCTATGCTGGCTACACAGGGTATCCTGTTTTCTCAGGGCATATTTGGGAAAGCAGTTATTCCTTAGCTCCACATTTGGATATGTGCATGAGAGCAGCAAGGCATAGGAAACTTCCTTAGGTTTTTTGGTTTAAGAAATGATAGCAACTATCAATGTCAACATAGTTTCACTAATCACGCTGATCTAAACAAACTTAGGACATATCCCAATAATTTAAACCTGCATAATCCTGGAATTCACCTGTAGAGTAAGATCCTGAAATTCCAAAGCAAAAGTGTGTTTTGTTTTCATATTCACCCATAGCATATCCAGAAATCATCCCTAATCTCACAGAAACAGGCGTAATTCCCACTTTTTTCCTGTGTCCCCTCTGTAAGCATGCCATGTTGCATGTACTGGAATTTCAGCCCACACAAGGACAAGACTGAATGCTGCTGTGGTGCTCCTTTGAGTTCATTTCCAAGGTAATGGATAGGCTATCCAGAGTCAGGGCCACTGCATTGCTGGTCTCCCCACAGCCACACATGAAACATCCCAAAGGAGTTAGGCAGAATACAGATGGATTACCACATCTCTGATGCACGAGAAGCAGCAGTGATAATGCAGTCCTGGAATAATACAACCACTGTGTATTAATAAAAGCATGACGCACTGCAACTGATTTATGAGCTTGGCACGTTAGGTGGGAAGAGAATATGCCTGGTTCTGATAGAGCTGGCAGGTTGTTCCTTACATCCTCCAGCACACACGATCCACTGACAAGTATTTCATAAGATTTAAGTTAGCAAGTCACAGCTGAGCCTGTCTCCACAGACAATATATGTAAATGTTATCGTGCGAGACTGAGTTCTTGGAGTTGGAAGTGTATGGCCACTGTTCAAATGATACATGTCACAATCTCAGATGACTCAAATGCACTTAAAATACCTCTAATATTGCTCTGGATGATAAGAGAAGCTGCTTTCTTCCTACTTTCCAGAACCAACTGTTTCAAAGTCACAGGGGACTTCCAGCTTTCATCTAGCAGCAGCATGATATAGTAGCAACTCTAGATAATCCCCATTGGGACATACCACCAGGGTGTGTTAGTAGATGTCCCCATTGTTTCTTAAATTAGTAGGGATTTATTTCTGTGCTTGTGGGATACTGCAAGCTACAAGAAAACTTTCAGATGCTTAAAGAAAAGCTCCATTATTACCATTACTCTGAAACCACAAACTATGCAGATTTTCATGCATTTATGGGTAGGTAAGACCAAAGTCTATAAAATTCTTCACATGATCAAGTCAGTCTGCTTGCTATGTGCAGGGAATTTCGTAAAGGTGACTCGCATCAACTTTGCTGAGTACACTTTCTACAGTTGTGATGATGCACTCATAAATATTTCTTTCAAAAGCAAGTGTTGCAGTTCCTACACAATGTCACGGTATGATCTGCCTCCTTGAATGTCCTCAGCTGCAGTGGAAGGACTGACACCAGCAAGGAAGATGCCTGATCGCCTTTGGGTCCTCTTCCATCACAAATTAATGTTCTGAGTTTTACTGCCAAAATCAAACTACTGGAAACTGTCCTTCTTTCTTCTGTACCACTGCAAAAACAAGTAATACAATTACAAAAGGTTGAAAACTGAAAATCATAATTACACTTTCACAAATTACTCATTCCACGTCATACTAGATAATGGCAAGATGTTTTAGAACAATAGATGTTTTAGAACTGCACAGCCTTGCAGCAATTATATGATCTGATAATTTACAATCATCTCATAATACTGTCTGTCAAACTGGGGGGCCACAGGAGCCTTTTGCATAAGACTTTAAGCCTTTAATTTTGCGGTGCTCTGGCTCACCTTTCAGCTAAGGAAGTGTGTTTTCTGTAAAAGCTGATTGCTTTTCCACAAACCTGTGTGGCCTGAACTTACAGGTTAAAGTTCAGTGTCCACCTGTGTAAATTGTCTGCAAGACTGAATTGACAACCGTGCCCCTGACCAGGTCATGAATGCACAGCTGAGGTTATCTTTTCAGAGCAGGGCTGTACCACATTGCCCAGACAAAGGCAGAAAACACTTTTAACAAATGTTAAAAATATATACTTAAAAGTATTTAGAATTTCATTATGAACCGGAGAACTTCAGATACCTAAATTTGATAGCATTAAAACTTTTTTACAAAATCTAAAGGCTGCATGCTTCCCACTCCTTTTCCCTCCACAACATCCCAGGGAATTCCTATTTGTGGATACAGGGAAGAATCTTACCAATGTAGGCTTACCTGCAGGACACAGAAACGATGTCTGGGCCATATCTCATTTGGCATATTTTGTTCATAATTAAAACTCTGTCTGCTGCTGATAGGTATGAAGAATTCCTTTCTTCAGTGTTTCACATATCAGGCTTTTTGGTATTTGAGACATTATATTTTGTGGGATGGAGATGGCATAAAATATATTATTGCTGGCTATCACATCATATCCAAGATTCAGTAGCAAAGAACTAATTTTTTAAAAGTAGTATAACAATATTTTCCTTTACTAATTTATTTACTGTGTTTACTGACAGTGCAAGCAAAAGCAAAATTCCATTCTGGAAATGCACTGGGGCAAAGGTGTCCTTTCTGTAATGATTTCATATACCAGCTTTTTCAAACAACTTCTTATTGAACAACATCATAAGACATTTTAGCTAAGAGAATGTATTGCTGAATACTTCATGCAGCCACATTTTCTGTGCATGCAATGCATATGTATAAGTTAAATACTCTCAGACTGTCCTCTTCGTAAGGCTTCAAAGAACACAAAATAATCATAGAAATTGCTTGTTACAGACCCTACAATACACATAGCAGTGTGCCAATACACCAAGCTGGAAAAATTGATCCTATTCCAAGGCAAGTACATTATATAAAAAGAAATATTAGGTAGGTTAGTATTACTTTCTGACTTGCAATAATAATGATAGTAATACTAACAATAATAATTTTTTAAACACCTATTCTGGATTAACTTGGCAATCTGTTACATAACAGTTGTGGTACTCCCCCAGCAATTTCAGCAGCTCAGTTATGACTGTACACACATCTTTCACAACCTTGTTGGCGATTCTAATCTACCTCAACAACTGCTGTTCTAATAAATATTTCTTGCAAATGAAAAAAATCATTGTAGTAATTATGCCATAATAATTTTCTAAATTACTATAAACCCACCAAAATAAGTCAAAGCTTCTGTTGTTTTCTGTGATCATAATCAAGGATATGAAGCTCCCTGGAAAGTAAAAAAGCAGAACCTACTTATTAAAACAACATCATTAACTTTTGCTAGCTATTGGAACACTGCTTGCTCAGGTTCTGTGATTAGCCAAATTAAATTGGTGTTTGGCACTAACATGATGCTTCTTGTGTTGAAAAAGCACATGGAAAGTGGCAACACTACTACTGTGTACTGTCCAGCAGTAAAACACCATGATATTACAGTGATTATTATTCATATTCCAGAGTGCTGCAAGTCCCAGTCATGAAACTACTGTATCAGAACAAAATGACTGTTCTTGTCACAGGGAGCTTGCAAGGGGCATGCAGGGAAGTGATGGATGCAGACAGACTGGAAGGTAGAATGAACACTGGAACAGTTTTCATGTACACAATAGATATGACTCCTTGCACAGCAGTAGTGAAAAATACTAAACTTCTGTATACATCAACACCGGGGGGCTTTAATGAGGGATGCAGAAGACACCAAGGAGGGAATTTTTCAGAATTTTATGCAACATCTCTTCAGAAACAATGGGCAATTGGAAACAGAGGCTTAAAATGGTTATTTAGAAGGCTGAAAATGAAGGGTGCAGAGGCTGACCTGGTGGGACAATGAGACTCAGAGATAACTTACATAACGTCTTGTTTTGAGTAAGAAGGATGGTGTAACAGCAGGCTTTGGCAGTCATGAGCAAGTGAAGAGAGAAGCTTTACAGCTAATGCAACAGAGATGCCAGAGCCAAGGCAATAACACAAGGCAAGAAGCAACAAGTCAAAGCAAAAGACTAATAAACAACCCATTCTGCAACTTTCTCAGTGGCTGTGAAATCAAAGTTATTTAGCTGTCAAGGACAAAAAAGGGACACCATTAATTCAGATCAGTATGATCAGGCTGGATTAGACTGTAAACCAAATGACCAGGCAGGAAAACCAGAGAGAGATGTGCTGTAAAAGAATGGAGACTGAGACAGAGCTGGCATAGGAGGTTTCAGAAACATGAAAGTCAAAGGTGTTTACTAAGCACAATCATATCAACAAAAGGACAACAGAAGCAGAAACCCTGAAGTTTACAGAGTTGGGAATATTCAGTTGCAGTGAGGCTGTCTTGAGGTGTCAGAGATGCAGACTGAGCTTTTTGTCAAAAGGTCACTCCTATTCCTACCCTTGTGTAAAAGGCATATCAAAAAACAAAGCCTCTTTCTTAACGCAATGGGCAGTGCAAGTAAATCTCAACCGTTCTTACCCATACAACTGTTATGGAAAAGACAAGTAGAATTTTTTGAAGAAGTTATCCATCCATCCATCCATCCATCCATCCATCCATCCATCCATCCATCCATCCATCCATCCACATGCAGACCAGCAAAGCACACAAAATCTCACTGCAAAAACCCACCAATAATGCTCTAGCTCATACTTTCCATGTTGCCACCTGAAATACTTGAAATGCTCCAAGATCCAGCAGAAGGAGAAAGCAGGAAAGCCTTTATTTCCCGAACAGAGTAAACCAGCTTTCTTTTTCAGAAGATGCATCTACAGGATTGTCATGCAAGTAATAATGAATCTCAACGAGTGCCATCAGTGTGGCATACCCGCACGCTTACAGGCAGAGAGCAAAACCTAAGAGAACACTCCATCCCATCCTGCTTTCCATAAGGCTTCATTCTATTTTGATAGACATAGCTGTGAATATCCTCGTGGGCATTTTAAAAACTGTAATTTCAACTCTGAGGTTTTGCAAGCTTTGTTTTCTGTGGTGCATGATATCATAAACATCCTGAATATAATTACAATTGCAATTTTGTGGGCTGTATTTTCCTTACTGGTAGCCCAAACTTGACGTTTACAAAAACTCTTCTGCACACTTACTTGATTTGAACTTTTTATTATTATTACAAATGTATATTATTTTATTAAAAAAATTCACACTGAAGCAAAGTCAATTCCATTTCATTACAACCAAGAATATAAAATAAATGCAATGAACTCATAGCTTAGTTTTAACAGTCATTTCAAGAGTGACATCAGGACAACTTAAAAGCAGTAAACTCTCAACTCTAGAATGAGAAACAAGTATTTTGCTTCGTGGTTTTGGTAGCCCATTGGCACGGGCACTACTGAATGCGGCCACCACAGATCTAGAGCGGGAAAGTTTTGTGGCAGCACCAGGCGCATACACAGTAATTTCTAATGGAAACTACAAAAATGAAAGATGCGTGCATGAAATTATTAGGAAAAAAAATAACTGAATAGAGACAGGCACACTTCCACAAATAGTAAACATGGGAATATACAACTAGAACAATTTGAAAAGTTACTACCTTACATATATAAAAAGTTCTTTAAATTGCTGTTAAAAAGGACACGTTCTGTCCAGATTTTGTGTAATACTTTTTAGTGTCTACACAAGACAAATTTTTAAAAAAATTAAATAGCATTAATTTACTACTAAATATTTAGGAGATAACAGTGCATTAAGGACTTTTTTCATATTGTAATACACATCGCTCCTGTCTGGCGACATTTTTAGAAGATTACGTATGGCCTTATGTACAATACATTTATTTAATCCTAAAACAATTCTTTACTTAATGGTGTTAAAGTACCATTCCTGAAGATTATGAAGGGGAACTAAGCTTATTATGTTTATATAAAATATCATACATATTTGAACACTTCTAGCTTCCCGCCACCCCTCCCGCTACGAATGCACTTCCCTCCCCCTCCCCAGATACAGTGTCACAGATACAGTGCAGGAATCGCAGCTTTCCCTATATTTTTCCTTCATTGTGCAGTTTGTGCTACATAAACTTCACCAACGTGGACCAGGCTGCTCATCCCATTAATTTCCCACGTGTTTGTTTCCTCTGAGCCACAACATGAAAAGCTGTGCTCAGCAGCCTGTTCTCCCACCAGGATGGAGAAGACAGCTCTGTGCCTCTCAGTACAGGTGTGAAACACTTTGCTGAGGGTCTATAGGTTATGGGCAGAGACAGAGCTGAATAATAAAGAAACTGCACAGGCAAAAAAGAAACCCATAAAAATGACATGGTCCTGGTTTCCCACGACAAACTGCACAATTCACTTCTGAAAGCGGAGAGATTTTACCTCATGGGATAACCCCTAGGCAGCAAGGCTTCTTCCAATATGACTGCTACTAACCCTGGCAGCATGCATCAAGCTCCCAAGAAAAGGCAAATTATTTCACCCCAGTGAAGAAACTACAAGAGTGTGCAGAGCCTACATTTTGCAGCCAGTGCTGTTGCTTTTATTCCCTCTCCTCCTGGCTGTGAATTTTGGAGGAACAGAGGAAGACAGCTCAGTTTCACCTGTGCGCATAAAAGCTAGAGAGGAGTGGCATGTGGTCATCTATCAACCCAACCAGGACAAGAAATGCAAGTGCAGCTGAGAGAGGTTGTGGCAGTCACTCTAGAAGCTGGAAGTTCACTCAATTAAAGCACCTTACATTGCTGTGAAGTTCCACACTCTACATACAGATTAATCTACACCATGATTTTGCCTTATTGGCACAAGAGCCCACCTTAATTAACCAATGGTCCCCTGCCACCTCCTGATCTTGTATGAATTTTGATGATTAGCTGCAGGTCACAGCAGGGAAAAGAAATGTTAGATAATTGTAGTAGAAAAGACAAAATAATTTTGAGAGAACAGAAGGATGAAAAGAACACGAGGGGACAAAAATCACTCTGCCATAAGTTAATGTCCAGAAACGTGACATTCAAATCGCAGAAGCATAAAAGAAGCATTGGCCAAATACCCATTTGATCAAAAGTACCTCATCTTAACATCAGTAAGGGGGGAGACAGAAAGAATGTCACCCCACAGTCACTGAAATAAAGGAACAATTAAAAGCTGTCCTTTCAGAGCACTACAGTAGGTATAAAATGTAGCATTTCAAGGGTTATACACTGAAAGTATCCTTTGGGAGATTATTTTTCCCCAGAAAGAATTTTTCCCTTCAATTGCTTCATTTAGTTTTTCACCACCTTCTTATCCATTTGATGACAAAAGCAGGTTTTAGCTGCTTTTCTGGAGCAGCTGGGTGTTGTCAAAATCACATGATGGTAGGTATTGCCAAAGCAAGCCAACTGCCCACACAAAGCAGGAAAAAAGCACAAGTTTGAGGAGGAAGGGGGCACTAAAGACGACTGGGAGATCAAACCAGTAGAAGATATATGTGACGAAAAGCATTCTCCTCAGAACAAACAGATTTACTCATCTTGCTACATCTGATCACAACTTCTGTGTGAATGTGCACAGGTACATCTTTTTTGTGTGTGGGCACAGGACAGGGAAGAGAACACTCTGCAGTATAAAAACCTGTTACCACTGACCATTTACACCTGAACTCCTGTCACCTCTTCTCTGGACACCAGCAGCAGAAGCTCTCTGATGTTACACTGCCAGTAGCTCTCTAAATGCATTCCTCCAGGTTTTCTGCCACAAGAGCCAGTCTTATTTCTGAAGGCTGAAACAAAAATGAAGCTGTCCCAAATTACATATTGTGTCTCTCTGAATAACTGTGGTTCCAGAAGTTGGACAATAATCCTCTGATTATGCTTCTGAACTCTTGCTTAATTACTAGGGATTTTCTGCCAGCTACCCATCCACTTACAGTCCCTTAGGCACAATCAAAACATGTTTGCTCTAGGGAAAAAGAAACATTTCAGTGCAATCAAGCGCATCTGGTGTAACTAATCTGGTTAATCACAGCAATGCGAGGGACACAGAATATGCATTATAAACAAGAAAAAGGAACAATTTTCAAACTGCACAATAATTTCTCTTAATTATAAATTCCAACATAAAATGATTAAATGCATTTGTTTTTGCAAGTCTTAGTACTTCTGTCACCTTTAAATTTTGAGAACTGACTCAGGAATGTGAAAGAAAGCTAAAATTTATAGAACTCTCACACACATTAATAAGCTACTTTGCAGAAATACAGAAAAAGCCCATCATCCACATTCCTACTGAGGCTTGAGGGCAGTAAATACTTTTTCCTGACTATTTTGGTGTCCAGCCTGGGAAGACATTCCATTCTTCTGTTCCAACAGATCCTGAAAGCATCTCCTTTTCATGTGACTGTCCTGGTTTCATTTAAAGTAATGCTTAATTTAAAACTAGTCAGAGCATGATCACTGCGATTTCAAGAATTCAATGTGAATGAGTTAAGAAATATCAGCAATCTTCTGTTTGGCGTTCAGTCCAGTAGCATGAAGCGTATCTGTCGCTGCAGAGACTTGGGTGGGGTTTTTTTTTTCTTTTTTAATTTTTCTTTTTTCATTTTATTAATTTTTAAAATTTTTTATTTTTAATACTTTGCCTGAAAACTAGACTAATAAAAACAGAATAGTAAAATACTCTGGAACAGTAAAATTTTGCTGTTCTTGACATCCATGAGCAAAACAGTAATATCCTGTGAAAATAACATAGTGCTTTAAAAAGGTGCAATATACCTGTATAGCTAAACTGGTTCGCCTAGTATAAAACTAACTATATACAAGCTTGAAAGCCTGGGAGTTCAAGATTTTAAAACTTTAAAATCCCATCAAAGAGATTGAAAAGACAGATTTATGGCAATCACTACAGCATAAGGAAGGTGCACCAGGAATCCTTCAAAATTCCAAAGGTTAAAGAAGTTAAGTGCTGGGTTCAGATCAGAAGGGTTCATTAGAGTAACCACAATGGAGCACATGCAAGGGCAGGAAGGAAGGAAAACTTCACAAGAATCTCCTTTATGGCAATAAAGGGATGGGGAAGGGATGGGGGAAGTCTTCAGTGAGTGAAGTTTTCCTTTTATCATCATGAATTTTAATTCTGCATCATAGTTTGTATTTTTGGTCTTCTCATCGTTATGAACTTCATATTGCTGGAGTCTTCTGGCTTCTAGTCCGTTCCTTTCTGAGTGCAGCCTGGCAGGCCCCTCAGTACCTGTGAGACTGATGAGATTGGTGATACTGAGAGCTCTGCTGAGACGATGTGGAATAGCCCATTGTACTCTGGGACTGAGAAGATCCCTGAATGTTGCTTTGGTAACTCAGGCGCGAGCTGGAGTGCTGCAGGAAAAAAAGAGAGGGATCAAAGGAATGATCATCACAGGTCCAGCCTGCTAGGACTGTGCAGCTCAGGAAATTTTTAACCTCTCTGGTGCTCCTTAAAATATGATTGTTGGGGAAACTGACTAAATAGTGCTACTTTTTAGGGTCCCATAAAAGCCTACTCATCATTCTGATCTGCAATCAGCTTTAACACAGGACACAAAATCTACAAGAACCCTTGGAGACACCTAAAAGTACAGCATGTACACACCCATTTTCTAAAGAAAAAATACACAAGAGACAAAGAGAGCAGACTCCCTTTCAAAATTCATCTGTTTCTTAAACTTATATCTATCATTATTGTAAACGCTATTAATTCAAATGCTGTTAATGCTAAGGCTACAAACATCCGTCTCAAGATAGGCAATTCTAAGTGTTATAAACATTTTATTCTTTTCTGAGAAAAAGGCAACCATGACTACTACTCAATTTATCTAAATGAAAAATTGTCCATTAAGATTAAATAACATAATATTGAGTCTTTTAACCTGCTACCTAACTACTGCAAACAAGGACAACTGCTTAAAAATGGGTATGGGTATGTACATAACCCAACATTCATTTTTCTGAGTATTTTTTTTTCCCCTCCACAGCTTGGGACTGTCAGCTTAGTGGACTCCAACCTCAGCAAGACAAATTTGTGGATCTTGCAGTCTCCAGTCTGCTGAATTTGCCCTTTCATTATCATAACCATTTCCCATCCAGAATTAATTGTGAGCTGCCCAATAATGCAAGATGCAAAATCACTTGGCATGAGAAGTACTGCTCAATGGACAGGAGACTGTCCAGCAAGGCAAACCCCACCACAATCCCATGATAAGGCTGGTTGTGTTACACAGTGTCTGAAACATGAAATTTTTCTCAAAATTCTAGGAAGTTTTTCAATTTCTAATGGAAAAAAAAGAATTGTGATAAATTCTATGATTTTACAGGTGCTCTTTCTGGATGAAAAGCACCAGCTCACCATGGCAAGCAAAATACCCAAGGTCACATAAGGAAGGCTCAGTAAAATTCAACAAAGAGCTTTGCACTGTCATTTGTGGAAGCAACAGATAGTGAGGTTGGTGAATGACAAAAAAAACTTCAACAGAGACTTCAGACCACAAGCTAAATGAAACTCAAAGCAAAGAGAATCTTCCAAATAAGATAAAATGGAGTAAAATTACTGCCTTAAGACTAGAAGAATGCTTTAACTTGCCCATGCTTATTTTTGTTTCACATAGGAGAACTTGTTTTTAATAAAGTCAGACTTGGACAAATTGCAGACATTCCTTTCTGGAACAGAAGATAGTCAGCTAGAAGTTAAAGGCAGATAGCCAAACACAAGTGTAAAAATGGATAATCAGCCCATACAATTTAGTGCATGACGTAAAAGAAACATACAGATGATGATTTTGAAGCCTGTGCTGCCAAAGTTTAGAAGGAAAGCATCACAGAGGGCAAAAAAAATCTGAAAAAAAGAATATTTAGACTACTAGCAACTTGTAAGAGGGAAGTTTGCCAACAATTCAGAGAACTGGATAAGAATTCTATGATGGATATCATCAAATGCAGCACAGCAGTCCTCAAAGTATAGACCAAACCAGACCAGCCATAAATACTGTGCAGTCAGACAGATGTACTGACCTGTCCAGGCCTCAAGCCTGTCTGGAACTTTTCAAAAAAGAAACCTAGTTGTCTTTCCCCTTAAATTGCCCTCAATGCCTTCATGACAATTTGTAACTAAAGGAGTTAAACAAAAATGGGAGAAATATGTCTGGCACTGAGTAATCAATTGTCTGTGGAGAAGATCTGGAGGGCTAAGTCAAGACAACTGTAGAGCTGGTGTCTTAAACCCTACTTATTTTAACTTTAAAGCAGCCTGAAAAGACCATTCTCCAAAGCAGGACCCTCTTGGAGGCTAGGAGCCAACAGAATCCCTAGCATAATTTAAATTTACCCTTAATATCTAACTTTTTTTTTTCTTTCAACTAATTACTGCTCCAGCAAGTATAAACCTTGAAGTACTGAAGATCCTGGAAAGTTCAATGCTTTCTATATTTAATGTAAGTAACTTTTTCAGTGGAAAATATAATTCTAGTAATCAAAGACAAATATGCTAATTCAAAAAATATTCAGTGACAGTGCTTTCCTAATTAATGCTACTGTACCAGAAAACATGAAATCTGTTCTACTTTGGTCACATTAGAAACAGTGCATGTCTTTGTGCCCTAGTCTGGCATGAATCAAATGGATGAACTGAACCAAATTGTCATTCCTGTGCTTACGTGCATTTTTTTTTCTTTAACATTAGAAGTAGTCTTAGAAAGATACCAGAATAAACTACAGAACCACTTCATACATGTGACAATAGGAAGAATGAAACGGGAGAGCCTGGTTCAAACTTTGTTCCTTCTTCTCAGGATTGTCTCACATCTGTGCCTCACATGGGATTTAATATTGCCAAGACTCAAGTATACTGAACTTGATGCAATGCAGCATTTACATCCACTGGCTTCAGCAAGATTCCTCTAAAATATAAAGTTAAGCAAATATTTAGGTGATTCCTGGAGTGGACTAGTCCTCAACACTTTACAGGGTGCAGTACAACTCAAACTGGTATTCTATTGAAAATTACTAATCACAGAACAAAACCTCAGCATCCCTCAGGTTACATCAAAAATTCATTAAAACGCTATCTGTTCTTGCAGCTGGGAAGCGGTGAAAATGACATTTTGGCCCTCAGCCCTATAGCATCAGAAGCAGCAACATTTCCAGAGGTACCTGATAATCTGAAGGCATGACAGGCCCGCCTGAGTTAGCGCCTGAAGGCCCTATGCGTGGTTTCTTGTTGGGAGGCACCTGGCTGAGGCCGGAGTCCTGGCTGTGCTGGAGCCCCGCGCCCGCGCCCCCCGCGCCCGCGCCGGCGCCCGCCGCCGTCCCGTTGGTCTGGCTGCTGCTCTGCTGCTGCGGCTGCGGCTGCTGCGGCGCCGCCTGCGCCTGCTGCTGAGGTGCTGCTTGCTGCTGATGCTGATTCTGCTGCTGCTGATTCTGAGGGAAGAAGCCACACAACACGGTCACTTGCTGTGAGCTTCATGGAGCTGCCAACCCCCTGTCACCGAGGGGGAGGCAGACCCTCATGTGATGGGAAAACACAGCAAGGCTGAGTGCTGGGAGAAGTTCACCCCCAGTACAGACCTGCACACCTGTGGGGTGTCCCACTTGTGATCATTTTGCTTTTTTTAATGAAACAAGCAGGACTTAAACTGGAAGGACAGTCAAATGCCTCTTACAGCTACCTAGGTGTCCTGGGTTGCAAGATGTGGGTGGAGTTGTATATTCTGTTATCATCTGCTAGAGGTGGGGCAGTTATCTTCTGTTAATTGTGCAGTTTTTCTTTATCCCTTTCACAACCAATCCTCCCCTCTGGGGAGACATCTGCTGTCAATGGGCCATTGAGCCTCACTGATGAAATTACATCATCCCATTGTGAGATGCCCTGCACAGGGAGAGGAGCCAAGCATTCCTACCTGGATATAATCTGTGATTTGGAACACCATAGGCAGCCTTTTCCACTGGATTCCAAGAGGAGCAGCTTTCTTCTCCACTGGATTCCCAGAGGAAGATCAGGCCCATCTACACTACCACTGAATGTTCAGAGGAAAACTACACCCTTCTACAGGATCACTGTTTCAGCAGAACCACACCTGTCACTGCAAGAGAGCTGCAGCCACCATTTAGTCAGACTGCTACCAACACCCTGACCAACAGGGTGTCAGGTCATATTCTAACTCTGTCAGTATTGGGGTTTTTTTTGTTTGTACTATTGCATTGGTACTTTTATTTTTCCTAGTAAAGAACTGTTATTCCTGTTCCCATATCTTTGCCTGAGAGCCTCTTAATTTCAAAAATTTCAATTATAATAATTCAGAGAGAGGGAGTTTACATTTTCCATTTCAAGGAAGGCCCCTGCCTCTATTAGAGGACATTTGTCTTTTTCAAACCAAGACACCAAGTGCTCAAAGAGGATAAAAGGAACCTTTTATAAAGCAGTAATCACCTAATGAAATAAATCACAGCACCCAGAATTTCACTAGTGCTCAGTGGCAGACATGGGGAACCCAGAATAAGTTGTTCTAAGTGGTTCAATGGCCTTGTTCACACAGAATCAAAACCACATTTCAAACTTTCACTTTTCACCTGAAGAAGGCTGACAGCATTACTGCCAGAAAGGTAAGCACATTGAGACCAAATGAATTTTATCATATCTTCCTGGTTGCAAGGAAATTCTGTGGCAAAACCAGAAATAGGTTTCATTACCATTTTCGTTTCCCATGCTTTTAAGCACCTTGTAAAGAGTGCTGTACTGGGAAGAGGGCCCAGCACAGTGCACAACATATACGGTCAGAAAATCTTACTGAAATAGCAGAAAAGTGAAAATAAACCAGAAATTTTGAAGACAAAAGAGGAGGAAACCACTGAAAGAAGAATCTGGCAAGGGAAGGAGGAGACTAGCAAAGGAAGAGAAGCCAGATAATTAAGATGACACTGGTTCCTAGAAGGAAAATAAACAGAGAAGAGTGTCACAGAAGGGAAAAAAAGGTTGAGAGGAAAAACACAAGAACAAAAGATATTGAGAGCTCTTCTGGCTTCAGAAGGCTACAGACTAAAAGGAGTATTTGAGAAAGTGGAGGAAAGGTCAGAAAATGAACTGAGTGCAACTCTGTCCTCCATGGTTACAGTTCTGGGAAAGATGTCACTTGCTCATCATGACAAAAACCTTCAACTGACATGGATTGAATTAAAAAACCTTGCTATCTTCCCCAAACATACTGTAGGGAACATTCCAGGATAGGTTTGGTTTTTTTCTGTAGAATATCTGCTTATATAATGACCAAAGTTTTAGTATGGCAGCCTTTTAATTAAAACCTTACTTTATTAGTTTCTCAGAAGTTTCTCAGCCAGTTGCCACTAGCAGAAAATTCTTAATGTCCCCTTCACCTTGAGGCTTTTAGTTACCTCAGATAAATGACATAAAAGATCTGCATCTATGCCATTCATCACAATAGTCTCCCAAGATACATTCCAACAAAATTTGCAGTGATGTGTTCATTTAAGACTATAAAGAAGACTTGCATCTTCAAGGACCTAAGAGATGGCCTGAAATTCCATTTCACATTTAGCAGAACCTATAATGTATCCTCCTGCATGCAGTCTTCAAATCCCACCTCACTCCAATTCTACTTCCTGGGAGATTTAGACCTCAGTAATCTAAAAAGTTAATGAAACTAGCTTGTAAAAAAAAAGCTATCAAGAAGCAATTTATTTTTAATAATGGTTTTAGCTTCACTTACGCAAACAAAACACCAATAACTAAGGTATATCTGTGTTACAATTCTGAAATTTGTGTATTCATAGGAGTGTTTGGATGCAAGTAAGTTAGTTACTATTGGGTGTGGCATTCACATTCTCTGAACAGAGAGAGACAATTTTCTCTCTCAGGGCTTTTTCCTGGAGAAGCACAGAGAGAAGAAGAGAAACAATTCTTATCTCTACTTGCTGCTCCTGTTGTTTTGCACATGTGCAATGTTTTGGGCAGATTGTTTACCTGAAGTGATTTGTCAATTGGATTCTGCTGAGGATTGTTTTGTTTCCTTGGCCAATTGGCTCAAAGCTGCATCCTGGCTGTCCCAAGACAGTCACAAGTTTTCTTTAGTATTCTTTAGTATTCTTTGTAGTATAGTTATAGTATAGTAGTATAGTATAATGTAATATAATATAGTTTAATAAAGCAATTGTTCAGCCTTCTGAATCAATGGAGTCAGATGCCAATAATTCCCTGAGTCAGGGGTGCCCTGTTTTTGATAATTGTATGAGATAAAAAACTTCAATTTTTTAATGTGTAAACAGATATTGAAGGGACTCACAATTAAAGGCAAGAGCTTGTTGTAGGTCCCAGGTTTTGTGCTTCAAATTTTAGCACAAAATTTAGTTGACTAGCTGGAATTTGCTCTTGTGTGGAACTACTACTGCTACTGCCTGGCTAGAGACTGACCTGCCCTGTCAGTCTCCAGCTGAGGCCTGGCTGCACCACCTAACTGCACAAAAAATGGCTTTTTTGACAAGCAACAACCTCATCCTCAGGTCAGTCTGGTTCATGGCAGTTCCTAAATGACTAAAATCATGAAAGGTCTACACTTAGCAACTCATTGCCATATGTCACCTCTCAGGCATAAATTACCAAAATGAAATTTCAGTCCTAGCTAGAAACAAACCTAGCAGAAACTTGCCTAACAGAATTTAAATGATAAAAAAAAATTTTCACTTTGTTTCACAAACCCTCATTTTAGTCTTGCTAACTAACAATTAACCATTTTGAAGAATGGATGCTTATGCTAAATGTTATTTAATTCAGATGAAAGTTCCAAATAAACAGAGACAACTTCTCCAGGTTTCCAAATGATTGTACAGATATTTTCAGTTTTAAAAACAAACCAGTAACAAACCAGTCTAAAAAAATAAAACCTTTCATTTACAATAACATCATAAAGCAACAAAACATGGAACAGATTCAACTTTCAGAATAGCCTTTACCTCCACATTTTCTACACTGAGTAATCTACATTTCTACATTCAATGAGTAATGTGGGACTTGTATTACCTAGATGGTTTAAGAAAAAGTTTGATTTGGAGTGCATATAAATACCTGACTGTACTCAACAATCTCAAAGATCATTTATATATTGGCTGTTTTAAATATAAACATGCCATTGTCATCACCCCTGCAACATTCCCAGGGAAAAGACAGATATTTCCTTTCAAGTACACTGACTTAAATATAAAAAAGCCAGAGTAATTTTAATTCATAAGGTTTCTTTTGTTTTTTGAGGCTGTGAGAGTTGAAGCAAAACTAGTAACTAAATTACAATAAAATTAGTATCATGAATTTAATTTTATTTTTGTTCAGGGGTCTGTTTCCTCCTCTGGAAAAAACCATCTGGACACAAAAATCATGGATACTAACACTTGTTCCCAGTAAAGAAGAATCTGCAATATTGGTTTTGAAAACAAAATACAGGTTTAAACTCAGCTAGTCACGCTACGCAGAAAATTGAAAACAGAATATTCATGTCCTCAAATGGTTTCTCTGAAAGACAACAGCCCTTCTCACATAGTTCTCAGATAACTACAGTTCAAGACTGTTCTCTTCACATTTGGTTAGCTATACATCACTGTTGGTGCCTCATTGTACCCTGTTCCCTGAAAATAACACACTGTTTCCTACACTGTGGCACCATTGTCCGGCCTTCCCGGCACTATGGGACAATGGCTGTGGTCACACAGCACAGCTGAGCTACACACACCAAGCAGAGCAGATTATGTTGCAAACACCCCAGAATTTATTATGCACACAAACAAGTTCTCGCTCATGTCTATGGGGCTATGGAAAAGAGAATATTCAGAGCAGATTGTTGCTACCAGAACAGTTCAGAATCCTTATTACTCCTTTGTCTGAGGGCCCTTAGAACACGATCAGGAAACTGCATGCAGATGGATGAAATGTTCTGATGTAGTGCCAGAAGCAGGCTGCCACTATTAATTTGAGACCCCGACAGCCATCTACATTCAAATGGCTGGATGGATGCCAGTCATACAATGAAAATGCCATTCTTTTCATGTGCTCACAACGTATTTTCTTCATGTGATGCTGCAGGAGGCAGCAAGGTCTTTTTGGAACACAGCAACTGAGAGCAGGCTGCAGCTGACCAACAGCCCATCCAGCTCATTCCCCACAGGTCAGGGCAAACCGTGCTGGTGATACTACCTGAGACACCCCTGAGGCATCTGAAACTCTTCAACTGTCTGAGAAGCAGTTTTAATAGAGCTTTGCCTGGGAAACACATTTTTGTTAATTCTTCATGTTTCATTTTTGGTTAACTCTTCAGGTTTCATTAGTTTTCGTTTGGAACCATGATGCTTTCTTATTGCATACTTGAAAGTAAAAAAGCCCCAACCAAACAAGAAGTTTACTATACCTTATCCCCTTTCTCTTCAGGTTCATCTTCATTGAGGAATTCTCTTTTCGGATATGGAATCTGGCAGCCAGCAAACACACTGAAACACAGTAAACACTCCACAAATATGTACACATGGCATACATTTACTTAATACTGTGTTAAGAACAAGTGCGTACAACACAACTTCATTTCTTGTATTTGACAAATCTTGTTTCCACAAGTGAGTGGCAGTGTGAGCACCCAAAGTAGGTGTTGATTGTAATGTCAGATCTCTTTGCTGTTGGCACAGGGCTGTCATTTAGAAATCATGGCATGGTTGAACATGTCCAAATGCCAGAACGACCACTTGTTGATCCAGATGGTAAAATGAACAACCACAGTGTCAGAGGTTCCACAACACCCAGTTGGAACATGCATGGCTCACTGAATGAAGGGACTGATCCAAAGAGTATTAGTGTCTTATGAGCCTGCTTTGGCTTACAACAGGCTTCAATATGTTTGCCAATCACAACTGCAGAGTTACTTTCCCTAAGCTTCTCAGGTCTTGTTTAGGAAAAAAAATCACTTTAAAATTCATCTGACCAATGGAATTTGGAACATTCCTTAATGTTTATGGCAGAGACCTTACCATAATGTTATCCTGTAATCCACGGGGAGCTACAGTTCTCCACAGGATAGCATCAGATAAACACTAAGCAGAAAATTACTGGTAGATCTTGACCAGTATCAGTTTCTTACATTTCTGTGCCAACATTCAGAACACAATCAACATGACGTGGTCTTTAAAAGGGTGTAAACAGTTCTTAAACTTGTTGCTACATAGTGTTTCATTTTTTCAAACAGAAAAAGAAGTTTTAAAACCCCAACTAGTATCAACGAGACTCCTTTTTTATTCCAGTGACTGTTCCTTCCTTTTGGTGTTGCCTGCTAGTTGAGGAAACAGTGAAAGCAAAGGTAGAAGTCTACCTGCATCAAGTTCATACAGATCATAACGCCATGCACCACCATGCTTCTGAAAACTGGGAAGAGAAACTGACAAAGTCTGCCAGCTGGAACTGAGTATGTCATCTGAACTTTTCATGACAACAAAATATTCTCTCAAGCCTTCTGAACAAGGGATTTGTGGGATTTTAGGCAGTCATTTATCTCTTCACTTTTCTTATACTGTTACCCTGTGAAAAGAGGGCATGGGAATGGGCTGTAGGTGAGAGAACTGTCCCACTGCTAGGGAGAGGCACAGTCAACCAGGCAATGGAGACCAGTGCTCTGTGAGGCTGTGTGAGGCAGAGATTGATTCACTAAATGCTGCAGTAATGTTGTAACTCTGGCTTTGGTAGTGTGTTCAGAATTACAACACTACTGTGGTACTGGGTTGTTTTTCATGACCACTCAGTTCTGACACCAGTACATACAGACACTTCTGTACTACACTTGTAGTTTTTACTGAGCATGGCTGAGCTGTTACTTCTTGTGTACATAGGTAGGTATATATGTGAATTTTTCAGCTGTCATGTCATTCCAGGGACCAGCATATAGCAGAAAGGAGTCACCCCAGATGTTCATAGAAGAGGGAATACATACTCTGATGTAGGCAGAGGATCCTCTTGAAAGTAGGGGTCCTGCAAAGCCTGCTCTGAGGTAATTCTCTTTGTGGGGTCCATAGTAAGAAGCTTCTGAAGCTGCAAAGCATAACAATAAAAATAGCAAAAAGCTTATCAAACTATCATTTTTCAAACTATGACTTGTATGTCTTGGATTGTGGATTACTAAACTATTTCTGGCTTGTCCAGACAAGCCTAAGTTAGCATTGCTTGTTCAGTGAAGTTCCCAAGAACTGCAATGCACATCCATCAAAGTACTGTGGTTGTGAAGTACTTCTCACGTAATAAACAGTTAAGTGTAGCAGTATTAATTGCTCAGGCTGAACCACTGCACTAAAGCAATGCTAAATTCAGCTATTACAGGTTGATAAAACATTATTTCTAAATAATAGCTTTTTGTTGTGGTACATGTATAGCTTTTATACTGTTCTACACTGCTGACACAAAAGGAAAAAAGTGTTAGAATGGACTGAACACGACTGATAGCTTTAGGGAGGGAAACAATAAATCATCATTTCTTGCACTGGCAACATTCCAGAATCAGAGCACTCTGCTACTCATGCAGCTCCCAAACCCACTCTAATTGGTACAAAAATGAGAAGGAACAGACCCTTCCTAGTAACCTTTCTTCCTTGCTAGGGGGAAAACAAGCACAAATTTATTAGCTAGAATTCTTCTGACCGCAGCAGGCTATGAAAGAGGATTATAATATATTAGTAGTATAAAATAGGAATTATAGACATATCACATCATTTAAAATAGTTACTTATTTATCACATTCTGATAAACTTACAGCAGGAAATTTGGGTGCTCACATTATACAGCATCCTGCTCTCACACAATACTCTTTCAATTCAAGCCAGTAGTGAAAATAAATTTCCTTCTGTAAAGGACATCTCAGCCCAAACTCTCTTTCAGGTCTCCAACAAAAACTGCCTGGATATTCAACAAAACAATGTGATTTTGGCATGAGTATTTGGGGCTTTTTATTCCAATAAATTAAAAACCTGACATACAATTCTATATTCTATATATAGATGTGACAGTAAACAGCCTCAGTAAAAGCACTCACCCTCCTCAAGAAAGGAAACACAAGGAATTTTTCAATAGTTGAAGTTAACCCTACTTGATAGATTAGGTCTCAAAACTCTCTGTACTTATGCCATTTCCTTCCCAACACTTATTCATATACTTTATGGGCCACAAACCTCAAAAGACACAGCAAAACAGAGCCATTTGGGCTGTCTCTCCACCCATCAGTTCATTTGCAACTAGCTCCTAAATGGGTTTCTGCTGCTTGCCTAGAGATACAACTCAAGTTATTCCTGCATTGTATACACCTGGAGGGTTTGAATGGGCACTTATTTACTGTATTTTTGTGTGGTCAGATAACTCTTAACCTTACATTTTCTGTGCATCTAATGACATGTTAGCTTACATAGTGGCCTCACACAATACAATACAGACAAGAGTTTGGTACTCAGTATCTTTACTTCAAATCACCTTTCCCTACATGAAAAGTTTTTGTCAGCTAGAGCTGGCTCCATTACAGGTTATACAAATTTCTGAGTTCCTCCACAGTGACTTGTAGAGACAAAAATGCATAATCTGTACAAGGTCACTCCTGGTACCAGATGTCATCGTTGACAGAAGAGCACAGGGCATTAGCCTCTGCCCCCTGGACTCCTTCCCTTAGCATTCCTGCTTCACTCCAGAGGATACAATCAGCAAGCCCATTCCAAGTAATACCACACACAATATCACTCCCACCAAGATAATCTGCCTATCGCTGATGCTACTGTGAACCAACTTTGAGAAAATCTGATTATCTATAGCTTCTGGGTAAATGAATTAAAAAAAAAGTCTGGAGACAATTTGTTTTTAGGGCAGTAGTTGCTAAGACAACATAGGAAACAAAACCAATGAGACTAGATTTCATCAAAATGTCATTCTTCCCAGCAGGTCTCAAGCTCTTAGGCTCCACTGGCCTGACATGACGGCTATGAATACTATGCTTGTAACTTTTCCAGGACAGCAAGAACAGATGCATCTTCTTGAATGGAAAACATTCTGCCCTTCATGTAGACATTATCATTCAATGTCAATCAGCAGAATGGCATAATATCATTCTCTTTGTCAAGAGTCACTTGCTATCCTGCACTGATCTACTTGATGCCATCTGTTCGCCACGAACCACACTTCCTGTACTCATTAGCACAGTCACAATCAATGACTGCTACAAAGCAAACATCTTCAGAGGTCACCCTGCAAGATGGAGATCATCTCATAAAAATAACTACCTTGGATATGAACAAGGAGTTTTAAGGAGTCTGCTTCACAATATATGTACCTCCAATGTACAGCAATGAGATATCAGGAAGGTATCCCATAGTAGTGGGCATTCTTATTCAGAGTTTTGGGAGACTGACCTACTTGAGATCAGCCTCTGCCTCTTAGCTGATCATTAAGCCACCCTTATTCACTCCTTGAGCTGTGAGAAAAATCTAACAAACTACGTTACTTAGAGAACTAAGTCTTTGTCACGATGTTCAGAAAGAAGGGCAAAGTACGGTTGGTTTTGTTGTTCTTCAGAGATCTGCTTAATATTTCCCCTAGGAAAAGCAGCCAATCCACCCAAGATGATTCTGAACTCAGTGTTCAGCCTCAGAGAATCAGTAAAATAAGATGACAGCAAGCAGGTTTTCTGGTGGACTCCACTTTTGGTAGGAAAACATGGAAATTCATGTGCTAACTAATGATCTCTCTAATTGTCATGTTTTCAGTTAGGTTTACCCTCCAGATGATTCCAATGTGTGCCCAGTAAGTTGAGTTTAAGAAATTTTAATTCATTTTTCTTCAAGTTGCACTGTTCTTATGGAAATTCTTCCCTTCCACCTACTTGGGACCAACCTATTCTGTTTCCACAGCTATTTGTGTCATCATCCAGCAGCAACTAATGAGTCAAAGAGCAAATCTTTGCCAGGATGTAGAGAGATGATTGCTATGCTGAATTTGTAACTGAAAACAGACCACTGAAAGTCAAGCTGCACCAAGAGCCTCATAACAGAGCTCCCTGTACACAGCATTAGCAAAGTCACTTTGAACTTCATTCCTAAATTTAGACAGCACTAAGTCATCACAGAGACATCCAGAAATTGTGCTGTATTAGACAGAGCAACCCTGTGTTGGCCGACAATGCATGACTCAACTAGGCAACCAGCAAATATATGTTTAGGGATTTTGTTTGGAATCATCCCCAGAACAGTGGTGGACTACTGTTAGAGGGAAGAAAAAGAAAACTACTACAGGAAATAAATTTCTACAAATTACTACAGGAAATAAATGTCTCCTTTCCTCTTCCCTTTCTTCACAAAACTCTGTAGATTTTGGGGGCTCTTTAGGTCTCTGAAGCCACACAGAATCAAGACACATATTAAACTCACTCTCTTATTTGCACAGCAGGCCTAAAGGTAAGGCTGGGTATACAAGTGTCTTGCAGATCTTAACTAGAGAAGATTCTCAGATCTTCAATTCCAGCAGTTTAAGCAATTTGTGTATGAAGAAAACATTTCAAAAATAGCCAGTTAGTGATAAATAGCTTTCTTTAACATTGGTGTTCATTAGAACGAGATAGGAAAACAGACACAGATATTACCCTCCGAAATGCAATTTCATTCCTGTCATCACAGCAATTTTCAAGTTGCACCTACCAAAAGAAAAACTTTGCTGTCAGGCTTGACTTTGTGTTTCTCCATGTATTTTATGAGGCTACTATTGGCATATCTGAAAAAAAAGGTTAAAGAAAAACATGTCTGAAATAATAGTGCATTAAAAACATGGAACTCTATCAAGTGACCACAGAAACATCTCCCAACCCTCAGAAAGTAAACTGTAAAAAGAACTGCTATCAGACGACATGTCAGATATTCATCTAGCAGTTGCACACATAAAGTATGCTTTTCACCAGCAAGAGTGCTATCAACTGTGTAAAGATTATCTCCATGAAACATGCAACTTTTATGTTATATGGATAAGCTGTTGATAAGGACAATGACAGAGACACAACTTGAAGCTGATACTATATTTTTCCAAAGCAACTCTGCCACAGAAAGCATTCAGCAGCTCATCACAGCTCAACATTTAAGCTGTTGTTTCTGGTTAGAACTTGGCAGAGCAGTTAGATTACCATTCTGTCTCCCCAACCTCCAGAAAACCATATAGTCCTTACAGATCCCAAGCTCAAAACTGCCCTAAATACCTATGACATGTGCCTTGCCTTTAATTCACAGCTCCAGAGGTTATCTACAGCCACTTAAAAAAAAAGAAGCTTCATATTTTGTGTAAAGCCAGTGTAATGAATCCTTATCAGAGCTGGAAACAGAATCCAAAACTCCCAAATCTATGTCCTCTACCTTACTTTAAGGAGTCCATGTGACTCATTACCAGCTCTGATCTATTATCACCACTTGACTGATTTAGCCAAAGCACCAGGAAACAGTGAAAGTGAAAAATTCTCAGATCCTGGACAGGCTTTGAATCGCAATCTATTGAACATGTTACCTTCAATAGAAATTTCTGTCCAATACATTGCTGCCCCCACACATTCACTTGTCAAAAATACCAGTGCTTCCCTATTCTTCTCACACAAAATGAACAACACTGTCTTGAATATGTAATAGAAATGGATTAAGGAAGCTCATTTGTCTGTGCCTGCCATGGATTAAATTACACTTATAGCAAATCCTTCCAGAGAAATGAGGAGGCCACTCAGTTCATGTTCTTAACAAGCAGCTGAGGGAGAGAACACCATTCATGCAAACCAGCTAATTCAAACAGGACAGCTGCCACAGCGTTAGAACCCAAATACTTCAAAATCCCCAAGAAGTCAGAGCATAGGAGCTGATCTCTGCCTCCCCCACACTCAATGAACTGTTGTTACATGATCATCACTTACGTTGTTCTTCTAAAATCTTTCTGAAGAGTTGGATATTCTGGCATCTTCCTTATGTCTTCCCAGTCTTTATCTTCAGTAGTGTGGAAAAAAGAGAAAACATTTACAATTCTGAATGTGTTGGTTAAGTAATACTCAGGAAGAAATAACTAGAGGAGTTGTTTGACTTTCTGTTTGTTGGCCAGTGCTATTGTTCTTTAATTGCCAGCATTTCCAAATCCATCAAACTGACAGTTTCTTCATACCTATACAAACAACTAGCAATTTCCTTTAGGAAAAAAAAACCAACAAACAACTCACTAGCATTATGCCTGCTGCTTTAATGAAAATAAATTACCTGCAGGGAATCCCATTACACTGAAAATGCGGTCTAGCTGATCGTGATGAAAAGGATTACTTGTTTTGATGTCCTCCTGGCGACAGTGAAATATAGGTTCTGAAGTCAATAGTTCAGCAAATATGCAGCCAATAGCCCAAATATCTACAAAAGAGGGAGGATAACTAGTGAAAATTTGCTGTACTCAATTGTTCTGTTTTTTGTTTCTGCACGATTTCTCAACCTGTATAACCACATTAAGACAAAATACTTCACATTTAAAAACAATGCATTAACATAACACATTAAAAAGGGTAAAATCTGGAGATATGCTTTCTATAAACCAAAATTAAACTCTCAAAATCCAATCTGCACCCTGGCAGCCCAGCACTTAAAATATTCACAGTTATGTCAGAAACCTACACGATATTTGCTTACAACATAGCTTAAAGGGCATTCAGCTGATCAAAGATACATTGCAATAATACTACTACCACATATTTCAGAACAATTCCAAACAGATAACTGAGAACCAAATAAATACTAAGGAAAAGACTAATGGCTCATATGTTTAACCAAATGGTGCAAGCTAGTTAAAATGAGGGAAAAAAGGTTCTAATTTTAATCAAGTGTAGAAGAGTGAGTACAAAACTTTGAAAAAAATTAAAATCCTACTCGACAACTGACTCCCACAGCAACAATACTTTAACTGTATCATCTATATCTCATGTACATAAAGAAAACAACAGCATGATATCTGACAGTTGGACTTGATGATCTTAGAGATCTTTTCTACCTTAAAGATTCTATATACTGAAAGAAAAAAACCCAAAACTTCTATTTCATAAAACTCTCATTAATATACTTTTTTAGATTAAATATATTGTGGACCAAAACATTAATTTACGAGAGAATAGTTTTTCAGATTACATGCATGCATTCTAGTTACTGCTCATTACCATTCTAGTTACTGCTCATTACCATTCATCCTAGTGTTCTGTATGACCCAAATATGGATTTACTGTGCATCTTAAAATGAAAGTGTGAATTTGACAGTGAGAAGAAGGTTTTTTTGTCAAAAAAACCAAACTAAAACAGAAAAACCAACCAAGCAAGCAAACAAAAAAACCCAAAAAAAACCAAACCCAAAACCAAGAAAAAAACAAAAAAACCCAACCCAAACCAAACCACCAAAAAAAAGATTTAAGGATTTGCTACACTGATAAATATGTGTCTGGGACACTTTGGAGATGGTCTTGAGAACAGATTAATAATAAGCATAGTCTGCTGAAGACAAGAGTGTGGAGACTTGAGTAGTAAGTGAAGTTAAATTAGATGACCCAAGGAAAACTTTTATATTTTTTTCTAATTTAACAGAATAAATGCAAAAAGCAATTTAATTTATAAGTCGAAGAGATACAAAATTCTTTAAACAGAGTTTAGTTTACTGGATTCAGACTTAAGAAAACAAGAAAAGCCTCTTGGTTGTTGCAATTAATCTGAGACTCCAAACCCCACTTGCTGTCAATGGTGGTGTCTAGCCCATGCTGCCTATGAGACACAGGGTCTCCTTAAGAAAAAGCACTGCTCTCCTTATGTAGGAAATAAAGAAATGAGCCATCACACTCTATTTGCCAAAACTGGTCAGCTCCATTTCCATCCTGTTACAGGTGTGGAGCTTGAGGTGTCCCAATATATAACCCTTTCTTCCAAGCTCCCTTACAGGAAAATCTGATAACATTTCATTCAGGCTTTACAGTTTTGACAGGGTATAACTTGCTCTGTGCATTACATCACATTCTCAAGGTTTTATCTTCCTTTGATTTCCCTATTAGCCTTATCTGCATGAAAACAAGATCTTCAGCTGTTGAGATTTTATCTACTCAGGCAACTAATGCAGCATATTAATCACAATTGCTGCCTGGGCAGTAGGCATAAATTATCTACTCCAGAATGGAAATTACTTATTAATTGAAGAATGAAATCTTCATTTAACAGTATCTCTTCACTCATTTTCATATGATAGCAAATCCTTTTGGAGATGGCTTATCTAGAGGCCAAAAGAATTGCAGCTCTTTTAGTTTTCATGGCTTTCTACAGTGCTCACTATCCATCACATTGTGAGGGAGAGGCTGGGCCACTGCTCATTATGACATTATTAACTGCTCTATCCAGACTGACCTTTTCCTCTTAATGAAAAAAAAGGTAAAATCTAGTAATCTAGTATTCTCCCTGACAGCAAACTAGGAAATCTCCCTGATGTGACACAGCAAACTTCAAAACAGTTTTTCCTTCATCACCCGCACCGTGTGAGAGAAGAGCCACTACAGAGTGTATAGAGAGTGCATTTTAAACCCTCTGAGAATTCAATTCAGAAAGACAAACATTGTACCAACTGGATGTTACATCTGTATAAACACTGGAAACTCCCAAGATGGTGTCATAATTTTCTGTGGGATAGCATTACTGGGCAAGTCAAACATGATACTACTTTAACTCTGACCAATTGTTATATTCTCTAGCAGTTCATATGGTGGGGTTCAACCCTTTATGTTTCCTGCTAGATATTCTTAATCTCTTAAGAATTAATATAAAGTAACCCAAAAGACTTGGTACAGAAAACCTGAATCTTTAATTTATGCAAGAAAATATTAAATATATGGAAAAGGCCTTGCAGCCATGCAGCTCAAGCAGGTCAGGGTCTTCTCTTCATGAACCTTTTATGTAACCTGATCTGGAACACATCCTTGGCATATATCGATACCATTCACAGTTAATGATTTTCTGCCAAGATTAGCTAGTCCTTTTGTTTGTTTCTTCTAAAAAACATTCATAATTTGCAATAATAATGTACCACATTGTGGCACTTTTCCTAGCAGGAATGCTTCAATAATTCTGCTAAGTTTAAACACTTCATAGATACAAGCAACCTTAATAGGTATTTATATCCTACATTGTTCACAGTAGTCAACCAAATACATGTTTTAGGTCTAACTACGGGAAAAAAAGTCCTTGCCTAGTGCCATCTAAGGTTTTCCATTTATGACCCTTAAAAATTAATGATTATTACATCTACTTTGAATATATTCCAAGTAGCACCTACTACTCCTCAGTAGTGGACACTGAAAGAGCAAACCTTAAAGTACACAAGTAATATTTTTCAAATACAGTGTTTTATTATTCTAATGCACATCATCTGTCTCTAGCACAAAAGGAGCTTCTTATAATATTATATTAAAAAATTAATTATAAATAAAACTTGTTTTAAAAAGCAAGCACCAATATAAGTGGCAAAAATTATCCAACAATTAATTCTCTCCTCTCCCCTCTACTAATGATCAAGATGGTGAGTGGCCTCACTGCTCCTGAGCCAAAGCTAAAACTACTGAAAGTGTCCATTTGCAATGTCCCAGACCCACTGAAAACTGGGACACAGAAGTCCTACAGAATTGCACTGGGTACTAATTGTTTTCCCATCTTGGGAGGAAATGTTTTCCCATCCTGATGTCTTGGGGGGATGCTAATAAGTTTACCAGAGTAACACAACCATTCCTGTAAAGATGGTTCTATTTCCTACAGTCTCTTCCACTGTCAATAGGCTTCAGGACTGATCCATGGTAACAGGTTTTTACTGTCTGTTGGGCTGTGTTGTTTTGCTGATGTTCTCCTCCACCCCCAAGACTTACAAAGTCCTCACTTTCCTCAAGTTTACACTGGAGCCCAGTGCAAGCCAATTTTGTTCTCTGGCTCTGGAAAGAGGGGTAGGAGTGACTCTTAACCACACAACTTCCTCAGGTTGCATTCAAACCTGTTCTCCACTGAAATATCCTTCACTATGACAATACTTCTCAAGTACCATATAATTTTATGAAAAGAAATAAACCGCAGCCTTTTATGGATGGACACTTGTGATTGGTAAACAGACTTCCTATATAAATGGCTGTGTGCACAGATTATTAAAATATTTGTATGGCTGTCTATGTCCCAGTTTTAAAATCTGGGACTCTGACAGCTTTATAGGTCAGCTGAGAAAATCCTGCATGTCCTGCTCTACTCTAGCACTGTAGCCAAGAAGCAAGAACAAAGGGATGCTGTTTCAATGATAGGGCTGATTAAGCAGACAAATGCTCGTGTATTCTTTCATTTCTATGGAACAATAATCTCATTTCTGTATTTGTTGCAGTATCTTGGAAACATTCTTTGAGAATAGGATGACCACTTAAAACAATAAGACAATTTATTAAGCAATAGCCTTGACTCATAAAAGGAAACATCTTTTCCCATGCATATTAAGCAAAACTTTTCAGTGAACACAGGACAGAAACCAAGATTAAATACATCATAATTCTTAACTATAACCAAGAAGAGAAATAAATAAATGGTCTCTTAGTCTCATAGAACTTTAATAAAATTCTCTTTTAAAAAAGCAAGTAAAGACTTGGAAAACATCTATTTAGGTGTAATCAATCAGAGGAATTCATCATTAGGTAGGTTTAGTATAATAGCATCAGTACTCAACCAAAGTGCTTTTTTCCTGTTGTTGTTTTGAACGTTTTGAACACAAAGTCTATACTCTTGGGCACAAGTGAATGCTGGTAAAGGCAGTGAAGAGCAGAAGGAGAGACAGCAGAATACAGGTTCCCTGCACCTGCCAAGGGCTAATGCAACAACCAGGCTCCCCAAGAGCTAGTTAGCAAGACCTTAGCCCAAAGAGGGCTTTTCAGGCCACCTGTAAGAGCCACAGCATTTACTTAAGATCCTCCAAAACTTTCCATTCAAGGCAAGGACATCAAACACACCAACGGACTGGAAACCTAAAATGAGGCTGTACAGGCAAATGTGTCTAAGTTTTTCAAATATCCATCAATTGGTCTAATGAAAAGATAAAACCTCTTATTAAAAAAAAAATTCCATCTCATGCTGAGCACAACAGCACATTCTAGACTTACCTGGAATCTTTATACACAAGAGTCTAGGAGCACAGAGATAGTATAGAAAAATAGTTCATTAATTTTTATGCTGGTTTTAGCATTAGAAATTAGATTTAAGAAAATAATACACCCTTAAACAGGGATTTCTTTGGTCTGGTAAAGTGTACAGAACATGCCTGTTACATATGTTCTGTTATCATACATATACACAAGAGAAAGACCTTCCCATTCATACATTAAGGTCCCAATTTTGATATGCTTCATTTAAACTTTAGTCAGCAAAACAGAAGGTTGAGGAAGTAGTTACCAGCTTTTTACACTTGACACCTTCTATGAAGAACTGAAAATGGGGTCAAACATTTTCATGTGACAGGCTTTTCAAGGGGAAGCAAAAATGTGCCAGTGGTTAAAGGTCAGAAATTTGCTTTCACTCATTGATGTTAGGAAATGTTGACCAACATACTGCTACTTTTGTTTCAGCAATAGCCATGCTTATACCTCCAAGGGTACAAGAGGTACCCTGGCAAGCTTCATGGAAATGAGGGAAAAAAGAAAAATGGCCTTTTAGTGACAACTCTTCAAAAGCCTGAGGAATGTAATGGATGACAAAAGGCAGCTTTGTAGCTTCGGGGCAACTTCCCACTACCAAGTATCAAACTGCAGCAAGTAAAGGAAGTATGAAAACTTACTGTAAAGGTCATGAATCCCTCTTATATTGCAAAGTATTAGGCAGGTCTAATACAGAAACTTTTAATATTTCCTCCTATAATGATGACAGACTAAAGAACAGGCAAGATTAGCCACTGTTAGGTAAAATGGTATTTACAAAAATTTTCAGGAAATATTCACAGCTCTGTATTTCATAAAATAATGTGAAAAAATTACTGACAATAACAAATAAGAAAGCAGTACATATTCTTTGAAAGGCAAATATACTTTTTTCTAATTAAATGCAAAAAATTTTAATAAACCAGCTTTTTTGTAGACAGTGGAACTCTTTGCAGGTAACTCCACGCTAACTAAAGAGGAACAGTGAGTTTGTTATCTGTTGTGTGCTCTCACTTGGCTTGTGTCTTTAACTATTACAACTTTTTAATAGATCCAATGTGTCAGCACCTTCAGAGCTAACATAAGGTGAGCAAACTCGCTGCTATCTGGTAGATTGAGTTGTAACAAGGAACATCTCTGAAGAATACTTTATTGGACTGTTTCAATTCACAAGCCATGACAGTCTTTTCCAGAAGTTATCAAAGCTTTTGATGCCAACTTTATTTCAGTTAATGGTGAGGAATGTGCATGAAGAAACCTTGCCTCCCTGACAGTACCATTGGAGAAGCTTCTTTGTCCTTCCAAACAGAGTGTTTTACTTTACAATATCTTAACATGTTTGTTACTAAGGTTTTCAGCCTTACAACTATTTCTAGTAAGGCACTGACAATAACTCCAAAGCATAATAAGCAACTCCATTGGATAATACATGAAACAAACTGGTGTGAAGAGCTATTCTGCTGTCAATCACAGTTATTGACAAGAAGTCAACGTGTGAAGCAATCACACCTGTCCTGAAAACCAGTCATTCTACTCAATCAGTGCCGTAATGTTGAAAGCTTCAGTTGATATTGCTGAAGTAATTATGCTTGATGATCAAACTGAAGGATCAGCTAAAACAACTCCTCTGCACCAGAAGTATGCATCTTGTTAGGATAGCAGGCATTTGGTTTTCAGCCAAAATCAACTTTGAGGAGCCAGCTTTTCAGATTTGGTAGCAAAAAGTACACTCATTACTGCATAGTATAGTGAAGGTAACATGTTTATGAAACTAACTTTCATGAGAAAAACTGTCTTCCTTCCCTAAGTAATCTTTCTTTTAAAAAAAAAAATCTAATTTTTTTTTAAACTGAGTTCATGGCATATGTTGCTCAGGAAGATTAGAGAATCAACATGCAGCTGCAAAGCTCATCTGTCTGGTAAAGGGCAAAGTCAGTGAGATCCTAGGGAAGAATAAGCTTACCCATGTGAGTTCCCATGGTTATTAACAGTTTGGAAGAACACAAAGCTGATACTTGGAGGGAAAAACAGTTAGAAGGAAAAAAGACATGGAACTAAAACTATGACCAGTATGGGGGATTTTTGGCCCACAAATCATTGATGATTCTTGATGTACATGGGACTAAGTGTAGACAGATTTTTAAAGGCACCTCTTGGTCAAAAGAGGGGTTTTAACTCAAAGCTATAGAGGACTAAAGCTATTGCTATAGAGGATATTCTGCCTTCTGAGTATTTTTATATTATTTTTCCTGCTCTAAAATAAGCCATATACAGTTAAGTCACAATAATCATCATGCAGCAGCAAATCTGTCAAAATAGTAAACAAAATGGCAAAAGCATCCTGTATGTCCCTTTCTAAGTGTTGCAAGGGGAAAAAGTCATAAGAATAGAAAAAGTAGTGGGTAACCAGATGTGGAAGTTTACAGGTCAATTTATCAAGCAATCCAAATCAAGACAATTAGCAGACTGTAGCTTTGTTGAAGATTTAGTGGTTTTGTTTTCCTTTTCTTTCCTTTTTGTTTTTGATGTCCAGAACGTGTAAATTTCTCAAGTTAATTGCAGATGCCAAGTGACATCCCAGGTTCTCAGACAAACAATCCACTCACTGAGTTAACAAAAACAATTTACAGCACACTTGTACTGGAGTTCCCTATTATCCTTAACTGCCCTTATCTTCAGGATAATACAATACCATTAAGTAGTGTCCTCATTTTATAGATAATGAAACAACACTAGGGATGGAATAAATTAAATGTGGCCAACTACACAGAACCCTTGGGACTGAATCAGTATTTAAAGCCAAGTCTTTTGAGACCCAGTTTACTGTTCTAAGAAATGAAACAGCCTGGCTCACATTACAGTACATGCATTGGTCTTACACCAGCAGAGACAGGTCAAAGTCACAGCACCATTCTCATTCTTTTCACTATTAAACTACTACACACCTCTCAGACTCTTCAGAGTTGACAATGACCACCAACTAATTGCCAGACTTAACATATAACATATTTGAGAAGCAAGATTAATAGAGGAGTAAGAAGAAGGAAGAACTAAAGCACGAAACAGTCAATGGGTAAAGTGTGCAACAATCCTGCAGACAGTATTCCTTGAGTTGCTGTCAGCATCCCAAGCTTCCCAAAATACTAATATAGTTTTAAAATGTTCTATTAGGTGATCTAATAATCCTTTACATAACTTCATATTTCTTAGATTATTGTAGTAGAAAATGCTTTCTATTTTTTAATAGAAGAACCTTTTATATTATTTTAGATATATTTTGTTATTTTAGAGAACAAGAAGAAAAAACAGCAGTAAATCATCCAGTACCTATAACTAGATAACAGAGCAACAATTAATCCTTGGTATTGAAATATTTTGCCTCTCAGAAAAAGCATAAGAACAACTTTGATAATCAAAATTAAGAAAGTTTACCACATGCCAAAACAAGTTTACCACAAAACATCATCTGAATCCAATTACCCCTCATGTTGTATAACAGTTCCCAAGGCATGAACAAGGCCTCCTTCTTGGTGCAGCCTGAGATTTTCTTTTCAGCACACATAAATGAATATTTTCTAAATCTCTCTAATTTACTTTATTTTTCTAGTTTTTCCACAACTCCTTCCTCAAATCACAACCTCTCACAAACAAGACTGTAGATTCCTATGCAGCAATCAAATGCTGACTGACTATGGACTTCTTCTTAATATTTCTCATGGATGCTTAAAAGCAGTCCCCCGCTCCTGTGGCTCCACAGACGACAGGTGAGAATCTCCCCTTTCTTTTTTTCTGAAGAGTTTTCAGTTTTCTGGCTGATCCCACCTGTAATTTCTGGCTTACCAGATTTTCCAGATAGGTCTTATTTTTTTTTTCCTTCCAACCCTCCCAGAACATGAGACCAAAAGAGCTTCAGGCATCAGTCCAAGATTTCCAGAGGCCCCACAGGCTGCCCAGCATGCCAACAATCTGCGCACGCACAGTAGGGACATCTGATGCACTCAGAATGTGTAGGACTCACTGCATAGGCAATATGGAACACATATGCACATATTTCCATCCTAAATCCTACATAATACACCCCAGAGATTTCCCTCTCTTTTATTCCTGCATGAGGTCAAATGGTATTGTTCAAACTCTGACGGATCCCAGCATACATTATAAATACATTCCTTCTGATACACCAAATATTTTCCTGTGACATTTGCTTCCAAAGGCATTTTGGTATCTGCTTACACCTTTCACACATTTTCAGCTTCCATAACTGCATGGTACTCTGGAAATAGAATGAGGTGACAGTGCACTACCCAGGCTTTGAATTACAGTTTCTCTACACCTAAGTCTCATTTGGGTTGGGAAATGCAGTTACCACAGGGCCATTACTGACATTTCTGATGGCCTATAATTTACACAAGGGCAAAAAGGTACCTAAGAAATGGGGATTTCTCAGGTTTCCAGGTTTATTTTTTCACTATAAACAAGCCCATCCTTTTTTTTTTTTGGTTCAGGACAGTGTTTCAGCCTTGCTTAATGGGTGGCTGAATGATCACTTTAAAGAATTGTTTTGTCAACAAAATCCAAACCATCTAAAATACTATAAGTCATCTGATGACATTTATCAAACATGCTATTGCTTTAATTAAGGCAAGCGGTAAGGAGAAGTAAGATAACAGGCTTGTTTGATAGCACTGATAACTAACAAGCTGCAGCTTGATAAAAACAAGTCATAATTATGTTATTACCTTGATATGCTACAAGATGCCCCAGATTGAATCATATTGGAGACTGCCACGTTTTCCTAAAAACCTATGATGAAAGAGTTCTTACTATTTGCTTTACCTACTAAAACATTCTTTCCTAATCTGATGTTCCCAGAGTGAAAAAACCCACTCTGATTAATGTCTCCTTTCAAGCTCAAAGTCAGCTTAACTTTTCCTTCATTTTAGCACAGTCATTTCCTTTAGTTTCCTTAAAATTAAACTGCAGAAGTCTTTGCCCATACATGAAAGGAGCACTGTATCTTGCCACTTACTTGAACCTTATTTTTTAAGTATTTTGAGTATGTTAAAGTATTTTCTGTTGTGCTGGACTTTCTAGTTGTTCAGTAATTTTATTAAAGTTTCCATGTTCGCAAGGAATTACATTTTTGCAGCTACTTGGTTTCACCTGAAGCTTGTTCAAGTTACTTTTGTTTGCAGGTTTTACATTTTTGCTAAAGTATGAAGACCTGATGAACACAGAGAAACATATTCTGGTTTTGAATTTTGATGCAGAAAATGCAGGAAACCTTCACAGACTACAGTGAATTTAGTACAAATTCATATTGCAGTAATGGAATAAAGAATGAACTTTGGCTTCTACAACACCATTTTCCCAATTTGCATTCATCTGGTAAGTTACTTGTAACTATGGTACCAGGTATTACATGTGTAATATTACTTATTAATATTACTTTTAATACATTTACTTTTAATATTTCAATACATTTACTTTTTAATATTAATGTTGCTTTTATTAACAAGTAGGGCTTACATTATAAACATTCACAATTCAGGAAATGAAATATTCCTCTCCATGAAACCCTAACATGGGCTTTTTATTATCCTTTTAACACGCAGAAAGCAAAAGCTTTTTCTGTTGTTCAACAACAGTATTTTCTTGATTCCTATATCTCTTTAAAAGATGATGTTATATATAGGATGAACAACTATCTGTTCTGCAAGGAAATAAATTAAAAGTAGAATATTTAATTAGTAGGAAGAGACAAACTGAATAAAGGACAAATATCACTGACAAATCACCCCTAAAATAATAAAATATGCTTATGAATGGTTTTGTGTAATATATAGCACTTTCTAAACAGATTTATTTAATTTTCCCTCAAAGTTATTTACTTTAATTTTCCCTCAAAGTTAAACCCATAAAATGTAACTAAGATCAGTTCCAAAAATCAAAGACAAAAATCCTGAAGAAGTCAAAAGTCAAATTCCAATTTCAGTCTTTGATCTTGTATGAGAATTATTCACATGCAAAGAAGCACACCTAAAGACTTTATTACAAGAATAAAACCAAACTGGACACTATAGTAGACAGTACCTAGGATATTTTGAATACACTGCTAATAATTAAATATATTTGAAACCAAAATAAGGAAGAGAGTATTACAAGTAGAATACAAAAAATGCATTTAAAATAAAGTAAAATCAAGACAAAGTCAGTAAAAACCTAAGCAAACATCTGATTCACTCTTGGATAATGTTGCAGAAGAGAACTGATGACAATGATTTCCTACTAAATTCAAACAAAAATATTTCTCACTATGACAAAACTGAAAGAGAAAATTCTACTTTCAGCCTTATCTTATTTGTATTTATTAATCAATAAAAGTTATGTATTAGACACGGGAGAATAGCTGTGGAAAACAAGTAGCTATACTAAATAATCTTTTTCCCCCATAATTTGCTATATCTAATCACCTTCCTTCTAAATTATTGTTTCCAACTCCAGAGCAGTTAAATCTTACTTAATTTCTGAGTTATTACTAAAAGCAACACATTAGACTTCCTGAGAATTGCATAATATTAAGAGATCTAAAAATTGTATTTCTTCCACAGAGATTTAAGAGAAAGTTTTAAGAGTTGCATCTTTTGCCAAAAACATTAGCATTTGAATTAAATTCTCACTAGCATGCTTAGCTCATGAAAATGGCCTAATTTTAAGTGCACATAGTGCTGGAAGCAAAATACAAGTCTGGACTCAATAAACTGCATGAACATCATCACTACTGTCATTTTCTTACTCACTTCTTTGCCTTAAAGCTGCACATAGATCAGCCCCATGTGCCTTTTTGCTTTTCTCTTCTCTTCTCTTCAATCACACGCTCCTCTAATCCTTCAGTCAGCCTACAAATCTCAACTTGCAACTCTTCTTGTTGTCATTTCCTTATTTTTATTTTACTGCCCAAATAGTTTCGAGTCCCCTCAGCACTCACGCTGCATGCCAGGTACTATGTAACCATTCCCACCCCTCCTGGGTGACTCACTGGTGTGATACAAGAAATAAAAGCCTCAGAAATAATAAACTACTAGCAAAACCAGATCTCTCCAAAGTACCATCATCCCCTGAAGTTTCGTAGGAACTTCTTGCCTGTGTTTTAGTATAGACTAGAGATCCCTCAGGGCAAGAACCAAGTTATTTATGACATAATTAAACAAACAACAGCATTATACTAATTCACCCTTCAAAGAGATACCCTGAGATAGTGGTACATATCACTCACCCAAATCTCCAAACAATATGCCATCTATCAAAAGCAGGTAGCTGTCAGCAGAGGTAACTTCCCTGTACCACACACGCAGGTCACTCAGTAGTCTGGTCCCTTCACATCAGTGTTTTCCACTATGAACATAGGGCAATTTAAGCAGCTAATTTGCAGGTGTTGGAGGCAATCCTCTTGGTATTTTCTTTAAAACACTCCAGCAAACACAGACTTAGTAGTTAGCAGCCCATTTTGCATAGTGGGAGATGCAAAGCAGGCCCTAAGAGTTTGCTCCTGTCACCACGGGACTGTGCTGTCTCAGGGTCTCTCGCTGGTCAGAGTGACTCCGAGAAATGTTAGAAAGTCTCTTTTCCCAGCCCAGTGCTTGAAGAAGGAGGCAGAGCTCTTCAGTTCTTGGTCTCAAGGTTGTTTATTGTTCCTTATCTATAAAATATTTTCTCCTGTCCAGCTGAGGTACACTCAGCAAGACAGTCCAGGCACTCTGCCTGCCTCCGGGGCGGTGTTGTGTCTTTATACTAAAAACATTGTAATACTACGTATACAATGTTTACAATTACTTTCCAATACCTATCACCCATGTTAGACTGTGAGCTTCTACTCTAAACCAATCACAGCAGAAGATGGAAGCCAACAAGAAGAAGGAGAAAAGCAGGACACACCCACATCCCTCCATCTTGCTCCCCTGAACCCCCATTCTAAAAAACTCCAAAATCTACTTTTTCACCTCATGATAAATTCACTATTATTCTACTTAATTTGTCATGGCTTGCAGATCTTCATCTAAGGTTGGTAGCTTGCTCCACGGGTCATAATCAAAACCACAGGTGTTTTGGGCTCTGTGCCAGGGCCTCTGAGCCCCCTGGCAGGGGTCTTGGCTGCTCAGGACAGCCAGAGGGATGTCCTGGGTTCCGACATTGTGCCAGAGGCATGCAGGGGACAGGGACATTACAAGGCTCCATCCCCAGCTCCCACTGGAGCAGATCCCCTGGGATGCCTCTGTCTCAGGTGAGGTAGAGCTGCAGAGGGAGTGTGCTGCCATGCAGGAGTCAGTCTGCAAGGTGACACTGGCCTCACACTGGGAGAGACACTCTGGTTGGGGCACAGGGACACCAGCAAAAGGAGCTGTGGGAGGAGGTGAACAGACCATGGGGCATCATGGAGAACAAACAGAACATAAACAGGGTCACTTCAGGGATACTGAAAAGATTTCTAGTGGACTTGGGGGTAAACTGTATGTGTCATCCCTCAGATCTGCTGCTGAGGAAGAAGAAGAACCTGGTTAGGGATATGATAATCAATGGCAGCCTTGGCTGTAACAACCATGAAACAGTGGAGTAACAAAGGCAAGAGGCAGAGGTACCCAGCATGGTTAGAAGCTGGAGAACCTGCTCCAGGAGAGGATAATGAGGGACATAGCTTGTTCAGACTGAAGAGGAATCTAAGAGCAGCCCCACCAGAACCTACACAGAGGTGACCATGATGATGGAGCTAGGCTCTGACAATGGCATACAACAGGAGAGAGAGAGATTATCAGCATAAACCAAAACAAAAAGTTGTAACTAAGTATGAAAAAAATTTCTTTGCTATGAGGATGATTTTGCAGTGGAACAGGTTAACCAGAGAGGGTGTGAAATCTTTGTTCTTAGAGGTTTTCAAGACGTAAATGGACAAACCCGCCAACAGACCAGGCAGAATTCATAGTGGGCATTGTTTTGAACAGGAGGATGAACAAGAAACCTCCCAGGGTCCCTTTTGACCTGACTGAATCTGTCTACAGTTATTACTTTTCTTTGGACCAGGTTTTTTGTTTTGAAATGGATCAGATTTTCCACACTTCTGATACTTCAGCTTTTGCTGCAGAGTTCTCCTAGAGTTCACAAATAAATTCCTGCACTGGAGAATTCCAAATGGAAGTTGAAAAGCTATAAAGAATTGGCAAATGTAAGTCTACATCAAAAAGTCATGTATCAGTTCATTAATTCTCCAAACCTTTTGCTGTATATGGTAGCTGAATAAACAGGAGTTTAAAAAAAAACACACCGTGAGCCTTAAAAGTGCTGGTCCACCCAAGAGAACACTCAAACTGAGCTGCCAGTACAACACAGTATTTTGTAACTCTCTGAACAAAGGCCCAAAAGCATCTCCAAAAACTTCTGCAACAGAAAAATGCCTGCCAAGAAAGCCACCTGTGTACTCACAGGAATGATTTAACACTATTAACAAAGGGTCATGTTTTCTTTGCAGTTCAATATATAATCCAAGCATGCCTCCCATGCACCTCAATGCTTTAATTCTCCAAACAGCTGGGCACAGAGGCTGATTGTGCTTCTGGAACTTACTAGGGCAGAAAAGAACCTGGCTACCAGCATTTCCTGAACATGGAGCTTTGTAAGTCATCAGGAGGAAATGATTTGCAGATTATGCACAGCACAGGAGTCCAGCCTTCTGCTTATCAAGACATACATTTCATGGAAACATCTGGACATGAAACACTCTACAAAAATGCCACAGCTCTTTCCCTTTTGAAGTTTTACAACATTACAAGATTTCTAAATCAATAATAAGAAAACATATAAACCAATTCAAAGGATATTTTTGTTTCAAAAACAAAACAAACTAGATATTTAAAATGCCTAGGTTATATTGAAAATAAAAGCACAGCCCTCAAAAAGTTTTCATCTTGATTAATCCTTTATGGATGGGATCATCTGAAGCTACTTCAGTGAAAAAACCTTAAAACCAGCTGGCCAGCTGACCATCCTCTGTATTATAAGGATACTGTCCTTACAGAACTTGCAGGCAAGTGTCTTTCTTCAGGACAACTCACCAATGGCCTTTGTGTAATGCCTGGCCCCAAGTAACAGCTCTGGAGCTCTGTACCAGAATGTCACCACAACAGGATCCAAGTCTGCCAATGGCTTCAAAGGTGAGTTAAACAATCTTGCAAAACCCATATCAGCTGGGGAATGGGGAGAAAAAATGAGAAGATTATTTAAATTCTAATACAAATAAATCAAAATTCAATAGTATTGTCAAAAGCAATTACAAAAACAGCTCAAAATCATTAAAAATTACAAATCAAAGTTTCTAACAAAACAAAAACTACTTACAACAATACTGGATCAAATTTTTCTAAGGCTAAATTCAATTTAGTCCATTCCTAAAATGAAGGATAACATCTGATGTGTTTTGATCATGGTATTGTAAAACTTTACATAACACAGATGCCTGTTCATTTTTTTGAACTCTAACAGAAACTTAACCAAAGTCAACAGGTTAGTAGGTCTCTAATGTACATTTTCTCCTTTATTTTTACATATGCTTACAAAACTGTGAGTCCTTGTATTTACCCAAAGTGCAAAATTAAAATGACTGCAGTGTAAATTGTTTTTGCACTATTTTTCAAGGCATGCCTCCTACATGTTTTGGAGGAATGAGCTCCAGAGTCAGTCAGCGGGCACTGTTACAGAGGTGCATTTTAAAACTAAGCATTCATTCTATGGAACTCAAAAATTCTCCTCAGAATGAGCCTGGTAAGTAACAGTAAGAAATGCTAGATGGGAAAGCACAAAATTTGGTACATTGTCAAACCCACACATTTTAAATCCAATTGAAATCTGAAACTTTTCTTTCACACAAACTTCAGCATTGCCACATGATTTATTTAAAAAAGGTAATATCCACATCACTGAAACTGAGAAGGGAATTAGATTTTGGATAAAGACCATCACAGCTACATATGTTACTCACCTTGACACCAAATAACTTTTGCATAACAAACCTTTGTATCTCTACAAACATGTGCAGTAATGTCATTTATATAAAAAATAAAAAAGCAAACACCATTTATAAGTAACAATGCTAACTTATGCTAACTAATCATAGTAGAAGTCTAAAGAACCCTGGTCATCACCACTGTTCTCTGTGGTTATTACTTTTTTGTTTCATACAGATGCTTTTATGTTTCATGTTATACCCTTGGCAAGTTTAGAAAAGCCTAACAATATATTTGGAATTTCTTAAGTCTGTAAAGTCAGTGCATGAGATTTAAAACTGAACTAAAGGTTGTAGATACATACACTCAAAGAATACTGAAGATCCGTTTCTATCTTACACAGAAGATGCATTTTTTCTATTATAGTAATGTCTTAGCTGCACAATTAAATTTTCTCAAAAAGTTTACCTATTTTGACTCTTCCTCTTTCAGGACCTTCACCCATTACCAGAATGTTTGCTGGTTTCTGGAAAACAAAAGCAGAATTTTTAGCTGATCAGCCTTTGATGATTATTTTTGAGAATAATATAATATATACATTTATTTTATGATGAAAAAATCTCTGGAAAAATCCTTAGAAGTCTGAAAGTACCATACCTTTATCTTGCTGACATTTAGTTTTTATTCTAGCTACCAATTTCACAATTAGAAAACAGAAACATACTTTGACATTTCACAGTAAGAAATGCCATCTTTAAGTAAATGTGCATTTCTATTGTTACTAGAATAATTCTAATCACTGGAGAGATTTTCTTCTAGAGGAAAGTTTTACATTAGCTTAACTTTTATGCTACACATTAATAATCTGGCAAGAACCACTTTTGCTGGTATAACTTATTTCAAGTGATGCCAAATCTTGGTATACAAATGCATAGTTGAGAGCCACTTTTGTTTTCATCCTATATAACTACATTTTAGAGCTGTGCTTGTTTTTAGTGTATGAATGATAAAAATCACATGGGTAAAAACACTTTTTTCCCCACAAAGTTGATTTCATGCTATGAGAATTCTCTTGAAACAGGAGTATTCACGCACAGCTACATCCCAAAAGGTTTTGATAGTGCAGACAGCAGCTTTACAAGTAGAACAAAACCTTTATAGGCATTTTTTGCAATCTATTTGTTTGCAACCAGCTGTTTGTGAACACCACATAAAATCTGCACATGACATCACAGCAATTGTTCTGCAATTAGGATCTAGGTTCCCTCAAACATCAACAGTCATTCCTTGGAAGCTTTTGTCCTATTGTGTTAACAGCTGTAAAAAGTAAACAAGATTGAAAACATTAAGTGATTTGAATGAAGAGATGCATAACAAAGCTTCAAAGCAGGATTTTTGGAATATTATTCAAACAATAATTATATCTAAATCCTTAATGCCTGCAGAGGGGTCTGCTCAAGCAGGATTTGTTCAAGAATCTGAAAGAGATGTCCAGAAAACCAATGTCAGAATCTCACTTAAATTCTCAGTTCCTTGCCACTATTTACCTGAAACGAGACACTCAAACTAGGGTTTCTAATTTGACTCAAAATTACACACCTTTAGCTTTTCTGAAAAAGGAAACAAACAAAAAAAGCACTCTACTTCACCTATTCTTTTTCCTTCCCCCAGGAAGCTGTTCTTCCCATCCCACACCCAGTGCTTACTTTGGTTCTTCCCTGGCTCCAACCATTGCCTCTCTTTCCAGATTCCTCTTTTATTCTTCCTTTTTTAATCTGTAATTCTCAACACCATCACTGACTTTTAATTCCCCAACATATACTGGAACCATTCAAGAGGCAATATGCACTCCCTTCTTGGAAAACACAACTGATTTCAACTGACCTTGAGCAAACACTCACCAGCAAATCTAGGAAAGAGAAAGATGAAGCTCGCTCTGGGCTAATATTTAATGACAATAAAATCAACACCTCAAGGCAATTGTTGAACTCTGGTTGTACATTTATGTATTACCCTGAATTGAATATTCCAGAGAACAAAATAATCACTTTCTGCATATTCAGTAACCAGGCAGCAAGAGATGCATGCAAGTTCACATTTTACCTCTGTTAGAAATCATATGGATACAACTGTGCTAACCAAGAGAGCAGAACTCCAGTTTTCTTGATGAGCTTCTTCCTAAACTTCTGCCTAGCAACTGATTCAGAGTTGGGTATCATAAGTTTGCTGGATTGATGTGCCAAAGCCAAATGTATGAGGTTCAACAAGTCAAAGTGCTGATTCCTGCCCTTGGGTCACAACAATCCCATGCGGTGCTGCAGGCTGGGGAAAAGTGGCTGGGAAGCTGCAGCCGCAGGCATTGGAACAGGCTGCCCAAGAAACTGGTAGAATCACCATCCCCAGAAGTGTTCAAAAAAATGAGGATTTGCACTTGCAGGCACGGTTTAGTTCTACACATGGTGGTGGTGGTGTGAGGTTAATGTTGGAGTCAATCTTAGTAGGACTTTCCAATCTTAATGATTCTATGAATCAAAACTACTTCAACAGACCTTTACACTCAGGATTGGATTTTAAGCACTATAAAAATGCATTTACTTGTCAAGTAAAGCAAGCTGATAAAAATGATTTTACTGCACTGATTTATAGGTGAGGTTGTTTCTAATAAAAGAATTAGGTTGTAAGAAATAAACATTCTAACTTCAGCAGAAAGGACTTTCAGAACAACTCACAAGAGCCGTATTTTATCTCTGGCAATATAATATTCTCCAAATAGCAATTTATTCACAGGAAAAAAGCTCCCAGCTCTTTAATCTGCTGACCTTATCCACAATATTCACAGAATATTTCAGGTTGGAAAGGACCTCTGGAAATAACAAGCCTAAGGCAGGGTTACAAATTACAGCAGATTGCTCGGGCCTGAGCCAAGTTGGGTTTTAAACTTCTCCACAGATGGAGACTCTCTCTGAAACTTCAGTGTTTGACCCCTGTGACAGTAAAAAAGGTTTATCAGTAGAGCATATTTACATCTACTGCCTCCTGTTCTACCACTGGATAGCACTGCAAGGAGCCTGGCTCAGCTTTCTTTATTCACACTTATCAGGCACATATACACATTGATAAGATCCCACATGAGCCTTCTCTTCTGGAGATCGAATAGCCCCAGCATCCTCAGCCTCAGAAAGATTCCTCAAAGCCCTAGGAGACTTAGTGGTCCCATGAGTACAGGAGATACACTAGGTCAGGGTCTGTGGAAGCAAGAGATTTGTCCATTTATATATTTTTGAAGCCAGAATGTTTAGAAGAGATGTTGTTCTGATTAAAATTTAAATCTGTTCTAATATATAATCCACTGAGGATCGGAACCCTCCTTAGGCAGCCAGCAGAGAAACTAAGTGATTTATGAACTTAGCAGATGTCATGTTCATTAGCTCTTGTGAACTCCTCTGAGAGAGTCAGGGGCAAGGGAAACAGGGAAGGGATTAAATGGGAAACAATTAAAAACTTTAATTGAGCAAAAGAGCAAGCACTTCTCCTGAGGCACCACCCCCAGTGTGAAGACAGCAGGGATTTCATGGATGGCAACCTGATGCCTGCAGGATCCCCATGTGTCAGTAACACCTTTCATTGTGGCACCTTCCTGAGAGGTGAGAAGTCTTGGTTCCAACCTGTTTCTTAAGTAACAAGAAGCCTACATCCCAACTTCTTATTTCCCACATGAGCAAATTAACCACTTGATAATCTACTAATCAGCACTTTCTAAGTTCCTCTTGCTAATCAGAGCTGTTCTGGCTAGGAAAGGCTTTTCAATGTACATATGCTAAACCAGATGGGACCCATCTTCTTGAGATGCAATGTATAATATCCAGTTCCTGTGCCCATGAATTTTTATTTAATAAAAATAAGCAGCTTCAGAGGAGCTTAAAATATAGGTCAAATATTTTATGGTTGTTTTATATAATAATGGCTTGAATATTGTAAAACTCTTCCCAGAGCCTTCACATTGCACATACCATGGTGAGAGAAACACAACCCTTTGGCTAAAAAAGAGGCACCAAGGCAGAGCAGCAGAATTTCAGGTATTCAGGTATGGAAGAAAGCTTTTGGTTTACTTCAGAGGGAATAATTTGGCACCAGAGATCCTCAGGAAACTATGTTAGGAAGGGTTCCATCATGAGGGGTAAGAGAAAGGACTACTGAAGGAGAATTCTAATGACCTCTGCTTCTTGGAGAAGGTAGAACATGTTAGCTCTACCTTAGTTCTTAGTAATCTCTGAAAATGGAAAATGTAGCATTTAAATATTAAAACATTTTACTCCAAGATCATCACTTAGATGACAATAAAACTACAGCCTAGTATACTATAGTTACTGGACAGCTGCAAAAATCAGACTAAAAAGCAGGAATGAAAAAGCCCCACACTTCATTTATGTTCAGCTATAGATAAGTCATAAGCACCAATCTGTTTCCTGACACAAATCCTCTACTGTCAGCCATTTGATGAAGAAAACAGCATTTTAGCTGGAAGGAACCATCAAGAACCAAGCAGCAGCTAAAAGACCAAAAGCTGGCACATGCTTAAGAGTAAATTGTGTCTGTATACAAGAGGACAAAATTTTAATAAACAAAGTTTGAGAAGCCCTGCTTAAAACCATTATCTAACTCCTCTAGAGTAGTAGTTGGGTGAGACAACCCAACAAGGAGTACACTTTTCAAGCAGTTACATTCTAATTGATCCTCTACTTTCCTCCCCTCACTGAGAACACAAACACCAGCTGGGAAGCAAAGTGATGCTGCTGCATCTCCCCCTATCTAGTTGCTATAGGAACAACAGAAACAGTAAGAATTAGGAGTCTCACATTTAATATAAGCTATAAAAATGAACAGGCAAATCCCTGGTGAGAAATTCAGTTGAGGTTTGACTGTCTAAAAAAACATTTGCAAAAAGAGCAAGGTTAACAGTAACAAACAACTGAAGCAAAAATCTGAAATATTTGCAAAAAGGGATGAAGATGACAATTCTTTACAATAGGTTCAATAAGCATTGATAATAACATTTATTTTTCTACATTAGTGGGGGAGAAGGAATAAAGGAATTTTAAAAATCTTGATGGGAGAGAAATTAAAATGTTGGATTAACAAGTGTGTTTTCACAAATACAAGAAGAGTCACAACTGGGACTCATAGAGACATTTACGTGAAGATACACTTCTAATTTTAATATTTAGACAGTAAAAACAGAAGAAAGGTTGAAAGAAAAGAAACCATCTATGTTATTAAAAGATTATAATAGTTCAAAACAGGAACAACAACCTAACAATAGATGGCAATACCTCAGTTTTAATGGTTGTTGTGATCTCCTTAAGTACAGCAGTGACACAATTCATAAGAGATTTGGTGCAGAATTACAGTCCTGTGAAAAAATGTCCATAGGGATACACCAGTTTCCATACACAATTCTTTATTGTTTATATCCAAACAAATGTGTTTCCCTTTTGGAATGTGCCACTGGAAAAAGAATAATATCAAATTAGGAGGCTTCTATTGTAAAAGATTGCAAGCCTTACAGATAAAGGCTCTCCCCACAGTTACTGACACTGCCTTGCAATGAGGTCTTTTCAAGTCTCCATTATTTAAAAAAACAATTGTAAACAGCCCAGTGTTGATACATAAAGACACTTTCATTTCACAAGCAAGAGGAGAGCAATAATATTTTTGTCTCAGCTTTCAGCATGCTGCTCCCCAAATGACAAAGGTCCTGAGTGAGATGGCCATGTTCCACTCTGCAGGCACTACTCCAAATACAACTGAGTCTCTCAGTTCAAGGGTAAGAGGGAGATGCTGATTGTTCACTGAAATTTGTAAACAAAGCTTTTGATCTTCTCATCTGTAAGGAAATGTAGTCATTTCCCTGCCTTAAACCAACACTGTTCAAAATCAGACTTTGCTCAGATCAATAAATTCCCACATAGGTACTAACACTGCTGCTAACAATTGAGCTAATTAAATTTAATTTTAAAAATGAAAGGTTCTTAAAATATTTTATTATGCACTGCAAACCTCCAAATCATTACCACTTCCATTTAAAACATTTCCATATATTGAAATTCAGGTAGGAAAATTGTTATCCCCACTTCTCTTTTTTTAGAAAACTGATCAACATTTTTCTGATACTGAAGCACTAGACAGAAGTATAAAATATACAGTAAAATATCTTCACATCTGCTTCTCTTTAGCCTTACACACTGCAAACTCATATGAGAGTCTGATTACATAACATCACTTTCAGCTTGGTTTTTATCAGTTGATATCTTTAATGTCACAAAAACCCAACCATATTTCATTACATCTTTGGCCTAGGTTTGTAATTCATACAATTTTCTTCCACTATTTCTCTATTCTGTTGAAATGATTGACTTTGCAAAGTAGTATCTTTAGCAAATTACTTTAACAAAATAGTATCTTTAACATCAAGATAATTATAATTTCATTTGAATCAATAATGTAATAACACATATTATCAAATTATCAAAAGGCCAAATATAAAGCTGATTACAACAGCACATGATCTAAAGAGTTAGAAAAATCTCAAGGCATACAAAATGCTTTGAAATGGTAGATTATTCAACTGAACTCAAAACTTATTTAAATCTGAAAAGGAGGAAAAAAAATAAGAGGTAAATACATTAAGTAAATAAAAAGAACACAGGAAACAAGGAGTACCACAGAATGCTTTTATCCCATCAAGCAGAGTGCTTGTGCCTCTGGGATAACAGATTTTAAAAGGAAAAAAAATGTTATTGCAGAGAAGTAATTGAGGTCGGTCTAGAGAAGAGTGGGAATCTATAAGAGAAATTCTGCAGACACCAAGATCAGTGAAGAAGGAGGAGCAGGAGGTGATCCAGTCTCTGGAGCCAAAATTCTCCTGCAGGCTGTGGTGCAGACCATGAGATCCATCTGTAGCCTGTGGAGAAGCCCACACTGGAGCAGGTGGATGCCCAAAAGACAATTGTGACCCAGGACTTGTGATCCCATGGGGGACCCATGCTGGAGCAGCCTGTTCCTGGAATGCTGCACTTCATGGAAAGAAAAAAAGGAAGGACTCATGCTGGAGCAGTCTGTGAAGAGCAGAAATCTGTGGGAAAGACTCCTCAGAGAAGTTCACGGAAGAGTGCCTCCCGTGAGAGGGACACGGCAGTGGAGCAGGGGAAGGACTCCTGCCCTGAGGAGGAAGCGGGGGCAGAACCAACACGGGATTAACTCGCTGCTAACCCTATTCCCTAGCTCCCTGTGCCACTGAGTGTGGGGAGGAGGTAGAGAATTGGGAACAAAGTTAATCCCAAGCAGGAGAGCAGGGGATATGGTTTTAGGATTTGTTTTACTTCTCATCATCCAGCTCTGATTTTGATTGGGAATGAATTCAACTAATTTCCTTAAGTTAAGTCTGGTTTGCCTGTGATGGCAACTGGTAAGTGATCTCTCCCTATTCCTTTCTCTCACCCCATCTGCCTTTTTTTTCCTCTTTTCTCTCTCCTGTCCAGTTGAGGGCGCTTTGGTGGGTACCAGCCATCCAACCCAGGACCAACCACCATAAAATGGCACACAAAATTTTACAGCTAAGTGCCATCAGACTGTGTCTCTAAAAAGTTCCCAAAATTAATTTTATTGCCATTAGAGGAATATTAGTGACAACAGATACAGATTTAAAAATGAATGGTTACTTTTTTCTCCACTCTTGGTCTTTCTAAAATAATTTTAAAATGAAATGTGTTCAGAACTGATAAGGAAAAAATGCTCTTGCGGGATTCTCAGATATGAAACTGCATATTCAGGCACAAACCCTGCTGTCAGATTATGGTAGTGACTTATGCATTTCATAGCAGCCGAACAGATGCGGTCAAAACAGTCATTTCACTCCAGCTACCATGAATTCTATAGCAACTACATTTGCAGAACTTACCTGAGACTCATGGCAAAACATATTACTAACTAGGAGTAGGAACAAAATGTACAGAATATACCTGAAATATTTCTTTGGAATGCCTTAGGTAAAGATTTTGGTTAAACATATTCCTTGCTTGTACTCATTATGTGTTGAAAGGGGAAATGTGCTGTTTTCATATAGAAGCTAGTTATCAAAGAAACCTTTTCATGTTTATATACTCTTATAAAACCTGGCATAAAAAACAAAGGTAAAGGAAAGCAGAAAAAAAGCAAACTTTGGCCACAGTGCAACCATAAATCTGCATTTTATTTTTTTTTTTTTCAAAGTCCATGAATTAAGCTTAAGGTGATGTATCCTTCAACAAAAGCAAAGATGTCACTACACACGCTTCATTACAGACTGATTTCAACAGCCCAAGAATCCGGATATTCATCTGGAGGATCAGCCAAAATCATAAAGTGCTTTGAGCTAGATAGGACCTCTAGAGGTCATCTGGACATTTTGCAGCCCAAAACAAATCCAAATTTGAAGCTGCATCAGATTGCTCAGTATCATGACCAAGGGAGCTGCAAGTCTCCAACAGTGGAGGTTACCAAGCCCTTCTGGCGGGGAATACCTGTCACTGTCTGACAAAAAAAATTGTTTCCCAGCACCTAATCAAAATGTCTCTTGTTAAAACATGGATCTGGTTCCCTCTCCTCCTTCTGCATATTCCCCTTAAGAGAGCTTCACCATTTCTACAGCCCTCACAGCTCAAGTCTCCTCAAACCCCTCATGCTGCCTAGCTGCATGGTAGGACAGCTGAGGCTCAGAGAGCCATCTCTGTCACCCTGCTGTAACCAAGCCTACTGCACCTTTGGCTGAACAGCTCCAGAATCACACGTTTAGCCACAGAAAAACATATCTGAGATGACAGTGTCAGCCTGGAAGTCCAGTCTCTAGAACACACTCACTGCTGAACTATCTCACCAAAGGGAAAGACAGACTTTTCCACTCTGCCTGCATTTTAACCAAATCACACACAGATATACATTCTAATTAAGTTGCTGCTTCTTCAGTTACTCTCATATATACACAATTAAATCAGTGGTCAGGTAGAATATTCATGTCTCTGTTTGACTTGATTTTTCGTAGGTCAGATGTTCTCTTGAGATGTAATTAAGCATATACTTCAAGAGACATTAATTCTTTAAATTCACTCCCCTCATTTCTATCTAGGCCTTCCCCAGAAATGGCCAAAATATCCATGCTCCTTATAAGAATACTCTGGTTTAAAATCCATTTGGAACAATGGTTTCTTAGGCAATTTCTAGAAAAAATATTTGATTTATAAACTCAACATGCTTTGCTGAAGCAGGAAAAGACTATTCACCAACTCTATTCCCTGGTTAACCAATGGATAATATAGTTGCACCTATGCCATTGGAAAATTGACTGTACACACAAGGGAATATGAAATAAGAGTAATCACAAGAAGAGAATATAATTTTGGCCTGCATAAAAGTTCAGAAATGCAACAATCTTCCCTTCATACACCATTTCAGGTTTCTTACGGCTGACAGGGCATTAAACTAATGCAAGACAAAAATGAAAACTCCAGACAATTTTGGATGCTGGGCATTGCTTTGATTAAAACAATCTTCACAATGTTCCAGTATACCAAGTTTCACCCCAATCAATGGCAATGCATTTTAAGTGAAAAAGAAAAGGATGAAAAAAGTCACATTTGGAGAATGCCAAAACATTTGACACAAATTAAATTTTATGTTGCTATGCAACATTATCCAAAGCATTCTGCTGTTACCAGGGCTGCAATAGCATACTTGAACTTAAAATGTTACATGTAACCTTGAGAAGGACAAAGAAGGGGGAAGTCAGAAACAAAGACACAAATACGATCATAAATTTTCAATGAAAAATAAAAGGTCATAAAGCAAATGTTCAAATAATATGCTGAATTCACATTGTCCCTGGGATTTTCAACACATTGCAGTACACACTCCAGCAAAATTCCCATGAAGATACCCAGCAACCATCTAGGCCTTGTTTTCAGACCTTGCCTGGGCTCTTTGGGAGCACCAAGCATAGCACAGGACAAGACAGATTGTCCAACCTCGCTATCCCATTTCTGAACAGTAAGATGTGCAGGCCCAGATTGCCTGAGAACAGAAGAAAGACTCACCTCAGGAATACTTTGGAAGAATGTTCTGCTTTTAATGCATTACAAAAAAACCCCCAAAAAACAGAGGGGATAAAATTTGTTCTATAAAAGCACAGTCAAACTCTTCCTCTGCTGGGCCTTTAAAATACATCCTAAATGCCCCAAGATACTGTGGTCAAGCCAAGTCTTTGCATCTCTGCTATCAAGTTCTCATAACACATTCTTCACACATAATCTTTTCTCAGAATAATAACCCAAAGGCAAATAAACTGAGAAGATACGCACACACGTGAAACATTACCAACACTACCATTTTCTTCACCTTTTTAAAGGCAAAAGCCAGGAGACAGTAAGTCTGACAGAACACTAACATAAGAAAGCCTATGCCTGTATTGAAATTAGGACTAGAATTTAAGAGAAGGGGGAAATGACATGATGCAATTCTCACCTGTTCCTTACATTACTTTGTTTCTGTTACAGCAGCATGAAAATTAGATACCATAACTGCTAATTCTTTCAGTTGAGGCACTAAATTCCACCACAGCCAAAATCTGGTATTTGTTTTATATTCTGACAACTCCTCTTAATTTAGTAGGGTTATTAAGACAGAAGCATGAAGCCACTATCCAATCAAACAATAAATGACAAAAAGTGAGACTGGTGACACCATCATAAAACATTTTCTTAATTGCCTTTCACAAAGTATTTTTGGCAGTAAAACTCCAATACCTCCATTCCCCCAAGAGTGTGGTAGAGTCAAATACTTAACAAAGCCTTTCTGACTGCAATAAATAATATAGTACCAAATGAATAGATATAAATGTAATCCATTTTCATTACAAACAAGCTTCTGCTTGGATAGCTTAGATTGACTGAATTAGGTTGAAATATTAAAAGCCCTTTAATGGAAATTTCAAAAGAGGAAAAGAATAGGGTAGCATGATTACCTGAAGTGGTTACTTCCATGCTGAGTGGGTCTTAACAAGTCCCCTTTTGTCTGCCTATGGCATGAAAATTTAGCTGAAGGGACTCAGAACTATGGAATACATTTTTTTATTATTAGTGTATAAACTTGGCAAGATTTAGAAAAGCAATAAAAACATTTTACAGAACTTTAACAATCAAAGGTTTAGGTCTAATAATATTTAATATATTTTCATTAGCTCTTGTCAGTTTCTTACATATGAAATTTTGCAACATCAAGCTACCTTTTTAAATCCATTTTCACATATGCTGTTTTTCTATGCTCATTATCTCAAGAATAAAAAAGTGAAATGCCATCTCTTCTCTCCTCCTTCCTTGAAGTTGAGTCTAAAGACTAAAACTAACCCTTACCCACATGAGCAATTCAAATACCTGTTATACTGTAGCATCAACCTTCTTCTCTGTATGAAAACAATCTAGATCAGTGATTTATAATGTAAGCCAAATCCTTATACATAGTCTTTATTACAGCATCTTAAAGCAAGTTCCCAGATTCCACTATTTGCAGGGCTAGGTTAAGTGTCCCTTTTTCCTCATGATTTGTCCAGCAGATCAGTTTTCAGGTTTCAAGAAGAAATTTTATCACCTAAATAAAAGCCTTGTTCCTACAGCAATACTGACCGGGACTTAACAGTCCTCTGGTCTCAAACTCACCATCCAGTTACCATGTTTAGGCAATTAACTCATGTATCACTTGAGGCAGCACAACCTCAGCTGTCTTGCAGTAGAATAAAAGCAAATGCAGACCCCAAAGCAAGCAGATAGTACCACTGTTCAGCTGACATGTGCATTACAAACAAAGCTAAATAAAACATAACCTTTGAAACCCATCCTAACAGAAACTTTTTTGCTATTTTATCACCATCAGCCTGTTCACCTCAGGACTCAGATCAAATCTCTCTTTATCTCTCAGTCAGTTCTCAGCTTCCTGACTTCTGGGAGACCTTCAGGCTCATGAAGACTGACTTTTAAGAAGACAAGCATCAATGGCCAGCTTCTTCAACAAAAGTTCAGACCTAGTCTTGCAACATTAAGTTAGAGAAGTCTTGTGCTCCTAGTTTTCTCTTGGAAGTTTTCCAAAAGTGTCTCCACATGAACAAGCAGCTATGAAGTCTTTTAAGTAACCAGTAAATGCAGCCAGCCAAATGGCATGCTAAAACAAGGTCACAGATAGTCATTTCCACTGTTCTTCAAAAGAGCACTCCTTTCACAGCATTAACCAGATTACAGGAGAGCAGAATCCCCATTCCATCTCAAGAGTTGTTCTGCCTCTGCAGCCCACATCTCCATTACTGTACTCCTCAAGGCAGGGTCCCTGGGTAGCTGCAGTGCTCATCCCTGCTCATGTGCTCAAGGTGCTCTGACATGGACGGGCCTGCAACAATTTCCTTGGATGAAATGACACTGATGAGATTTTATGAGGCAGTGAACATCACAGGAGACACAGGAAAACATCTCTGGATATACTGCTATAGCATCATTCAGTATTAGAATTCAATATTACAAAGTTAGTAAACAAGATAGGATGATTATCTGAAATCTTTTTAGGGTCTTTTCTTGTAGAAGAAAAAGTCAGAAAGAGGTAACAAAGGCTAAGTTTGCAGATAGATTCATAAGTTATAGTATTTCTACTTGTTTTTTCTGAAGTCTGGGATGGATTCATTACCTGCCATTACTCCCACACACAGATGAGATTAAGAGATACTAAGTAGCACATCTGCATGTGTTTACACTCACAACATCTTGGTAATGTTTCTCAATACAAATGCACCCTAAACTTTTGAATAATACTGCATTCCCTTTTTTCTCATTTTATCAGGAAATGGTAGGGAAAGGAGCTTAATGTTCAGCTGGGATTCAAATTTGTATGGTGTTCCTTTTGTGGCATAAGCTTCAATCATTATAAATTCAGTGTAACAATAAAGGTCTAGATGGTCTAGATGTGAGGAACTGAAGACCTAACCCTTAAATCAGCACTAATTCAGAACTACCAGCAGCTCAAAACAATTTAAAAGCATCTCATCAGAACAATTATTCACATAAATTAAAGGTCATCTGTGTTTGGAAGGTTTTCCACCGATTAAAATAATTTTCTAACAGGCCAGGCAGGAACAAGCACGAACCCTTTCAATACAGAATGTACTTCCTAAAATTACCATAAACAACTGAAAGGCATAGATCTGGAATACTGCTATTCCAAACATGAGTGAACACTGCCTACACAACAACCCAATTCAAGTGTTTGTTTGTTTGTTAATGCAGCCTTTCTTGCACAAAGGGCACAATATCTAAAGTACTGAAAAACAGCTCCTGCTTTGGAAAGCTCGAGGCTGGGAAAGGCCGGCACTGAGCAAACGGAGAGCAGCGCACGCTGTGTAAGGAAGACACAGCTACACCTGCACAGCTCAGGGCTTTGGCTTCAGGGAGGGACAGAACTTGAACAGCAACCAGAGAGGTGCTTTCAAGCAAAGACTGACACATAAAACATTGACACTGGGAGGAGCAAGGGACAGAGACCAAGGAAGGCTTCTCCAGCCACAGGCATAGCTGGTGAAGGCTGTGAAAGGTGTATAAGAACGAAGGAGAAAAAAGGCTCCGAATACAGAGACTGAAAACCTGAAATTGGTTGAAGAAAATGAAAACTATTTAAAGTTAAGATTTAATATGCCAATTAAAAAATTATGGAGACCACAAATTATCTTTTAAGACTCTTGAGCACTTATCCCAGCTATTTAGCTACTGTAGGTATAGTCCAAGATTGCTAAATTTTCTTGCCTTGGAAAAGGAAAATATATTCCTTTCCCAGATACCATATTATTTACACAGCTTGATAAATATTTATATTTTAAAAGCTATTATTGAAAATCACAAAGTTTCACTTTAAAGAATGACATTTGTAATTTGCGTTTTAGTATCAACTAAACAGTCACAGCCTCAAAGCAAAGGCTTTAAGTAGTTATGTACCCTGCCACCTTGGGCATTTTTGCCTGTTTATCCAGTTTCCAGATTTTCACACAGATAAACATCACTTATTCAGAAGAGTCTTTCCACAGAATACTTGCAGCCATTCATTTCTAACCAGCACCTCCAAAATTTCAAAATAAAGATGCTGCAGCAAAGTATAGTGGACACATGCAAGGAAGGTTCCTAACTCCACACCACCATGACTTCAGAGCTGGTATCACTGCTCCCTCCTTTCAGTCTATGCATCTGTTGCTAGCAATGAGATTGTGTTTGAGGGCCAAAAAACTTGACAAGAGCTTAGACAACCTGTTTTTGAACCTAATAACTCTGGCCACAAAGAGCTCTCACTGCACTTCTGTGCTAGTGGAAAGCTGCCAGGACCCCTCATATATTTGCTTGAATAACCAAAATCAGTAGGTTTTCAATGGCAAACTTCTCCGTAGCATAAATGAGTGAGATCCCACTTAAAAATTGTTCATAAACACATTTATTAAACATATATATGCAATACAATTAACAGTTCTGTTACATTCTTTGTATTTGTAATAGGCATTTTCACATGCAGAGTAACACATTTGGAGTAGCCTTAGATATTCATGCAGCTAGATGAACAAATCAGGCTAAATGAAAGCAGGAGCTGTCAGCAGCTCCACCTACATGCAGGTAACTGCCATGGGCATGCTCTTATCATGTGTGGCATCTTGCATTAAGCACTAAGCAACCTACTCCTTTTCATGGAGGCATAAACATTTCTTGTATTTACCACACAATACCACTGGTAAAAAAACTGTGCTCACAGGCAAGTAGAGCAACTGAAGGGCTTTGAGTTCATATTCCCCATCTCACACAATAACATCTCCTTCAAGAAAACATGCTTATACTCTAAACTGCAAATCTCAGAGCAAGAGGTTCCTCAGGTTAGAGACTACATTAATAGCTGAAATGAAAACTGAGGTGCAGCAGATCAGTGATGAAATCTCTCCAGATTAATAATGAGTTTATCCACCTGACCCACTATCTTACAGTGTTTATGAAGCCAAGACAGGATTGAGGTGATGACACACTGTCAGATGCATGAGTATTCCATTTAGGCTTCCTTACACATATGGAAGCTTTTCAGCCCTTAAATTTAAAATAACCTAGGTAAATAAAGAAGAATGTTTGTATTGAACATACCTGATACAGTGACTTGAAGTGTTAATGGAAATTACTACAGTTTATTAAAAGCTGCACAGTATCTAAAGCAAAATGCTAATCTTCTGTCCTAAAAACATCTTGATTTATGAATGCAAAAATAAGAAAACAATATATTTGAGGAAGCAGTGATGGCAACTAGGCTGGAATAAGTTACACAAGAAGCAAGTTGTTTCTGTATCTCCTTTCTTCAGAAGTGTAGAAGAGCTTTTTTGGGGGGAAAGAAAATACAATAAATATATTTACATAGTGTAACATACAAATGCTACAACACAGCATTTCAGATTCTTAAAATTTTGTTTCTGTAGTATATTGCCAGAATCTTCATTTTTTATTTTACTACCTAACAAAAATGCATCAGAAGACAATTATGTTAAGAGATGCTTTCATGAACAAATGCATCAGGTATTAGTATTACTTGTCCTCATTAATGCAAACCAAAAAGCATTTCTTGGCAGGATATTAATGCGTGATGCTTAAATATTTTAGATGAACCAGCTTAAGAGAAGACCTGAGAGTCTGTTAACTACTTTTGAAGATTAGGCTCTTTCCAAATGACACATATAGCACAAAACAAAGAAATCATTAAGTCACCTCAGAAAAATTTAATTTAACACATTAGCATTTAAATAAAGCCTCTTTAATGTCTCTGGAGTTATTTGCAGCAGTTTTACAATAGTTTTGTAGTGAGCATCAAGACACCTTTTACACACTGAAGTAGCTGTGCTGTATCTAACACCACGTGGAATGGCTGATTAATTATTGACTTGGAATGCCTGCAGACAAGTTTACAGCACCAACTACTAAAAGTTTTTTCAATCAATTGTCAATCAAGGCTGATTCTAGATTGAAGTCTGTGGTTGAAGATTCTCAACTTTCATGCAAAAACCGTGCAGTCAGTAATACATATACTTTTGATATTATAAATATCACAAACATTTCTGGGAAGTTTGATTTTTTTTTTAAGTGTACTGACAAAAAAGTTATTTGCTGTTTAAAAAAATAAACTCTGCCAAATCCAAAATGGATAAACCCCCTTTTATTTTGTATACTATTTTCCCAATGATTTCCAAATGTTTTAGTTTAGAAGAATTGCATAAAGACTAAGATATATCAGAACTATAGATTGTAGCAGTTTAAACATATATGACTATTTTCACACGTAAAGCTACTAATGGAAGCTAAAAGCTAGAAAAGATAGGGGTAGAAGATTTAGTACATATAATTTTGAGTGGGGAAACACAGAAAGCTGTTTTGGGAAACAAAAACCTTAGAAAAGTCAGTCTCAACATCTTTTCTGAAGCAGAACCACCACAGTAAGGAGTGTCACTGAATTCAGAATCCAGAGATTAAGTTTTAATGAGTGGGTAAAGTTTTTGTATGAGCATGGTACTTTTAATGAGAACCTAAAACAAAGGAGAGTCACTCCACCTGGAATGTGTGAGCTTTTCCTGCATGGGTGTCAAGTTATGAAACACAGCATTGTACCTGTACCAGCCACAGGACTCAAAGTTACAGAGGCCAAAGGGAAGAGCGATAATTAAGATTGTGAAGGTGAGATAGAGGAGTATTTCAGGAAAGTCAAAGCTGAGTCAAGGTTATATGAGTAATGTTAAAGAAGTGGCAAAAGGCAGATCAACAGATATGGAACGTGGGCAGAGGAGAAGGAAGCTGGAAGCAAATGAAAGATTTTTGTCAAGAAAAAAAACCAGAAGAATAGTTATGAAGGTTCTACGTGCCGAAAACAAAATCTGAAGTAGTTCAGAACTAATTATAATATTTTTCCATTCAATAATTATCCCTTTTAAAAAATGAAAAACAACCTGCATAGACATGCAATGGCTGTGAGATTCCTGAGAAACATTGTGATTCATGTCAAAAACAGGAGCACGTTAAAGAGTGGCAGGTCAAGCTGCCCTAATGTTTTTAATTTTAATTTTTTTAAAATTAGACAACTCCAAACACATACCACACTTTTAAAGTAAGACACAACTGTACTTACTACAGCAAATTTGCCTCAGCTTACTAGATAAAATAACTATGTTTTCAGTGCTCAAGTCTTAAGATTTACCTCACTGTTGATTTTGCCAATAAGACTTTAGATATTCTCACAAAAATCAAGTTGCTTAAAATGCAAACAAACTCCCTGTGGAAATTTTTATTTTCTTTTATCAAACTGCATAAGCAGGCTAGACACTCAAGTCCTGTTACTCAAAGCCAGATTATGACTTTTGAAAAGTTTACTGTGTAACAAAATGCCTTTGAGAAAATCCCTGGCTTTCAGAACACAACATCAGAGCACTTTATACTTCCTGTTAGTCTTTCCCATGTTTCGTATTGTCTATGCTCATCAACTGAAATTCTTCTCTATAAACTGCAACATCAATTTTGAGAATAGTCACAAACTTAGGACCAGGATTAAAGTTTATGGAAGCTTTATTGGAGGCAATAATAATTTTGATAAAGATTTAATGGCTGCAATGTTCCTACAATTAAAAATCCCAAAGCCATCAATACATTTAACAACTTGAAATCTAACATTAATAAGATTAAAAGAGACACTCACACCTTCAATTCTGAATAAAATTTTTTCTAAGACTGAAGTGCTCCTTGCACACTGAAGCCTAAACTAGACATACACTGTAGGAGAACTGTGCCCAAAAGGCTGCATTGTTCTACAAGCTCAGCATATGGGTACCAGTCAGAAAAACTCAATATCATACTGTCATTATTACTACACTGACATCTTAGTCACTTGCATTTAATAAAATCACTCTCAGAAACAAAGTAAAGCACTTGGAAATTAATGAAATAGCTGTCCAGTTTTAATGCTAGTAAATAGGACAATTTTATCTCACCCTATTAAGGAGTGAAATATCAAAGAACTATGCATTTTCTGCAGAATAAAAACATGCAGGTGAGCAGATACTACAGATCACCTAACGCAGAGTAAATCCACACCCTAGACTACCTTGCTGTAACTTGTTCATGTAGTCATACCCTCTGCATTAGTTTCAGGTTTTCAACTACATTAAAACTACAAAAATCCTAAAAATGGTTCCACATCAAGTGCACCAAGAAAAATAGCTGTATAGTTTAAAATGTTGCGGCCTCTAACAGCCCACGCTGTCTTGCTGGAAACAATCACCCAGGCAGCAGATGGCTGGAGTGGATGAGCTCCTCTGCTGCAGCACTCCAGTCCACTGTTAGCACCTCAAAGGCAGCACTGGGACCATGGGCTGGGTCACACAGTGGAGAAGCACCCTCACCTCACTGAGCACCCAGCATTGCCCCCAGTGCCGCAAAGAGCTGGGCAGGGACACCGCTGCCGTGCACTGGAACAGCTGGACTGAGCACAGACCCCTTTCAGAATGGCCAAACAAGTACTTTCCACACCACTCAGAAGAGCCACACAACAAGTTTAATGCAGTTTAGCTAATCTAGTTCAAGACTTTATGCATACTTTCTGAGTGTCCCCATGAACACCACCCATGAGAGTGAAGAAGCGAGATTAGCATCTAGTATTTTTCCAATGAAGCAAAAAGAAAAGTCCTGAAGTGAGCAGAACTGTGGGGAACAGCACTTCAGTAAGCTACAAGTTATAAAGGAATTTAAAAAGGAGTGTAAAGGAATAGGAACACATATCCCTATAGAGAGGGGAAAAAATAAGAATCAAAACTTCACATTGCAGAAGGAAAAAAAGATCTTTAAATGAGATAAACAAGAAAACAGCTTGACCTCACATTTTTTCAAACATACCAAACCACTTGCAATATACACTCAGGCACTCTTCTGGTAGATAGAAAAGATCACTTTTAGGTCCCCTAAAAGGCTTACTGTTACTGCAAGCTCTTCCCAATGCACTACGGAAACTGGCACCAAAGAAGAGCTCCCCACCAGAGCAAGGAGATGTGCACAGAGAAACAAACTTAAGTAAATCCTGCATCCTAGAAAAGAGCAGCAGCCAGCCAGTAAATACATTTGCCGACAGCAAGATTACTAAGAAGCCACTAAAAATGTATTATATGATCCAGCTATAACCAGAATTTCAAGGACACACCTTACCCAAAACCTAAATGGGTCTGCAATTCTATTTGGTTTAGCTATCAAGAACTCAAATTAATATTTACTTGATAAACAGTTTTAGGGCTGAGACTAGGATTCACACTCAAGAAACAAACCGAACTTTAAACATCTTATTTAAGAAATTGTATTTCATCTGAGCTGGAAAATAACTAATCATTAACTCACAGTTAAACAGCCAAAAAAACAGTTTTTATAGCATTAAAAATGAGCATCAGTTCATTAAAATGTGTCCTACTGGAGTTTGCATTTATTTAATGATTCTAACAGTCATCATCCACAACTGTTACATCAAAAGTAACTACTTGAAAGGTATATCAAAGTAAAAATGTACAAGTGCATTTCATGGATTAGAGAAGAATGCAGAACAGAAGACACACTTCTGAAAAATCTTCTATTTGGCAACAACTACAGGGTAAGACAAAATGGCTTGAGTAGCTGAAATCCCCCATTCCAAGAGGATTTTCAGGAATGCAAAATATTTGCTATGGAATTTTATTTTTCATTAGTTATGTTTGAGAACACCAGCTACACAGAACATTACCATGCTAAATTTTGGGATTTGGGCTCAATATTTAAACTAGCAAAACAAGCAGGCATAAAATCCTAGTACAATCTGACTTCATTTTTATGAATATTTTTTTTTGGTTAGGTAAAAAGTTACTGAACTGCTTGGAAGTGCTTCTACAAGCCACTCGGAGGAAACCAGGTGACCTGTGCTCTAACACCACTGAGGTGCTGAACAAAGTGGAATGGGGTCTGTCAAAGCAACTGTCATATTCACATGGGCTTTAGCTTCCAGAGGGAAGGAAAACAACAGAGATTAGCAGTTTAAAAAATTCTGTTAGTACTGAGGTTTGGTATTCAGAATATTGTGTGTTTGATTACTTGCACTGTGAGAAGCCTTTTTTGTCTTGAAAGCTTTGCTGCTTCACTGTTAAAAGAAGTGACAGAATAATATAAGTAGTTTACCAGTGGTCCAGATATCTTGAAGGAACTCTTCCTGCATTAAATAAAATGTCTTGAAATTTTAATTCCGAGATGGCTTTATGTGAAATTCAGAATCCTCCCTAAAGATGAATCTGAAGGCCTAATGCCCAGTTTCTGAGAGGATCACTTCACACAGTAGGGTCACTTGACAGATTATGCAAAGAATTTCCTTTGTTTTAAGTGACATAACTGCGGTATTCGGTCTTAAGAGCTACCATAAAGCCAGTGATTTCTGAAGCATTTCCAGGCAGCATGGAGGCTGGAGAAGACAGAGGTCCTGAGAGAAGCCATCTGGGAAACACCAGCTGATCAGTCATTTTCTGCAGCACAGCCAGCTTCTTTGACAAAGTTCACACGTAGTAATATAAGAAATAAACTAACATCCTTTGCTAGTCACTGCAGCTTCCTGGTTCATTAATCAAAGATGCTTAATTTAAATGCAAGACAATCTGCAATGTTACTGCAACTGCTTAGTAGAGGAGCAATAACTACATCATATCTGCAAATGAAGAGAAATGCACATGAGAAAGCACAAGATGGCAAGCAACATGGAGAAAAAAATGCCTTTTTTCTTTTTGTTCTTGATGATAAGTTGTTACATGAATTGCATTCACTGATTGTAACATACTTTTCTTAAGCATCACTAATTTCTATTACTATAAAACAACATGATGCCAACCTCTGTAGCCTTATTCAGAAGAGGTAATGAGTCCAAACAGAAATAATTCCATAAATGCACTTGCAGCCAATCCCATTATCCCAAGGGTACTTTAAGAGAAAAGTAGAGGAAAAAAAAAAAAAAAGAGAAAACAGAAAAAAACAGTAATACTTTTATAAAAGAAAAAGTTCTAAAAGCAGCTTCTAACATTTGCATTTTTATTTAGAAGGCAAAACTCGGTTTGCTCACTCTAAACAGCCTGCTGCAACAGTAAGCTAAAATACATCACGTATTTACTAGAAACCTCCTTATGGCAGATGGTAAGCTAAACTGGGACTATTAGAAAAGATGACGTTTTCAATCTGTTTATTCTGTATCAGGAAAAGAAAACCAAATAAATTCTAAAATTATTTTAATACTTTCACTTCCTTGTCACCCATTTTCCATCTCAGGAAAAGAGATAAGTTCACAGGCCATATATCATCTGTTGACTTTAGCAGCAAAATACAGCCAAAAGAACATTAAATCAGTCCCTTTGTCTCTTCTGACTCATCTGAATTTATATCCAGTCAGAGTTTTATGAGCATAAGATTGTTTCAGAACCTGAGGTAAAGCATTTCTCTTCAACCATAATTATTTTTATTAGCAAAAAATAATCTACAAACATCTTAATACTCTTGCCACAAACCAAAAGGTATGCATTAGTCAGCCATGGAAAAATTGCTGTTTCCATGTACACAACACAGGTAACGATCTGCACATCTTCACATACTCTTTTTAATCATGTAAAGATTAGTTTTTACGACTGAAGGACAACAGCAAAGTTCCAAGTAATGAGAAATGCACCATTTTTAAGAGGTGCCCTCAATATATGCTTAAGATTAAAATAAATAAATAAATAAAAGGATATGCTGATAAAACTCAGTTTGTTAATCAGCATGTAAAATTTCTGGTTGATTTATCTACCTAGAAGCATGTAGAGATACATGTATAGGCACCTACATACTGCCTTTCCTCACTAATAAATAAAAGAATTTATCTTCTCTGTAACCAGATATGAAAGAAGAAAAATGTGTTGACCTTTCAGTTAGTAAATTCAAGTCACTTTCTAAAGTCATCAATGGAGTCTTATTTCTTGAAATATGTGGGTTTAGCCTGCATTTTCTTTCTTTTGGGAAATCTGCAAGCTGAGTATGATCATTCATATGGTTCTCTGATACTGTGGAAAGTGTCCTCCACTCCAAAGAGATCATGCAGATGGAAAAATAAATGATTGGAGTCCTGAACCCAAACACAGCTTGGGAAGAATACGAGTGAGGAGTGCATGTCCGGACATATTCCAGCACCCTTCCCATGCACGCACACACGATGACACAGAACGGTGGGATTACAATTACAGTGGGTTTGAAAAGTTTAAAGAAACTGGTAGACAGGTTGACTCGCTATTTATTCACAGGAGTCATGTGCATGCTCAAATGGGTGCAACAGGGCCAAGAAGCTTTTCAAGCCAGTACAAAATTACTGGCAGAAGGCAGGACCCAACAGTTCTACATTCTGACACAGCAGCTGCCTGTCAAGAGAGGGATGCATGAACCTGGACCTAAATTTACTTTTGATATCAGCACATAAAAATCCCATTTTAGAATTGCTAGTAAAAGGGGAGTTTCCCACACTCATCCATTTACATTTTATTTTTCAAACCCACAGTTTGCTTGCATAGCAAAATGCAAGTGAGAAATTTAAAAGCCACTTCAGTGCTGCTTTTTGCATAACTTTTCTAATCATTTACTGGAAAAATCTTGGGAGCGCACAGGGAGGAAGTGGGGGAAATATTTAAGTGACATAAACTAATAATAATGAGCATTTATTTATCAAAGGCTTTGTAAAGAAAGCATAAAAGCAGAAGCAAAAAGTGAATATCTATCTTATGGTGCCTTCAAACAACATGCAATTATTTTTATTTTTAGAAGAAGAGCAACACACAGCAAAAATAATCACCTATATAAGCCATACCATACTAAATCAATTCCATAACACATTAAGCAGCGAGTTATGAAATAGACCCATAAACAGGTAACAGATTGGGAAACAGAGGCAAAGACAGGTTAAGCGAGTTGTGTAATGTGGGAACAAAGTTTTAGAGCAGAGTCCAAGTATAGGTCCACGGTAAGAGACTCCATATGTACATGCTGGCTAGAAAAGGATTACTATGAGAAAATGACATGTTTTTTTTCCTAAACTAGAAGTCAATCAATTAAAAGCCTGAAAACTGTTAGAGCTTTATGGAACTTGATATAATTGAATTACTGAAAATGTACTAAAATGTTGATATTCTATAGAAACATTGTAATGGGTCATTTAAAATGCTTATTTTGAATAAACAAAAATATTTTTTTAAAACCCCATAAATTATCAGAATTAGATGATGAAAACCCATTTAGTTCAATCATTTCTGAATAGGCTGTGCTTGTATGGAAACAGAACTTGCAGATTGCCACAGAAAATTATTTGTTTGACCACTTCAGTTTGGGCTTTCCCTTTGTGCTTTACTTCTGACAGAGAAAACCCAGGTTCCAGATGGCTGCAGTTTCCAGAAAACCCAGAGAGACAGTAATACTGCACTGTCCACTCTGCACAGTTCCACAAGAGATGTGGAGCAGGACCACTGGAGAAGACAGCCTGCCCTGAGTGCAATCACAGCCAGCTGGAGCCACACACCACACCGGCATCTCTTGGCTCTTCTCAAAATTCACCCTTGGAAAGATACCCTTGGCTTCCTGTTCCTACACCAGCTGGGTATCCAGGGTATTGCTAAGAAGCCAGAATCCAAGAGCTCACATATCTGAGCACCCTAAAGGCTGCATATAGATGTTTACTATACAGACAGACATGCAGAGTCAAAATTATGGCAGCCTCAATTTTCTGCTATGTCCTTTCACCAAAACTGCCCAGATTAGCTCTCCATAAATTCGGAAGGTGGGAGAAGCACACAGATCCTTCTTAATCCACCCCATAAAGAAACAGAAACCACTTAGCTTAAGCACACAATGAAAATAGCTTCTCCCAATACAGATGACATAGTGAAACAAACTACAGAACACAGATATTATTTCATCCTTCTTTAAGAGACAAGGAGATGGTAATAAAAAAAGCTGAATATAGGAAATCAGTAGCAAAGTCTTTACTATAACTTGATTCCTCCTCCCTCTCCTTAGTGAATTAGTGAAATTAGAGTGATAAGATTGGAGAGAATGGGTTACACTGAGAAAACCCCACACAGGCATAGATGTGCCCAGATTAATGTTTATATTATATAAATACTTAAACAACTGCTCATTTTACAAAGTTACTTTATATGACCATCACAAGCAAGTTTTCTATTTCAGAATCCTTAGAGCAACCATTTAACTCCCTGGGGAGGGGAAGAAGAAATCTGCATTTCTCTGCTGAGTTTGATTTCCAACATTCGTTTTTTAACCAGTCATTTTAATATTAAGCAATAGTCTAAAGAAATGCCCAAGGTATGTAAGTGGAATCTTAAATTAATTTCTCCATTTGGATTCTGTGCACTTCAAACATCCCACAGATAACACCTCCCTTCAGGAAAATACATTCTGTTACAAATAGAAATAGCTTTTATCAGGTTATAAAGGATATGGTCTCTATCTGCTTTTGACCTTAAGCAACTAATCTACAGAAGAATTGCTAGAACAAGAAAGTGCTCAAATCCTTTCGGTTGCTGACATGAACAGACATTGCAAACACTATATGGAAGATCTCCATTTTTTGACATCTTGGCAAGCTAAGACCTTTGCTGAAAATCCTGTATAATCTAAATATTTCCCTTCTAGGAGAGGAGGGGACAAAGACCTCAGAACACTCTGAAATAGTGTACTTCAAGTGCTTGCTCTTACCTCAAGGTATGGAGGAGCACTGGTTAGACACCCTTTAAGCAGACAGCCCACAGTGTATATAGAGTCTTTTAAAAAGCCAAAAGCATAATACTCAAAGGTTTTTTTTCTCTAATATCTATCTCTATTAACCTCTTGTTCATAATGAAACACTCCAGCAGCTAGCAAAGCCAGCAAATCCTCCCTCCTCTTGCACACAGCTTTCAGGAGCACTGCTATGCTGAAAAGGTAAAATTATCATTGCCCAATGACATGCAATTCAACAGCAAAATCCCACTCAAAGGGGCTCACAGGAAAACAAATGTATGGATTTTCACAGATTTAAGGCAATTCCAAGGTGTATAAACTGACACAAGGCTATTCAAAGAAATCTGTAACCCAGTGTTTCTGTCCCATAGTCTATACTTGTTTGAATCTTGCCAAAAAGGCTGAATGGTTTTTAACTGAGAGAAATTAAGAGCTTAGCTTAAAAAAAATACCTAGAAAGTAACTTAGCACCTTACAGCTACTCTCAGGATACAAAAGCCAGACTCAAAATAACCCAAATACTACAAACAATTGAAAGATACACAACACTAAATTAGTTTCCAATTTCTTGAAGCATGAATACAAGTCTATTTGGTGTTTGCCTCAATTTGAGCACTTTCCTTAAACTGAACTTGCACTGGCCGTCTTAAACTGCTGTAAGTCTTGCATTACAAAGTTTCACCAATTTAATTTTATAAGAACACCTGCACTCCTTCTTAAGAATCAAAATAGTGCATTTTAACAATAAAATAACCAGATCTAACAACAGGTGATGCTGAATGGCCTCTGTTGAGCTTTCTGCCACCACCTCCTGCCTCACGTGGCCTCTGCAGCAGCTCCTGCACATCCAGCTAAGCCCCCAGTGTGGTTCCTCTGTGACCTAACCCTGCAGAAAACAGGCTCAGCAGGTGAAAAGCTTCCTGGGACACTTGGTGTGGGTTTAACTCCCTGAATAAGCTCACCAGGAGCCAGGTGAGTGTCCCCTGCCAGGCAGTGAAGAGGAGAGGGAGACTGTGTCCTTGTGGTAACAGCCGTCCATGAGCTCAGCCCAAGGAAAGGACACATGGCAACTTCATTGTTCACCACTTTTATCACCCTGTCATGCACTTGCCTGCTACAGCTGATCTTAAAAATGATTTAACTAAAAAATATCTTAGTAATTCTAAAGTTTTTAAGCAATGAATTTGGTATTCCAGCTTTTTCAAAAACCTCTTTGATTTAAGGCAGTAGTAAATTAAGATTTAAACAATGTTCTTCAAATACCTCTAAGCAAATACTTAACCTCCCAGGTTTCTGGTTTTTCACAACAACATTTGTTAAATCAATTACAGAGATAATTTCCATGGCTCAGGAGAATTTGACTAATATTATGATAAATATTCTCAGAGAATCTAATTTTATTGAGCAATGAAATAAACATAACATGACTTTTCTGGATGTCACCACTTTTGGTCTTCATCCAAATAGAGGTTAAAAATAGTAAGAACAGAGTTATATTAAACCAAGGAAGCACAAGGTGTTTTGATGCAAAACTTGGTTTACATAACATAGAAAAATATTTTTTCCAGCAGCTGTAAATTCAAACAGCTAAGAGAAAACCACCAGAAAAACTGTTCCACATCTTAAGAAGACACTGAGGATCTGGTATTTATGTATTATGCAAGGAACTGATGCCAGTGAAACTGTATCTGAGTATCAATCTTAGTAGCAAAAATTACAAGCACGAGCATACAAATAAAAATTAAAGATTAAAAAACAAATCTTGGTTAATCCAGGATTTAAACTGCTTGCTAGTTATATTAACCTATAATTTCAAGTGCAGACACAAGGACACATCCAGAATAACATTTTTTTCTTGGTCAAGATATAACTATTTGACGTACCTGAATTCTTCAGAAATCCAGAAAAAAAATTTAAAAGGCAAAGGATTCTGATTATACTTTTAAATCATTAGCATATCAAAGCAATTTTTGAAATGGTTTCCTTTGTCTTACTGGGCCATCCTAGAATCCATCAGCTTACATTTATTTGCAGACCAAGAACACACTAAGACTTCACAAATTACTATTCTTCTCCCTTCTCAATAATGCTAACATCATTCAAGCACTATAATTTCAGAACCAAAAAATAGTCTTTTTCACAGTGGAAACCATCATCTCCCAACATTCCAAAAGAAAAGACAAAGACATTAGACAACAGCTTTGCTGCAAGTCATCAGCAACAGGTAAGAACTGCAAAGCAGCAGCACCAGTCATGCAAAACACCTGGTGCTGCAGGCTGAAAATAACAACACCAGCAAGAAAGTTCTCAAGGCTACTTGTTGTTATTATCTTAAATACTATCTCATATTTCCTATCAAAATAACAAGTTCATGTATGGCATTTAAGTGTATATGTAATTAACAGTTCCATGAAGAGGTGTGTCACCCTTAGAGCTGGATATAGACTTCCCAGGTGTTACTTCTCAAGCTGGAGCTAATCACAGCTGAGCACTCTGCCAAAGCAGCACCTGACTCTTTAGGAGAGTAGTAATTGTAACGTGAATATCAGAGTTGTTCATGCTTCCTGTTTTTTGGTCCTGGCTACTATTCCAAAGGCAAACCACACCCCCCATCCCTCCCCAAATATACTAACATCTGGAATTTAACAGAAAAAACAATGATAAACAACCAAGGAACAGAGTGAAAAAAAAAAAAAGTTCCATAATGAAAACTGAAAGCTGCTCTGGCCACTGTTGTTAGGTATCACAAAATAATTAAATAAAATTCTGTTCAAAAAATGTTTGTGACTTGTATTGCAGGCCCTGCCTTACTTTTTACTTATTATTAAAAAAAATTTGGTCTACAACTAAAGATTAATCAAAGTCCTTACTTACTATCAAAAACTCAAGAACAATTAGTGACTGTAAGTTTCTGGACAGACAGCCCTATTTTGACATGCTGGGGCAATTATGAAAAACCAAAAATAACCAAAATAAAAGCAGTGACTTCATACACAGGTTACCATACCTAACAGCGTTGCTTGGGATATTAACCATCACATTGCTTTATGCCAAACATTCCAGTTAGAATGCAAGTGGAAGCACACCTGTATTAGTATTCTTTTCATAAACCACGGTAGCACTTCACGTAATTATGACAAGCGATGGAAAACTTTTAAGGGGAAAAGGGGAACTTAGACAAGGCAACTGGCTGCCCTTGTAATCTGTAATCAACTTCAAGAGCTACTCCAGGTCATGAGAAACTTCAAGATGATAACTCTTTTATAGTTCTCTTCCCACGGTCAGAAAAAATACCACATGGAAAAGAAATACTCCATGAAAAAACTACTCTTTCACTAGCTTTTATGCTAAGTTGCATGTAAGCCAAACAATGTAAAAGGGTATCAATCACTCTCCTATTTAGATGCCTTTTCAAAGTCATGTGAAAAGTTGTAAGAATGTTCACCCAACATGTATCAGCTGTCTCACGTACTGTTTTTGGATATTGATATCTGCAATTCCTTTACTGGATCTGGCATCATTGTCCGAGCTCAGATGACTCAGATAAAAACAATGTGAAAGCATAGTTTGTTTTCATGTTTAAAGTCACAACTGGGCTCCTGCAACAATAACAGGAAGAGCTGTAGGGATCGATAGGCCAGATTACGAACAGGGCTTTCCTTGTCCTCCCCAAGGACACGCACGTGGAGCGCTCTGGGACAGGTGTCACATGCCACACTTACCAGGTCTCTGTGAAGCACCCAGTTTGCATGGAGGTAATGGATTCCATCGAGGATCTGGTAGAGGAGGGATTTAACCATAGATCTTGGCAACTGCATGGGCTTTTTATTTGCTTTTGAGGCACGGTGAAACTTGATAATATGCTAGAAATAAAACAAGTAGAAACATGAAGAAAGTTAGGTGATAGATAGGTGAGAAGATTGGGTGTTTTGGGATATTTTAACTACTAACACTAAATAATGGAATGAGATACAAAGTTGAACTTTGGAATTAAAGTAATAGTGATGCACTCACAATTCTCTTAGAATTGTTTTTATTCTCTGAGTTGCTTCAAAGAACAGCCGTGAAGTTTCTGTGAATATCTAAATACTGGCTACTTACCTCCAGTAAAGGGTCTTAGACATTATCCTTCCTCCCTTCTCCCTATATGGCATCCTCTTACCCTTGGCAGCTAGACCAGAACCCTTCAAACCAGGAGTATCTACCAGAAGAAGGACCATACTCTTTGCTTTCATAGAGACTTCCCCTCCTCCTCTTCAAAAACACCCAGGCTAGCATAGTTGCAACTACTATTCCTCCCAAAATCAGGATCCCAGTAGACAGATTAAATAAATATCCTAATAAATATTTCAAGGGGGAAAGTATAACTCCAAAAACCCCATATCACGACATTTGAGTGAGATCATGTTCAAACATCTAAAAATGGTTATCTTCTTGCTCCCAATTTATCGTTGCTTACTTCACTGATGGTAACAAGCTGGTGGCTCTTGGATTACAGAAGTCAGTCTGCCCACTAGAGGACAAACACCACTTGAAACCAGAGAAGGCAGTAAACGACCCCAGTATTAGTTGAAGGAATGAAAAAAAAAAATTTGAAAGATTGCTGAGAGATCATTAAATAGTCATAAACTATTAATTCTAAGATCAATGTGGAGATGATGGATTAGGTCTGGTTTCGCTACAAGAAATAAACTAGAGTCAGGCCATTCCATCTTTTCAATCCTCGGAAAGATGGGGCTACGCAGGGCACAAATCCAATCTTAATATATGGGCATTCAGCAAACAACTATGTTCATTCAGATGGTGGGGGGGGGGAAATCTCCTTTTTGAAGGCAATTCAATGAAGCACCTCAAGTAACAAAATAGTTTTCAATTATGTGTCTTTTAAAAGGTGGAAATGATAAAGGCACTTTGCATTTTTACTGAAAACAATACAAAATGCTAGAGTAGGACTATTAATTACCCAATTTTTAAAATAGTATTTGTCTAGCTGAAGATCTTCTCCCTTCCCAGGTTAAAAAGGTAACCAAAGGCTGTGTTTTAATTAGACCACTGCTCCCTCCTCCACCATCCCTACTCCCCACCCAGTTTGTCACTGTTGCTCCCAATGACAATGGTAATGAGTTAATGTTTACCCATGGTAAATGCTAACTCTGGCTGTCACCAGTATTTTAGCCACTGTCAAACTGTACTTAGCAAAAGTGTAAACAGTAGTGTTTAAAGAGAAGTAAGGCAGAAAACACCAAATGAATCAAAACAATCTGCTTACTCCCAACCAACAATGTTCCCACAGAGTCTTCCACTAGTAAATGTACAGTATTTATGGCTTTGTACTAAAAAGCAGTAGAAATTTACAGGATTATCAGTTTTTAATATACTCATGAGGATCAATAAACAAGATAAGCTCTTAGTACCTGATCCTTAGTTGTGCAATCACTCTGGAAACTATATTGAAATGCTTTAAGGGATTATTTCCTTAGAAATTTTTTTCTTGTGATGTCACAAGAAGATACGGTCTCTTAACTTCAACTAGGAGTCCCTAGTACTACAAAATGCTCAGCAGATAGCAACCTTCATGTGTAATTACAATATGATTTATAAAGCAGTAATGATAGCATAAACTCACAAATTAGTATATTTATTAATGCAGGAAATGAAAAAGGAAAAATCGAGAGGAACCAACAGGCAAAGGTCATACTCAGAGGCCTATAAATCCAGTCCTGCCCTTTTTCAAGGTGCATGTAATCACTAGAAGGGATTTCTACACCCATCTAAAAATCATCTACTACCCACACAAAACATTAGTCCTCAGGCACAGAGAAAATGAAGGAGTCTCATGAGACAGAATAGGACACAAGCCCAGATGTGTTGCCGAGGAACAACACATCTGCCTCTGGCTCTGCCTCAGATGCTCAGGTAAGTGGGGAGTGAGACAGTACCAGGCTGATACCATTGGATTTCTGTCCCTGCCCCTCCCATAGGGCTCACAGTTAGAAAGGCTAAGGAAACAAGTTCCTTTCTTGAAAGGGTTATTGAATTGCAGAAGTGAATAAAAATGGATAGTTTTGCTCAAAGCAAGCAATATCACCACTAGGTGAAATCCAATTTCCTGCAAAAGCAAATAAAACCTGTTGTTGCCAGCTTACTCTATGGAAGTTTATATCCAAAAGATCACAACCATCACAGTTTAGAGAACTGAATAAAAGCTAAAAATATACTGCAGGACCAAGTAGTGTAGGGAACTGAAAAGCTAGATTTGCCCCATGACATTGGAATGAGTCCACAGTGTTTGTGACCAAGCCCTACACTGAAAAAATGCCTAAAAAATAGTTCATCCAATTTCTTGTAAGCAACTAGCCATTTCATGAAGAAAGAACAATGCACCTAACAAACACTAAACAGCAATTTTAATGGCAGTGTCCATCTAAGAAATAGAAGAGCAAACAGACGCTGCTTCAAGTACAGCACGTAACAGCCAGAACCTGAGACCTAAAAAAGGCATGGAATAATTTACAGGAATTACAGCCTGCATTTCCCATTTCCCTTCTTCAAAACTACTTCAAAACTACACTTCTCTCATTCAATCTATCTTTTTGCTGAATAGCAAAAAAATAAGACTATCCTGTGAGTTGAGTATAAATCTGAACCATGACAGGTATGAAGCATGTTGTGCCTCTCTCTCTAGGAAGCATGAGGTGCACTTGGACACTGCAGTTTGTAACCTTTAGGTATACTCAAGTTCTTTGGCCATTAAGACAAAACATGAGGACTTCCAAAATCCAGGCAAGTCAGAGACATGTGTGTAACAAGACAATAAGCAGAGCTTCAAAAAGCTTCAGTATTCCCCATGTCTTTTTTCAGTGCACCTGCTTAAAGACAACTCACATATCCTGACAGATCACCTGGCCAAAAACGCTGGAAAACACCCAGCAACATTTGGCAAAATTAACGAGGAAAGTTATTGTCAGTCCACGCTACACCAGTTGCACATTACAGAACAGAAACCCATCCACAATGTCATGCGGACATAAATTCATTTTAATTACTTCATTAGAACACTGCAAGCTCTCTTCTAATATACTTTAAATCTTTCAAAACAAAAGAAAAACATAAGTCATAAGAGATAAACATAACTCCAAGCAATATTGAAATCTATTCAGCAAAAGCAGCAATTTTCCCTTTCTGTGCATCCATATTTCTGATTCCTAAATCTTAAAAACATGCTGCCACTGACTGGATTCCAAAAATGGTGTGAGCCAATTAGGTATTCACTATTAAATATAATGTAAAAAATTTTCTATTGCTTTTACAAATTTTGGTTTTAATTTAAACAAGACAGCAACTTTGTAGAAGTGATTTTAAGTCTTTATTCTAAATTAAATTAATACTTCACTGACCAACATTAGAATACACATTCAACAGAAGCCCAGGAAAGCAAGGAAGGTATAATTTGCTGCTTGCAATATCTGGGACTATTGGTTTTACTTACTAACTGCTTATTCCCAATTTTCAACTTTAAAAAATGTAATAAAATTGCAAGGAAAAGTGGATGAATCACATTATTTCATTAAGATGATTTTAGTTCTTGCAAAGGCAAGACCATATAAATGATAAAAAATGAAGAGGAGAAGCAGAGCTAGACATTTGGAAATAAACAATATTCAACCTAGGAGTTTGACTGCCTTCTTCTATGTTACCTAGTGCATTGAAATTGCTTTGAAAGCTAGCTGGTGAAGAACTATGTGCATTTTCTAAATTCTCCATCACAAACAAAGCAAACATAATGCATAACAACACAGAGCAAATTTAAATCCCTAGGATTTACCCAACAGTTAAGTGAGCATTCAATAAGATCCTAATTTTAGTCTGCTTCCAAGTCTTTCTGTGTTTGTGTCATCCCATTCCCAATTCCAAGAACTGCTGCTCAGTGTGACAGAGGTTAAAACAAGCAAACAAACATACTGGACCTAGAAACCTTTCCCAAAACTAGCAAGCCAGCTAACAGAGGGATTTCATGCATGTCTGACTAAATGAAGTTACAGTGAGCTCCCACCTCAACACACATGAGTTAATCAATAGACACAAGCCTCTAGAAAACCTGACTGCTTAAGTTCTACTGCTTAAGGCAAAGCTTGCTGAAAATTACATGCATCTCCTTCAAACTGAAAAGCAATCATGCCAATGCAGATGCCTCTCCCGGCTGAAGCAAACTGCTTGTGCTCCCATGCTTCAGCAAAACCCCTACATTCTATCAAATACCTAATCCAGCCTTTGAGAACAAAACAGAATTATGTCAATGTGCCAATAAAAAGTAAAGTTATGTTTTAATATTGAGGAGAGGGAAGCTTGGATACATGTAAAATCTGTACTAAGGCAAAGAGGATTTATTTTATATGGCTTCCAGTCTCATTTTTAACACAAAACCACCTCAAAATACTACATTTACTTTAAATGTAAAGCATTCAAAAAGGATATGAAAGAACAAATCAAAATCTTAAGGTGGTATAAAAACTAACCATGCACTGTGTTTCCATGATTTTCAAGAAGAGAACGCAAACCCAATAAACCCAAGTAATTTGTTTGCTGTTCCAAAAATAAATCATAGTTTGATATGGCTACACTTACGACTCATTTCAGACATCAGAGTTTTTTAGAAAGTAACAAAATTTTGTCAATGTACTTATCACAAGTGAAATAAAATAAAATCAAAACAGAAGTGGATAGAACTACCTCTAGAGCTACCACTTTAGTTTCCAATTTTGGAAACATTACAGCAATTAATATAAACTGTCCTTCAAAAGAGAGGGGGGAAAAAGCATGCTTGTTCCCTCTAAATGCTGCCAGTGCATGGCCATCATCAGTATCTTCTTTAAAATGTCATTAATCAAACTGCCTAATGAAAGACCCTATTTCAAGTGACAAGAGGTGAACATTTTTAGTAACAGGGAAAGGAACTTTAATACATCAACTTTTGCTAATACCAGCTTGCTTTAAATATCTAAGCTTTGAAACACCGATCAAACACATCCCATATAACACATCTCCTCAAACAGATCCCAAATAGTTTTTCTAGGTTTTGCCTGCATCTTTCTAGGTCTTATAGTATCTTTCAAAAGATACTATAAGATCTTTCAATAATTCTTTTCAAATTATTGCAAAATAACTTTACACAATGTTAACAAAAATCATCAGAATTCAGCTACCCTTTCAGTACACATAAAAGTGAAATACACCACTCTGTTCACTTTAGTTTTTCACATATTTATGCTTTTGAACCTTGCCTTTGTTTTGAGGCCAGCTCCTACCTGTTGTTTCCTCCCCTTCTCACACTCTGTGGTGCGGAAAATGAGTCCATATAAACTACCTTCAAATTCATACAAGTCTGGCAGAAAAAGCAAGTGTATGTTTTGAGAATATGACAAAGAGCTACGTTCAAGGAATGGCACTGCCCTCTGCAAGAAATCCAACCATGACTTTGACGGTCAAAAAACCCCATCCATTTCACTTGGAAGGAATCAATCATGACAAAGACCTATGCCAGCCCATTCCCTTGTGTCTCCACAAACCTTATATTCTTCATCCAGCCTATACTCATACATACATATACAAGAGAGAAGACTGCATGAAAAACTGCATGAAAAACCACCTGAATTACACCAGAAGTGTATACATGACTTAGAAAATCAAAATGTTAAAAAACACATTACACTGAGAAAAGTATTTTTATGTATATAAAGATATTTGTCATTAACTAGCATCTGAATTATATTTATGATTAAGAGCTAAAGTGAGGCCTGTTGAAGAAAGATTTCTATCTGATTATACCATATTTAAGGAATACGTTAAAACTCAGCTGTTACAACAATATTCATGTGATTAAACAAATGTACAGGTTTATTGTACACATCAGTATGCAACACTCTCCCAATTTCATTTATAATGAAAGATTATTCAAAATGTTGTTAGCTGAAATTAAGTATATTTATTTGTAGATTGAGAGCATCAAGTAGTACTATGAAATTCACACATAGGAAGAAGTTTCTCCTTTCCGTTATCTGATTATTATTTTTAGGTACTCATGACTGTGCTAATAATCTCTACGCTACATTTTTTAAAAGCAGAACATATAGATAACAAGTAATTCATATAAAACAAAGACAGTCTTGCTCATCTATTTTTATTATCATCAACAAGAATTCCAAGATTAATTTTACTCCTTTTCTCAGTAGCATTTACTCGGTTTCTCAGTAGCATTTAGTTGTTAGAGATCACTGGAATATAATAGTAAGAGAGAAACAACCAAACCTAAAAAATTCATGGTTTAACTGGTCTGGGATACTGAATGTATCATCACATTCAATATTACCAAATCATAGTTAATTATTATGTACTTATTAAGAACCAGAAGTGGCTTTTGTTGCTATAAAACACATTTAACACATTTTTACTATGATAAAAACGTCACCCTTCTTCAGAATGAGATCAAACCCATCCAGAAGCTGCTCATTTAAATGACAACATATATTTCCAGAAAAGGGGATTGTAAAAATTTGACTTTATAGACATACTAAATGAGTCTGGGAATTAACTCTGTACCATAACTAGGAAAAGGTATATAGATAACCTGCAAATACAAGAAATTTTTTTTTTTTAAATTATAATAAAAACGTTGGTTAGAATCAAAAATCCTGCTCAAACTATAGGACTATGAAATTGAAGTCATCAAATGTGTGTTTATCTGTGGTACTAAAAACATGTGCTTTAGCAAATACTTTCATTATTAGAAATCTGCTTTTAAAGGGAACAAAAGAAAAGTTCTAAATATTGTAACCTCTACAGTGGCTAAAAGCAACTAGATTGACAAAAAAACTTCATCTCCAGGACATTTGTATCAAACTTTTCCTGAAGTCCATTTTAGTAATCATCATGCATTTAAAACATTTGATATAAATTTGAATAATGTCTTTAAATGCACTAGCTTTATGCAGAAAGTTCTGGACAGCAGTATACTGTCTAGAAGTATAAAACTATGGTGATAAAGAATATTCATTAAAGTTCAATAAAAAAAAGAAGTTATTCTTTTGCTGATAAGACAGCAAGAATTCTGGCATTGAAAACAAATTTCTGACTATTAAAAATAAAAAGTTAACATCCTACAGCCTGAGAACTTTGGCAGAGACAAATAGCCAAGAAAAATCATAACACTGTGTATTACACTAAGAATTCTGGCAATCAAAGGAAACTAGTTATAAATCAAATTGTCAAAAGAATTCCTATATTCTTAGATATTCTCCATGGTTATCTCACAGTTTTGTGTTGTTTTGTATAATGTAACTTGAGAGATAAGAAAAGAAAGTATCTTTGATAGGATTAGTTATTAAAACTGATTACTATCTTTGTAGTTAAGAACAGCATAATCAGTGTTCACCAATACTTGCCTAAAGCAGTTCAAATTAGCAAAGTGTCTACATTCCTTGGTAATGGTATCAGCAGTAGTTACAGACCATTATTAATATAATATTTCAGATCTGAGCAGTTTCATTCTTGGGAATTAAATGAGAAGTAAAAAAAAAAAGTTCTTGCTCACCATGGAAAAACTTTTTAATAAGTTTAATTAGCACCAACCCTTTAGAACAGGACTTTTTTTCAGTACTAGAAAATTAACAGAATAGCACAGCATCTGATATAGTTGATTCATCTCTTGCCAAATGTTTCCAGTACAGAAGCTGAAAAATATAATGATTTTAATTAATCTAATGATTGAATGTGATGAACATTTATTCTTCTCACTGAAGCCAATAGGTGTTACTAAAACCTGGACAGCTTTGAACAGAAACAGTTTCCATACTTGCTGATTTTGGCAAGGAAATCTAAGCTACCTACATTTGAAAACATTTGTCTTTGGAAATCTACATGTCTCTAGTGACAGCACACCTTCCATTCCAAAACTTAAATCTTCATATATCCATGATAAATAGGCTTATTTTGTCTTTATGTAGTGCTGGCAAAGCACATGGTGCTAAGCAATTAAAAAAAAAAAAGTGCTAAACCCCTACTAAAATTTCTACCCCAGAGAGTTGAAAGGGCACAAGCTGTAAAGCACAGGAAATGCAAAACACAACACAACACAGACAGAATGACAAGTGGTTGGTATTACTGAAATGCTTTACAAAATAAGTGGATTTTCAGGAGGTTTTTGAAGGAGGATAGTGAAGGATCTTTACGTACGTTAATTGGGAGGCTGTTCCATGTGTAGGAGGCAGCGTGGAAAAAGACACAAAGTTGGGAGTGAGCAAAACAGACAAAAGGGGAATTAAGAGCGATGCTTGGGAAGTGCTGACAGTAAAGGAAATGAGGACCAAGGTTAAGCCAGAACCAAGAGTGCCTTGAACATGGCAAACTTAATGCAAGGGAGGAAAAAATTCCTGGCAAAGGCTTAAGAAGCGAGGAAACATGGGCAATTATACAGGAAAGGAGAAATGACTTGTGCAGCATGTCCCTTAGAAAAAAAATAAAAACAAAAGAGAGTTAAGAAGTGGGAGACCAGTTCACATCAAGTACCTCATTGTAACAAACATTTCAGTCTTCAATAATAGAAAATAATTAACTTCACTGAGATTATATCCAATACCCAGCCATATGGGAGGGGTGGCAAGAACATCAAACTACAATGATTTTTTTTTCTAAAGCTGTTAAATCATGTGAAAAATGACTATGTAGTGTAAAAACCACACAACCAAAGTAAAATCAAATGGAAAAGGTTAGGAAAAAAGATGTTTAAAACACATGGCAATAAATGCAGCAGTAAAATGTGTTTGTTATGACTGTTCCATAAAATGAGTAAACTCATTTAATGCAGAAATCAAGTCTGTCATACAGAGATTTAGCTGATGCACTGCTCTTCATCATCACTACCACCAGTTATGTGAAATACACAAACTCACAATGTCCACTGAACTTTGATGAACAAAACTTGCAAAATACAAACCTGCTAGCCCATTAGAGAAATAAATTAAATACTTTTCAAACTTTTGAAGGGGAACAAATTACCATGATTTTACATGTTCTGAGACAGAAATGTCTTTTAGAAAGTTCTAAGTTTACTATCTGTCCAATTAAAATCTTGGGTCATTTACAAGCTCAAGAGCCAAGAATGAAGAAATTGAGCAATTTGTCACTAACATTTGTAATAGCAACACCTGTATTACTGAAGCCTTCAAAAGTAATACTGGAATTCATAGTACCACTTCCTCTCCTTGCCAATACTTCAAAGCAATCATAAACATATTGGTTACACTTCATGTTTGATATCTTTCAGATTTAAACACAAATCCAGGTTCAAGTAACTCACATCTTATCAAAAGATGTGGAGCTTGAATATTTTCCAGTTCAAGTCTCAATGTCATTGATGTCCATCTCTACAACAGACTAAACCAATTCCTATCATACTTTGCTAGAAACTTAAAAACAAACATCTAAGTCTCCACTCCTCTTCCATGTAATGAGTGTCCATCAGTAAGCCCAATTAGCTTACTTGTTATTTTATTTCCACTCATACTGTCACAAATTATCTGTTTAAAATATAGATGATTGAATGTTAGTTGCTTGCAGTCCCTCTCAGTGAGAGGACTCATCAAATATTAAATACATTTCCAAACACAGTTTTAGAAGATCTCAATTTAGGAATGCTTCCTTTAACTCCAATTAAAGCTTGCAGAAGAATCTTTTTCACTTCAAAACCCAATCTGACTCAAAAAAAAAAAAATCTATGTAGTCTTTGGCAAGCTTTAAAGTGTAAAAGTAACAGGATTATCAGTTAGACCCTTAATTACAGAGTAAGAAATTAATGCATCTCTGCCTATATGAAGGCACATCACATACACACCAGTTTGAACAAATTCTTATTGCACAATCTCAAATACTCAGGGAAATCTGTACTTACCCACAAATCATGCTCAGCATAATCAAACAGCAGCCAAACCTTTCTGTCACTGTGAGAAAGGAAAACCTTCTGCAATGCAATCACATTGGGGTGCTTCAACTCTCGTAAAAGCTGCAGAGAAACAGAGAAGCTCTTGTTACTTCTGTGCTTGTTAAGAAAAGCAAACACAGCAACAAAACCACCAAACAGGTCAAAGAGCAAACAAGTAACCCTAAAACAGGCCCTAGAAGGAAAGACACCACAGATTCACCACATTATCTTCCAAACATCAAAATCAGGATATACACAGCCTCTGTGGCATGGGCTGCTGTTCTAACAGCACAGCTGTGGAAATCAAAAGACAGCAAGTTTGAGACAAGTGTTTCAAAGACAAGCATCGATCTAAGACTGAGACAAAAAGAAACTAGGAATTTCAGAAACTGTGTTTTCATTACAGCAGACAGGTGGAAGCCAACCATGTGAAAATTTGGGTGACACAGTGAAGCTACTTATTTGCACCATGATTGAATCTACCACCTACCCTAACAACTTCTATTAGTGATGCACCTTTACGTGATATGATTGTTATGTCCATGCATCACCATAAACACCTTTGACAAATGTGCATTTCACCCCTACCAAGAACCACATGGAGAGCTTCAGGGATGCAGTAAATCATTGTCTGCAGTTTTCCTGCTTTATAAACTTTAGACAAACAGAACAGATCAATGAAACAATACCAATATTACTTTCTTAGGTCTTCTGCAGAAGTTAATCAGTTTGAAGATTTGGCTGGTTAAGTTTGAATTTAGAAGGAAGAAATTACTATATTGTCCTAGTACTTGAAAGACTCCAGTGTACTTGACATCTTCTATTACAAGATTGCAACCAGAACAAAGAAAGGCTCTGCAACTACTATAATTTATTAGTAAATGAACACAGCATTGTATTGAATAGTACTTTAACCTAATGTTCCTCTAAAATTTAAGTTCCATCATACACAACTTGAGGTAAAATGCTACTAAAAACCTGTGTCTCAGTTATGATACATTCCCTTCTTGTAACAGCACACAATGCAGTTTAGACAGAAAGACAGTGAGAAGGACTTCATAGTGAATTATCAACATCTGTGCAACTTTGACTGGCCTGTACAATGGCTTTCATCTAAACAGATTATGATGATTATTATTGAAAGCATTAACAAGAGAATTGTACATTGTTTATCACCATTCTTAGCTGATTGCACAGCTTAAAGTTTAAAATTATGCTTTTGGATAGCCCAAATAGCATGGAACAGCCTCTAGGATTTCCAAACGGTATCTGCTATATGCAGAATTGCTAGTAACTTCTTCAACTGTCTGATGAATAATAAGTTCTCCATGAGAGAATTTCTCTGAGAACTTCCCTCACAAGTCAATGTCTCTTATAGCAGGGGAAGGTCATAATGTGAAAGTCTCTGATGCCTGAAAAAAAGTTAAGTTGGCAACAGTACTGGTATAGAAGCTTGAAGCCTTGGAAATGTAAAATGTCAGTAGTCATGCTGAGGTAGACTTTGCATAGAAAATCCAAGTAAAGAGTAAAGGCTGTCTGGCCAGAGAAGGAGCACAAGAGAGTATACAAGATTAAGCAAGTAAAAGTGGGATATCATAAAACAAAGAAAAAAATCTGTTATTTTTACCTTTGTTTTCAATAATAGTTATGATAACTGACCATGGAATGAACACACTGATAAAAGAAATGCCTTACCCTTAAGAAAGTAAAAACTAGCACAAGTCATTTACAAGCAAAACTCAGAGGTGGTATCACATGATTAGCAAATAGATCACATACATCCAAAAAAGGGGCACAAAGGAGACATTTGGAGACTTGTGAATCCAAAGCATGCCAAAAAAACAATTTTCAAACAATGAACATAAAGAAAAATGTGTGAAAAACGAACTATCCTTTCTTCTCTGATAATTGATTTTCTACTCAAGCAGAAGGTCTGAGTTCAAATTTCAACTTTATAATAGTTTCAAGCACTTCATCAGATGGGAAAGATGACAACTGGAATACATCCAAGGTGAGAAAAAAAATACCCTAAAGGGGCAGATCTCAAGGTAAAGTAGCTCTATGTATTAACTATTTGAAGAGTTACCAAAGAACAAGTATTGTGTTTATTAATAAAACCCATCTCAGTATCAACATCATGAGTGTGAATGAAATTATCTGAATAAATAAAGGCAGCATTTCCAAGGAAGAAAAGGAATGTGATAATGCATCATCTTTTATGCTACTTTATTCTGTGACTGAGTAAACAAAGAGTAACAAAAACAAGATTAAATCAAAAGCACAAAATCTGAATTCATACACTTAAAAACCAAGAATTTCTACTATAGACTGAAAAGTCATCAGGTGCAAGTAATAAATTGTAGAACTGGATTGCCATAAAACAATGAAGAAAATTGAGATGGTAAATCTGATATTAGATATCCTAGAGGTCCTTACAGGAGAGAATGGAATGTATTTATATCAATACATAAAAGGCTTCTGTGATTTTTTTTAAATACTATATACGGTTTTCTCTGCTCAAACACCTCTCCCTCCACACCCACACAAAAGATGAACTCTCCCAGAAAGAGGTAAAGGGTGACCAAAGAAGCAAAACAATCCATCTCTCAATGGGGAATTCTCAATTACTGTAACTTTCTCAACTACCATAACTGATCAAATATTGAAAGAAATGGATACCCACTAAAACACAAAGATATGAGCATCAATGGTGAAAGAAATCATTACACTAATAAACATGGCTGAAAAACAGAAAGACAGCTAATAAGAGCTAAAATCATCCTGCATGTCATGAACAGGAAGTTTCAGGAATAGCTTCTCAATAGCAGGGAAAACCATATTTCATTTACTTCTTTAGCAACACTGGACAACAAATTTAGTTGATGAATTTGATATAACTCACCAGTAAGATTCCCTAGACAGTGTGTGCTCTTGTAGAAGCCTTCATGAAAAATGGGTTTAGTGAGGTTTTACTGATCATCTCCAGCACATGGAAAAGATGACTGACAGACAGCAAGCCCTACAGCAATTTGGTTTAAACACTTGAACTGTGCCTGAAAATCATCTATCACCATAAAATGCAAGTTCCGTTTACAAGAAGTAGACAAGCAACTAGGAAGTCTCTTGATCTTTTGAGCTAGGTAAAATTCTCCCTTTTTCCTCCCAAAGAGATAGGCAACTTCTGTGAATGGGAGAAGAGCTGCAGTGTTACCAATATAAACAAAGTGATCAATTTTGAGAGCACTTAGCACATTTAAACACAAGTCAAAAAGTATATTCCTCAAGGAAATCTTGCCCAGAAAAACTTTTATGCCACTGGATGAATAATGCTTTCTAGCTACCACTTGAAAAACGCAGGGTAAGGACAGACACTTCCATCTTGCTGTGAAGGAAACCTAAGAAAAATTAGAGAAAACACAAAGACAAACCAGTGCTGTCACAACTGACACCAGTAAATCTTGCAGCAAACATGTATTTCTGTGTCAGTGATGACAAAACCCATAACCTTAAAAAATTTACTCAGGGGGCAATCTCATCTAAGAGGTGTACCCACCTCTCACATAGTTTACTTCAGTCTTTTGATCTATGTACTTCAACTGATCTGGAACAGCACTGGTAGTTTCTGTGATGGAAATGCATACTGTACTGCACTGAACCATTTTCAAGGTTAGAACAAAAACATCTAACAGGCAGAAATGTGGATCATAAGAAATCACAGGAAAGGCCAAAGCATGAGGCTGATCACTCATAAAAGCATTTGCACATTACAGAATTTTAAAGCTGCCTCCTCTGTGATGAATCTATTTGAAGCCCCTAGGGTCACTGAAGGGTTTTTTTTTAATTGAAGCTGGGCTTTTCGAAGGAACATAAAGATCATAATTTTATTTCTTTTAAAATTCCAACTGGTTTTGAGGCTATTAATCAATACTAGATCCTCTCCTCAGTGTTGTCAATATTATCCTTTCTATAGACCCTATACTGCCTATTATCATATCAAGTTCATGCTGCAGCTTTTCCCTCAGGGAGGTATATATGGGCCTCTCTAAAAAAAAAAAAAAAACCAAAACAAAACCCAAAAAAAACCACAAAAAAAAACCCCAAAACAAAACAGAACAAACAAAAAAACCCCCACAAAAATAAATAGGCAGCTATTTATTTTATCTAACACGTAAGAACAATCCCTTTGCTAACTGTGCTACAGATCTTGAAGTTATCAAGAAAAGAGAAGGGAATTCCAATTCAAACAGGGTACCACATTAGAAAACTACTCAAAATTCTAGTGGTGCAGTTGATTCTGAAGTTAGGGATTTTCCAGTTCAGATTCCCATTTCTCCTTGGAAAATTACAATTACAGAGTTACTGCATAACTGAAGAACCAAAAGACTTTATACTAATACCTTCAAACTGAGCAGATATAGAGGGTTTGTTTCCAGCTCTAAGTTCTCCATGGCTGACCCTTTTATAAGAGGTCTCAGGAAGATGCAGGCAACATAAAAACAGACATGGAGAAATATAGACATATACACACACACAAACAAACAAAAAAAAAAAAAAAACCACACCAAAAACCCCAAAATCCAAAACAAAACAAAAAAAAACAAAAACCAAACAAACAAAAAAACAACCTAAAAAAAATACGTCCAAACAATCTAAAAAGAAAGGTAAAAGTTTAAGCATTAGCTTAAGCCTCTACCTACTTTAGAAAGGACATATTCCTCATACTCTGGTCTGGCAAGTCCTTGGACTGCCTTTGGCATGCAAAACCAAATAGGGGAGGTAGAGTAAAATGCCAAAAATTAACAACTGCCATTCTTACACAAACTGCTAGGAGTGCTGCCTGAGTTTACTCCAGGGCACACTGCAAATTAAAATTAACAAGCTAAAGTAATTCAAAACAAACTCTAAGTAGAGCCCATGCAGATGCTCTTCTTCCCTCTAATTCATCCTATACACGTATCTGATTTTGACCAGTTTGATCCCAAGCAGTCCTTCAAATTAAAAGCTCCCTCCAAGTATGCCTTACACATTCTTCAACCTTTTTTCACACTTGCATCTCTTCAAAGCATACAGTCTCCAAGCTGTGAGGGCTTCAGACTACCAGAAGAGAAAGATCAAGTATTTAAAAAAAAAAAAAAAGACAATGAACAGAATCTAACCAGTCAACTGCCAAATGTCAGGACAGGAAAAAGGCAAAAATGTGCCCCACCCTCCTCCTATGAGAAGGATTAAGAAAGTATTTATTCTATAAATATTTTCATTTCAGGAGCTGAAAATGATCTGGCATTGCTAAATAACATTTTTATTCTGAGACAAAAGCTTGGCAAAAGACATCTTGAAAGTATTACATTTTAACTCCGCTAAAGAAATAGAAACTAGGATAGCTGCATTTTTAATTCTTAAGGTCTCCAGCAAAAAAAAAAAAAATTATCTTTGGCATTTATCTTGAAACACACAAGCAGAAATACAAGTATAAAAATTCTTTCAATTACTTACTTACCAATATCATAGACCAGAGCACAGACTTCTTAATAATAGAGACAAAGGACAACTGTAAAATTACTTCCAATGCAAGAAATTTCTCAATTTTTAATACACCTATATAAGGAAATGCTGACATTAAGAACACACAATTTGCTCCAGTGCAGATATTATATATCTAATTTATTTTCATATTTTTTCAACAAAATAAATCTGAATTATAATTGAACTTGCACATCTTCCTAAAGGAAACTTCATTTCCTTTAGGACAATTGAATTCTACACTCTCTTCTTTTAAAGGTAGCTGTGTATTTAATTTTGGTCAGTCTGGCTCAGATTTAGCAATAACCATTTTCCTCTCAACTGAAAGGCATAGATAAGTTAAAGCTCTGTCTCTCTCTACAGAGATTTTTCTCCTTATTTGGTCTACAATAAAAGAACATCCAACCACTCAGATAACACCAACAACTAAACTGAAAGTAACTTGCTGAAAAAGTAATAGTGAATGTTGGTCCTTTCTGAAGATTTTAAGACACCCTGAATTTGCTTTTAGGCTGACGAGAATTTTTTTCTGTTACTGAAAGGATAAAGGAATTTCCCATCAAACTAACAAAGACTCTTAAACCTAAAGCTATATTACAATGTGAAAATTGGAGAGAGGGAATACAACACATTACAAGTAGCATCACATCATTCCTAAACCCACACATTCACTCTGGAGTTTTAAACTGCAACTAGTTTTCTCTTGCAGGTTTTATTCTAACATTTCCACACTTCTGAATTCCTGACAACTAGTTATCACCTTGCTCTAGCACTGTATCTCAGTGAATAAACAGTGGTGGCAACTGAGGTGCTCTAAAACTCCTGCAGAAAGGCAAATAGGATGAGTAGACATCAATGCTGATAATCCATTTTTCAAAGATTTTCCACTCAAGAAGATTTCACAAAGTTAAATGCACCAAAGCAAGACAAACAATTCTTTAGCAAAGAACGGCCAAAAAGCATGTTTTTCCAACCTCAATTAACTATGGCACCATAGTGATGCATCTCTCAAAAGGTAATAAATTTCTAATCTATACAAAATATTGGGCAGGGATTGCAATACTATCCTGCAAAGATAATATTTTTACAGTCCATTTCCCCCCTAAAGTTTACTTATCTCCTCTACTTAACTGATTCTTTGATTAATTGACTTGATTGACTGTTTCCATTATTAAAGCAATTTTTTCATTTTTGTGATTATTTGCCATTTTCCACATTTTATACAGTATAAACACAAATTGTGAAACAAGTTATTTGAAATTACCACTAAAAAAACCCAAAAACCACAGATCTTGAAACTTCCACGTGGTGGTGTTCACAGGGATGCTAGGATGAGGGAAGAGACGAGAATCTTGACTCCATGTTTCAGAAGGCAAATTTATTATTTCATGAGATATATATATTAAAACTACACTAAAATAATAAAAAAAAAGGACTTCATCAGAAGGCTTGAAAGGAAAGAAGTGGAATGATAAAAACTTGTGACTCTCGGAGAGTCCGAGCCAGCTGACTGTGATTGGCCATTAATTAGAAACAACCAACATGGACCAACCAAAGATGCACCTGTTGCGTTCCACAGCAACAGATTATTATTGTTTTTCTTTTCCTCTGAGGCTTCTCAGGAGAAAAATCCTAGCAAAGGGATTTTTCAGAAAATATCATAGCTACACTTCCACCTAACAACTTCTTGCATCTGAACAGTGACAATAACCAGCCTCTCAACTTAGTGAATGTGTTTGTTGGGCTCAGAGAAAAGTGCAATTCCGAGCCTCTACTTCTTATCCTGAAGTTCTCTATCCTATGGCATGAAAATTGCCCACATTTGCTAGAGCCAGTGTGCATCAAGTGTGACAATGCTGAGCTGATCCAGCATCTATATCCAAGACCCAAAGTTTCTGCCAAAACCACCTGTAAAATTCAGTGTGTGAGGGGCTTTCTCAGATGATGCTTAACAGATCTGGCTCCATAATAAATTGGTTGTGCGACTGCCAGCATCTCCTCTTCCAACAACAACCAAGTGGCAAACATGGCTTCAGTCCTCGCCACTGCCCTGACCTGCTGAACACAAGGGGCTCAGTGCCTGGAGAGACACCTCAGGACAATATTCCAAGTAAAAATTGCTCCAGAGAGGTGACTCTCTACAGCCTAAAGGAAGGAAGGAAGGAAGGAATCCCAGCCCTTTCCCAGGAAAGGGCCAAAAAATGCAGCTTCTCAAGTATGCAAGCTGCAAGTTACAAATCCAACTTTACAATTTAAATCTATCCCTGCTTTGTAAAAGGACTTGGTGTATTATTCAAGGTCAGGTGTGCTGCTACTCAGTACTCTCACATCCATGTTCTCAGCTTGCAGACAATTATTTCTCCAATACAGAGGTATACAGGAATATAAATCAACAGTTATAACGAGACAACAGTCTAACAATAATTTATCATGTCCAATAGCATTTTAATAAGGCACTCTTCTGATAAGACAAAGCACTAACAAAACACACTTTTGGAATTCAAAAACTGTTGGGAAAAAATAACTAGCTTAGCTTAATTTTGTATCCAGGGGCTGTATGACAGATCAGGTATCAGCTATCTTGTGTCATGGTTTAGGAATGGTATTCTCCAATTTAGTGTTCCCACCAAAACCACTTCAAACCATGTCAGTTGCTCATTCCTCGCTCTTCCCCAACCCCTCTGGAAGGCTGGAGAGAACTGATGGCACAAAAGGCAAAGTTCAGGCTTGAGACAAGAACAATTTACTGGAAACAGCAATAATATTAATAACAAAAGTGTGTGCAAGAGAGGTGAATGATTCATATGCAAATGCTCACCACCACATCACAAGGGATCTGATAAGACAGACCCAAAAGGGAGCCCTTCCCCCATTCCTGGAAAATGGCACGAGGTGGTCCTTGTGCAAAAATTAACCCCGTCACGGCCAGAATGAGGACACCTGTCTGCCTAAAGCCAGCATAAAGTCCATGCTCTGAGATACTCAGAAGAAACTCAATTAAGTGCCTATGCCCTAATCTGTACCAAAGAAGAAGGTTGATCCACCAACAAAACAGCAACCTCCAGCTGGGATACAATGCTGTTATATACCATTTCCATGATGCTGAATCACAGAAAGCAGATTTTTCATGAAGGAATAACACAGTCTTGTAAATCCCATTAAGTTCTCCATGACACTGTTATGTGACAACTCATATGTACTTTAGCATTTAGGGTTTAAAAGAAAATAGTACTTTTGTATAATTAATGTGGGAAAATAAAAAAGAAAAAAAGGGGAAAAAGCCCAGCTAAGTAACCAACTAAACACAACCCTAATGGTTACGCTCATATCCTTCATATGCCTCATTCTACTCACTCAAGACTGGGACACAGGCTTTTAGATACATGATTTATATTTATGCTCTTCTTTAAATAGAAAATTAAATCAAATCAGAGGTATGAATTCAAAACATATTAAGCATATTAAATCTCTGCTCCTTATGGGAATCAAGTTAAAACCGCTTCAGTTCTGAATGACAGCATCCATTAAACTTTGATGTACTTCAACTGATGTGCTTTAATATCTTAGATGTGTTACCTCTACTTAAACAAGCTAATACACAAGCCTGCAGTTGCAAGCATAAATTGAGTCTAATACCACACTCCAAACGAGAAACATGCCTGCAGACAGCAGGAGATAATGTATTATTTAGGGTTTTAACTTCCTTTTATTAACTTGGGCTTGTTTAAAATAGTAAAAGTTGTGCACATAGATCAGGTCTCTTATACATTGTTTCCAAATAAAATTTAGAAATATTACTCTTTCAGAGTTTTTACTCAAGAATTCTTTCTATAATTACTCTGTTGACAGTTATTTACAATAAATTCAGCATTTCACTCTGGAAGCACAACACTAGAACATTCTTAGAGTTCATTAACACAATCACCCATTAAATTTGTTCTGCTTTTGCTCATAGGTTTCTGCTTTTTACCCAAATCTTCTGCAATCTTCAGCCACACATTAGACAAATCTAATGTGTGAAGCAAGCTAAAACAAGATGTTCACTGGCAGTCTCCCAAGTCATTAAACGCCTACCACAAGATTCTTCTCATACTCTCAGGATCAGACTGCAACTGGATAAAAAATCCAGTTTGTAATCTATAGCCTGCTATTTCCTCATTCTTCTGTTAAATATAAAAAAATCCTTTAATGAGACAACGAATGCAGCAAAATCACATTTTCCTCAGTAAGTACCAGTACAGGTCAGGAAGGCTCAAAAGGGTGACTTAAAGCAAGTTACAGAATTTGGTAAGAGGGACAGAAATATAAACAAGGTATGGTAAATATGCTCTTACAGCAACCCATAAGAAACCAGATCAATTTTGTAAGAAAGCTTTGGAAACAACATTAGGTTGTTATCAGATGAAGAAATTAGTAACTGGTTAATATTTACCAACATAAGAAGTTAAGCATGTGGCACTATGCATTTATCTTCCAATGAATACAATCCTTCTCTAAACAGACTTTGACTCCAAGCAAATGGGTAGTGAGCTGACTTTTTGCCTAAGGCAGCAAAAGCCATGTGGCCCTGAAAACAACCTACTACAAACACTCACATTAGACATTCTTCCTGAGAACTGACTGCTGACACTGCCCCAGATGTTATGAAGAAAGGACTAACTGGACGTCTCTCAAGACCTCCAAGAGAACTCCTCCAGTATCTCATTAAGCATGCAATTAGCAGCAGCAAATAACATTTTCCTAATCCCAGCAAAAACTACAGCACTCGTTTACATGCATCCTCCTTCTGAAACAACAACTTCAGACTGCTTGAAGAAAAAGAAGTTCATCTTTTAGAAGTTAAATAAATTTCTTACACAATGATGCCATGACCCACTAAGAATACAGCAAGCCTCCTGCATGTTTACTGCTTCTAATTTTCTAGTCTGGGCACTAGTGAACACCTGATTATTCACATAAACCATTTAGCCATTTTATAAGAACACCACTGCAATAAAAATACAAAACACATGTGTGTCCCTAGTCAAAGAAGTAAGAGCTGCTGTATGTGATTCAGACTCAAAACTCATTTAAAGTCTGCTTACTATCCTACCCCAACATAGCTGAGGCAAACACCAAGGAAAAGAACAGGTTGAGCAGTACACAGACAGTACAAGCCTCTTATGATATGAGCAGTCAGCTTCCAGCAACCCCCCAGATCAGGGATTTAAGAACCAGAGACTGCTATCTTCCTTCAGTTGCCTTAGTTCTTCTGTTCTGATAAACACTGAATAACAATCCCATAATTAACTTTCCCATCTAAGTCTGTGAATTTAGACTTCCCACATCTTCCTTCAGCTTCCCTCCCTTCCACCCCACAGCCTCCAAGCCTACTTTGTTTCTGCTCATACAGAAGTAGTTTTCTGTTGTCATCTTATTGCAAAAGTTCCATACCTTCTGGGTGATTTCTCATAGGCAGCTCCTCACAGCACTAACTCCTCCTTCTTCACAGCACAGCCAACTCCCTCCTCACCCAGCTGACCCCCTCCTTTATAGCATTCATTCTCACTGGACACACCTGTGGCCTGTTAAGGGCACGCCTGCTCCTAATCTCTGCTAATTAGCACAGCTGCAACTCCTCAGGGGCAAGATTACCTGCTATGTTCATTTTCTCACATTCTCTCCCCAACCCCAACCCCCCCAATAGTTTTCTATCACCAACTGTTTCTATTCCCCTTCTCTCTACCTTTACTAGTGCTACTGTATCCTTTCTAAAGTGGAAAGAGACCGAGATAGCGCAAAGACACTCATCATCTGAACATAGGGATTTATGGAGCTGACCAAGTGTGATTTGCTCTCAGGTCTTGACTTAAGAAACTCACTGGAAAATCATTTTAGTGACTTTGAATTTGCTTTTTTGACCGCTCCTAATCTTGGAGCTCTTTACAGAAGATGAGTGACAAAGATTCTCCCCCTACCCTCAACTTGCAGCAAAATAATGGTCATTCAAGAAGCCACTGCTGTCTGTAAATAGGTAGGATAGTTTCTCTCCCATTTCCACTACATTAAAATTCAAAGATGACAGACATAAATGTAATTTTATTACACAAGCTGCACAGTATTATGAGATCTTTTGCACTTCTGCACAGGTTACCAAAGAAATAAAATCAGGCTAAGCAAATTTTGATCATCAAACTGCCACCTGGTGCTTCTTTTTCCCTTGGGAAAAAAAAAAAGCTATTTGAGCACACTCTGTAGAAAAACCTTTAGAGCTATTAAATTATGCAGGTCAGAGACAGCTCTGGCACTAAAGCAAAGGAGAAAGCATCCCTCACTTCTTTCACCTGCTTAATTCAGTCCCTGAGAAGAAGGCCGACTTCTTATAGGGCAGTGGACATGAAACTCACTCCAGAAAGAGAGATATGAAGAAGGTGAAGGAAAAGCTTGTCAGGAGACCCATCCCAGGGAGAAGGAAATCAGCATGGCAGCCACAGGAGGAGAGGAACACAGGTGCATCTTACCAGCTGCTCTGCTCAGCAACACTGAGCAGGAGAAATGGCAGAGCTGGAAGGAGAGTGAGTTATCCTCAGTGAGTTATCCTCACTGCAAGACCTTGGAGAAAGATGCTACACCAGAAGGGAAGGAGGGGAGGAGAGAAAAAAAGCAGGGGACACTAGCAAAGCTGAAGACAGAAAAAAAATATGTTAGTGAGGTGAGGAGTGGGATATGGAAGTGTAAAAAGGAATGAACTGTGTGGGAGGAACATAGAGAAAGAGTAGTGGAGGGGAAAGCAAAGGGCAAATACAAAAATGTCAAGGGAGGAGAGATGCACAGAAATGTGTCCAACATAGCAAACGCTCCTCCTAACCTCAGCACAAAGTCCAGAGGCACACCAACCCTCTGGCAAAACTGTCCTCTTGCTCTCCTCTTTTAAGCGTTAGCTCCCAAGACAGTGAGGTTACTTATGATGGCAGGCTGTGCTGTGAGCAGAAGGTCAGAAAAAAGAAAAAACGAGGCATAAGGGAAATGAACCAGTGCTGGGAAAAGAAGGAGCATAAGGAAGAAACTTCTATTTCCAAGGACAGAAAATGGAAAAATAAATAGTCCTCGTCAAATTCTTTTATTCTTTGAGCACAACCTTCAGGAATAAAACCAGTTGAAATAATTTGTACAGAAAGGGGTGGCAGAAGAAGAGAAGGGCTCAAAGTTTATGTCAAGGGTGATGAGAAGAACCTGGCACTGGCAATATGTGATATAATTAAGCTGCAAAAATGGAGGAAATTGTCATAAAAGCAGGTGAAAAATCTGGAGAAGGTGATTAAGATTTTATTATAAGTAGTCTAGAATACAAAAGAAGCAGGAAAAGTAGTAAATATTGCTGCCGACAGAGCCTGTGAGAAAATAAGGAAATGCAAGGAGAATCAAAAACTGTATCAACAGAAGAAAAGCAAGCAGGAATGAAGTCACAAATGAGAAGTTGTGAATACTTACACACCAGATATCATAAAGAGGTCTAAGCAACAGACTGTGAAGGATACTATTGAAAGAATAAACTGCACAATAAAGAAAAGGTTTGGAATAAAAATTAGAGATAACATTTGAAAAGCCAAGAGTCAGAGTTGGAGGAAGGACAAGTAAAAGATTACAAGTTACATGCAAGAAGTCTGGTAAAAAAGATTAAAAAACCCTAGAATTAATATTTTTTTCCTACTCAAGACTGCAAATATTTTACAATGGTTATTGAAATAACTGAATGTAGTAAGACATTTTGTCCCAATCAACATGTCACTACTATACAATAGGATAACTCAGCCAAATCATCTAAGAAGAGCAACATGCACTTTGTTTCCACCCATTATGACATTTTCCACCATTAGATAAAAATCAAAACAGCAAGTCCTTTATCAGAGGAAAAACAAAAGCGAGAGCAAGACAAGGATTCTTCCCTTATCCTATTATTGCCAAGACAAAAAACATGTTTTTGCAATGTCCTACCTAAAAAATAGAATATTTGCCCTTTTATTTGGCAAGAAGCATGGAAAAGTTCAGGCAATGGGCCAGATCTTTTGTCTAAAACGCATAACATTATAGCTCAGCTTTGCTAAGGACTCACAAACAGTGCCCTGAGAATCTGGTCCCAATGCCCTCTCTCCTTTTTAAATACCCAACATCAGATTTTTATCCCAAAGGTATAAAAGTAGATTTACACACAAACCTCCCCCTAAATCTCCTATAAAAGACAGGAGCATATCTTATGCTGTGAGGACTACAATAACATCCCAGACTAACAAAGCCATATCCATAAAGAAAACAAACACTTGAATCCATACAAGAAGTTTCTTTAGCACAACTTTTCACACAAAGAAGGCACACTGCTGGCAAACGCTGCAGTGAAAGAGCTTGGGCACTCCTTGCTCCTCACTGTCACCTTCAGCTCTTCTCTTTCTTGCCACTGTCACCACCTGCTTACCTCAGCACACACAATCTGTGTCCCCATTTAAGGAGCCCATGGTGGGGTTTCATGTATACACCATTCTATATGGCTTCCTTTTGCCCCAGCTTTTAATAGCACAGTCCCTAGCTCACTTGCTGTGCTTGGATTTTGCCACCAAAAACAAAAAATTAAGTCTAAGAAAACCCATCTCTTAGAAAAGTCCTTCCATCTCTAACTCCACTGCAAGCATCCTTCTACCCCACTGCCTTCAGATTTTTAGGTATTTTAAATAAAATAAATTAATGTGATCTGACACAAATGTGATGGAGCAATGGGATTCAGTGGATCATGAAAGAGACGCTACAAATATCAAATAGAAAAGACTGGATGATATAGAGAAAAAAGGAATGATAAATGGAAGTCTCAAAAGGCACATGGATGAGTGCAATTTTATAAACTGCAAAATTTTTTAAAACCTTCATTCAGGAAAATTCATGCAAGGAAGAGTCCTTCCTTTACATTTTCTTCACTATTCACAGCCTATGAATTGAACTGTATGTAACAACAAAGCAATTAGTTTAAATACTGCCAGTGCTCTCACTGGTGATAATTGGTTGCTTCTTGTAGGAACATCTGTTCCATCTTTCTTAAGAAATGAAGTACAGAGCCTGTTACCTAGACAACAGAATCCTTCTGAGCATCATGCACTGTAAAAGGGCAATATCAGCCTAAGTCACTCTGCACACTCGCTCTCCCCACTGCTCCCTCATCGCCACTAATGCAGCCAAATGCTGTGACTTTTTAACATTAAGCCCATATTTATTAGACTGCATACACTCAAGCCTACTTTCACATGCACTAAAAGCAACAGCTGTGTCACTGTCCTTTGGCCAAGCAACAGTCACTTTGAGGCTCTTTATTCAGCCAGTTTCCACCACCGTGACTGCCAAGCTGTCAAGCTGAAAATGCTGCAGCTTATGAGTAGTCTGAGAGCAAGTCTTACCAAATCTAGAATTGTCAGCTCAGTCCCCCAGAATGTGGTGCAGAAACAGTCACTTTCACTGCTCTGGGTTACTGGAGCTACTCGAGCACTAAAGCGACTCATCCCTTACAGACACTCACTAGTGTCCTCTAGCCAAATTCAGGAGAGAAGTAGCAGACTAAACTTTGAAGATGCCTTTTGTTGCCTTAAACTCACCACAATTCTACAAATATTGATAAAATGTTAACAACAACAATGAAGTGCACTGGATGACCAAATTCCTTTGCATGCTTTAGCAAGATGGATGGATTTATTTTTTTCCCATCTGCACGTGATGGAAGACCAACAAACACAGAAACTGAAATTGCAGGATGATTAAAGTCAGAGAGGGGCTTTTCACAAGAGCATGTAGTGACAGGACAAGGGTCAATGGCTTTATACTGAAAAAGGGTGAGGTTAGATTAGATATTAGGAAGATATTCCCCATTGTGCGAGGAGTGAGACACTGGCACAAGTTGCCCAGAGAATCTGTGGATGCCCCATCCCTGGCAGTGTTCAAGGCCAGGCTGGATGGGGCTTGAAGCAACCTGATCTAGTGGAAGGTGTCCCCACCCATGGCAGGGGGATTGGAACTGGATGATCCCTCCCAACCCAAACCATTCTAAAATTTTATAAAAATAATCCCAGTGAGAAAGCACCATAGATCTGTTTTCCAGGCTCATCTCCGTTGGGGAAAAAAAAACCAAAAATGCATGAGCTCCAAAAGTACTGAGGATAAAAAAGAAAAGCTTGAAAATGGTCTGGATTTGAGATGCCCAGAAGAAGCAAAAATTAAATCATCCATCTGGCCTTAGACTGAAAATCTGAACAATGGAGATAGCTGAAAATTATTAAACATAAAATCACAGTAGAATTCCTTATTTTGACTGCACAGCTTTGAGCAAAGTTCAGAGAATTTAAAATGTGAAACAGTACAAAAGACAATTTCACAACAGTAAAGTATTTCTTAGGCACACAGTATAATATTTAGAGACAGAATGTAAAGCAGCAAGGATCACCCATGCTGAGAAAAATTAAACAGACTAGGTAAAACCTAGGCAAGCAGAAAATCACTAATACACAACAAATATAACATGTCAAAAAAGAAGAAACAATTATAAGTCTGAAGTGCAAAGACATTAAGGCAAATGAGGATACTGAACAAACCTTGGAGTTTGGTCAGAGAGAGAGAGATCATTAATCACAGTAATAAGAAGCTTTTTTAGGGTAGGAGCTTAGAGACATCAAACCCGAATGGATCCAAGATAGAACTAGCAGACACAAAACCACTATATTGCCTGTAAATATTAAAGACATCTGGAGATAAAGGAAAGCAAGGGAAATAGTACAAAAGACAACTGAGGTAAAAAGGAAACTGAAGTAATCTAATAAGCAAGTGAAAATATGGAAAGACAATGACAGTTGGGAAATAAACTTTGCAGGGGCCATGGGATGGACTAAGTTCAATAGCACAGAAAGAAAAGGCAGGGACTCAATGTCTTCAAGAACTGGCAGTACATCTCCCATTTCATAACTGCCACCAATCAAAAATCATTCTACTGGTAGCTTTTTTCAATATTCCACATATTCAAAAAATAATAATTTTTTCCAGAAGTATAGCCTGCCTGGACTACATTAACTTCAGTATGCTCAAGTGCTGGCACATGAAAAAGCTCAAGGCCAAGTACACTCGTGGCATATTCACATACCCACAACTTGCTACATCCACAATGTGCAGGCAACAGGCAGGCTCCAGGAAGCATCCTGACACTGCAGTGACAGAGGAAGCATGAGTGTGATGTTCTTTCTACAAGCCAGAAGCATTTTGCCAATTTGATGGCCAAATGGAGCAGAGACTCCAAGACTATGATGCTCATATAGTCTTTATCAAATTGCATTTATCAAAATGCAAACACTGTAAGATGCATCACAGAATTAAAGACACCAGGCTATCCACTTTGTGCTGTACTCTTAACTATAGTGTCAAGACAGGAAAGGCTTCCTGTATCTTAAAACCCCTCAACATTTACATCTCAAGTCATCAAAAAGACAAGAAAAATCTCAGTAGCATACAGTAGAAGCTGTATTTAAAAAGAGCTACTGTTCAGTTTACCACAGAAATAAGACATAGAGGTTCACAAGAAAACAAACACCACACTGAAACTCTTCACATAATGGAATTCAATGAAGTCAATAAAGTTTTAGTAGAAGGTGACATTTTGCCTTCAATAATAAAGCTGACTACAATTTGCACACAAAAACTTGCAGAGTAAAATATGACTGCAGACTAAAAACACTATTCACTTAGGCACACACAGGGCTGAAGACAATACCAGGTAATTTATTGGGGAAAAGAAGCAACATTTGATCAAAGTCCTAGAATTTTTTTCTTCTAGTGATGATCCATTTGCAATCCAGCCATCTCTGTTCTGTATTAAATTTATCCAGTTTAAGCACTACCAATAGTATTTCATTTCTGCTTCACAGACTCCATAGGAAGCAACAAGTCTCAGGCAGTTTATGGATCTGGGACACCAGAGAGACCAGCAAGGAGGACATTGTGTTGGGAGTACATTACAGAACCATCTGATAAGATGGGGAAAAAGGTGAAGTCTCCTCTAAATTCAGAGAAGTCTCTGATCCACAAGCCATCATTCTTATGAGAAGACATCTACCTCCTTGACATCCACTGGAATTGACTCAGTTAATTTTGGGAAGCTATCAGGAACAGCTTCTTGATATACATATTGGAAGGGCCAATAAAGGTAGCACACAGTTGTTCTCCAAAAAGGAAGAACTGGTTGGAGATTTGACAAGGTAGCTTTGGCTGTTGCAACCTTTAACTACACCTGAGGTTATTCAGCATAGAGAAGAGAAGGCTGCAGGGAGATCATCTGCATCTTTCTAGTACTTTGTACAAGGGGGCTTATAAAAAGGAGAGGGACTTTTTACATGGGCAGACAGTGATAGGACAAGGGAGAAAAATTTTAAATTTAGAAAGAGAGGAAAGATTTTTTTAGAAGTTAGGAAGAAATTCTTTACTAAGAGTGTGGTGAGGAACTAGAACAGGATGCCCAGAGAAGCTGTGGATGCCTCATCTCTCCCAGTGTTCATGGTCAGGTTGGATGGGGCCATGCTAGTGGTGGCTGATCTCTGGCCCAAGGCAGGAAGGATGGAACTAGGTGATCTTTAAGGCCCCCTCCAACCCAAGCCATTCCATTATCTTACGATTCTAAGACCCTGAGTGAAGAAGGCAGAGCACAGACATGGAGCTTCAGAACAGCATACTACAGCTTACTGACGAAACTGGTAGGTAGCCACAGGAAGCAGTTCTGAAGAGCAAAATTGCTCAGGCAAACTGGCAGGTCTGTTAAGAAATACAAGTAGACCTGTCTGGCTTAGCAGACTGTCAGAGCTCAAATGCCAGTGTACAGAGAGGGGCAAACAGGGACAGGCTACATGGGAGGAGTTTACAGACCTTGCCCAGGCATGTAGGAATGGTGTCAGGAGAGCTGAAGCTCACCTTGATTTGACACTTACAAGGGACATCAAGTGCAACAAGAGCTTCTGCTACTACACTGATTATGAAAGGCTGAATAGGAAAATGTGAGCTTGTTTCTAAATGAAGTGGATGATTCAATAATAGGAGTTCCAAGTTAAATGTAATCCATCATCTAATAACCCATGCCATCATCTCTCAGCCTGAGGCATAAAAGTAGCCACATGTAATGTTAGAGACATTCTAGTTATGCAAAGTCAATATATTAATTCAAACAATTTTACAACTCCACGCAGAATAAACTGAAAACAGGTACAAACTAATTTTACTTTACTGGGAAAGCACAAATGGAGGAGCATAAGGAATGCAATGTGAAAGAAAGAATGAGAAACAGCAAACTGAAAGTTTATGGCAAATTCAGAAAAGAACATGATTTACAAAACATTCCAGCTGAAGCTTTAAAATGTGTAAGTATATATGTTCACTTGTGAACACATACACAGAGTCTTGCAGGGAGCATCTAAGTTTGGCAAGTAAGTACTTAAAAATCTCTTCTTTGCATTATTGGCAACTCTGGTTTTCTTTATCTGAGTGATAAAGCAGCTATTTGCTTTCAGTGCATTGCTGCCTAAAGCTTAATCTGAAGCAGTTTGGTTTTGGGTTTTTGTTCATTTCCTCTGAAGGCACCATTTGTGTATTCTGAGAATATTCAGAATCTGAACAAAACAGCAAATACAAAGTGAAAATAACTGAGCCTAAATAGCACTGAAGTCATTCTCCCTAGTCAGCTGCACTGGGAATGTGGATTACATCCTAACTGATGTCAAGTTGCAAGCTCATAAAGATGTTTCCTCGGCTCATACCATGTTAGAATGGGGTAAAAGCTTTCTTTTTCTTCTTTTTAATGTACTTGCCATAGATGTACTGATATTGCTCTCCTGCTTTGAGCAGAAACACAACTTCAAGAAAAGAAAAGGAACTTCTGCATGAAAATAAGTTGCACATTTTGCATTTAGAAATCAAAAAGCAGCCTCTTCCTTTTCCTCTCTCCTCTGCATACTCTTTGTTATTAAATTGCTGAAGGACATAGCTATAGTTAAGACAATGGACCTGACTAGCTTCAGATGATGCTCTACTTTTGTCCAATTTCTTGATATAAAATTGTACTACAAGCTGTGAAACTTTATTTTCATAAACACTACAGTGTATTTATGGTCTGATAGAAACATCAACTTAATTGATTAAACAAAAATAGCTTTATTCCACATATTTACTACTTGTATACTTTTTTATTTAATGAAGTTAATTGTTCTTTCAGAAGCAATAAAGAAGACAAAAAATATCCACAGAAACCTTTTGAAGAATAACTGAAGCAGGAATTTAAGTACTCCCTTACACAAAAAGCATTTAAATTACACAGATTATACAAGATTAGATCATTTAATACAGAGAGCTCTTATTCTTCCTATGGCATGCAAAACACAAGTTGTCACGTAGCTGAACCAAAAAACCTTTTTCCAGCTGATTCACAATGCATAGACACTTCTAGCCAACACATGCCTTAGCTCTCTAATAAAAATCCCTTAAAAAAAGAGTTTTTTCAGTTATTTCACTACCTCCAGCTATTGAAAGAGGGAGTGGAGTTTCAAAGTTTCCATAAGCAATCTTTTCTAATTAGGTAGTAGAGAATTTATGGGGAGATTTTACATTGCCAAATGTTCTACTCATTTATTCTGTCTTGGCATAGGAAAAGAAATCCTGACATTCAAAAGGAATCTCCTACAGCAAATGTACTCAGGTAGACAGACTTTTTAAAAGCCTTTTTTTACTCAACCTTGCCTCCAACAAAGCCAGGGACCCAAGTCTACATAAGTCTAGACAGTAGCAAATACTGTAAGCCACTGTGATAGTCATGGACAAAGAAAAGGCCAACATAGCTGAAGCACAGAATTTGTACCTATTATGAAATTTTATGCAACTTCACCTGAAGAGAGCCAATGGCATTACAAATCTTCTAAGTGTTTTATAAATGCGGAAAAGTTACCATTATTCCTGTACAGCTGACTTTTTCCATGTTACTAAGAGATGGAGAGACAGGTCAAAGAGGTTTAAGGCCAGCCTGGTCCACACTCTCATATTAAGTAACTTCATGTTGAGTTCATGTGACTAAGCAGTTTCCATACAGGGAGGTGAGAGCAGCTTGTAAATGATGTGCAGCATCTGACAGAGGTAAAAGCAAGTAAGTTTTACCAGCTCTACCAGCAAAGCACAACATGTCCCCTTGAGTCCTGTGCCACGCTGCCAATGGCAGCAGAGGAAATGTGGCAAAGGCACAAGGTGCTTCAACATGGAGATGGTAAGTCTGGCTGATTTCCTTGGCTCAGCTTCAGCAGCACAACATCACAGCACAGCCAAACCCAAGAAGAGAGGGACACAACCCCTGAAGAACTGCCCACACAAAGGAAGGCAATGGACAGCAGGAAAAGAAAAGAATGTAAATATAGTGAGAAAGTGTCACCTTCAAGAGAGCTGACAAACACAAAAAGGTTACAAAGATATATTATTAAACCTGTAAGGCTTCTAAAACTTTGCCCACGCTCAGGAACCAAAATATTTGTATGCTGTACTACTTTGGAACATATACTGCATAAGCAGGTAAAAGAACTGAGAATGATTTGTGCATGCTAAATTGTTCAACTGAGCTTTCAGTAATTCATTTAACATTATAGTCTGAATTTATTTTAGCCTGAACCCATAAATGCAAGTTTGAACAACAAAGGCCAACTGATGCTCCCACTAGTGTGCCACAGCATACTGGCACCATATCAAGGCCTCCCAGAAGGAGTAGCCTCCCCTAAAAAACCAGCACACAAAGGCACAGGATGTGGCAACTAAAATGGTTACAGGACCCAGACCCAACATTCACACAGGGTAAAGCAGCACCAATTTAGGGCACTCAAAAAACACTAGGCTAGCAATGCTGGTTTGCGGTTCTGCTTCTCCCATTTAAATAATCTGCAACAGCCTGGTCTCTTTTTCCCCTACAGGAAAAAAAGAATGAGCTATAAAACCACCCTGATATAGAAAAATTGAATTAAGTTCAGAATTAAGGTCACTATTTACAGAGAAGAAGGCTAGAGTTCATAATTTATCCTCAGAAGAAGGGAAATTCTTACTGGTGAGGGTGCAAAAAAAGCTAGAAAGGACCAGAAGTTGAACAAAGAACATCTAAGTCTTGACTCAAGTCTCTGGTTCATGTGAAACCTTTCGTAAAGTCATTTTTGTCTGCAGACTGTGTTAGCTGTTCTGTGAGAATATTATGGAAGATACCATTAAAAACCTTACTAAAATCAAGATAAACAGAATTTACAACATTCACCCCATTCACCAAGCCAGACATCTTATTATACAGCACAAATAGTTTGGTTAAGGATTATTTTCCCTTTGAAAATCCATGCTGACTACTTCCAATCACCATCTTGTCCTGTATGTGTTTGGAAATGGTTTCCATGAGGATTTGCTTCATCATCCTCCCTAAAGTGAGCTGACCAACTTGAAGCTCCCCTGATCCTCCTTGGAAACAGGAGTGACACTTGTTCTAAGAAGAGATAATTCATAACAATTATTCCATAATAAGAGATAAAGATAATTCACCATTATCATTCTAAGATAACTGAGAGTAGTCTCATAACAAAATCCAAGCAGGTCCCAGCACTTGTGGGTGCAACCCACCAGGTACCACAGCCTTGGCAATGTCCAGTTTAAGTGGTCCCTAACCTGGACCTCCTCCAGCAAGGTAAGGCTTCCTTCCTCAGCTTCCTCTCTGGTCTCCAGAGCATGAGACTCCTGAAGGCTGGACTCACTGTTAAACACTAAGACAAAGAACATATTGAGTACCTTGGCCTTTTTCATGCCATTTATTCCCATACAGCTGCAGGCTCATATTTTCTTTGGTCTTCTTTTTGACATTCTTGTACTTGTAGAATCCTTTCTTGCTGCCCTTCTGGTCCCTTGCAAGATCCAACTCCATGTCAGCCTTGGCTTTTCTAAGCCCTATTCTTGCAAGATCAAACAGCAACTCTATACTTCTCTTGTTCTGCCTATCCTTGCTTCCAATTCACATATAATTCCATTTCATGTCCAGGTTCAATAAGGAGCTCCTTTCTCATCCACACAGGCCTCCTGTTGCCCTTGTTTGCTTTCCCCCTTGCTGGGGTGGAACTTTGTTAAGTTTGGACGGGCTGATCCTTGAATATCAACAAGTTTTTCTGAACCCCTCTTCTCTCCAGGGCTGTGTCTCACAGAATACTTCCAAGCAGATATCTGAAGAGGCTCAAGTCTGCTCTCCTAAATTCCAGGGTCATGATCCTGCTTTTTGACATGCTCCATTCACTTAGTGAATCCATCTTCAACCCCATCATATCAGCTAAATAAGCCAATAGCAATTGCACTGAAGTTCTTCCATGCTCAGGGACAGGATACATATCCATATATTTACAATTTACAGTGAGTGACTAAGAAAAAGCATATTAGTATCCTTTTTTTCTGAATTAAGTTTTCCCAAAATCCACAATTAAAAGTTTATAGTCTCTTTACTGTGAAAAACAAAGTCCTTGAATTAACTTGAATGTATTCTCACAGGAAGTGCAGCCTTTGGGACAAGAAGTCTGAGATAAAGTTGTATTACCCTCGTGCTTTTTGATACAGAAACACCAAATTCCATTACCACTACCTGTTTGCAGATTTTAAAAGTCTTAGCTTGTGGTTCTTAACAGATGACAGCCAAGACATTCAACAGGAAAACACAGCCTTAACAAATTATACTCCTCTGGTTTGTATCTTGTGTCTTCACTTCTTGTTTTAAAGAACCTACTTAGATAAGGTAAGGAAAAATGTAAAACACAAAAGCAGCTGAATTAAAGTTTTCCTTTCAACCCACCTCAGGTTCCAAAATAAGCTAATGCAAGCCTGGAGCTGAAAGAAATGTCACATTCATTAACTAAATAATCATCTAAAAATAGAAACACTCTATTTCATTACTCCCATTCACATTTTACAGCTCTGCTCTTCAGAAAATGCTGTTGCTTAAGCCAAGCAATAATCTGCCTCATAACAAGAACACAGAAATAGTTAGCATTTCAGTTGTCTTCAGACCACACTTGAGTTACAGGGAACTAATTTAGTTTTTACACACTCACAGAATTCTTTAAGGTATAAAGAGTCCTTCCTAGTATTTTGGTACTCAATACAGCAGAATTGGCTGAAATAAGGATTCTTTAAGCAGGGATCACCCTACAGCTGAAATAAAGCAACAATCACTTGCCACAGGAACCACGCCTGTTTCTACTGATATAAACTTTCTTCCAGAAAAAGCTCCTACAATTGAATAGCAGTAAGAGAAACTATGGGTTTTGAAGTCCTAAGCAAAGACAGAAAGCAAAGACAGACCAACTTGATTTGTAATGTCAGAAGAGAAGTCATCTGCCTTTTCCTTTTGGGAAAGCTAGCCAGCAGATCCTATTATAGGTATCTATGCAATAAGACACACAAAATGGTCTTGGACTGTAAAACTGAATGTCTTTCAGTTCAGCAATATATTTCTTAAGTACAATGTCAAGTGTCCAAAGTTTACAGAACCATTAAAATATTCTGAACATACACACACAGAATGAGCTGCACTGGTGTCTCTGTCATTCTCTCATCTTCCAAAGCGTGATTTGGGTTTGTTTTGCTGCTGGAGCAAAGGGGAAGGGTTAAGTGCCAAAAGAACTACTCATGACATTTTTTAAATGGCCTCTGTCCAGGCTGATAATCTTTATTTAATCAGTAAACATTACCCTCCTTGTCACCTATCTAAGCCTTTCAATACAAGATAAGCTATTGATGCATTATTTAAAGTCTGTTTCTTTTTATGGAAAACGCACTTGATTTTGGCCATATGACAAAAACTTAGTAATTTTTTTCAACTATTTCACAATTCTAATATTTGCCCTGAAATTTTACTGAGGCAAATGCTGATGTGCTGCATTAGCTCAGGTTACAGAGTTTTACAATAAGGTTTGACGAAGAAATATTAAATCTAACTCATGGAAGAATTACCAGAAGAACCACTGAAAGCAGCCAAGTAACTTACACAGTAGGTGCCAAAATTCATAAGCTGTACTGACCTTTGTATAAAGCTTTAATAATTTTTTTTAAAGTGATGTATCATGGGAGTTAAAACATAATTTGGCACTCTCTCCTTCCTTACATTGTTTTGTCCAGGTAGACAGAACCAGCTCCATATCACAGTGCTATCATGCCCACAAGAAAGTCTCCTTCAGACTAATCCACACATCTCCACAGCAGTAGAATTTAAAACAAAGAACAAGAATCCAAGAAACAAAAAACCCCTCAATATTGTCCAAAATTACTTTGTAGTACCAAGAATATAACCTAGTACTGATGTTAAAAGGATTTCCTATTTCCTCCAAAGGCAGAAATATTAGCAAAAAAAGGTCACTGGGTAAATCCTGTGTAAAGTGACTGACAGCAATGCAGCCACCTCTCAAATCCATGAGTGACCTTGACCTTATAGTGATAAGCACTTTAAAAGGACAGCAGTTTCATCTGTTAAGTCTCTTCATACAGAATCACCATGGACACTACACTAAACACAACCCAATGGTTTGTTCAGTTCATGGACACCATGAGTTTCTAATGCCTCACATTGCATTGCACATCTGAATGCTGTATTTCACTGCAACACTATCAGATTATAAAAAGCTTTAGGCACAATTCTAAGATACATTCAACAGCTGACTGCATAGTGACAGCAGTAAGACAAGGTAAATATTTAATCAAGCAAGTGCACTCCTTTTGCAATGCAAGAAATACTTGCATTACAAAATTCTATTCAGTATCCTGCATTTTGTCAGTAATGCACATTTTCAGACATAAAAAATAATTAAAAATCAAATTCTACCTTTATTTACAAACACTTAATTTTTACCCAATTTGAAGGAATAACAGGTATGTAATAAAAGACACATGTAAAAAAAATATAATTAGAGCTACTTTTCATTTTGTTATGAAATTTCCCTGTACTTAGCAAAACAAATTTAAAATGAGGAGAACAAAAAGTTCTCAGATACTAAAGAACAACCAGTCACCATTAGACTAAAATAAAATACATTATTAGTAAGTGGACTTCAGATGGTAGTTGTAATCCTTCAGAATCTTTTTCTTTCAAGTAATTTTAAAAACATTCCTTTTTAAAGTAAGTCTTCATTTAGAAGTTTGTATTTATTTCCCTCTCAACACATAAAAGAAGATGAAACAAAATTATATCAGAAAGAGGCATTACTATTACCTGAAAAGAACTAAAAGAAAATTATTATTTTAAAAGCTTCTTTAAAAGGTTCAGATCTGAATAAACTTCTATGCTTGCATACTTTAAAGAAAACATTTGGATAATCTCCACATTACTTAATTCTAGGAAAATAAAATACCTGTTGAGTAATAATGTCAGTAAAATGACTTTCATTTATGTACACTTACTGCAATCTCTCTACAGGCCGACATGGATATCCCTGTACCTTCAATTTGCTTCAGTGCATACTCCTTTTCATCTTTTCTGTACACACACAAAAAAAAAAAAAAGAGAAAGAAAGAAAAATATATTTAGCTCTGACTTACATTACACCAATCAATATCAGTATAATGATGAAACACTAATTCGGTCTGGATCAAGAAGCTGAAAAGCCAATCTGCTTTTATGCATAAATTACATTTTGATATGAAAAGCAAGTTTTCTTTTAACAAAAACCTTACAGTTCCCAAACAAAAACTTCTTTATAAACAAACTTGGTTAATATCTATTTCTCTCTGAAAACAGACATAATATCTGTAGATAAGTGCAAACACAGAATTTTAGAGGACACTTTCTCTGAAATTCCAAGATACTGTCTGCTACTGTGAAAGCACCACAGTCGTATCCCATGCCTGGAAAAATTCTCCTAGAAATATCTGGGAATGGCAAGCTTTTTTCTTGATTTTATGAGCTACTCTCAATCCACTTTTATTTCTGAAATACTACTATTTTAAACTATTTATATAATAAGCACTGGCTACTGACAGATCTCTAAAACACACGTGAAATGTTGTGCTCTGATGTACAAAGCCAGATTATGAAAAAAAGCTCAGCCCAAACACTGTACTATCCTTTTAAATAATCACAGCTTGAAGTGATTTAGAGGGACCACCAAAAGAACAAGAGGTAGAATCTTGAAGCTTTCATGACATAACAGAAGCAGCCTTCAATATGGTTTTGCAGGATTCAGCTGTCAGTGACAGATGTTGGTAGGCACCAATGCCCACAGTGTTGATGCCCCTTTGCAGACTCACCAGTCACAATTCAACAACCCACAAGCCCCTATCCAAATTCCCTGTGGCATTTCTGGTAGACCACAGTTAGCCCTTCTTCCAGTCCCAAACCATTTTGGTTTGCCACACAGAAAGATTCTGAACTTGCACTTGATTCAGTCTCTCTGGCTTTCAACTCCAAGCCTGTGCCCTGCCAGCTTCAGCCTGTTTCCCACCTTCCACCAGACCCTCTCCCTCCAAATTTCATGGGATAAGAAGTGACTGAGTGGCAAAATGTGGGGACAAGACAAGATAACTTGAAAATAGCTGTCTACACATATTGTAAGTAACACAGGCAAGCATTATTCTCAGTAATTTTCAGAAGCAGCTAAACCCTCAATGCATGTCTATAATTAACACTGAGCTACACTTTTTGAAATAAAATTTTAACAAGAAAAATTCCAGATGCTTTCCAACTACACATGAAAACGTGTAATGCCACAGGTAATAAGATCACACCTTATCTCTCAGGAATTGTTTCTGATTTCATTAATTAGTCCAAATTTTAAACAGTAAATAATAAATGCCCATCCTCTCTTATACATGGTCCTGCTATCTATGCAGAGCATTTCCATACACTGCAAAGTATCAACTCCATCAACTCAGGTTGTTTACAGAGACTGTGAAGACAAAATGATATTGCCTGCAGAACCAAAACCAACTCTAGATATACAAAATTGATCATGGCATTCAAACTATGGTCATGTTTAAACTATGCAGTGCAGCACAAACAGTCCTGTGCACAACTATCAGCTGGAATGCCAAAGCAATGTAGTCACTACAGCACTGCATCACATCCTTCTTTTGGCACATCTACTGAACCAGGCACAGGACCACAGTGATATGGCTGTCCTTGAACTAGTTCTACATGCTCAGCATTGCATGCAGTTAGTCAGACGGTCACAGAGTGAAGGTCACTGCAGAGACCAGGCGTGACACTCGGCACCCGCTGCCTTCAGCAGCACTGCTGAGCGCCACTGCCACGGCGAGGCTGTCAGCACTCGGCAGACACTGCACGCAGGACTTCAGGACACAGATGAGAAATTATGAAAGGTGCTTTAAAAAAAAAAACCTAACCAATCCAACAACCTAAGGTATTACAGCATGTGGGAAAAGGAGGCAGTCTTATTGAGCTGCAACTCAGATAGTTCTAAAACACTAGGTTTTGTAAAAAATGAGCAAAATTAGGAATAATGAAATGCTTATTTATAATAAGTGGGTGGCAAGGATAAAGAACTCCAAAGAGATCGTATTCTTGACCTGATGATTTTTTTTATGAATTTTTTTTTTACCAACAGCTTTGGAATTATAAACACGGCCTCCTTTAGATACTATTTACTTGCTTTGGCAGAAATGTAAGTCTATACAAATACTTTTCCAAAGTTAGCTGTCGTTATTATGGAAATCTAATAGCTAATTAAAGCACTTTTCAAAGATGTCCACCAAGTGATATTTTAGCTAATAATATTTTCCATTCAAAATAATTTGAAAGAGAAAGAAGTATATTCAAAACTTCAAAAGCAAGTCAGCCAGTGCCATCTGATGAAACAAACAATTCTGGTTATTCAGTGAAGTGTCCAAAGAAAAGAACACATAGGTACTTTATTAGGTATTTCCCCACTTGTAAGAATTCAATAAATAATATCAAATGGTGTGTGTGATACGTGAGTACACTGTTCAACTCTCTAAAAACCAATGCTCTCACAAAACACTTGAGACAGAGGAAAGTACTTGTATTTCATTTCAGAAAAACTCTGCTGAACTCTAAACACATTTCAGTAAATTGTATGGAATTACACAGCAGGAAAGTTTTTATAAATCCTTTTCTGACAGATCCTACATCAGCACATTTTTTACTAGAGTGAAGCAACCATGGTTAACACCAAATCCAAACAACAACCACAAACCACACGGCTCTGGTATGAGGCAAAAGACATCCATGCCAGGGATAGCCAAGCAGAAAGCAGGGGCGCTACCCACAACCATTTTTATCTGGTGTCCCAGGAATAGGTCAACTAACTTGAAGGTCTTAACCTGCAACTGTAAGGGAATTTGTCTGAGGGCAAGAAGCAAGTGACACAGACCAAGGTTTAATCAAGCAGGTTGTATCAAACAGCCACCCCAGGCTGATGGTGGTGATGTGTTCACTAATCTGAGCAAAAAACAGAGCAAAGCAGAACTCAAAGAGAAATCATACTTCAGGAAGGTGTGAGTTAACATTTTTATTAATGCTTTTCAAAATTGATGCAGAAGAATTTGCCTGATAAAATAAGCACCACATCACACACCTTACAAGGCTTCTCTATGCTTCAAGCTCCCTTACCCAAAACTAGGGGTTAAAGATTAAAATCAGCATTGTTTCCGGTTTCAGAAGTATTACAATTCATGCTATTCTAAGAGAGATTAATTTTTACCAAAATGACACTGCCAATATGAGATACTGCCCTCCTGAAAACTTTCCAACTGGTATTTCAGACTGCCATAGGCAGCACTCAAACACAAAGGTCCCCATGTTATCAGTACTTGCATGCCAGCATGTATTGAGAACATTCCTCCACTATAAAAACCTGGTCTTAAAGTTTTTCTCCCTCACATTCAATATCCCATTCTGCAATCCTTGAGGTTACTGTCAACATTTTAATTGGCACTATGTAAAGGAACACTCTGTCCTCTTGCCCCAAAAAATTGTACTTGGTACAATACTGTAGTACTTAATACAGAAAACAAAAATACGATTACTACTTCTTCTGGGTAACATTTTCAGTTTCCATTTTCCAAATGCTTTGGAAAGAACAAAGTACCAAATTCACTTTTTAAAAAATGTAGCTCAGAAGATTTAGAATAATTACAAGATTTCAAAGGAGCTAAACTCTCTTAACTATTGCAACTTCAGAGACCTCCCATCATATGAGAAACTACTTTACAAACAAGTGAATGGAAAACTAGAAACAACTTGCCCAAGACCATAAAAAACCAGGAGGATTTGAAAATAGTGCATGGTTCAAACAATTATTTTATCCCAATTATTCAAATTTGAAGGCTTTCAATGAGGGTATCTCTTGAATTCACAGATAATTTAACACACATCCCAACTTCAGAATTAATTATCCACATCAAGGAACTGGCTTGAAAGACTGCAATCACTCTGAAGCAAGAACTTTGATCACATCAGTTAATACAGATATTATCCTTACTGTATATACTAATAATAGCTGCCTTAAATTAAGTGCACAATACCATAAATAAATAATAATTTAAGTGCACATTTTCTTAAGGAAAAAAAAGTGTACCATCGAACCATTTCAAGACTTAGCTAGAAAAAGAACAACAATTCACCCCTGTAACAACACTAATGGAATTTAAATATTTGACACTTTGTAGGACAAAGCCTGGGAACACTATGGAGCTCAGTGCTCTTCACAGTACAGCCTGGAACACAATGTCTATAGGGGTATCTGGTTACATTCTGATCACTTTGTTTAATTGCTGCCAGACAGCAGTAAGTTAATCACTCAGCAGGAGATCACACAGAGTTGCAAACCTTTTTCCCCCTGAGAAAAGGCAAGCCATGACACTGAAGTGCAACTAGAAGTCAACTGAAAACCTCATCTGGAACACAGCAGCCAAGCCACTAAACAGATCATGCTCAGCCCTGGTTACCCTAGGCAAGCTTCTCATGGATTTAATTCTGTACTTAGCACATGGCCCTAGCCCCTTACAAAGGTAACAGTACCAGAAAAGAAGGCTATGACTGACTCGAAAAAGGGACATAATCCTTTCCAAAAAGTAGTGAGTTCTTGTGTTTTAGTGTTTTTATGGATATGGAAGCAGTCACTAAGTCAAAAGAATTACTAGATCAAAAAATCTACACATGGTGTCTCTAGGGCGCATTTTCTATACCACACCAGGAAAATAATGTTCTTTTACTACTATCTTCCAAACCTATCAAACCTTATCCAGTCAGCAGCTCAGCCAGCTCATTTTCATCCATGTGACAACCAGTCACAAATGACAGAGGCTGTGAATCTACAGATTGATCTTAATTTATTTCTAGCCAGCAGTATACACTGCATTTCAACGTACTTCCATTAGTTCATTTTGAGACCTATATAAGAAACTTAAAATGTGAAACAGTAAGGATGGTAAGCAGAAATTTGAAAAGCCCTTTAAAAGGTTTGTCTTTCTTCACCTTCACAGGCAGCAGCTAAAACTTCATGGCAGCTACAGGCTGCTCCTCCAACCCATACAAGTTCACTTCGACCTGAACTACAACTGGCTGCTTTTGGCCACGAAAAGAATGGATGAAACCAGCAGGTGTGTACCTCATCCTGCTGCTGTGAAGAGTTTCAGTAATGTCTGTGGACTGCATAGCTGGCCTCTGTGCTCATGCATCCCCCAGAGGTTTGATGGGAACTTTCCTGGTGTTGCAAACAGAACATCACATGTGTCAGTCACAGAAAAGGACTTCTTATACAGAAAGAGCAGACATGTATGTCACCTGGGCTTTCCTCTCTGTGGCAATGTTGCAAAATATGGAATATGTAAAATCTTCTTATAAGACAGGATGCTCTTTAATGTTTGATTTTTGTATACTTTCAAGCCTAATCAACAAGATGGGAGATTTAGTCCGTGAAACAGACAGCAGCCCACAAGCTCTATGTGATGTGCAGGTGTTAGAAAGACAAATTACTGACTGGTAGAATTGTCTTGCTAAGCTTTAGGGCCTGGCAGGTTTCAGTGATCTCACACCCAGAGGGAGGTTAAAAAAGCTGGGGAGAAGGATGTACCATTCACAGCAGACACAAAGAATGCAGAATTTATGGGCCACAAGGACATTGGGCAGAACTTCTTCCCAAGATAAGGAAGAAACAAATAAACCTTACCCAGCAACTGTGCTGAGCCAGCTGTGACTGGGTAAAGGGGAATTCTGCAGGGGGAGATCCCAACCACCACTCACAGATCACTGATCCAAAAACCCTTCAGCCCAAGAGAAGAGAAACACCGTGGGACTGATTAGCATGAGAAGAGAGAGAATCATTAACCAATAGAAGATAGAACACTAATTAATACAAGGATTATGTATCATGTAGCCAATAAACACTAATTCCCTTGTTTGCTGACATGTATAAATAGCAAAAAGGTTTTGATAGTTATTGTGCTTGATTTGTGGAATTCCACTGGGCACCCAGACTTGCAGAACTCTGGGAAAAAAAAAAATCAATGTCTCTCTCAAGCGTGTAGTTATTGGCTTGTTGCCCACTGGGTTACAAAAACCAATTCTTGTGGACAACAGCAGGGTGGTAAACCAACCTCCCCATCAGGCAGTAAACATTCAATCTTTAAAAGCTGAGCTCGTACCTTATCTGAAACATCTACAAGTAAACTTGAGGAGTGGGAACAATGCAACAAACTTGTATCAAACAGGACCGTCTCTACTACACAATATTAAAAAGATCTAGAGTGAAAATAGAATGTCCAAGGCTGAGCCTGATAAACAAAAGGAAAAAGCTTTTTGGAATGGAGACAGTATGCTACAGCAAATACTGCATTTTTTCTCAGCTTCACTGGCGCCACTGCCTGATGATACCTACTGAACTCCTCTAGGTCTCACTCCAAACATCAGATGACACCAGATAGCTCAGTATGTACATAGAATAACACAAGGCAGCAGCACTTTTCTCTATCTTCTGCTACCTCCCAGACCTCAAGTCTACCCATGAAACCCTTTAGAACAACCTAAGAACACATCCAAAAGGCAGAAGTCTGTGTGTCATTTTAGATGTTACTCTTCTCAAAATGCAATACCAAATTCCTGAATGCTGTATGGTTTACTACTCCATTTTTCAATAATTGCCAATGTCACTGACTTGCCAATATCAGGCATAAATGCATGCCAAAACACGGCTAACTCGGGAATCACAATGCAATCTGTGAATTTTTTGAATAATTAGCTTTTTTTCTTGGTTGGTTAAAGAAAAACCTTTCAAGAAAACAGATTTTTTTGGTTGAAATTAGCATTCTAAGCTTAAGTCTACTATAAATTGGCAGAGACATTCAAATACAGAGCAACTGATTACTACAATTAGGCTTTTTGAGAAAATACTTGACTTTCATCACATACACTATGAGAAATAGGCAGAAGAACCATTACATGCAGCTTCAACTGCTGGAAAATCTGCCATGTTCCAGTCAGACTAAAAGAGCTCATATTAAAAGTACAAACTGCATCATACTATTAATAGACACTCTGTGCTATCACAGCACCCGCTGAGAAATTGAAACAGATTTTGCTTTATAATCTGTAGAACAGCCCCAAACATATCTCTAAATCATACTAGTAATATGGCTATCCTTCCCCTTCTTTACTCCTCTGTAAACCAGGCTATGAACTCAGGGGGAAATGTGCATGTTAAAGAACAAAGTTCTTAAAGTGATGCTAAGCTACTTGTCATTAAACACAATGCCCTTGACATTGCCTGCTTCCACAGAGCCTCACAAAAGATGCTGAATACCTATAAATCCCCCACAAACTTCACCAAACATAAATTATGTGTTCTTCATGCATGAGGAGACAGCTGATTAAAAGGACAAAAAGTGAATCTGAGCACTGATAAGGTTTTCTGTCATTAAAAAAATGCCTTTTCCCAGCTATGATTTCACTAGACTTGGAGTGAGGAGTAGAGGTCTCTCAGTATCAATGCGAGGAGAAAAAGTAATCCACTAGCACCATTACACATAGCTTAACCATATGCTCTTCTCTTTCTTCCAGTAGTTTCTAATTCAGAAATTTAAAAGCATATCTTTGTAGCATAGATACCTGCTAACTGTTAATAACAATTTCAGATTAATTCACATCACAGTCAGTCTAAGGTCTGTGTAATACCAGACCACTGGAAATCTTACTAACCTAATCTATTAAAATTTATCCTTTACACTATAATTATAAAACTTTGTATTTGTAAGGAAAGAGAGCACAACTACAGTCATTGCCACCCTCACTCCAAATTTACTGATGAAAATTCAGAGACCTCAACCAGCTACAGTGTTGTTGCCATTGCTAAAATTAGACTGATTCCTAAGTATCTGGAGTGACTGAGAACTGTGAATTTCATACAAGTACATTCATAGCAGATTGGGGTAAGCAGACTTGACAGCCTGTTTGTAAGGGTAAAAACTAAAGTGTTCGCATTAAACCCTGAAAGCTGTAAAATTATTCTGCTGCTCCAGGTAGCTTCTTCCAGAATTTGCCATATTTAAGCAGAAGAGAGAGCTGCACCTGATTTTATTTCTTTACAGACAGGATTGATTACAGATAATGAATAGATTTAGGAAATATCTCCCTGCCTGAAAAGATACCGCATGTGAGGATTTGCTACCTTAAAACAAGGAACAGCAGCAGCAAGGAGAAAAAAAACTCTGAAATAAAGAGGAAACAAATTTTTATTTGTCAGCAAATTATGTACCAAGATCATAGAAACAGAGTCCTAAGACTATGCCAAAAAGAAGAATCTGACACTTGCTTCATAAACTCACTTAAGAAAAATGCTTGCAACTAACTATAAATGTAGAGAAATGAGCTGTCTGGTTTTTGAATTTTTTAAGTCCTAAAGCCATACTGTAACTACACTGTCCAGCTTAACATGCATCACAGCTCTTCCTATGTAGTGCTAAATCTGGCTAAATACTGCCACATTGATAGGTGGGAAATTACTATCAAATCACCAAACAGTAGGAAGCCTGTACTTTGGGGTCTTTTTTAGCAAGAACATGTTTCAAATACCAGGTGCAGATTTTTTTTCTAAATCCCTATAATGCATTAGGTTTGCTATAGCAGAATAAGCAGAATTATTGACTCAATGTAAAAGGGGGGAGGGCAATGGCCTGAAAACTGCAGTTACTCAGTTTTTCTTTTCTGACTCATGTCATAATCAAATGCTTCCCCTAGAGCACATGAAAGCCTAGATTTATCAGAGATCTATCATAAATTTTCTGTTCTTTTCCTTCAGACTCCCTAACTCAAACCATCTACAATGAAATTATCAATTCTCCAAGCCAGACCTACACAAAAGCTTGCTAACACAATGTAGGTGTAATTCTTGGGTGGTAAATCAGCCTTTAGGTACTAAAGCTGCACCTAAGAAGCAAGATCCAAATTCCATATGGGCAGAGTGAGACAGAGCACATTTATTACAGCTGAAAAGTTGCAAAGTTGAAACAACTCCCTCACAATAAAGTAGGACTGGAATGAATCTCCATAAAGTCACCCCAAGGTCTAATTTAATTCAGTCTGAAATGTAATTGTTTTTTTAATGTTTTTTTTAATTGAGCATCTCAACTTTTTTTCCTCACTTCAGTGTCAAGACATGAGGATTTCTCAAAGATAGAGGTCGTAATTCCAGCCACTAAGACAACTTTGCTACGCCTCAAAAACAAACAAAGTCTTTAGTCAGCTATCATATCTGTTCCTGGGGAAAGGGAGGGGCATTCTGCTTCCTCTGAATTTTAGAACTCCATGTTCCATAGTCAGAATAGGCTTCTGTCACAATCTGAGGTTTAAGAACGTCACTTGATGAAGTTTTATGCTGGTTTTTCCCCATCACTGAAGTGACACTAGAAGCAGAATAAAAGACATTCTACTCAGAACAAGTCTTTCGGTTGTTCTGAAGGTCAAGCTAAATTTGGCAATTTGTCTACCTCTGTTTCTCATTTGAAGCATGACAGAATTGGGCAAAGGAACAAGTGGCTATCCAGTACAATAGCTGGTTTTAATCAAAAGATATGAACATAAGCTAACTTTTGAAGTCTACAACACCCTTGAGAACAAGGCAACAACTGATACAGAAGCTCTGTTTTAGGAACAGACACATTCAAAGACATGAGCTGACACCCACTCTCAGCTGCACTGACGATAATTAACGCAAGCAACAAACACAGCATTTTTGAATGTGCAAGGTGTTAAATCTTAGCATGAATCCATGGTAATTCATTATTAACACAGGTGAGAATTTTCTCTAAACACCCCTGAATTTGCAGAATTCATTATTTAGAAGTATCTCTCTCAAAAACAACCAGCTTCAGAGCCAAACAAGAAATGTCACACCTGAGTGGTCCTTGTATCTCCTCAGGCTCTCAGGCCCCACAACACCACCAATGAGGTGGGAAAGTCACAATCAGAGGCAGAGCTGAATCCCAGCATAACCTGTGTGAATGCTTCCAAGTGCTCTAATAAAGACAGCAAAACAAAGGAGGGACAAGAAAGGAAGAAAACCTTCTGGCCACACAAAAAGGATTGATTCTGCTTTCAACTAATGCATGAGGAAAGCAGATACGCTGCTTCAAAATAGTGAAGCTTACCTCCAGATGCAGATTCCATTCCAGCAGATTTAGCTTCTGCCTCTAAGTCAGTGGCCTATAACTCTTATTTTCACTTGACTGCAAAAAGAAATCAATAGCATTTTCTACTTAAATCAGCACAGAGTGAACAAAAAAATAAACATACTGTACATAAGGCTCACTTTATGGGAACACATGTTTATAGTCACACTGTCCCAGCCTGCCCCCATGTTGTATCTGTGCTTTTATTCAGCCCAGAACTCTGATACTTAACTGAGCAACCTGACAATCCCAGCACACACAAAAGCTATGCCATTGCTCTGCCTACTGGAAAGCCTATCTTCAGTGTGGTTTCATCTACAAAATAAACAACTGTAGAATATTTCAGGATCCTGAATTTTGTAGAAAACAGATGACAACTGAGGAGAAACAAGCAGTTATACAGTGGCCTCATTTGTAAATATTGTTTTAAAGATTGCTAAGCCCAGAAAAGACAGAAGCAAACATGGACATGAATAATGCCCTTCAGGGATCCACTCTTTCAGTAATCTCAGCTTCTTCAATCTTTCTCACAACCAGAAAAAAATCAGTTGGGCTTTCCAATAAGGTAAAATAAAATAATTAAATAATAAAGGATAAAAAAACCCAACCCACACTTACAGATAACCATCTTGTAAAGGTCAGTCGACACTATCTCCACAGCATTGCTTCCCTCCGGTCTTATTAGACACACTCGTATTCCATAAACTCTCTCAAACAAACTCCCACCAATAAATGAAAGGATTGTACTCCCACAGAAAAGTCTAAAAAATGTTAATAAAAAATTCAGATATAGAAGTTAAGTTTCAGTTGAGTTAAAGACTTTCCCTGGACTTTGTCAACAACAAATTTTGGTTTAAAATATCTCTGCACTTTTTTCTTCTTGAATCTGTTGAGATGATGAACTTCACAAGAGGTGTAATGATTTCTAATATGCTCACAACTAGCATTGTTATCTGTCAGTCATCTAACTTATAGTCAAGCAAACCATGCAAACCAAGCTCCCAGAGCTGGGAGGTTTTTTCAAGCCTATATTATTTAGAAAACATGAAACTCAAGTCAAGTTAAAACAATAAACTTCTTGTGTTTGCTACACAAGTAGAAACTGTTCTTCATTTCCTGAAGTCACACACTAAGTTTGCCAATTTACTCTAAACGCAGTTGTCCTGGACCAGTTTCAGCATTCCTTCAAGCAAATGCACCGTTATTGCAACAAATATATCTTTTTTAAGTTTAACACTTTGTTGCAGTAAAAAAAAAAAATAAATAAAATAAAACTGCAGTGTATGTCAGTTCTCAAATGGCAGCAAAGGAGCTCAAAGAATGACACATCTTTGGAAGTAGAACGTAAGAGCTGCCTGTCCCTGCTGCTAGCAATCCCTTCCCGATGACACACGTAGAGCTCAGCTCCTCCTGGCCCCAACACTGAGCAGCAGCAAGCACATGCAAACAGAGTAACTGCTCAACACACAACTCTGCTGCTACTACCAGAGGACAAAGGCACCTTCTGACCCAAGTCTATGCAAACCATGACCTGATTAGGGCTGCAGAAGAGGCAAACAGCATTTCAGAAGGTATTTTCAAAATATAGGTGTAAATTTAATGTTACTGGTAAATCTCTAGTGCAATTTGGTTAGGACATTCCACAGAAACTTTGGTTACTTGTACAAACACATCTGCAGCATTATGAACCACAGCAATTTCTGGGGCTTTGGTGGTTTGCTGATTTTTTTTTGGTTTCTTTTCAAATCATACATGATGTGAAAATACTCATGTTGGAAATAAATTTATGAAAAACACCTCTACATGCTTACTCACAATATAACACGTTAGACTGGATGACCCAGAAATACAACATATTAAATTGTTATATCAAGTAGTTCACACAAAGAAGCTTTCATTTTCTGACCTAGTCCATGGTCTGTCTTGCTTTGCCCCCTATTACCAGATGGGGGGCAGAAACGAAACTCTTCTTCCCCTTCAACCTCTCACTTCCTTTTCCTGCAGCTCTACTGGAAAACTCTTAACCCCCTCACTCAGAAACAGGAACCTTCTTGCCCTCTTTGTTTCTTAAAAAAAAAAAAAGAAAAAAAAACACTAAACTCTAAACTTTGAAAGTTTTTCTGTCACATCTTATGGGCTAATTTATGTACATTTCTTTCTTTACAGGCTTGGAAAAAACTCATCTGTTTCTCTCAAACACAACCCCTTCTACATCTTACTGACCCCCTTTCTTCCTCAAGCTCCTACCACCACCACATCACCAAAAGGTGATGATGCACTTTACAGCTCATTTCTGTACCTAGTTTCAGGGAGAGTAACAGAAGAAAGGACAAAATAGCCATGAGAGAAACCAGATGCAAGAGTCTGTGGGAAGCACTAAAAATTACTCATCACCACTTGCACTACCCTCTTGAGCAGGAAGCAAAGGCATGGTATAGTTGCAACAGCAGCTGTCATTAAGGCACAGATAAGTAGTACTCATTATCTCTTCCTAGATGGGGACTTTTCTACTAGAATGCATGGCAGGCAACTAGTTAGACAGGTTTGGTTTAGTTCTGCTGCTCCTTCTCACACATATTGGGAGTATTCAGTGGTTAAGTGGTATTTTCAGGACTTGCAGGTAAATCCAGTATTTAGGTTTTCTTTGCTTTTGAGAGATTTTAGCAAGGCACAAACACCTTCAACCATTCTACCTTCCTCAAGATAAGTTTCATCAGGAAAAGAAAAAATATGAAAGTGGAAAGCAAACCACAGGTTTTCAGATACTGATAAGAGATTTTCCTGCAGAGAAAAGTAATTGTATAAGATCTAATTCATTGCATTCTGACTTTGGCCAACAATTCTGTGATTTAGCCTGTCACAGGTTTATATTAGTAAAAAGCAACTACAGCACAACACTAAACTTATGTTCAAGGCAATGTCAAATAGAGGAAGTAAGAAAATGTAAATATATAAATTATTATAGACTCTCGAATGTCTTACAAGTATCAACTTGCATTGGTAAATAATATTCCAGTTTCACATTCAAGAGAGTATAATCCTTGCCACATCAGTGAGTTGCCTCTCTTTTAAGAGCAAATGCAACTGCAGTACACATGTACTCATTCCCCAGGCATTTTGCCACCAACTTTGCTCATTTACAGCATTTAGCTAACTTGAGTGCAAGTTTCCTCTCCTGACAAACTCCTGCTATATAACTTTAGTAATTTAAGTTTTACTAAATAGGAATATGGGGAGAACAATACACAAATTAATTGCTATACAAATACTGACATAAGAGATCAAGCAGATTACCTTTACCTCTTCTACACTTTCCATTTTCTACTACCACGGTGACCTGAGCCACCACCTTGACCAGATGCCACCTCTGAAAATGTAATATTAGCAGAAATACCAAATACACTAAGCTGCTCCAGCAGAAATCCTGTTTTTCCCATGGAGCCAGGCTTCATAGCAGATTATTGTTTTCTCTCTCTCAAGCAGTATTTTTTTACTTCTGCTTCAAACAAAAAAATATTCATCAAATAAAAAAACTAAAACAATGGAAAGCTGACATGGCCACAATCACAAGCAGCATTCCTATGTTAAGGTTATATACTTGCCTTGGCTAGATACTTCATCCTTCTTTCTCTCCCCATATCCTACTTTTCATAGAACCATACAATGGTTTGGGTTGGAAGGAATTTTAAATATCCCCTAGTTCCACTCTTCTGCCCTGTGCAAGGAAACCTCTCATTAGACCAGGTTGATCAGAGCACCATCCAACCTGGCCTTGAACACTGCCAGGAAAGGGGCACTCAACTCTTATGTGGGCTTGGAAGCTGTGAGTTGAGAGCCTTACATTAATGATTCTGCACACCAGTGTCAGTCCAAGGAGGAAAACAGACTCCTCTTCAGTTACAAACTTACAGTACTGAAAAATAGGGGTAAGAAGAAGGAAAGAATATTTCATTTGTCTTCCCCTTCCTATGCCTGTGTTCCACAGTGATGTTTCTGGACTTGCATCGCTGTTGTCCAGTACTCAAAAGGGAATTCCGTATTTGGCAACTAAGATGAAACCTGGTTTATACCAACTCTCTTTTGAAAAGTTACAGGTACAGTAACAATAAAGTAATCTGACAAACTACAAAAGCATACTACTTCAGCAGCATATAAATCTACATCCTTGGTTTAGCTGATACATTGTAAGTACAGAGCCAAACCTTTTATGGCAGGAGGGTCCGCCAGGGCAGCACCAGCTCCTGAGCTGGCAGGGAGCCTGGCAGCTGCCCAGGGTACAAATCCTGGCCCTTACTGCCACCCATTCGAAAGCTGATCACTTCGTATTTCTGGCATTCCTTCAGTAACAAGATTAAAAAGCACATACTTGCTTTTTAAAAGGTGTTCTAAAACATACAGATTAAACTAAAATTACAAATTTATTTTTTCTTTCCAAGTAGCTATATAGGTAATATTTATAAGAACCTTTGTTTCCCAAATGCAGAGAGTGAGTCAAATGAAAATTAAAATAGCCCCAGTTTGAGAAAAAGCAGCCACCTCGAGTGTTTGTTTACAGGTAAGCAGAAGCAGCAATAAATAGAAAGGTTGTATTTACATGAAGATACAGCTTTTGCAAGTGTTGCATCTGCTGTTGCTGCTACAGAGTGAAGAACAGAGTGGCCTATTTTCTACTTGACTCAAGCATCCCACTATTCCTTGCGCTCCTGACTAACCAGCAGTGGTGCCTTTTGAGCTTGCTGACTCATGCAAACCTCCACCTGCAGCTGGACTGACATCCTGGTGAAGAAATACTCTGTAGTGGCCTGGATTCAAAGATTGATTATTTCAAAAAAGCAAAGGAAAATAACTCAGGCATACACAACAGAATTTCCAAACCTCACTCATCCTAAAACTTGCCTTTCATATGAGGAGGGGATACAAGAAGTGAAACAACTAAGCACAACATGGACACCATCAAAGAGAATGTAAGGAACGTAACGAGGAGAGGTAAGGCATGAAACAAAACTATATTTTCCTAACCATGACTGGAAAAATTGCATTCTTTACTTTACTAGACAGATGTGAATGTGTCCAAAGAAAAACACTTACAAAAAGTCAACATGATGCTTTGAAGCAGTACACAAACAAAAAACCTGTAACAGATTTTCCAGCTACATAAAGAGCTAAAAACCTAATATTGATGACTGAATTGCAATCATGATGCTTTTATCATGATTTCCTCCATCAAAGTCACTGGTCCAGTTTTACCGTACATGAAATAAAGGACTGGACAACTTATATAAATACTTGTTTTCTACACCTTCTGGACCACAGAGGTATTAATGAAAGTTCTGTAAACCCAGGTGCCTAATTTAGCTAAATATCTAACACAAGTAGTACCTCCAGACCTCAGACCATACAAACACTACTGAACTAAACAGAAGCTGCAGCTGCTCAAAATCTCTAAAAACATAATGTTGTAGTGCATTCAAATGTAACACCAACATTGCTAAAATCTGACTCTTTAAAAAAGAAAAAATTCTTTTAACTTTCATAGAAACCAGTCAGCTCACTAGAAACATGCCCAAATGATATTCTACTCTAGGCTGAAAAAGCCAAACTAAGCTGTTACTTTGTCAAGAAACTGCTTTTATGCACAAGCCATTCACAGAGATCTAAGCAACAAAACCACTTTTTCTACAAGCATTTTATCGAACAGCTTGCCAAGCTCCATATAAACACATTTTACTATTTCATAAAATTCACATGCCAACTTTTTGAAACATGAAGTGACAAGTTCTCAGTGGAATTTCTGGAGAGCTACAAGGTTCTTATTGCCCTCAGCCTCCTGAGATTGTAAATTAACTATACGAAGGAAGAAGCCAGAAACTTTCTCTTTCACACAGGAATGCCTTGCAAAATACTGAAACAGTCTCTGCAGTCAGCTAAAGAAGAATTCCTTTACACGAGGCTCAAAAGCCCCCAGTGATCAGCACACAATAAATATGCACCACTGCTAGATTTCTTTTACTAATTTCTTTCATTAGGGACCCCTTAAAGTTCATAACTAATGCTAAATATCCTCCAACCTGCAGCTATACTTTAGCTAGGTGTTTACATAAGGAAATCATCACATATTAATGGTTTTAGTTATTTTCTAATTTTTTCCTAAGTTGTTCACATCTTCCTTTCACCCAAGGATCTAAAGTTACACAAAAGCAACTAACAGTGAACTTACCAATGCCATAAAATGCAGACCAAGAAAAAAAGAAAAAAAACAGGCCACTTTCTAAGCTTCATGAAGTAAAGTCTCTGAGCATATAGTACAGTTGAAATTGTGCCATGTTATATTACATGTCAATCTATCTGACAGCACTGAAACTTTGCACTTCCTTTTACCAGTTACTTGTCTTACGGCTCAAGGTCTCCCTTTGATTATTCCCAGCTCTGACACATTAGCTATCTTGTTATCATATTTACTTTTGCTTTACTACCCATTGGCATTTGTCATATTATTGTAGGGATTTTGAAGACATGTTCTTTATCATGCTTTGTAGCAGCAATGTAATTCCTGTGATGGATTTCCTTTGCAGATGATGGAAATGAAAAATGTCTGGTTTTTACTTACATCAAATTTCTTTCTTTCTTTTGTAAAACAGTAAACCCAAAGCTCTGCCTTTTTTTGCTGTTCTTACAATCAGCAGTTTTAGGTTTACTGTATCAAAGAACAGCAACAAACATTTAACTAGCATTTTGGTGGTTTTATTACCACTTCCTTTCCTTATTACTGCTTTCTTGCTATCCCATGTATGTTTTACTATATATATTTTTATATATTTTTATATATTTTTATATATTTTTATATATTTTTATATATTTTTATATATTTTTATATATTTTTATATATTTTTATATATTTTTATATATATAAATTAACACTTAGGAAAAAGAAGCAACCATGATCACTTAACACAAAAATATTGGAAGAACTCAGTGGCAGCTGTGATACCTGGAAAAGCTTTGATATTTCAAGTTAGCAATGCTCTAGTATTCCTATGGCTGCAGAGCAAGCTAGTCAGAATCAGAGCTCATTTCCTGGTATTTAATCCTTCACTGGAATTAGTGTCTACCTTTCAGTTATTAATCACTTTTATACTACAGCCTCCCAATTCAGAGTTCAAATTTTCAAGACACACATGAATGCCATTTATTCCTACAGCCTAAACTTCTCTACTAATCTAAAGCAGCAGCCTGTCATTAACCACTTCCAAAAATTTATTTAAGAGTTGTCATTTTTCCACATTCAGTCTCTTCTTTTCCAAAGTTTCAGTTGGCTATAATGGAAGGCTATTAGAGGAAGGAATCACCTCCAATTCACAGGCATATTTTAGCCAACCTTACAGTATGTTTAGAACACTCTGCAAACACAGCCTGTGTTTGTGCACCAGGCACACACCACAGTGAAAAAGTGCTCAATGGCCCTTCTGAAAGCAAAGGATTCTATTTGGAACCCACACCTGCACGAGACTGTTGCTCAGGCCTCAGGACTGCTCTCCTTCAACAACTGCATGCCAGCCAAACAGTCCCAAATTGCAATCCTAGCTCCCCACTGCTCTCTTAACTACAATACTGTGAAAACGGCATCCATGAAATACCTATCCCATGGTACCGAATTTCCTCAGAGAAGAGAAGAAACCTTGCTTAGCCAACATACATGGGCTTAACACCTAAAGGACCTCTCTGGATCAAGGCACCAGTCAAGCGTTCGGGGACAGGGACTTGTATCCTGCTCTCTCACGGGACACTGATGGAGACACGCCTGTGCATAGGTACCAGACAGAAGCCACCAGCTCTGCCTACAAGGAGCGTCCCGGACAGGCCATCGAGCCAAGCGTGCCCGGCACTGGCATCAGCGGGTGCCTGGGGCTGGGACACACCAGGGTCCACCGCACACCCCGGGAGCTGCTCGGGAGGGAGCAGCCGGGGAGGGGCCGTCGGGAGCCAGGTACTCCTCCCTTCTCAATCCCCTGCAAGTAATCGGAACAGAACGTCAAATTACGAACGCGGTCACACAAAAGACGAAAGCGGCGACCTGGAACACGGCGTGCAAAGCAAAGGCGACCCCAGGGCACAGCCTGCTGACACCGCACCACCAGGGATGGCGGGGGGGAGCGGGGCAGAGCGGGACGAGCTTTAGGCTGAACATTAGGCAGGACTGCTTGCATAAAGGGCGATTAGACATTGGAAAGGGCTGCGCAGGGAGGTGGTGGAGTCCCCGTCCCTGGAGGTGTTTAAGGAAAGACTGGATGTGGCACTTAGTGCCACGGTCTAGTTGAACACGGTGATGTTCGGTCACAGGGTGGACTCCGTGATCTCAGAGGATTTTTCCACCCTAACTGGTTCCGTCGCTCCGAGCAGCCGGGCAGCGATGCGCGGGCCGGGGCACCGGGGCCCGCTCCCGGCGCGGGGCGGGGATCCCCGAGCGGGCTCCGCGCTCCGGCCCCCGCGCTGCCAGAAACTTTCCGAGGAGGGAGGGGAAGGAAGGAGGGGAGGGAAGGAGGGGAGGGCGCTGGTGCGGGGGGAGGGGGGGTTGGAAGGGGGTTCTCGGCGCGGCCCTTACCCGTCCTTGCGGCGGGCCTTGTAGACGTGCCCGTAGGTGCCTCTGCCCACCTTGCATCCCTCGTACTCGAACAGGTCCTCCACCCGCTCGCGCTCGGCCGCCAGCTTCGACTTGAACTCGTAGTCCATGTCTCGCCCATGGGCGGGGAGGCACGGGCGGGCAGGGGGACGCGGCGGCCGGATCAGCACCCGCAGCTGGCGGAGCCCCCTCCCGGCGCCGCCATGTCCGGGGCTCGGCGGGGGCGGCGGGCGAGGGGAACGGGGCGGGGGGGGCGGTTTGTTTTTGTTTTGGTTTGGGGCTTTTCGGCGGGGGGGAGGGGGCGCGCTCCGCCGCCGCCACCCGCTTCAACTGGGCTCCTCGCGGCGCGCCGCGCGAGGTGCCGGGAGTCGTAGTGCGGCTGCGGGAGCCGGCCCCGCCGCCGCAGGCGGGACGCCGTAGCGGCAGAACTACAACTCCCGGCATGCCCCGGGTCGCCCCGGCCGGGCGGCGTCGGCGCACTGCCCTCTCCGGAGACACCGGAGCGTTTCAGCGGCCGCTGGGAACTTGCTGACTCTTCACATTTCGCGCACAGGCGGGAGCAACGAACGCGGCCGGACGCGGCGCCTCTGGCTGGCAGGGAGCGAGGCAGGGAGGACCAGAGGAATAGACTGTGGACACACACCCCATGCCGCGGGGCGCCGAACAGTGCAGAGACTTGTTTATCTCGCCAGCCGCCATTCACGGTCCGGCCCCGCCCCCCTGCGGGATGCTGCCCCGTGGTTGGTCAGTGTTACCCCGCCGTGCGGCGGGCGGGGCCGGGCGGGGCTAGGCCGGTCCCGGCGCTGTGGCGCTGCGGGTCCATGTTGGAAGCGGGAGGTGTTGGGTGTTTCGTGCAGTCGTGTGCTGCTAAATAAACCGATCGCTTACAGAAACACAGGGGCTCATACTGTGCGCTCACATACAAACCAGGTGGATTGCTGCGTCTTTAGGATACGATGCCGTAGCAAGGCTGTGCCCCTTCAGCCCCTGGCAGAGAGATTTTTAGACAGACGCGGCGCTGCTTTGAGGTTCGGATTTCATCAAAGTACTTTGAGATCACAGAAACGTTCAGGCCTTTTAATGCTATGTCTCGGTCTCTCGAAGATTCTGTTTGTGAGAAGCGTCACTCTGCAAGGTTACTTGTGTTATGGAAGTGCCAGGCAGAGATAACTGTATGAAGTCACACAGAATCACGGAATCGGGCTGGAAAAGGCCTCTGAGGTCGAATCCAGTCTGTGACCAAACAGCGCCATGTCAGCTACAGACCGTGGCATTAAGTGCCATGTCCGTTCTTTCCCTAAACATCTCCAGAAATTGTGACTCCGCCACCTCTCCAGGCAGTCCATTCCAATGTCTAATGACCCTGTCTGTAAAGAAATTTTCGTAATGTCCAACATAAACCTCCCGTGGTGCAGTTTGAGATGATCTCTCATCCTCTCAGCTGTTGTCTGGGAGAAGAGGCTGATCCGCACCTACAGCTTCCTTCCAGGGAGCTCTAGGGAGTGTAAGGCCAACCTTGACCTATCTTATACAGCATGCAGGTTACATCCCCCTCTAGAAGCAAAGGACAATGCCCACCTTGTGTGTTCAACCTCAGATTACTCCTGCCAGCAGCAAGTGAATGAAGCAGAATTAAATGAGAGGAGGGCAGAGTAAAAATGGCATCTCTCCTTACACAGAAACTGTCTCAGTTCATCACCTGCTCTGCCAGCATTACTTAGCACAATGGAAAGTTTTTCCACATGCTGGATGGGAGGGGTAGAGGAGCTGATGAGAAGCTGTCATTGCTGACAAAGCACAGGGAGGTGTCAACTGCACGATAAGGAACGGTGCTATATATGATTACTAGTGCATAGCTAAGTCATGAGGTCATAGCCAGAAGTTTGTTTCTCAAGGAAAGGCAGGAGTGAACCATTTTGAGGTGATTATTTCTTCCAGAAGGCAATAGATGATTCAGAATTTCCCTTGGGACAGGTAGCTAGCAACTGAAATTCTCAGAAAACTTCATCACTCCTATACCAAAGTAATATTTTCCAGAGAACTGCAAGTGCTTTGCAGTTGCAGATGTGGATCTTTCTCAGCAAGGCCTGATCATAAGTTGGCAATTTTCCTGAACAGGAGAAAGAACACCATCGATCTTTCAGTGACAACATTAAAGACATTTACTAAAATTAGAGCTAACTATTTAAATTTTGCAAAGTGTTCACATCTTTGGTCACCTAGTAATCAAAACCAATACTGAGAAGAAAACAGACATAAAGAAGAAAACTTATCTGTAGAAGGTTATTTTACCCAGATTTATTCTGGCAGTTTTAACATCAAGAGAAATACGGACTACCTTGCTGTTGATAATAATAAACTCTTCAAGTAGTTCCCATTGCCCTCTTTGACCAAGAAAAATAGCCATTATTGCCCCTTTCCACCACTAAGGTGTTTGTTTTTACTCTTTCAACTTTACAATGTATTGACAAGACTGTCTTTTATTAAAATTTATTTTAAGTCCACAGTGCTGGTGAGGGAGGGCTAAGAGCACCTTCATTATGGTAACCTGGCACTTGTAAGCCAAGGCAGCATAATTTCCCCTCCAGCCTATACTGTACACAGCTCCCTAGTGTTGCAAGGAACCATTTTATCCTTTCTTCCCTAAATTAATTGTGCTTTGCCAGTAAATTTTTTGGCCCTCACTGCTGCTACTGGGAGGCTGTCCGAGAGAAACCTCTCTAACAGCTGGAAGCCTTTTAAAAATGTCAAACCTGCTTTTCTTTGTGACCAGTACCATGTCCATCTTTTCTTCCTGTGCAAATGCTGTCCTGAAGTAGCCTTTCCCGCTCTCCTGTGTGTGCCCCTGCCAAAAGTATTTATAGACAGCAGTCTCATCCCCACACAGCCTTGATTTTGCTGGACTAATCAAGCCATGCTCTTCTCATTCCCCTCGTGAGCCCTGCCAGTGAAGGCTGGGCCGGTACAAATCAGGTAGTGAAAAGCACAGAACGTGATCTGTGCCCTGATTCCTTCTCTCCTGACTCAGCCCTACTTCTACTTTCTGAATCCCTCTGTTGGCCACACAAAAGCCACTAAAAGTGTAGAACCAATTGAAAAGCTTCAAGCGCAGGCCAGCTTGGAGTCTGGTAAGAATGAGGTTGCTGTCTCATTTGAGCAGTTTTATTATGGTTGAAAGATGGAAATGGGCACATTTGTTTCTTCTTGAGATTGGAGTATACAGCAGGATTCCGTTTCAACTTCAAAAGGTGGAAAAAACTGTTTGTGTGGGCACAGGCTGTCAGACCTGCTGGAAAACAGCTGCCTGGTATCTCCTCTCCAAATGGTTCCCAGAGGAGGAGCAGCAGCAAGCAGCCATTTACAGAGCAGTGTCAGTAAATTGTTTGAGAGAAAGAGACAGAAAAATAGTGCGACAATTCATTGCTCTTCCAAGTTAGTGGAACAGTTGTGATACCAGTGACACATATTTAATAGCATTCATGTTTTCTTTTAAAGCGTTTTACTGATTGTACTGATCTGGTCAGAAGAGAAATTACTGTAACATTTTTAATATGCAGTTCCATATCATTTGTTAATTGTGCTGATGCAGAAAGTTTGAGTAGCCCCAGCAAAGAAAACAGAAAATTATGGGGTTGCAGATTGCAAACAGGACTTTTTTCAGCAGCCTGCCAGCCTGAATGAAGATGCCACATTGTCACTCATTAGAGTCACCATTTCTTCCAAATCTCAAGTCACTGTGGTTAAATTTTGCTGGAGGTGAAAGATATATCAAGCAAGACTGAAAGCTGAGGAATTGAGTATCCTCACCAAATCTCTAAACAATTTTTCAACACAGATAAGACATGAATTTCTTAAAAAGGAAATGTAAAAAGGAAAAATTTGGTTTTTAACACTTCAGTGTCAAGAAAGCGATGCATTAAGGACTTTGTTCTTCTTTGTAGATTGCCTTGCACTTAAAATACACTCCTATTTTCTTTCCAGCATGTTTCATTCCTTGGGCAATCTCTTAGAATTCTCTTAGAATTCTCTAATTTGGTTAGTGAGACCAAAAGATAGGTGATGGGATTTTTTTATTTTTCTTGGCCACATTGGGAAGTAGCAGCACCTTTTCTTAACTCACTCTCTTTGTAAGCTTTAACTTGTTCATCTAATAGGAAATTTTTGATTCTTGGGGATCAAGATAGCATTTTTTCCAGTAGATCTTGAGTAGGATATTAATAAACACATGCACTCAGTGTTGACTTCTGTCTGTCACATTTAAAGCCAATGTTGCTTCACTTCAGAGTAGAAGGATGGCTCTCAGAATTCCAAGGGATACAAGCAGAGAAATTTTAGGATGAACAGAGGTCTCTGTATTACCATCTCTTCATAAGCAGAGAAAAACTAACAGACTTGTTTCAGAATGTGTAGAGATGTACTTGGGATTTTAAAACATATTAGTGTCAGTGTGAAGAGCCTAATGAAAGTGGGACAGAATACCAGAAGATTTCTAATAGGGACAGATTAGAAAGTCCACAATTGATTCATATCCATTCAAGTTCATATGTTGTGATTCCCAATAAAACTCTGAATTTTGGAATTTTTTATGTCAATTAACTTCTAAACCCCTATAGTTAAAGTATTAACCTTATTATATTGGTTTAAATAAAGTAGATAACTAAGAGGCTCTATCATGATTTTACAGTAAATCTGGAGAGCGTGCTAGGAATGAAAGAAGGGAGCGCTGACTTCTGCACTCATGATATAATTATTTGGCTAGCTCTGTTTTGTTGGGGGTTTTCTAATTTATTTTTATAGTACTATAATCCAAATAGTACTAAATGAGAAACCTTGTGCTGCTTTTCTTGAGCATAATCCAAGAACCTGGTCCCAGAATAGTCTGTAGTGCTTTCCTCCATGTTAAGAGAACGCTTGCAAAAGCTATTCCCTACCTTCTCTTTACAAACTAGCAAGTATGAACACTTACTCGATAAAATCAAAGTAATTCAGAATTCAGCCAGTAAAAACAGTGGGAGACAGCACAGTAAAATAGTTTTTTATGTGAAATAAAGTGGTTAAAGTGAATGAATTGAAATAATTCTGCATTGCTCTCTGTGCTAGAGTTCATCGTTATGCCTCTTTACCTCAACCTTATTGCTCAAGCAGTGTAACCACAGGTATATCTTTCTTAGAATATCCATTTACTCCCTGTGAGTTGTGAAACAAGATGCACAAGCTTGTTTCATTTGGGGAGCAGCATGCAGTATTGTGAGCTGGCTTCAATTTGACAGGAAAAAAAAATAACAAAAAAGCCAGAGGATACTACTAACTAATGCCTTTGTGTTCACATTTGAGAATCAGTATGACAGCTGGTTTAGAAAGCAAGCCAATACCTCCAAAGGAGAGATTTAGAGAAAGCCTTGAATTCCAAAAATGTAGAAGTTGCCCATAATTATGGAGAAGGCATAAACTCTAATTCCAAATATAGCAGCCTAAAATTTCATCCTTTGGAGCTGCGCAGTCAGTGTAACTGAGTTTCCTTGTCTTCTCACTGGTATACATGGTTTCAGTATTCCTGCATTGTTTGCATTCTCATTCTAGCACTAATATCTTCCATCCACTGTATTTCCTTGCCAGTCATTAAAGTTTTTGGAAGTTAAGTAATTCTAAACTTTGCATTAGAATCCACTGGAAAAGACAGTACCACGTAATGAAAAAGGAAAGATGTTTCTTTGCTCACTCTTGAAGCATATAAGGGAGAATACAGCTAAACTGCTCTGATGGCTTTCTGCTGTTAAATTCATTCCCACAGAAGAAATAGAGTTGTGCTAAAAGGATAACCTGAACCACATTGAGTTGTACTCTTAGGTTTTCAACTTTTTCCTTGGATATAGTAAGTTTTGGCAGAATCCATCCTAAATGCAAGATACAGCTACATAAAAAAATATTTGATGACAGGTCTATACAATGTACATCATTTATATAGAGAGAAGATATATTATTCTTTAGTGTTGCTCCTAGCTGATCAGATTCTGATGCTCTATTACAAATGTTTTCAACAGCAAATGTTCATAAGGGCATCAATAAATCATCTTAGGGTAGGAGACATGGGACAGGAGTAACAAACACCAGTTGTACCAAGTGAGATGTATATATGGCAAAACCTTTGAGTGATAAAGACAATTACATAATCAATTATCTGAAGATACTGTGTCATTAAAATTAAAATAATTAGATTTTTTTTTTTAAGAAAAGATCAGATGAACCAGTAAGAATTACAGTAACATTCAGGATTGAACAACCAAAACCCAGAAAATCAAAATGGCAAAATACAAATAGATTTACAGCTTTTAAATACAAAATATTGTCTTAGCAAGTCTGCAGTACTTAGATTACTGGAAGATGGGAAGGCATACATAAGGGATTATTGCCCTTTTCAGATACTTTTTAAATCATGTGCTTGTTGGGCCTCTGGTCTTGTCTACTACAGCCATTCTTATGATCCTGTGGGGAGAGGCTAAATACATTTGGATTTATTAGCTGGGAGGATAAATGATTTGGAGGAGGGGAGGTGATAAAGGGTAAAAATTAAATTGAGACAAAAGGCATATTTGATTAATATTGTGCCATTTACAACTATTGCGTACTATGGTCCAGAGGAAACTTCCAGCTCAGGAATTCGCTAGAACACAATTTGTTAGAATATGAGGAGCTATGCTAACAAAAGAAATAAGTGATCCAAGAGCTAAATCCCTCCTGCCTGTGAATGATTTTGTGTAACTATGGTGGAATTAGATTTAGAAAAACCTAAGAACTTCTATGCTGAGAGCCTCAATATGTTGCTGAAGTTCTGGTTTTCTTATTTCCACCCTAATTTTATTATTTCCTAACTCCATCTGTGCCTCAGTGGCAAAATCCTAAATTATCTAGATTCCAGAACTGTATTTACAGCCAAATAGGAAATGACAGCATTGGCTGCTGGCTCACAATGCTGAAAAAGTTGAGCAACTCTGAATTTTAAAAGAAAGCCAGATGGTCTAATGAGAGTAGAAACCAGAAGTTCCATTGTCCTACATGGTTATATTTCTTCGGGGAGCAAGTTTTCTACCTGTAATGCAAGGTAGAATATTTTCCCATCTTTAGGAGAATTTTTTATTAAAGTATTACTAAAACTATCACTTAGCTTCACTAGCTCTGTCCATCAACCAGTAAAAAATTTGCACTCAGTCAAATTTCAACCACCCTAAAAAAAGAACTGGCCAAAATCGTTTTATACTTCAGGCTACATAATTGCCAATACAAATCAGGGAAAAAAATGTCCTGAGTCAAATTCCTATTGTTAATGCCATATTTAGAAAAGACTTAAGCTCTGACTGACCAAGAAAAAATATTTTTTAAGCCCTTGCTACCAGACCTCAAAAACTTTACTGTCAAACCCCTACAGTGCTTTTGGCTGGATGAAGTATCAAGGAGAAGGTGACTGTGGCCTCTCAGAAGATGCAGAAACAAGACTAGGAACATGGGGATGATGCATTCACAATCACTCATATTACAGAACATAAATGCCCTTGCTGCTAACTTCTCATCAGTTGCTTCTGTCTTACCGTCTCTCCAATTTTACAGTCAGTAAAATTAGAACAATCAAAAGTGTTAAATCAATGCACCCAAGCTGAAGTACATTTAACTTCCACATTAATGTTTCCTTGAAGGATAAAGTGCCCTTGCTTTCCTGTAGCCTCTGGTAGTGTATTGTGTCTGGTTGGGAGGGGGTTAATTTTCCTCACAGCCGCCTGTGTGGTGTTGTGTTTTAGATTTGTGGCCAAAGCAGTGTTGATAACACCCCCGTGTTTAAGCTACTGCTGAGCAGTGCTCTCACAGCATCAAGGCCTTCTCTGTTTCTCACTCTGCCCCCACAGCACGTAGGCTGACACGAGCTGACCAGAGAGATCCTGCACACTGTGTAACACCATGCCCACTTCTGGCACTGGGGGGGAGGTTTTGCAAAGTTCCCATTGCTTGCAGACTGGCTGGGTATCAGTCTGCTTGTGGGAGGTGGTGTGTGCCTTTCCATCACTTACTTATTTTTCTTCGTACTTTTTTCTTTCATTGCCTTATAAAACTCTCTTTAGCTTGACCCATGCCTTTTTCTTGCTTTTGCCCCAATTGTCTCCCCCATTCCACCTCAGGGGGAGTAAGGGAGAAGCTGGGTGGGTGTTTAGTGGCTGGCCAGGGTCAAACCACCACCTGCAGAAAAGCTCTGAGAAAAGAATGAGAAGGAAATGGGATTCATCTTACTGGACTAATTGCTTTGCCATGGCTCTCTTCTTCAATGCTGTAGGTGGAAATAATCAAATTCTTATTGTTAGGGACTTGGTAGAAGAAGTTATAGTGCATTTTCTCTTTCCCATCTGCTAGTGCCAGCAAGAAGACAGTATGGATCTCAAAGGGATTAACAAACCAATAATCAAAAAAAAGTGCTACTTCTTCTAACCTTTAATGCAGGCATCGGTAACCTATAGCTCATATGTGGCATCTGCAAGAGCTACACCAAATGACAGACAGATAGCAGGCAGTGCAGCTGTGGAAGTTCCTGCGCCTTCTGTATATCCAGCTGTCAGAAAAAGCAAACAAACTGAGGCCAGTAAAGCCAAAATTACGCTGCCACCTTGGGCACAGCTCTACTCTCCAGCAGAATCCTTACCAGCAGTCTGTAATGTTATTCTAAAATTTGACCTCTCCTTAGTGTGATGGAGTGTCACAGGAACTTGAGCTTTCATCTCTTATCTTCCATCATCTGAAACTGTTGTGTTTGATTCTGCACAGACCCAGCCTGATACCATGACATCCAAACCAACATTTTCTCGTGACTGAAGTTTTTCTATTGATGGGTAAACCTGTGGTAAAACAAGCTCCTCCAGTAACCCTGAGACTTCTGAGGAACTGCAGGAATTTGGATGCTACACATGCATGAGCTTTTCAGGACTGTTGGAAAGCAAAAAAATAAAACACGGAAAGGGGTTTTTTTTGTTTGTTTGTCATCTCGGAGTAAGAAGACTCAATTTTTAGGAAGTGCATGTAGTACACTCTAAATAGAGCTTCAATAGTAAGTTAACAGAGACATGTTTAACTCAGAGTCTGTTTTAAACCACTTTGTTAGGAAAGTGGAAAAAATGCATCATGTGTTTCAGTTCTTCTGGCTATAAAGCAGGAACAATCATCTTTAGACATCCTTAATAGGGCTGTCTCAAATCTAAATGGTAACTGTGGGCACTCTGAGTACTAACCATTCCTTTATTAGTAGTACTTTGTTATTGCAAAATTATAGCTGCTAGTGCAAACAAAGTTTTCTTCATATAACCCATTGAGTCCATCACTTGCAATGGATTCTCTGGCATAAGACAAAACACTGGGAGCTGTAATTTTATCATGCTTGTTGTAGAAGTAAGCATGCTTGAAATAGAAATATTTGTGCTATCAATGGTAACAGAAACAATAACAGTGGACTGGCATCAGATTACCAAGATGTTCTCAGTAGTGTAATCCCAACCTTTGTATGTAATTAATTGGATGCTTAAGAGAAAGAAGATAAACTAGAATAAAGAAAAATTGTTGAAATGGTGGCTGTTGTGCTGGTCACACTAAAAATCCATTTTGGTGTCAAGCTCACTTCAGTCTGCTTAATTTTGATGTGTTGCTTTTGACTCTAGTTACTCCCAAGTAGAGATCAAGTTCTGCTCTTAAGAAATGGAAAGCCCTGGCTTCTTTGGATCTGTGCCCCATTCCTTACGCTTTCCCCATGTCCACACCTCAGGTTCTCTGCCCATCATCAATCTTCCCTTCCCCCTGTGCCCACAGCTCCTTCCTCCTGCCTCCCAGCTACCAGCTGGGTGAGAACCAAGGGGCTGCTTTTGAGCTGAGCATGTGCTGGCTGCCAGCAAACCCAACACAATAAATAACCTTTGAGCTCAGGCTGCAGCCTTTCAGTCGCAGTAGTAGTTTGAAGGAAGTAGTCTTTCCTTTACTGAGCTGTTATGTTTCTTAAAACTTGGAGGAACTTCATAGCCTGAAGTTTTCTGTTTCTGAGCCAAATGTAACTGAAATGAACTTACAGATTCTAGAGTTATTAGAGAGGCTCTGACAAGATGGGTAGGCAAACAACATGTTACCTAAGCCCTGTTTCCTGAGGCTTACAGTCCCAGAGAAGTATCCTTTGACAATGTAATAGATACAGTTCCCAGAAGTTTATAAATAAGGTTTAATGACGGAAGGTATGGGCAACATGCAAAATATTGATCTCAGGAGTTTCCATACCATTTACAGTATTCAAGAGAAATCTCCAAAGCCATTTAGGAGAAAAAGCACAGTGGGGTTGATTTATTTGGATTCATAAAGAAATTAGTAGACACTGGGAGGAGTTCTGGCTTTCAGGAGACAGAACATGTGTCCTTATATATATAATGTGTCCTTTTTATATAATCCTAGACAGGATTATATATAAATTAAAAAGGAAAAAGAAAAACAGTATTCATAAGTCCATACTATACAATTCTACTGAATTAAAGATTTTCACTTACTTTAGGACTTTATGCATGCAAAAGATCTTCTACTTGAACATCCACAGATGAGAATCATTGGCAGTATATGTATAACTATACTTTCTGCTTTTATTAAGTGCATTATTTTTTCACATTTTGAGCATCCTAGGCTGTACCTGACCTGAATTCAGATGCAAAAAGAAATGGTTTGGGCACAGTGCAAGTAACATGATACCTGTTCTAAAACCTGATAAAATTGCATTCTTTCTTTTCTGTATAATCTCTTTTCCTTGATATTATTTGAATATTGATTCCACATGTCATGCTTATCCCTTCCAAAACACACTAAAAGTGAGGGGGGAAAAGAAAAAAAAAAAGCCAGATGCAAATTCACCTTGACATGACCTAGATGGAAGAAAGACAAAGACATGTGCTGAACTCAGTGGCATTCCTAATGAATTTATTTATGACTGGCAATAATTTGGATTGCATTGCAAATGTGTCAGGTCCCTGAAATAGTAGAAAAATCCATCTAGTGTCAAAAATATGTTTCAGAAGAACTTAATGTCTGAAAGCATTCTGGTGGTCATACAAATTCTGGGTAAACTGAAAATAGAGGAATAAATTTGGTAAATTACCGATGAGGAAATAATAAACAGTGACTGTAGCTCCTGTTGGTCAGGCAGCAGAGCACATCACACACTTTCATAGAGAAAGGGGCTAATAGAGAAGTTCTGGACACATATTTGAGAAACAATACTGGAAATAAAGATAAAATATGGAAGAAAGCCTCAGAATATGGGAAATTTGATTTCCCAGCTCAAACTGGTCATGTGTAAAATGCAGCTCTAAGTGCTGTGCCCTGACCACTGCAGAGCTTTCAGCAGGCAAGTCACGTAAAATCCCTTCAGGACCTCTTTCCTACATACAGAAGCTATATGGACTTATTTCATGCACTATTAACCAAACAAGTTCAATTTTTGTGTGTGGCTTCTCTCACATCGACTTAGAACTATTTTTATCAGTTTGCTTTATGACTATACATTTACACCAGAAGCACAAATTAAGTTTGCAAACACTTGCTCCATTCACAGTCATTATTTCTCCCCAGCCCTTCATCACTGACCACCACAGTTCTGCCAGACTGACCCCAAACAGGTCCCTGGTGCCAGCAAGGCTGGCAGGCAACCTCCAGGGAAGTATCCAAGGGGATGAGCCAAGGAGCACCTACACAACAGGTGTGGGTGCAGTAACCTGCTGCAGGATGGTGACAAGCAACCAGGTGCTGGATCTCCATCAGTTCCAGCTGTGTTGGGAAGGAAACATCCATCTGCAGCCCTGCTGACAGCTGAACCAGTGTAAACAGATCTAAACCATGCTAAAGCCTTGACTGCACACAGCCTTGTGTAATATACTTGCTCTATTGATTGGAAAAATCAATAATGCTAAGCAGGTAACCCCCCTGTGCAAGCATATTTATAGCATTCTAAAGGGTTTTTTTCACTGATGGGATATTCCTATAAATGTCTCTCTAATACAATAAGCAATTTTATCATCATCTACAGCATGAAGTAGTGTTGCATCCTGGCCAAATATATAAACATACAAAATTAACATCTTTATCTATCATCTCATAAGGCCATTTTAATTTAATATTATCTAATTGCACTGCAATGTAAAATAGTACAATTTTTAAGTAATTTTAGGATGCCTTTATTAGCCAAATAAAACAAAAGGAAAACAAAAACTACTAAGCAGGGCCAAGTGAAGCTGCAGGATAGCTGGGAGGGTCAGGCTGTAAGTTATTATGTTGTTCCCATGCTGTGTGACATGGAATGTGCCACACTGAGGGGTGCTTATAGCCCCCAGCTGGAGCCAGATCCCCTGAATGCCCTTTGGTGGCAATTTGAAAGGATACAACTTGAAACCAAGAAAAACAGCAGAATAAATTGATAGTTTCTGATATTAAATTCCTTCAATCACAATATTTTATTTATTACACAATATGTTTCAAAATTATACCCCTTATTTTAAAAGTATCTTCCTTAAGAAACCTAGCCAGAATTCATTGCCATACGCAAATATAAATAGAATGCATCAATACATAACACATAAAATTATTACCTTTTTCAAATCATGAGATTGCATTAACATGGGTAACAAGGCTGCTTACCTGCTTGGATGCTTCTATCAGTGCATTTGGTTTGTGGGTGTAACCTTCAGGTGCAGTTTAGCACCGTGCCTTCTGCATATTTACATGCCACTGTAAAGGTCTGCTCTTCCCTTCGCCTGAGTCACACAGTCCTCAGAACTTACTGTCCTGCTGAGCTGTGAAGCTGTGGACAAGCACAGTGGATCTGGAGAACCAAAACCTGCAGGCAATAATGCTTATTTGAGCACTTGCCAGTACCCATGGTGGGCAAGTAACCCCGTGCTGTGCCTGTCAGCCACCCAAATTTCTAACAGAGTTAAGAACTGAATGACAGTCTCCCCAAAGGCAGCATCAGAGTCAGAGAGTTCAGAAGTGGCTTAATACTTGCTAGAAGCTCCACCTAGGCAATCCACAATGTCTTAGGAATGCAAATATTTTGCAGCACTCTGATCCTGACAGGAGGTTTCTCCTTTGTAATCTTATAACAAATCCAAATCACATAATTTGATCCTGTGGGACAACTTCTGCATGAGAATAGCAAATTCAGATATCTATCTTAGTCAGAGCATTTGAAGCTGAAGTAATTCTGAAAGCTCCACTGTAATTAAAATGTGTGTGTGTGTGTGTGTGTGTGTGTGTGTGTGTGTGTGTGTAGATACATATATAAAGAAATAGCCTGCTAATATAAAAATAGCAGTACTAGCATATGAAAGCAAGACATTTAATTTCTTGATTTAAATAACTTAGATGCAGCATTAAAAAACTTTAGATGAGACTTAAGATCACACAGGAAGACCTCAATCCACCTACTATTTCTAGCCAAGATTTCAATGATTGGAATAAAAACATTTGGACAGGCAAGTACCAAAAAGACGTGGCAGGAGCTGATCTCCCAGTAATGAATGGTATAAGGGTATCCCAGAGTAGGGGCAAATTCTGGGACAGCACATTGACAGCCATAATAATTATGCAATCTGGCTGGAGTTAATGGGATTATGACTTCCCTTCCCTCCTTTTCCTTTAGAATAACCTTGTGTAAGAGAGAGTTTGATGGAAGATGTGAAGATGTGGTTTTCCCAGCTCAGGAATCAGAAACCTCTGAGAAGAACCCTGAAGACAAACTACCCCTGAAGCAAAAAACCAGCACTTCCTACTGAAAGTCAAGACACAAAGGAAACTTGAAGTACACCCTGTCTCAGAAAAGATTTGACAAAACATGACTCCCAACTGTTCAGCAGATCAAAACATCAGGACCATTTAGTACTGTGGGCGGGAAGGCAGGTCTCATCATCCTTGTACTCTCTTGTCTGGTAGAGGCCACCTTGCACCATCACCCTTGTTGATAAAAATAAGGGAGTGGTACATCCCTTTTTTGTCAAAACACACCAGGTCAACTCCTGGTCCAGAGCATTTCACACATGTTCCTCACTGCCCTGAGTTCAAGCAGTTAAATGTGTGGCTGTGCTGTAGAGGACCTGCAGACCCTGCCTTCACACTCCCTCAGTGAGATGCCTGTCTGCTACTGCTATTGCACTTATGCAGAAAATGCAGGAGCACTCAGCAACCGGTCCAAGGTGTGTCCTGCACAGACACAAATACCTTGTAGTCATTTGCATAAAGTCTCACATACCGTGAGACAATTGTACAGCCCTGGAAGAGCTGAACCAACCCAGTGCTCAGAAGCCAAATTTGTGGCTTGGAGGTAGGGTTTGACAGGAAGGTACTCTTTCATCTCACTGGTCGACTTAAGGTTTCTCTCAGATCCAGTTGTGAGTCTGAGAAATTTAGCACACAATACAGAGAATAAGGAGTTTGTTGTCTCTATAGTTTTTTGAAGCAATGTTGCTCCTGAGCTGTGTGTGGCATATATTCAGAATGTTTTCCACCTTTGCACAGTCCCCATATTATCATCTGGCAAAATTAACCACTGTACCCTCATACTAAGAATGCTACTTTTGTATTATGCTTATTACATTATCTTAAATATTGTCAATAATCATACATACTCTTGCTTTCTTTTTAATACTAATGTTTTCCATTAAATGCTCTTGGGTCATTTAAAAAAATCTATAGCCATATTATCTTCAGATTGCCTTGTGTATTATGGCACTGTAAGAAACTGGGTGTTGGAAATAAAATGTTAAGCCACCCAAAGCAACTGCAGTTAATCATATTTAACACCTGACTGAACTGGGCTCGCCCAGAGCTTTTGGTAGAGTCCTGCTCAAGTCATTCTGTACTATTATGTGACAGCCCATTAATAACTGCAGTCCCTATTAAAGTTGGATGTAATTCTAAGAAGCCAAAGCTCTTTGTATCTAGTTTATCTGGTACAACAAGGCCTCTCAGAAGGGTTTATAATTTATTTTTCTATGACCTACAGATTGACTACTGATCCTTAATCTATTTTCTTTTGATTGGTATATCATCATGACAAGCTTATGAGAGGACACTGCAGAGAGTAAACTCTGCTGTCAACCTCCATAGTGATGCTGTAGTTCTAAGTGGCTTTTTATTTACAATCTTGAACCTATAATGAATACATCCTCTACAGCAATCAAAGTGTTAACTTTTGTCATCTCTATCCATATTTCCACCACAAAACTGATGTGAAAACTCAGCTTTTGTGTTGCCTGAATGACATAATCCCCCCAAACAGCTCATATTTGAAATGGATCAAAACCCCCAGCTCTGAAGAGCAAACAGAGTGCAGAGGGTTAAGGCAGAGCAGGCTTCAGTGTGGAGAGACACGGGTTTTTTTGAAACAGGGTGGGATTAGAGCAGCTTTACAAAGAGTCAAGTACATCAAGGAAAGGGGATAGGAGCTCAAGGATGTTCTAAAGCATATTACTTTAAAATGTATGATTTTTCCTTTGTGGGAATGCTTGAATTTGACTTTTTTTTTTCACTTGAAAGGAACAGCCTTTTCTTTTCTTCAATCTCTTAGCATAAGAAAGGAAGGCTTTTAGTAGTAGCTGGATTTTTTTTTCCAGCTTGCAGACAAGGGAACAAATCTGATTTCCTCAGAATATATATTCTACCTATAGAAAAATGGCCCTTTCATCCTTCTGGATCTTTTTAATCCCTTCACATAATTTTCTTAGGTTCCTAAGCTTTTTTCACCCCATGAGGATATGCCCTTGGGTCATCCTGGTACATATGGTTGGGAACCTGCAGCTGTGTGTACCTGGGCCTTTGTCACTGCTGGGGACATTACAATGCTGGGGACATAACCACTGCTTCCTGTCCTGAGTTTGACACTGACTACACTGTTCCAGTCCTCCTGCTTTAAGATCCACTACATCAGTTCCCCCTTTCATAGGACTCACAGGCAATCCCCAGCAATTTAGCTTCCCTGCAGCAGTGCCTTTACCCCAGCAAGCTGTTTGCAAAGGGAATTCCTGCAGGGAAAGAATTTCCAAATTCCTTCTCCTTCCTGTTACTAAGAAAATCTAACAAAATCTCCTTTGATGGAAGCTCCTAGAAAACTGCATTCTCCATAATTACTGAAAGATGAATGCAGATTAAGGAAGAAAATGGGTTAAACAAGAGATAATAGACTTCCAGAGCCTCTTTATTCCACAAAGAATGCTGACCATGAGTATACACAGTAAAGGGAGAAATATCCTGGGGAGATCACAGGAGAAAATCCTGTTGCAGAAAAACAACATGCTTCAATAAATCCAGAAAGGCAGATAGGTGCATCTGTTATCAATCAGCTCTTTAGACAAGTTGAGGAGTCGTGGAGCAAAAGAAACAAGCTTTCCCTCAGGCTCAAATTCCTCCTTGGAATTTCTCAAATGTCCATGGCTGCAGAGCTGTAATTCCCCGTTTCCCTGAGAACAGCAGCTCTCACCACGTTCCTTACCAGCCTGGTTACGCAGCCAGCCGGGAAACCAGCAAAACTCTGAGTACCTGCACACAAACCCCACTGGGAAAAGGCAGGTTGGGCCCATTCATCTACCAAGACAAAAAGTGTTGAGGAATTCTTAATCACATACATACTTGCTCATTGTTTCTTTATTTGCTTGCTTTCAACAAGGATATTTAAATTGCAAAATGAACTTCCTGTGAAGTTGTTCTACCATACCAATTCGGCTTTTCTCCCTGAGCATGGACAACTGCAGAGTGCATTCCCGGTGTGCAGAGTGCCCGTACACTAATGTTAGCAGCAAACCCTGGCAGTTTTGTTTAGCATAGGAATAGCTTTGCTGTGTAATGACAATGCTGAGTGGAAAATAGACCTTTCTTTACAAACACTTTCATTTAAAGCTTGGCCACACGTCCTTATACAACACAAGCTTGACCACACGTCCTTGTAACACACCCTGGTCCTCAGTTCTGACTCACAGTCCCCTCCTCAACCCTAGCTGCCCTTACCAGCCATGCACTTGGTCTCTAATTCCAGGCAGCCCCATCTGCCTTGTCCTTTACTTGTCATGGAATCACACAGCATCAATTTGATTGGAAAAGGCCTCTGAGGTGATCAAGCCCAAGCTCGTCCTCTGGCACTGCGCTCCCTGGCAGCTCGAAAAGAGCAGGGCCTGGAGTGATATATCCCTTTTCTAAGGGCTGGAAGAGAGGGGGAGGGAATTCAGAGAGACTGTTCTGGCTGAGCAGTGAGTAGATACACATCAGTATTTTGGTTTGGAAGGTCTTTTGTTCTGCAGATCCCTTCCTAGATGTGTGCACTGAGATCATGTAGGTGGCAGCAAAAGGAGCATTCCCCAGAAGTAGCCTGCATGGGTGCTGCATGTTCTCTTTGCTTCCAAAGTGTGTTCTGTACTCCTGGATATTTCCAAACCCTCCTCTAGCCTCTGGACTCTGACCTCAAACCAAGGAGAATTCAGTAATGAATGTAGTTAATTTGAAACCGATTATTGTTTCCAAGGTCAATAATGGGAAAACTGACTATCAGCAAATAACCCTCCTGAGAACACAATTCTGAAGGGATCCTGTGTTTCCCTTAACCAAACAATGCCACAGAAACTGACCAGATGTTTGCCTACTCAATTTACCAATCTACTACCATGCTTTTCCTATTGCCTAAAGCAGGCCTCACAAAACCTGAACTAAAAGTACACAGCAGTCACAATGGCATGCTTATTTCATTCAGACCAGGCTTAATAGAGTGTGTGCCTTCTGAATTTTAAGAAAATCAATTCATCTTGCATTTGCTAAACCATAAGTTGGATCTCTTCTTTTTGGTTTCTGTGTTTGGGAAGAAAAGGCCAAGTTTTACCATCCACCCTTCAATACAAAACAGTCAGAGAAAAATGTTTCCTGTGAGTGTTGTAGATCTTCCTTGATCAGCCAAGGTTTACATCATGGACAAATATGCCCATTTGTATTCAGAGGATGCAGACTCAGGATGCGCCCAACCTATTTCCCTACCACAACCTCATCATCCCCCGCTTCAGATTCCTCTGCTCCCCAGGCACCACCCTGATTCATAATCTCAAGAAAGTAGGAGATGCTTGATAATCTTGCAGACCTGCACAACAACTGTGTTCACTGTGGATTTTCCAGCCCAATTGATTGCCTACTGTCTGGCTTGCTAACTTCTAGAGCATGAATGCTATTTGCTTATCTGTCATCAGAGTGGCTCTCACTTTGGTGTCTCTTTGAAGAAGACCAGGGCCAGCACCTCTTCAGCATGCAATTTCATTTATGTGGCTTTCTTCACTCTGAATTTCTTCATCCAGGGCTAGTCACACAAGACCTGCAAAACAGTTTCACCTCCTGGTGCAGTGATTTTTGGGCCCAGAAATATTTTTCCATAGTGTTATTATTTCCAGCTCCTCAAAATTAAATCATTCTTTTCCTATCGTGAGTCATCATTTTAGAAGGACTCGGTTAAGATCCATGTATATGAAAGATATGCAGATGAGAAATGCAAGGTATATCACCTTTTACAGACTTTGTGCTGATGAAAGTTGCAAAGTATGGATTGTTGTTAAATAGAAAGAGAAAATAAAAACTGTGCAACAGAGAAATGTGTGAAACTGATCCTAATGCCTTGAATGGAAAAATTCTGCACAGAGGAGTGCAGTGCAAGTTAGCACAGGGTGACATCACCTTTTGGTGTGGCTCCACCCTGCACAATCACACTTGGTGAGGCTGGGTTGTGTCAGGCTGAGCATGAGTGTACTCTGGTGTTGCAGTGTCAGCTGTTGCAGGCTGACAGCAGAGATTTTCATGATGCCACATCTGTAACCCTGGGCTTGTCTGTTACCACCTCCGCTTTGACTCCAAGTCAGATGCAGACATCAGAACTGCAGACATCCTAAGTTAGATAATGCAAATTCCAGTGCTGGTGCAGTAAAGATGGAAGATAAATGGTCTCGGGTCAATGTTCAGCAGGGGTCTTTCTTACCATTTCAAAAAATTTTTCTAAGAAACTTTTTAATATTTTCTCTCCAGTAAAAATGCATCTGTCTTTCAATCCCTGAAACAGCAAGGCATGACTTTTATGCAGACAGTTTTTCATCCAGTCTATGTGCAAAATTCTTAGCAGTGTAGATAAATCATATTAATAAAATAAATTATTCCATAGACTATGATTTATTATAACAGAGTTTATAGGTTCCTGAAAATAAGTAATAAAACTGTTGCTATGCCTGCACAGACGGTTCATTTCTCTGCTCACTCTTCCCAGACTGGACATATAGTTTCACTGCCACACTTCCACTTACTTTTCCAGTAGAACAAGTAGATCCTTTGGTGTACCTAGAAAATTTAATGAATCCTTGTCTAAAATATGTTGGGTGATTCATGCCCTAAGCCTACCTGTTCTGCTACACTGACCACCAAGGGAAGCCCTGGCAGACTCATCTTGCTTATCAACATCTGCATTGCATATGTAAAAGTTAAATGACATTCATTTTTCTGGTGGCATCTGCAATTGCTTCAGACAGTTCCTAGCAAAACTGTCATCTTTCAAAGAGCTCAAATACATGTTTTTTTCTGAAAGCCAAGAAAGCACTTGAAAGTCATTTGACCAAAGGAAAACACTGATCAGCCTTTCCACAATTTTTGCCACAGAGCAATGAATGTCTTAAAACTGTCCACAAAGTAAATGCACTCAAACACAGATGAGAAGAGTGCACCAACAGGGGAACAAGCAGAAATCTGGATCAAATGAACTGAGGCAAAGGAAATAGACAGAACCTGGGCAGAACTTACTGATGTTCTATATAAATAATACTTTATAGTTTCCCATGTAAAACCCAATATGGAAAGTTTAGTATCTCAACTACACTAGAAAATTAAACTGAGAAACAGAAAAAATTCATCACTTCAGTGATCCTGTCAAATGAAGTGTTAGCATGCTGAATTACATTATTTTCCTGACAAAAACAGACATGGATACAAAGAAAGAGAAAAAGAAGGAGAAAAAAATTATTAGATTATCTGTCTAAATCTTGCCATTTTTCTTATAAAAGTAGAAATTGAAATGTTAATGCTTTGTTTTAGATCACAGAGTCCTAAAGTATATATATTTGCATATATGATGTTTACAATTTGAAGTTATCAACCTCTTGCACCCCAACAATGGGAGGTAACTATTAGTTAAGAAAATTGGTACAACATCCTACCATTGTTTATGTGGACCACAATTTGGTTATAGAGAATCTAAATCAGCAGAGTTCTTCAGATGAAAAGCCTTGAAGCCCTTGTTGACACATGAATTGGAGACCAAAAAGATGGTATGTAGGAGAAGAAAAAAAAGTTTTTTAATAGGTACAATCAGGTTGTGTTTTGACACATGAGATCCTTGTCTCTGAACTGGACAGACATGGATTTGACAGACAGACCACTGGGTGGATAAGGAATTGGCTGGATGGCCACACTCAGAGCTGCAGTCAATGGCTCCATGTCCAAGGGGAGAGCAGTGACAAGAGGTGTCCTCAGGGCTGGGTATTGGGACCAGCACCTTGTTTAACATGCTTGTTGGTGACAGACAGTGGGATCAAGGGCACCCTCAGCAGGTTTGCCAATGGCACCAGGCTGTGTGGTGCAGTGGACACACTGGAGGGAAGGGATGTCATCCAGAGGGACCTTGGCAGGCTCGAGAGGTGGGACTGTGCAAACCTCATTAAATTTAACAAGGCCGAGTGCAAGGTCCTGCACCTGGATTGGGGTGATCCCAAAAACAAATACAGGCTGGGTGGAGAATGGTGAGAGCAGTCCTGAGGAGGACTTGGTGTGATGGTGGATGAGAAGCTCAGTGTGACCCAGCAAATGTGTACTCAGAGTCCAGAGAGCCAGCTCTGTCCTGGGCTCATCCAAAGCAGTGTGGCCAGTAAAGAGAGATAATTCTGCCCTTCTGCTCTGCTCTCCTGAGACCCACCTTGAGCACTGCATCCAGCTCTGGGGCCCCCCAATATGAGAGGGATGTGCACCTTCAGGAGTCCAGAGGAGGCCACAAGGAGGAGGAGAAGAAAATGAAGAAGAGAAGGAGAAGGAGAAGGAGAAGGGGAAGGGGAAGGGGAAGGAGGAGGAGGAGGAGGAGGAGGAGGAGAAGGAGAAGGAGAAGGAGAAGGAGAAGGAGAAGGAGAAGGAGAAGGAGAAGGAGAAGGAGAAGGAGAAGGAGAAGGAGAAGGAGAAGGAGAAGGAGAAGGAGAAGGAGAAGGAGAAGGAGAAGGAGAAGGAGAAGGAGAAGGAGAAGGAGAAGGAGAAGGAGAAGGAGAAGGAGAAGGAGAAGGAGAAGGAAGGCTGGGAGAGTTGGGGTTGTTCAGCCTGGAAAAGAGAAGGTTCCAAGGACACAGCACCTTCCAGTACCTAAAGGAGTCTGCAAGAGAGCTGGAGAGGCATTTTTTACAAGGGCCTGTAGTGACAGGACAAGGGGCAATGGCTTCAAACTGAAAGAGGGTGGGTTTAGATTAGATATTAGGAATAAATTCTTTATTGTGAGGGTAGTTAGGCACTGGAACAGGTTTTCCAAAGAAGTTGTGGATGCCCCATGCAACATTCAAAGGGTGGATGGGGCTCTGAGTAACCAGTTCTAGTGGAAGGTGTCCATGCCACTGGCAGGGCATTGGAACTAGATCATCTTTAAGATCCCTTCCAACCCGAACCATGCTATGATTCCATGACTGTGTGTTATAAGTTCCAAATGCTAAGAAAAAAAGCCCCAAATTTTTATCATTAAACTGATGGTATTGCTTAAGGTGTGCATTTTCATAACCAGGCAGAATATATGCCATAATATAATTGCACACAGAGACTGAAATCACTGGTGAGAGATAACCTGTTGACCAAATGACAAAAAGGCTCCTGCACCTGCAGTTAGCAGTAAGTATAAAAGTTCAGTGTACATCTTCCACCACAGCTGGCATAGCTGCAGTCAAAGACAGTTGTGCAATTTAGACCTTAGCTAGTATTTTGAAAACACAGAGGGAGGGGCAGTATTAAACTACTGGAGAAATATTTATGAAAGGGAAGGACACAAAGTAGATTCCAGCTTAATTAGGAACTACTGATCCACAGGGAAAAAAATAAAAGGAAAAAAAAAGGCTGCAGTTATGAAAAACTGATATTTTTGGACAGCACCTTGTTGGGCTTTATGATGAGCTCCAGTTATGCACAACACTGTGTAATAGCTTTGCCAGTCTCCAAAACAGCCAGATCACTTTTTATATCATCCAGAAATATGCTCTCTTCATTTTATCTTAGAGAATTTATCTTAGAGAAACTTTCAAAAATCAGTTACAACCTTTGTTTAAAGGTTTTATTTTTGAAATGCTGACAGCAGCTTAGCTCTAGCATTGTCTACAGAGAATGCTACTATAGAGATACTTAAATGATGCTGTCACACAGAGTAGAATAAATTATTTCAATTGCAAATCAGCTAATTATATATTAAATCTGGTACCTACTCCTCTTTTATATAAGAAAGGTTTTTTATTGCTCTGGATGAAATGGTGTGCCCAAAGCCATATAAAGAGCCATTTTGTTTTTATCCTATCAGTATCACTCAGTGTCTCAATTTAATATTTGTATTTCTAGTCATGTGATAGCCTCAAGTTTTCTTTTCACTTCATTTTAGAGTTTTGAAATTTTCAATGTACACATTGACAAATATCCCAGAGGTCAAATCCCAATTTATTAATGTCTGAAATCTCATTATTTTTTAATAAATCTAATTAGTTTAAGACCTAACTGATGATTTTTTATGCTTAGGCTTATTAAAATTGATGATAATATAACCAATGTAAATCCCTTCTTTATATAAATGAGCAATTAGAAACAATGTAAGCAATTACAAGTTATATAAATATGTTTTCATTAATTTTCTGATAAACATATGAAATTTTCCCTGTGGAAGGCTGATTATAAATCACTCACAATCAATCTCTGCAGAAGCAACCAGCATAAAGGAGAGTCAGCCTGGCTTTCCTCAATCAAGTCTAGAAGAAATGAACTTGCTTTACCTCAAACACAGAATAAGCAAAAACAAAAGGAACATAACTTTAAACTGAACTTTAGATACACCTAGGTCCTCTTGGGAGAAACATGCATTTCAGTGTTGTGTCCCCAAGAAGAATCCTTTCAGCTTTAACCATAGGCCTTGTATATGGGATCATAAAAAAGAGATGCATCCTTGTAGCTCTGTGTAAGCAAAACTCCTCCATGTGGTTTACATCACATCCTTCCCAGGCTGGTTCCTTCAAACAAAGTTTTCTATGCAGCCCAGGCTGAGTATTTTAAAGGTTGGAGCTTTATCTCTTCTTTAAAATATAATCACCTTTTGGGGGTTGGATTTTTTTTAAACAGACTTTTTGTCTTCTCTTTGCCTACTGCACCTTTCTTAGTTGAGCTGCTTATCAGAAGATAATGAAAAGGTCTATGATATGAACTGTTAATAATCAAGGAAATGAGACACATAAACTTTTAATAAATATCTCTTATATGTTCATTCAGTATTAAACTACAGTATTAGTATTGGTTGTATCAGTATTAATTAGTATTAATTAATTAGTATTAATTGTGCCAACACAATTAATTAATTAAACTAATACATCTTATTCTTTGTGATGTTTCTACTGGTCTCTCACCATGGGCAGATGGAGGGAAGAAGGCAAAGCACATGGCAGCCTCAATTCCTATTGCAAAAATGAGCAGAAAAAAAAATCTGGTTTGACAAGAAGATCAAAGATGAGGAGAAAGGGCACAGTTCATTTTCCTCCCTGGAACCCCTTCTCTGAAGGTCACTTCTGATTATTCTGTACCCTGGTAAGAGAAAACAGTAGATAATATTGTAAATTACCATTCCTTCCTTCCAGAGGAGCTAAGAGAAGCCTGGCTCTCTCATTCTGTCATGCCTGCTAATACTTCTGTACATTAATTGCTTCTTAGATTTGTGTACTTTTGTTGACTCCACTTTAGTTTAAAAGGTAAATGTGTAAACGTTTGCAGGAGCAAGGCCTGAGTTTGTGTACTGACTTCCTTTAGACTGGACTCAAATGACTGATATGACATGGGGCTTTTGGAGACTGGGGAAGGGGAGAAAGTGGGAGTTTTGCTCATATGTGTGAATTCTCTTTTTCAGCAACACAATCTTCTCAGGGAGATTTAAGTGAGCCTTTTCAGGAACACAACTACAAGACATCTCAAGCAACAGTTCCCATATACTTTCTAATTGCCTAAAAGTAAGGGCTGACACAAGTTTTTAGAACACTGAAAAACTAATAACAATTAAAAAAAAAACAAAACAGGATTACCCAATTCTCTTTCTTCAGTCCCACTTTGAAGATCAGCTGTAACGGTTTAGATTTTGTTTGAATAATGTAATATCTTTAGTAAATTAGGTACAAATAAAAATTGAACGTAGCTACAACAGATCTAAAGGTATTCCTAAGCAAACTTCATAGATAAAGATAAAACATTTATGTTGTGAACTAAAACATTTATTTGTGAATTAAATTCATAATTGCATTCAGTGTATTACATTCATTAATCAAATGCATATGAAAACCTATATAAGCATGATAGTAATTGCAATACCATTGACCAATGACAGAAGGGGGCTTTGACAGATGAACAACAATTTGGTAAGGTAAAAATTGATTTGGCAGAAGATCCAAAAGCAAACAATATTCTCAGTTTCACAAAGACAAGCTTTGAGAAACCAGAGAACTTATTTGTGAAGTCAGTGACTGAGGAATTCAAATATCGAGGATAATACAATTATTTGAATTGAAAAGGATTAAAGTATGTGGACTTTGTCTCAAGAAAGCAGAAGAAGTTTTACTGAAGAGAGTTGAATAAATAACCACAAGCAAATCCCAAAACATTTGCAAAATGGCAAAGAGGCTTAAGCACATAGGAAATGTTATCTGAGGGATGAAGAAAAGGAAGGACAAAGTGAGAATTACCAAAAGTCAGGCTGAATTAGACTTTCAAAAATATATGAAAAGCAAACAACAAAAAAGATTCTTCATCGACGTAAACTAAAGACAATAAAGAAAAGGACTGTAGTGCTATGCAATAAAAAGTGCAGACGAATGGAAGATAATCTTGACAAAATATAAATTGCACTTTACTACTGATCTGAAGTGAATGCTTTGCCTCAGATTTTAATGAGTGCATTGACTGACCGTGGGAGTAAAGTCAGTTTAGACAACGGCAGGAGTGTGGGGCAAAGCAGCATTCAGAACAAGGACAGAACAGAAATCAAGAAAATGAATGTAAGACCCTGCATCTTCTTCACCCCATTTCTGAAAGGAACTGATGTGTGAGCTCATGGGTCTACTGCCTGGTGGCTGGAGAGGAGCAAATTTCACACCCATCATTAAAGTGATGGCTAATTTCAGCAGTGGAGTTTTTATGGCCTATCACCATGATATCCAGGCCTGTAGAACACATATTAGCTAGCAGCAAGTAAAACTTGGGACAAAATTGAAATTGCTAAATTTTTCATTTAATTCATCTTTTCCAAATGTAATGGATTGATTATTCCATTAGCCAAATATTTGCAACTGGATCTACAAACTAAACCTTAAGAAGCTTAAGTAATTTAATGTTTTTAATAAGACATACACTGTCCAAGTATTAAAGTTATGCTATTTCTGCTTTACAATTTCATACATTCAAAATTTTATAAGAGCTACTTAATTGTCAACACTTCCTTTTTTTTTTCTTTTTTTTTGTCAGCAAGTATAATTTATCATGAGATAAATCATATGACAGCACTACACTTACAACTATCAGTCAAATCTGAACTAGCTGCAGAGGAAATCATAGTGGCACCCTGAAAATTGTTTCACAGGACAATTCTTCACATTTACCTTCCTCATTTAATTTAGAAGGATGTTTCCTGGTTCTAGGTAATAAATCCATCTATTCAATAGGGAATAACAGCATTAGGTGCTGAAATCACTATTTTGAGCTAAAAATAGCTCCCATTACTGAAAAATAATTTCTGCTTTTTGCTATGACAGTTTCTATTGCTACCATGTAGCAGAACAGCCCAGATTTGCTGAGAAATTCTGTTCTGAGACCTTTGACTCTCTGAACTGTGAAGCTGGCTGCAGTTTGCTGTCCTTTCTGTAAGCAGAAACCTGAGAAGCGGGGCAAGTAATTCAAAATGGAAATGGAGGAGCAGGGCCAGGTTGGCAATAGTAGGGATGAATGCTTTTGTTTCTAAAAGAAGTGAAAAAATGCCTTGAAAGTCATGCCTTGTCTATGCCTACACTGGCTCTGCAGCAACTTGCTTTCCTGTTCCTTTTGTAACAATTGAGGAAGACACTAAGAGAGTGCTGCTCCTCACAGCACACTAGTTTTTGCTTTCCACAGTGACATAGCAGAGATGCAGAGAATTAGCATTAATATAACTTTTACATAAATATTAACAAGGAATGTTCTCCTTCACAAAGGGTGAGCACGACCCGTTACTGCCCGGTGGGTGGAGGGCTGGTAAAGGCGGCTTTAATTCCACACTCGAATCTCAATTTTTCTTGGCAATGCCTCTCGTGTAAGTTGGCTGCTCTAAATTTGCTGCCACAGTCTCCTATGGTTCATTCCAGCTGCTCAAAATAGCTGTCCAAAGTGAGGAAACCTCTACACAAGAAGCATTCCCTAGGGAGAAATTTCCACAAGTCTACAGTTCCTCTGTGCTACTGGGAAAGAGTAAAGAGACTGGCTAAGAAAACAGAATTCATCATTGTCCTTTCCATAAAAAAAAATAAATTCGTATTTTCTCATTTTTCATTCTGGACATGGTTATTTGTTGACACCAAACTTACCCCCTTCAAGAATATGGATAAGACCAATATGGGTAAGTTAGCTTCACACCAACTCTGTGAGCTCTGTGCTCTGCAGCTGGTTATAGCAATGAAAATGGGGAGCAGCTTCAGCACCATACAGGCTTGAATTCTGTTTCTGACTGCCCCGAAGCTCTGTTTCGGTATGCAGAACCTCTGAACTCTGACTGTTGGGCTTGGTAACACACCTAACATTGAAAAAAAAGAAGGGGTTACAACAATAGTCACCACAGGTTTTTTGTAACGCAGAATTTCCTCCTGCACACAGGGCAATGTACCTGGCCAGTTACAGCCTGTTGTGCCAGCAGATTACTACAAAGGAACAAGATCATAAACAACTTTTGGCCCCGTGTCTACAATCATATGATGATATCTGAGCCTTCCTGTCTTCCCAAGCCATTCTTCCTCCAGATTCAAATGCCTGATTAATGTTATCAAAACAATTTCAAAACTGGTCTAGTTAAATTAGTGCAACCCCTTTGAATGGATATTTTCAAACCTGTTGGTCCTTCAGCTCCTGTCCTGCCTTTTATCTATGGGTAATCTCAGTTGTAAACATGAATTCAGCAAACATCTTTCCAACACTGACTCATAGAACCTCCCCCTAATCCAAAACAATCTCCTTCTGTCCTTCCTGAAACCTCAGCCTGTCTCTCAGACAATACTTTGTTCATGTCTAGCTGTCAGTCAAGTTCAAAAAAGAGCTTTCACTGTTTCCCTCCTTTCCCTCCTCCACCTGTTTTTTGTGTATCTGTCAGCAATCCAGACTCCCATGAAGGAAAGCCTGTAGCCTTCAGCATTAATACAAATCTCTTTTTAGGTGATCTGGCCTCAAATATACAACATCACCCTGCTACTTTTCTAACACATCAGGAAAAATACTATTCCATCTTACTCAGTGTTGAGATCACTTCCCTCCTTATGTCAGCTGGTGATACTGAGCTGCATTGCCCCTTTCTAAACTTTCAAACAAGTACTTCATGTGGTTTCATAGGTTATTCATCCCACTGAGACGCTTCCCAGAAATAAAAAAAGAATGTACTTCATTTTTTAAAAAATCTTGTCCTCCTCTGAAATATCTCAGAAGCATTCTTACAGGGAATTTGTGTGCCTTAAAACCAAGGGACAACAGTCACAGCTACTGGGTTGGGGCCACTCTGACTGTAGTGAAGTCTGTCTGGTAGCAAGTGCGAAGTTCTGAATTGGAAAAGTCAGAAAAAGAACAAATTGAGGGGGCAGAAAAGAGAACTGTCAAGACTTCAGGAAATTATGAAGTTTGTGAGCACGTGGTCCAAGAACGCTGAGAGACCACAGCATAGTCAAGATCAGGAAGTCAGAAACTCTATACGAGACAGGATCCATGACAAGAAATAGACACATCTGGCTGGAGCAGTGTCACACAGATCGCTTGCAAACAGCAAGTAGGATCAAACACCTGACTGAAAACTAGAGAGGACATTAAATCAACAGAAGACAGAATTAGGAACTACTACTACACATCTAGCAAGAAAGATGGGTAGACTGGTATTAAACGTAAATGTGGAATATGGCTGGACTAAATCCATAAACTCTCAGATGTAGTGCTATTAGCACTTTAAGCAGATTTAATCTATTGTGACTACTGAAACTAGTGGTCCTGCACTCCCCATCCATAATTTCATGTGCGTGCCCAAGCAAGCACAACTTCTTATTTATACCAATACAAGCATCTATGTAGCTGGGACACAAACTGCCTTGGGAAACTGATGCAAATTAAAGCTGATCACAATTAAAAACTATTAACCATCATTAAAACTAAGTAGTCAGCATTAAACTTGATGCAGTCCACTGCACAGCCATGCAAGTGCTCATACTGGCACAAGGAAGGAGGCAGCATGGAGGTACAGAAAAACGGCTGAGAAAGGAAAACCCTTTTTATTTAGAGTTGTCACAACTCACACTAAGTTAATAAAAGCCAGTGAAGCCCCAGCACTGGAGAACATGGTTCTCTGCCAGCTATTAAGGCTGTGCCATGGGAGCGTACAGCGGCAAGCAGCTACCTAGGGAATGATTCACGTCCAGCTGCCTTGGCAATGACTCACTGGCTCAGTGACTCACTCCGCTGGTGGACAGAGCCCACTGCCTATTATGCCGTCCGATACTGTCTCACTGTCTCCTAGCAGGGACTCATTCATCTGTCCCCAGCCATCTGCTGCTGCCTGTCCCGTGTAGTGCGAGTACCGTAGGCTCTTCGGGGAAGACGGGATTTTCTGTTCTTTCTTTGGTCACTTGCGAGCCTTTCCTCAGACTACGGAGTATTGCAGCATTGAGTTTATAATGTGTTATAGTATCGCTAGAAAATGCTTTAGGAGACCATAGACATATGTGGTTTTCAACAATTTCTTCTAAATGTTAGAAAAAGGAGTCGCAGGCTGTCAGGACCCGCGCACACAGATCCGCGGTCACTCCAGCGTGCGCGCACAGATGCACATGCCCTGCCCGGTCACTCGCTCCTTGTGCCACACACCCGCGTACCAGTGACTCCCCATTTCTCGGTCACACATGCTGGGCTCCTGGAAGGGGCGAAGGGAGCGGGAACTACGCCTGAACGCTCGGCTGAATTCCTCTTACGAGCGAGGGAAGCGCCTTACGGCGGGCGCAGAGGGAAGGAGCGCGGGGTGCGGGCGCTGCCGCCGCGGCCCCGGAAGAGCCCAAATTCTCGGGCTCGCCCCTCGCTACGCGCCGAACGGTTTCGGGGGATGCTCCCCCGCCGTCTCCAGGCCATGTTCAGCCCTGCTTGCCCTGGCACGGCTCCCTGCCGACCACAGCCCGTGCTTCCCCCCCACGTTCGGGCCGGCGCGGTCCGATCCCGGTGCGGCCGCCACAGCGCGGCCCGAGCGCTGCCCCGGCCCGCCGCCGCCCGCGCTCCGTCTCCCGCTCCCTGCGGGCCGGCGGGCGGGAGGGCTGCAACGGGAGGGGCCGGAGGAACCGGCAAATGCCTTGATGGGCGTCGCCGCCAACCTATGGGAAGCGGGGGAGGGCGGGCCGGAGCGGCGGCCGCCCAATGTGCAGCGCGGCCCGGCGTGATGCGGCTACCTGCGGGGGTATAAAGGCGGCTGCGTGCGCAGTGGCCCCTCGCTTACACAGTATGGCCGGCGACATTAGCTAGCGCTCGCTCAACGCTCTTCTCTGTAACAGGGGAACACACGGACTACAAGGAACCGAACCGCATCGCCCGCCCGCACCCCCGCTCGGACTGTAACCCGCTCACACACGCTCACGCCGCATCCGCCGCCGCGCACTCCGGGTGGTTTTCGCCCGTTTTAAAAAAAAATCCTTCCTTCTTCTACTTATTCCTCCTTTTTTTTTTTTTTTTTTGATTAATATTACACAAATCCCCCCGAAGGTGAAACCCGCCCGGGACGGACTGGGACCCGGCGGCGGCAGCAGCGCGGCCCGTGCAGCAGCAGCGAACGGTGGCGGCCGGGGGCGGCAGTTTGGTTGTCGTTTAATTTCTGTGGTTGTTGGTTGCCGAGTTGTCTCACCATGAAGGAGAGCGGTGCACACTTCTTCGAAGGGACCGAGAAGCTGTTGGAGGTGTGGTTCGCCCGGCAGCAGCCCGCGAAGCAGGAGCCGCACCAGAGCAAGGGGTCCGGCGACCTCCGCACCATACCCAGGTCCGCGAACGGCCGGCGCGGGGTGGGGTCGGAGCGGGGAGAGGCGGCGGCGGCGGGGCGGGAGGGTCCCCGAATGGCCCGGGTGTGGCGGCGCTCTGGGGGACGATGGCGGCCGCGCCGGGGGAAGGCAGGTTCCGGGGTGGCCGTCGGTGGGGGCTGGGCTCCCGGGCTGCCGGCCGCCTTCCCGCTCTCCCGGTGACAGCCCCAGCATCTCCCCGCGGGGGATGACCTTCCGCCGCCCTCCAGAGACCCTCGGGCAGGGAGGCTCCCCTCGTCCCGGCGGGCGGGAGGTGGCGGTGCCGGGGACGGAAGCCATTCCGCGCCGCCACCTCGTGCAACCCCGCGCGGTTCCCGCTGGCAACATGTGGCGGTGGCGGCGGAGCGCGGCGCGGGGCCGGGCGTGTGCCGGGAGCGCCGCGGGGGGAGCGGGCGCGGTGTCGCAGTGCTGCTGGCGGCCGGGGCACAGCGGCGGCGCCCACCGCTCTGCGGCGGCTCGTCCCGCTCCTACGGCCAGTTTCGGGATGAGTAGGCTCGGGAAATCCCTGGCCGTGCCGTACTGCGGACAGCGGGGGCTCAGGAATCCCCCTTCCCAGTAATGCAAGCTGGAAAGGGAGCTCCCAGTGGCTGTCGTGGAGAGGGTCGATGGTTCCCTCTCACATGGCCGGTGTGGTGGCGACCTCCGGCACTGCGTAGCCGGACAGGTCCATAGAGCGGCTCTCGCCGAGGGAAGCAGGCGGCACCCGGGGACCCTTCCCGTGCCTCCCAGCGGTGCAGTGGGCACCGGAGCGAGGGAGGCACCGGGAAGGCAGTGCCCCCGCCTCCCCCGGCAGAAGTGTGGCTGGAGCCGCGATTTACACGTGAGTGTCCTGGCCGCGCTCCCGGGCCGCGCCGCCGCTGCCGTCGCTCTCCCCCATTGAGGAGCCGAGGCCAATGGGAGCGGGGCGCCGCGGAGGGCCGGGCCGCGCCCGTCACCCAATGGGCATGTGGGGAATGCGCTGGCGCCGCGCTCGGCGCCGCCCGCGGCGGGGGAAGGAAGGCCCGGGGCCCGCTCCGCTCCCGGCGCACGTGCTCGGCACCGGCTCCCGCCGCTCCCCGCCCGCCGCCCGGGAATGCGCCCGCGCCGCCTTTGTTAGCGCAGGGCCCGATGGCCACCTGCCGGCGCACGGGCGGCTCGGGAGCCCTGCTGGGCACGGGGCGTCTGTGCTGCACATTGCCGGTACTGTGGTGTGGAGAGGACAGCGTAGAATCACTGGAGCTAGGTGGTCTTTAAGGCCCCTTCCAATCCAGACCATTCTAGGATTCTGTGGAATATTTAGACCTCTGACTGTGAGGGTCCAGCTGTAGATCCACAAAATATACTCTTCTGGAAGTGTCAGAAAATGGTAGCTGCAAGGTTGAAGTACAAAGCAAAATCTGCAGAACTATGGCCGAGTTCATTTTTATTGCAGTGACAATGAAAATGGTATGTAGGTGGGATCAGCTGACATAGTTGGGAAAGGTAGGCTTGTCCTAAGCAAACAGGGCAAATCTGAAGGTTATACTCATGTGAGTAGTTCACCTTCAGTATGGTCAGCTGTTCAGGTTCGGGTGGTTGCTGGAGGGTCTGGCTCTCAGTGTATCCAGATCTGCTTGTGCATATCACTGTTACCCAATGGTCTCTTGTCAGAGTTTGGGCAAGAGAGCTTGTAATAGTGCTCTCAATGTTTGGAATATGCTAATGATCTCCATTCAGCGATGTATCCTATTTGTTTTTCCCTTTGTTTTGGTATTTCTCGGGAAATTTCCCATGTGCATATATTGGTAGAATTAGCTATTCACAGATCTGAATTGGCAGTGAGCAGATAACTGCCTCTTTTTTAAAGTAATGAATAGCCCATGTGTGTGCATGTCTGAATGCTCATGGTTAGTGGAAGCTTCATTTTTTTTTTGTACCAGAAGCACTGCGGAGTATTTTTACCTCTGAGGTAATTTGCTTGTGTAACTTTGACTTGTGAAGCTATTTAGATCTTTCTGAATAATGTACTTAACATGGAAGTCATCAAATGTGGTTTTATAGCTCTTTGAGGCTTAGTGGCGTAGCAGGTACGGGGTAAAAGCTTGTATAGGTAATGTCCAGGCAATCCTGGAAGGAAAATCCTAGCTAAAATACTTGCAAATGATGTGAGCCCCTTAGATGCTGAAGGAGTCCTGTAGTGTTTGACTTAAAATGTGAAAGATTGCAAAAGTACTCGTTTGCCTTTGTGTTAATATGGAGATGTAGTTTAGAGACGGCATTCTGCAAATGCTTTCCTCGCTGACGCATTCGTGCTCTGGTGCTCCATTTGTCAGCTGAGACTCGTGTTTGCAAAACTGCAAACTTAACTTTTAAACCCGGAGCATTTCATGTAATTGCAGTGTGGGTACTGGGATAGTTCCTTTGTGTGGTTTAGATAAGGCTGTAAAGTTTTAATAGAGTGGATAAAAACTGTTAACTGTTGAACGTGTGGTCTTTAACACAGTGTCAGTGCTGTGAGCAGGCTTTGAAGACTTTTGTGTTAATTGGCTCTTAATACAACATGTTAATCTAAGGTGCTTGCTTTTCTTGGTAGGAAACTGTGACATGTCTGAAAGTGTTTCTAGCATGAAATGACCTTGTACAAACATTTTCTTTTGGAAAACTGTCAGAATTAAATTACCTGTTACAGCTGATACATTGTGTTCAGGACTTTCATTTGCATCTATCCCGCTATGCTAATTCTTTAAAGGTGATTGAATGGACTAGTTTATGTTGAACAGAATCTGAAATCAAAGCTGAAACTGTAGAACAATAGCTAAATTAGAATCAAGTTGCAAACCAGTTGAGCTTGCCTTTTGTATTGTAATACCTGCTTAGTAGTGAAATGTGAGCCATTCATCTACTGAATGACTAAGCTGGTGTTCAAAGCTAAAAATTTCCATGTTGTGTGTGCTTGTTAGGGATTAGATATTTTAAAGTCTTTGCTGGATATCTTGAGCAGATGCAGCTGAGACTTTTTCCACATTTTTTCCCTCCTATGGGCAAACTCGCTTTCTGGATAAAAGTTTGGATTATGTATAATGTGTTTCAGAAAAGAAAGATCTTTGTCAAATTAATACCTTCAATAAAGGTCCCAGCTAAAAAGTATGGAACTTGAGCTTTTACTTGGTTATTAAGTTTTGGGGTGTTTTTGCTCACTTGTTAATGAATTATGCAGAAAGGTCTTGTGGTTGATATAGTTACTGGCAAGCATCTCAGTGTGCCTACCCTGCTTATGTCCAGTAGTGAAATGAAGTTAATTTTTTTGTGGTCTCAAAATAATTTGCTTTAATTTTATTGCTTGTTTTCACTATGCTTTGTAATTTTATTGCTTGTTCTCACTATGCTTTTTTCCTAAAAAAAATAGCCTTAAACTCTATATGGAAAACAGGGTTTGCTGAAAACTTGCTGCAAGCCCTGGATTTCCATGGTGACTGTGTAGTGCATTCACTCTCCCCACAGTAAAATAAGCTGTTTATTCCTTCAGATGGTGTGCAGCTATGCATTTTCCATCTGAAGGACTATCAGGATCTCGAATTTACAGAAGTTTGAAACCATAAATAAATGATGCCAGTGTTAGAAGTTCATATCTCAAGCATTCAGCCCTGAGGAATACTGTGAAATTGAGCTTATTTATGGACTTTTAATCTGCTTCTTATTTGTCTATATTACGTGGAGACACAAGCTGGAGAAAACTGCAGCAATGAGCAGTATGGGGTGACACCGATAGGACATTGTGATCTGTGCTCCAGGAAAGCTCCCAGGCCCTGAGGCACTCATGGGTTGGTAGGAGCCCCGCAAATCCTTGCGGTGTGCTGCACCCTGTAGCCCGAGCGAGCTCACTGCTGCAGCGTGCTGTGCCATGATCTGCTCCTGCCGTGCTGGGGAACAAACCTGGAGGGACTCTGGGAACAAGACAGGGCTGTGCTGAGATATGAGCCTCTATCCCAGTGTACTTGTGGGGCTTTTTTTATGGACGATGCTAGCTTATCTGGAGAACGTCATGTAGAGTGCAGTCTTCCCCTTATCAGAATGGATATCAATTAGATTTTAGATCTGGTTCAAAACTACTGGTAAAATGTTTTCTTGTTACTTGAAACTGTACCTAAAGAGTGGTTTCACACGATGGAAACAAGCCCTTTTATTCTCACTTCTAGTGATTCTGCTCCTGCTTGCAGAAAGTGAAGACTTAAGTTGAAGCCTTTCTGACATTTTCCTACGTTATCAAAGTGCTGAAGCATTTGGGTACTCACTGGCTGGCAAAGGTCTGGGCCCTTGTGAGACTCTGTAGAAAATAAATAAGCAGCTCTTGGTGTCTTCCTCAGAGGGCGTTCCTAATGGTTGTTTGCTCAGCCGGGAGAACAGGAAGGCTTGGGGCTTTTGGTAGATACTTGCTGTGTGCTCCTTCTGGAGAAAATCACACTCAAATTTGCCCTGAATGTTGCTTGTCAAATCCTGCTGTGCCTCCTGGGGCTCATGCTTCCTCAAGCACTTGGGATGTCCTTGGATAGGAGACTTGGGAATACCCATTGAGTGTCTTTGGATGTAAAGGATGGAGTCCCCATTCCATGTAACTGCAATAGTGGTGTAAGACCCACAAGAGGAGAAATGTAATGCCTTCAGAGCCCAGCTGTGGCCATCTTTGTGCCATTGCTGAAATATCTTGGTTTCATTTGGGAGGGATGCTCTAAGTAGTTGGCTTGGGACTTTGTAGGTAAGAAGGATTTTGTGAGTAGTACTGCATAGAGTCGCTTTCAATGTGGATGCAGTTTTCCACCCAGGTGCCTGTCTCTCAAGATTAAGTGCATGTCCCTGGAAGGCTTCTTAGATTTAGGATAAGGGAGATGTGGGCAGTCTCTGTGTATCTGTGCTCAGAGCATATAGAGGGTGTGACACTTCTGTGCACCCCACAGATATTGCCTATGTAAACTTATCATGTTGCAAGGGTCTTAGCCTAAACTCAGGCTGTGGTTCAGGGTAACCTATCTTAAACAGCAGTTTTTAAATTTTGTTTCTAAGAGGTAATAATTCACATGCAGCTGTGTGCAGAGAAATACACAAGCTGCTGAGAGGTGCTTTAAAATGCTTGTGACTTCTGTGTGGTTTGTACTGTTGCTGCTTGTTTTGGGATGCTTGAAAGCAATGTTCCAGCTCTGCTGACGTTGATGTGTAGCCAGCTTCATGTGTCTTGGCTGTCTCCCCTCTGTGTAGGCAGTTTAGACAGTTTTAGGCTGTCTGGATGGTGGTATTGGCAGGAATTTGCCTATTTAACTGTAGCCTGCTAATGAGGTAACTGATACCTATGTGGCTCCTAAAAACACTTAGTAGGTAACAGGTAGGGGTAAGACTTTGTTTTAATGTCAAGCATTCAACTGCAGAACAAAGTCTTACCTAGTCAAGATTAAAAACCTTATGGTACTATAGAATTGTCAGCTGTTCTATTTAATGAAAAGCTATGCAAGAGTATGTATGTAGCTTAAACTGTCTTTAGAAGTTCCATATGATTTCTTTCCTAAGAATTCCTGCCCTACTGCAATACAGCTGTTCTTCACAGTGCTGTCTGGCTGCCTTAGCAAGTTCCTGGTGGTGGGGTGGTGTGCTTGAGGAGGCTGTTGGTTGCTGATAGGAAAGAGTGCTTGATGTAGTTCTTAATCTTTTCAAATTGCTGTTAGCGCATTCCCAGTTGGCCTGAAACAGCAGTATTGTGCCTGGTGTGCTTGACTCCTGTTAAAGAATGTGTTTTGCCCCTGAAGGTAAAGGCTCAGAAGAGGCCAATAACTTGTGTGCAAAAGCATGGTTTTATCTGTCAAGGAAAACTTCCTTCTGAAATAAAGGAGCAGATATGATGCTTTGGAACTGGGTTGAGAGGAACTATTGACTACTCATGAAGCATACTTCCTTATATTAAGCTACTTCTCAATTATAATAGCTCTTCCCTACACATACCTGGTTGGCAGTTTGAATGGAGCTTATTTGTACTCTGGTAAAAAATCTGTTGAAAGGCACTGAATATTACAACGCAGGTATAGGAGTAAATTGTTAAGCTTGATTTTTTTTTTCTTCCCTTTTGGGATGTTCTGCTAGTCAGGTGTAGAGCAAATAGCTTTTTACCATTTAAACAAGGACAGTTCTTCACACTTGACTTAGATGTATTCCATTTTCATTTGCTGTTCTCTGAGAAGGTGCAGTCATTTAAGGTGCATTGTGCTTGCCCATTCAAGAAACTAATTTGACTCTGGATAAGTAGCAGTTATTTGAAAATTTGGAAAGGGGATCTTTCAACTTCGGAATGAAGTGGTCTGTGAGCCTACATAAGTGAGAAGTCAGTCTCATGTCAGTGTCTGCAGGTCTGCTGCAGAACTTGCTTCCAGGAAGAGCTCCCTGTGACTTTTGAGTATAGGAAAGCAATTTCCAAACTGGCATTGTTCTGATGGCACTTCATTGAGAATCAGTCTTACTTGGGTACCCTTTTTTAGTTGCAGGCTTTGCTTCCAAGTTAAAACTTAACTCAGCTATGAAATTAGTAGTGTTCTCAAATACTTAAATTACTAACTTAGCAGATTTTTACTAATTGTTGAATAGCTGCAATAGATGTAGTGATAACCATTGAAATACTACTTTAAAGGTTGATTTTGTTTCTTCATTCAAGTGTGTGTAGATATTGTTTGTCTCAGCTAGTGACAATTATATGGAACAAAAAAAAGGGGGGGAAGAAATACAAGAGTTAGACTTGTAGTGAACTTAATCTACTTGGGACAAAGTAGTCCCAGATGTTCTTCCTTAGCTGTGCTTTAAACAATAGAACATGCCAAATACTAAGGTCATCTTGTTTAAATAGATTATGTTGGATCAAATCCAGCCTTTCTTTAGTTTTCTGTACTTAGCTTTAAAATGCAGACAGATACAGGCCAGTATCCCTGCAGAATTTCTCCCTAATGTGGCCAAGTCTCATCCTGGGTGCTGCAACCCTTTGTTAGTCTATGTATGCTTCTAGAGCAAGCCTAGCATCCTGTCTGCTTCTAAAGTTGTAGCGTTTTTCCTTAGTGCTGCTCCAGACAGGACAAATTGTGACCTGGCCCTTTATTTCTGTAAAGGCTGAACACAGCATTTAGTGTATGCTTAGCCGTGGTTTCTGTAGTATGATAGTGAGCACTTGAGCAAAGCTGTGATATGCAAAGGTCTTGTGCAACTGCAGATTTCAGCCATGGTACCTAAATACCAACTGTGGTACCAGTAAGCATAACAGGGCTTCCTTTGCATTGTGGGCTCTGCACCTCACACACAATAGTCACTGTTGGTGCTGTACTGACCCCTCACTGAACTACCAGACTTGTGACATCCTCCTCTGCTAATGTGTCTGGAGCATGGACATTTCCCTGAAATGCCTGCACAGAGCTGCACTACAGTGGTGCTTAAAGAAAAAGGGTCACCTGCCTGCCTGAGGCTGAGGTTTTGACTGTCTGACCGGGTAAGAAGCTTGTGAAGGCTGAGACGTGTGCTCTTGCAAAGCCTAAGATAGCTACATGCCCATTAATGCTTGGACAAGTACAAAATCAGATTTGTAGTAATGTACAAATGGGGTTAGTACAGCTCAGCATCAGGGAACTCTTCCTCACCTTTCCCAAACGCAATGTCAGACTCTGGGTGTTTATTTAATGGCAGATAAGATGGTGGTAGGGATGCTGGAATGGTTTGAACAATATAATACGTTACCTAGCTCAATTTACAGGAAGATTGACTGGCAGACTTAGGCTGGAGCCAGAGAAAAGTTAATCCTTTAGTACTCTTACTAGCAAAATTGTATGATTTTCCAGGAGCATTTAGAAGATAGTTTATATTGTATCTATTTCACTCTTTGCATTTACCAGCCTTTTTAAGGTGAGCAGCCACTTGAGTTTTAGGAACAGAGCTAACTCCAGTCAATGACATAAGTATAGAGCTGAGTAAATGTGTGGGACTTGAGCTGAGCACTCAAAATAACCTTTTTAATTTGACATGGAGATTTGAGTGTCTGTCATGTCTGTGTTTGCAGAAAAGCATTTCATCAAGGGTCACTAACTGGGGTAAACCTCACTTTGATTTTAAGTATCTGGTTATACTACAGAATTTCTAAATTAATCAGATGTGCATTGATTATGAGTGTTTTTTAAATGGATAGGATTTTCTTAAATGGATGGGATTTTCTTAATGTGTGTTCTGGTTGAATCATATATATGAATATTACTATTCTGTTGTACTTTAAATGGGAAAGTCCTCAGGTATTATTAATGGTACAGAATTCAGTTTCAAAAGGCATTCTCCTGAATGAATTAATTAATTAAGGGAGAAGTTAAGGCATTTATTTGCTGACTGTTCAGAAAGGCTAAAGAATATGTGGATTATTTCATTATACTTGTAACAGAATCTAAAACTTCAATTTCATGAACTGACCAGTTTTCTGAGGGGAAAGACTGGTGGCTGCAGGAGAAAGTGTGTTGATGGAATTAACAGTGAGTGCTCTGTCCTGGCATACAGCCACAGACAGGGCTTTTGCAGTGTCACTAAAGGGTGAGAGGTCTGCCTCCTGAAGAAGGATTAGGCTGACAGTTTTATATGGGCAAGCTGAGCTTGCTTGGTGATGAAAAATTGGCAATTTTTTTGTGCTCCTAGCTCCTGCAGTTTTTCCAGCTCTACTGATGAGCAGCTTAGTTTTGTGCTGGGTTAGTAAATCTCTTGGATCGTGACTTCTCTGAGGACAAGAGCCAGCACAAACCTGCAGGTGGAATATGCTGTGGGCAGGGGGAAGTAGGACAGTTGGCAGTCGTGTAATTTTGTGACATCAGGAAGCTGTATCTGTTCCTGTCTTATTTATAGCGAAATTGACTACACTGAATTCTACTAGTCTGGTGTAGACACAAGACTGAAGTGACAACCAAAGTAGTTTTTTTGCAAGCCCATCGTTTCTCTTGAGTACTTGAAAGCCTTTTGGCTTAACTTGAGCCCTTGATTTTTGCTTATTTTTTTCAGATTCTTTGTGAAATGAATAAGTAAAGAATTGAAATACTAAACCTCTGCCACCATACGGAATTCTATTACCATAGCTACAATTTGCACTGTATGAAGGAATTCTGTGATCCTGATTTCATTGAATTCAGGCCATTGAAATATATTTGTTTTTAGCTTTTCAGCAAAAAGCAGGATTTAAGGTTATCCTGACTCACCTGGTTAGAAGCTTGAGGTTTCACATGCAGCAGATCATGGTAACAGATTTTTAGGACTACCGAGCCATCAAGAGCAAAGAATGGAGTATTACTGGATTGTGAGAATCAGTCCCTGTATGAAAGCTCTTCCCATTTTGTGCTCACAGATCCAGTAACTCAGGACTCTGGTCTTGTTCGGACTTTTTACCCAGGGCTTCAGCAAGCTTTGGTTTGTTTAACCTGTTGTTTGTGCTCTTCTGTAATTTCTTCACAGGATTGAGTGGGACAAACTTCTGGAGAATGTGCATTGTTTGATCATAAGTGTGACAAAAACTGACAAGCAGGAAGCTTATGTACTCAGGTAAGGCATTGGCTCATTCTTTTAGTCCCTAGGAAAGGAAAAAGCGAAAGCTGTCATTTGTGATTCACTGGGCTGAGAATCCAATCTTGAGTTAATGGCAGGTTGATGGCTACAATTTGCAGGGATCTCCTGCTCAGAGGTGCAAATCTCTTCATAGTTGTGTTTCTCTTTCCCTTTAACCAAAAGGATGGGCAGAGCTGTGGTGGCATCACTTAATTTTGTCCATGGGTAAAGTGTCCCCAGTACAGAATTTAAAAAGAGTATTACTTCAGCAGAATAGGCTGTAGGTGTCACTTATAGATCGGCAAAAAAACCTTACTGGTAGATCAGCCTTAGCTGTGCATAAACACAATCAAGTGGAACAGCTCTTCCAGCTGTAAACTGTAGCTTTCCTGGAACCCTGCAATTTTTGTTGTGTGTGCAGCAGTTAGTTGTAAGGACACTACTTTTGCCATGTGTTTTTCATCTTGCAAAATACTTTCTTGCTTTTTGTACATGAACTTTACAGACACATTTGACATTCTCTGGTTTACTTCAGATTACAAATACTGAAGTTCTTGTACTCTAAAAGATTGCCTTGAGGGCAAGGTTGTGCTAAGAGCAAGCTAGTCAAAGAAACTGTGTTCAAGTCTTGTTTCTTCAAGCTTCATATATTTAAAACAAAATTCTGGAAAGAGTAACTAGTTGTACTGCATCCTGGATTAAATTTAACCTTGATTTTGGATTTGTAAACAGCATTCCAAACTGAGTTACTTGAGCTAATTTTTACTCCTGTTGTTCAGTTACCTGATAAAAAGATACTTGTTACGCATGTTTAGATGTCCTGGATGTGGCATCAATGCCTATCTCCAGTTCAGCTGGGCTGTAGTTAAGTATCTGACTTAGTTTATATATAGTTAATTTCTGTATCTTGCTTATGAGGCATATCATATAGCTGTGCCTGTGTACCCACTTCACAGCATGTTTGTATTTCTCAGGTAGTTTGAGGGTGTCTAATGTGTGTGCCCTTTCCTGTAGTGTGACAACTCTGTAATATCATGCTTGGAGCAGGTGTTTGCTTTGGTAAATCATAACAGCTCTCAAATGTTAGCTGCATTCTATTGGTTTGATCTATTTGCTAAGTATGTTTGTGCCATATGCTGTTCACTTAGAGTAATGCATTTGGTTGGGATAAGGACCAAGACGTAACAACTCCTTCCTGGATTGTTTTCTGTAGAGCACTGAATATCTTCTTAACCCCTCTTTTACAGTGAGAGTAGCATGTTTGTCTCCAAGAGACGTTTCATTTTGAAGACGTGTGGTACCACCCTCTTACTGCAAGCACTGGTTCCCCTGTTGGAGCTTGCTAGGGAGTACAGTGGGTTTGACTCAATTCAGGTAAGGTGTCAGAAATCTTCCTTGGAAAGTTCAAAAAGCTTTTTGCTGCTATTTCAAATGTGTTAGTATAATGTATATACATTTTTATTAAATATTCTGAATCTGGACGCTTATGTATGCTTCCCATAATGGGAAGACTGTAGTGTAAGATTGCTCTGCTGCAGCAGCTGCCCTTTTATTTGTCTCTTAGTGGGTGCTAACTAACAAATGCCACTGAGCTGAGTTACTTAAGAGTAACTGTGCCCACTCTGTCTAGTGGAAAACAAGTTTGTAAGGAAGCTGTCTCCTGAAACTTAGGGTTATTCCTATCTGAATTTCTGTGCTTCTGAAATGGGAATACAGGTAGCAGTGTTTTGACAATGGAAACTTGGGTCCTGTGAAAGTTCATGATAAATGTTTGCACTTTTCTAAATTCTTAAATTCAAGATGGATGGATAATACTCAACACCTAAAATGAACCTTTATTTTTTCAGAGCTTCTTTTATTCACGTAAGAATTTCATGAAGCCTTCCCACCAGGAGTACCCACATAGGAATTTCCAGGAAGAAGTGGAGTTTCTTAATGAAATTTTCCCAAGTAAGTTGATACAATTTCAGCAAAGTTGATGTTACATGAGAAGTGATGAGCAGTACAATAGGTACAGGCTGCCAGACTAAAAATTCAGCAGTCCTTGCATAAAAGTCAAAAGCTATCAATACTTATTTTCTGGATTTCTGATACTAGCTTGCCAAGACCAAAATTTTAATTATACTAAGCTTGACATTTAACACCTAGTCTAAACTGGGGTCATCTTCAGACTTCCAGTCACTCTGCAGAATTCTGAAAGCCCTATTAAAAAGCTAGGATGGTAATTTAAAGTAAGTAATACACTGAAGAAAAATGTGGGCTTTTCACACATTGCTATGTGCAATGTGTGAAGTGTTATGAAATGTGAAGAAGTTACTCTGCTAAAACCTAAATTGAAACATTTAATGCAGTTTAGGAGTACAAGAAGAATCTTTAAATTTAAAGTGACAGGATTTTGAAGGAACATGGAAGCTGTGGTACTCATCTGAGTCACTTGAAAATAAATTATGATCATAAATGCATTTAATAGAGGCTTTAAGAGTTTCAAGGTTTCTCTCTGTGCATAGCTAAACTGTAATATCAATATCCTGATAGTAGCCTCTTAGCTGGGGTGTGCAGACCCATTCTGAGGAAGCTTGCTTTTCTGATTATTAACTTAGCATTCCCGAAGTTAAATGCCTGGTTATTTGGTACAGCTGCTGACTGCATCAGTGAACTTCATGGGGTTCTGTGAAAGGCCCCTGTCTTCAAATAGGAACTAAAGATAATATTATACATAAATGTTCAGCTGTGTTAATTAACTGGAGGCCTCTTGTCTTGTCTAGATGGAGCAGCTTATTGCATGGGGCGTATGAACTCTGATTGCTGGTATGTATGAGAAATGTTTGAAGTCTTTACAGTAGAACCTGGTGCTGTCAATAAGTGTTACATACTTGATTTGTGCTTTATGTAGGTACCTGTACACCCTGGATTTCCCAGAGAGTCGGATATCCAATCAGCCTGATCAGACACTGGAAATTCTGATGAGTGAGCTTGACCCAGTAGTTATGGACCAGTTCTACATGAAAGATGGTGTTACTGCAAATGATGTCACTCGTGTATGTTTGCTTGAAAACTTGAACATTTTGGGAAATGGTGGAAATTGGGCAACAAAATGCTTCATTCACTTTCCTTTTAATACAAGGTTTATTTTGTGGTAGGAGAGATGTCATAGAAAGTATTGGGTTAATACTTTGGGAGGAAAATGGATTTAACCCAAGAGTGTTTTGGGGACTATAACATCATGTTTTCAATGCCCTTCCTTTAGTGAAAGCAACAATATGCAGTGCTTTGGGTGATGGGAAGCTTTTACTCTGAGGAATGTCGGAGTAGGGATAAAACCACAATTTGAGTAACTTTCAAGGATGTAGATTGAGGAGTAAGGCTTATGCTGGAGCTAAGGAATGCAAAGGTTAAGTAGGTATCAGGGTTAAATCAGGGAGCCGTTTGGATGAGGGGAAGGGCAGATTTGGGGTCTAAGCATAACTGGATGTGTTTGCCTCCTTTACCCAGATGGGGAAGTCATGTGATGTGAGCAAGTTTTCTTGACAAGTACACTGACTTAGTCTTGTTTTCCATCTTAGGCTTTGCTTCTCACACTGTATTTGCTATTGAGATTTGGCTGTAGCTCAGGTACTGTGTGGTAAATCAAAATGCTTGGGATTGCACTCCTTCCTAGGGTATAAACTAGTATATCCTTACTCTGGAGTAAATGTAAACAGCCTTCACTTTGTGGATAGTGCTTGAAGAGAAGCTCTGTTTTCCATTTCAGCAGCAAAAGCAAATATGTTTTGGAGTTCCAAGCTGTTTCCTTGTCTTGGATGGAGGCAGCTGGGCTCTGTAAGAGGCAGTGTGGTACCTTGCCTGCAGCTTGTCACTGCCATTAATGCTGTGACAGGATGCACACAAAGCTCATCTACAGTGGTACATGTACTCAGACTTACCTGTTTTTGGGAGAATTCTGGTGTCTTCTTTGCTAAATGGATGCTCATTCTGCCTTTGAGGTAAATCTAAACATGTCTAAGGATGCATGATAAACAGAGTTGTTTGACTTTGTTTCAGATGAGTGGAATTCGTGACCTGATACCAGGTTCTGTTATTGATGCTACAATGTTCAATCCTTGTGGGTATTCAATGAACGGGATGAAATCGGATGTAAGTTTTGCACTCATTAATAATTAGCATTGGTAAATAAAAATAAATGAATATTTGGTGGTAATAATACCTTATTTTTTTTCAGGGAACTTACTGGACTATTCACATCACTCCAGAACCAGAGTTTTCTTATGTTAGTTTTGAAACAAACATAAGTCAGACCTCTTACGATGACCTGATTAGAAAAGTTGTGGAGGTTTTCAAGCCAGGAAAATTTGTGACAACTCTCTTTGTTAATCAGGTGAGTTTCCTTGCATTGTCTTAGCAGCTGATGAAATACATACAGACACAAATGAAGCAAGGCTAGAGATTTTACTGGAGATTAACAGTTTCTAGTTTGCCTCTATATTTGAGCGGTAGTTTCTTTAGAAAGTAAAAACACTCTTCAGTCTTGCTATGGCATGTACTAAATCTGATCTTCAGCAAATTTCAGAAACAGTAAGATGCAGTGTCCCAGTCCCAGAATTCTAATGACTTCCTATGTAGTTCTGTATAGGTATAATTTCTTTCCTTGGCATTTTCCTGGATTTGCCTGCAGCTGTCAGTTGTAGAACACCTGCTGTTAATAGTGTTGCTCAGCTAATCATAGAACTACAAAATTATTTGGGTTGGAAGGGGCCTTAAAGATCCTCTTAGTTCCAGCCCCATGCCATGGGCAGGGACACTTTCCACTAGACCAGGTTGCTCAAAGCCCCATCCAACCTGGCCTTGAGTATTGCCAGGGATGGGACATCCACAGCTTCTCTGGGCAACCTGCTCCAATGTCTCACCACCCTTACAATGAAGATTTTTTTTTTTCCCCAATACCTAATCTAAACCCACCTTCTTTCAGTTTAAATGTTGCCACTTGTTCTACCACTACATGCTCTGGAAAAAAGTCCCTCCAGCTCTCTTGCAGCCCCCTTTAGGATACTGTAAGGTGGTGTAAGGTCTCCTCAGAGCCTTCTCTTCCCCAGGCTGAACAAGCCCAATTCGCTCAGCCTGTGTGCATAGGAGAGGTGCTCCACATCCCGTAATTGTTCACAGAACAGCAGTACTGTATATAGGGAGCAGAATTACTGCTTGGGAATGAAACTTTCTGCTCCACTGTCAGGAAGAGTGTTGAAATATGTTAGTAAGAGCCACATATGAAATGCAGTGTGCTAATCCATCTCTAAATGACAGCTTTAAAAGTAACTTCCCACTTTTTTTTTTTGTTTTCCAGAGCTCTAAATGTCGCACAGTGTTTTCCTCTGCCCAGAAGATTGAGGGGTTTAAACGTCTTGATCACCAGATTGCCCAATTCAGTGATTATAATTTTGTTTTCACCAGTTTTACAAAAAATCGCCAGCAACAGCACAGTTGATTAAGAATGAAGAAAAAGCGCAAAAAGAAATCCCATATAAAAGGTGGTGGTTGCTTTCTAGTTAATGATTCAGGGGGCCATGCTTTCCACTCCCACCACCTTGTAGTTGTGGAAAGCCCTAGGTGTAATCATAGTATAACCATTTTGAATTGTATGCATTATTATATCAAGGAGTTAGATATCTTGCATGAATGCTCTCTTCTGTGTTTAGGTACTCTATGCCACTCTTGCTGTGAAATTGAAGTGCATGTAGAAAAATCTTACTGTATGAAACTTTACAACACTTGTAAAAATGATTCAGGTAGAATTGCACACAGTATAGTTTTTCTCCAAGTATCACCAAAAATTCCCCACAGACAAGGCTTTCGTCCTCATTAGACTTCAGCCTCAACCTACTCACTGGGGACAGTTCTCTGTTAAATTGTCACTCCTTTTTTTTTTTTGTAATCTGTTGTGATTTCAGTCTAAAACAGTTTTTGATGAACTTCTATGATTTCTAATGAAACTGATTCCTAATTAACACTTTCATGTTTGGAGAAATTTCTTAAAACAGTTACAAATTGTTTTGCTACTACAGGTGGTGGTTGATTTATTTTTAAATCAGACTGACTTTCCATGCTCTGATACAGCTTCTGGGAGTTTGCTCAGCTCTCCTGTAGAGCTGGGCTGACGCGTTGGTCTTTCACCTTTAGTGACGTGGGTATCGGTACTAGAGCAGGCTAAACTGTCTCACCTCAATGGCCATTTGTCTGTCCACATCCCCGAGCTGTCACACCGCCACGCAATGGCACAACTTGATGAAGGTCCAAGACTTGACAGGGGAAGAGCTGAGCCAGGCTTCAAGTGCTTTGGTGTTGTTGTGTGACAGCTTTGCAAAGTGCAAGTTGATATTGGCAGCGGGCATTTTCTGTCCCAGTCACCCGTTGTGTCAGAACAGGAGGCTGGTGCTCCTGAGCCCTGGCAGGTAGGGCTGGTGGAGGAGTGGGATTTGCCAGTCTGGGTGTGTTGATTGGTTTGGATTATTCTCAGTAAAACCTGTGACCTGCCACTTTGGACTGTAAAGAGTGCTTCTAAACCGGTCCAGTGTCACTTCATTTTGTTGTTCCAAGCAAAGCTAATGCCTCTGTCTTGTGACAGTCCTGTGACATTGTTGTGCATGTGACTTATGTTGTACTTGATTGTTGTGACTTCATCTGTTTTTTCCTCCTAATTGCTAAGGTGGTTCCTCTTACTGTGACTTGAGGGCATTAAGTGAAGGTATAGAGCAAGAACTGTCTGGGACACCTGGACAGAAGTGAAGTAGAATGCTATTCATGGAGCATGAAAAGTGTGTAATTCAAAGTCACTTTAATGAGTATTGACTAAAATGCAGGCTTTGAAAAGCTGGCACACTTTCAGCTATGTTTGTTTGCAAATACTGGGATTTTAACAGCTGTGAGATCAGCATGTTAACAACAAAATTGAGATTATTTTTCCCCTCTTGTCCTTGCAATGTTTTGACTCTTTCTGGTTTGATGCAATGGTTCTTTTGTTCCTTCTGTATTTATAAATGAAGCACTTTTTCAGTGCTTCTAAACTAAAGTCTGCTTGGTTAGAAATCAAGTGGTTGGAACGTTTTGATTTTTTTTTAAAAGCCTATTATTGATGTTCTTTACCGGTGTTATCGATTACATGCTGTAAATGGCACTAAAGCTTTTTGGTGTTAATATTGAGGACCAATATTTCAATGGGGTTTTTTTTTGTTCTTGCATTGTCCCAGTTGTTCTGACTTTTTTTGGCTTGAGGTCCTTTAAGTAGACTGAAGATCCCTTTTCAAGTAAAACTGAAAGAGAATGCATCTTAGAAAAAGAAGCATAAGCCTCGTCTATGAAAATGAAAGCTGTTGAATGGGTTATTGAGCTATCTGGGTGATCAGGATGGGGGGAGTATGGTGTTTATAATTTCTGTGGTGTTAGACTTTGATCATTTAAAAATATCTGTACCACAACTTAACGCTTCAATAAAAGTTCGCTTAAATTGTTTGTAGTGATGATCCAGCAATTCTATCCTTCACTCTCTTCATGCTTTATGGTACCAAATGGTTTAATTCTGAAACAGATTTGTGTCCTTACTGCTTATTTGCACTGCTCCTGTAGGGGGTGCATCTCTACACACTGGCAGCCTAAAATGAGGCAGCATGTGAAATGGAGTCAAGTGAAAATGTTATGCTGTTCTGCAGCTAAAACTGTTTCTCTAAAATAACTCAAAATTTATTGCCTACATTTAACCTCTATCTTTATCTTGAGCATTAAATATTCTAAATAGCCCTCTGAATTAAGACAACTGCTTCTAAGTAACAAGCTGGCGTGCATTTATGTACTTAAGCTTAGACTGGCTTTGAGAGTTCAAGGTGAGATTTATCTCTTAAGGTGTAAAGTGGGCAGGTGTCTAATCTAGATAGTAACCTAGACCAGAAGCTAGTGGCTGGCAATGTCAGGGCTAAGCAAATGCACCCAGCACAATTGAAAATTCCTTGAGTTCATGTGGTAAGTCCTGCAGGAAGAGCAGCTGCAGTTTAATCATACCTGATTAAAGCTCCAGTAGTGCTGATATCCCCCAATCACCTAAGTACTGTGTTGGTATTGGTGGCTTAAAACTTTTATATTTAGTTACCCAGAACCTTATCTTTGATGTTACATATCTCTAATGGGGTTCTGGATAGTAAATAGTAACTTGTAGTTATTTCAAGTACTTAAGACTTTTTTAAAAAGCCCAACAAACTCTATGAGAATAATAAATTCCAATTTGCAGCATCAAGAGGTTGTTTTAACAATGTCAGCCATGACAAATGAGCAGTAATTTACCTCTGAAGGATACTGATGGAGCTGGTGAAATACCTTGTTGAGTCACTTTTAATTATTTAGCAGCTGCCCTGGTTAACTGGAAAGGTCCCACTTGGCTGGAGGGCAGCAAATGTGATGTCCACCTACAAAAAGGGCCACAAGGAGGATCTGGCAGCCTGACCTTGTTGCCCAGGAATATCATGGATTGTATGATACTGATTGTATGATACATGATACTCATGCAGCACACACAGGATAATCAGGCCCAGCAGCATGTGTTTGTGAAAGACAGGTCTTGTCTTGTGATTGACCAACCTTCTCCATCGATGGCAAGCTGACCCACTCATGGGGATGAGGGAAAGGTGGATGGTGCACATCTGGACTTCAGTAAATCCTCAGATGCTGTGTCACAACATGCAGGAGAAACTGGGTGCACAAGCAGGCTGGGTCATCAGGCCCAGAGAAGGGGATGAGTGTGCCACATGCAGCCCGTGGCTGGTCACCAGTGGTGTTCACAGGGCTCAGGGCTGTGGTTGCAAAGCTGGTGGTGTCTCATCCAGTGGCAGGGGGGATCTCTAAGGTTCCTTCCAATCTTAAACCATTCTGTGATTCTATATTAGACTGTGTGGGGATGGAGGGGATGGGCAGACTGAAGGTAGCATGATTGGGGCAGGAAAGAGGATAAGGCAGTTCTGTGCCTGAGCACTCTCATGTCCTGTCAACATGGGGCAGAAAGGGAGATGCTGACACCAGTGCTGTTACCAGGCCACTTGAATAGGCACTAAAAACCAGTGATTTTCAATCCTACACCTTTACTGTGGTGTAATGCCAAAGAGATGACACTGCTCTGGTACCTGTATCTGAGTGGGATGACTCTAAAACTCTACTGCCTGTCAGTCTGGCTGCTGCCTTGGTGGTGCAGGATAATGTGTGGGCAGAAGTGTTGAAGCTCGCCAACTGGGGTGGTATAAACTCGGGTTTCCCTAGCGATAATCCCAAAAGCAATGCCACCAATATATAAATGCACAAAGCTTAGAAACAATGCTGAGGATATGCTCCCAAGGTGTGGAGTTCTCCCAAGTTATTTCAAGAGAGCTGTTCCATTTTTTCCTATTGCTTGTTGTACTGTTACATTTTAAAAAAATAAGAGCTGCTGTTCTATTTTTTTTTTAATTAAGCAGGCCCTAGAGAGTCTTGTTTCTGCAGCTGCCTGAAATTCCTATATTTATATAAATTTTGCATTCTCTATAACATGCTTAGTTCTGCCTTTGGCAACTGCTACTAATTTTAAATATATGTGTACAAGTGAAATGTGTACAGTCACTTTTAGGAGCAAGACCAGACACATGAATACCATAAGCTCAGCATTTTTCATTCCTGGATTAGCCAGAATGTGACATCACATTTTTGTATCATGTAAGTCCTAATGCAGACACTTTACCTAATCCCTAACTCGAAGTTATGTTGTTTATAGCCTTCCTGTTATTTTCCCCACATCTTTTTCTAGATTATATTTATCCTCTGTCCATCACTCTAAATTTTTCTTAAATACTAAGATTTCAAAATAGTATGTAAGACTAATGGGCAAATTGGCTAAATGGGCAGATGCCCATTTAAAAACATAGAATCACAGAATTGTTTGGATTGGAAGGAACCTTAAAGATCATCTGATTCCAACCCCCCTGCCATGGGTAGGGACGCCTTCCAGTAGACTGACTTGCTCAAAGCTCCTTCTGGCCTGCCCTTGAACACTACTAGGGATGGGGCATCTCAGCATCTCTGGGCAACCTGTCCCAGTGTCTCACCACCCTCACAGGAAAGAATTTCTTCCTAATACCTAATCTGCACCTTTGCTCATTCCATTTAAAGCAATTCCCCATGTCCTATCACTACATGATCTTGTAAATAGTCTCTCCCCATCTTTCTGATGGGCTCCTTTCAGGTACTGGAGGGCTGAAAGCCTTCTCTTTTCCAAAAGAGTAAATCCAAATTTTCTCAGCCTTGCCTCATAGGAGAGATGACACATCACTAATTAACTTGGTGTTCCTCCTCTGGGCTTGCTCCAGCAGCTCCATGTCCTTCCTGTGCTGGGGCCCCAGAGCTGATGCAGCCCTGCAGGTGGGGTCTCACCAGGGCAGAGGGGCAGAATCCCCTCCCTCACCCTGCTGGCCAATCTGCTTTGGATGCAGCCCAGGGCACGTTTGGCTTTCTGGGCTGTGAGTGCACATTGCCAGCTCATGTCCAGCCTCCCATCCAGCAGCCTAGAGGCATTTTGGGACTCTCCATGTCCCAGCCTGGCTTGCTATGACACAGGTCCAGCACCTCATTGTGTTAAACGTCATGAGATTCCCACAGACCCATTTCTCAGGCTTGTCCAGGTCCCTCTGGATTGCATCCCATCCTTCAGGTGTGTCAACTGCACCACTCAGGTTTGTGTCACCTGCAGTTTTGCAGAGGGTGCACTAAATCTCTTTATCTATGTCATTAAAGAAGATACTAAATGACACTGATCCCAATATGGACATCCAATATTGCCCTCTGCATTAGAAAGGTGTGAAGTTCTGGCTTGAGTTTGCAAGGTAGCCAGAGAAATAGAACTTTCAACTCTTATTTCCTCTAGAAATGGACTTCTGGCTCCACAGTCTAATTTTCTTCTTCAATTTCATTGCCTTACTTCATGGGCAAAAGTAAGTATTTGGTACTTGTTTACACTATTAAAACTGCTGCACCAACGAAGCCTTAGAGAGACAAGATAAAACCAGCCTAGCATTGAACAGAGTTGAAAGTTCCAGTTACAGGACTAAGTTTCAGCTTCCTCTCTGTGTGGACAGGAGTAACACAGATGTAACAGAAAAAGACAAAATGTTCCAAATCCATTGTTCTTGTTTAGAACTTGGAGCAATTTGATGCCTCTTCATTATCTGCTTCTTCCAGAAGAGGCACTGGCCTCTGTGCCTGCCAGAGATTATTTATTGAAACAAACCATATGCCAGCTCCATCAACACACCAGCCACTGTAGCTTTACAGCCATCTCCAGTCCCTAAATTTGGACTTGGTTCTTTCAAAGAGGAACTTGCTAAGTACCTGTCAGCTTCACTGGATTCATTTTTAACTGCACTGACCTTAAAAGTTAGGAAATATTCAGCCAAATACAAGGTCAGATTTCAAATACAAGGTTAGAATCCAAGCTATAAAAAGGTAGATTAAACTAAAGGATTATTTCTTAGCTGCTGTGATATTTTGCAGCCAGAACCCCTAACAGCCCAGGCAGCAATAACACATGTATTCCATTCTATTTCAGGATGAAACTTAAATCTGACCAGAGGGCCTAAGCCCTTGAGGGCTGTTGTCTAATGATAACTCTATCCAAACTCTCTTTGTTTTTGTTTGAAAGCTTCTTTCCTGTTTTTATTTCATGATGCTGTTCTAAAGCTGAGATAGTGCTGTTGCATTATCTTAGAGGAGAGGGAAGAATATGTATTTATTCAATTATTGAAATATCCTCAATACAATATCCTGCAAGACATGTAATCAAGTCTACTTATTGTATGTTCACTTGATTAGGCTTGGAGTCTTGGGCTCCTTTTAGGCTGCATTTTTCCTAAAGCCACATTATCAGCTGCATTATAGGTAGGATGCTCTATCCAAACATCTCTCTCACAGCCCAAAATTTGCCAATTCTAAGGGTTCTTACAGACATGTATTTTTCAGATAGTGCAGAAGTTATTTTTTCATCTTATTTGATTCTCTAAAATTTAATTGTTTCTAATTCTCAAATCTTAAAATCTTATTTAGAGTGAAAATCTGACATAAAACCAAAAGTGTTGATGAAGTTGCTGATTTAAATAAAGGCCTGATTTATTTATTCCCCTAAACTGTTGTGAAATGAGGGGGCTTAGAGGAAAAGGACAGAAAAATAAGAAAATTACTCATTCCCCTTACAGAAGGTCTATTTTTCCTAGTGTGCTGTAGCGAAAGCTGGCAAATATAACAAGAAGGTAAAGCTGCAAAGGCTTCAGGGTGTAATTGCTGAGGCTACAATGCCTGCAACTGAAGGATACTGAGCAGGAAGCTGATGGGGCTGGTAAAAGCAGTAAAGCAAACAGACAAACAGCCAGTGTTGTAATTGTCTGTGCTCTTGATTAATACTGGTTTTATTGTTAGTATTTCATTGGTTCAGCTGTGCCTGCACTGGTTTTAGGCAGATAATCAACTGCAAATTCACAGGTTTTAATGTTCTAGTTTTAAGCACGGTAAGAAGTTTACTTGTAGTCATACTCTGTTGTTAAGTGCCATGACATGAAAAAGCTGAACAGTTTATATTTGTGCCTTTCAGTTCTTCCATTTAGTGTGCTGCTACATAACAGAAAGATATATTTTCTGATTACCTGCTCTCTTAGCATTGTAATCTCTTAAATACTTCATTCCTGAAATATTTGAACTATGCAGACCACCCAGAAGGGCTCAGCAGAGAAGTTTCAAACCAGTAAATTTCTCTTCAACTGCTCATGTTACTATGTCAAGCAGTTGGTAAGAAATGAATCAACTACTCGAAAGAGCTATCCAGTTTGATTTTTCACAAAGAGAATAGTCCAGAGACACACAGAAATCATATTTAAACCAGCTTTAATAAAACTCTCTTAACTCATTTTTAAAGAATTGTAATTCTATCTATTCTTACTGAATTTGGGTGACTGCCATCTCATTGAGCCACTGCTCAAGTTCTTGCAATAGTCAAGGCAAATTAATAGACAAAAAAATAGATGGTTACAGAAACAGATGTTCAGTCCATACTGAATATCTCAAAATATTCAGTGTTTTTCAGTTTCTGTGATGGCAACTCAAGAAATTTTTACAATCTCTGTATTCCATGTGTAATACACATTTTAGATACAAAGTAAATACACACTGGTATATCTTTATATATATAATTATGGAAAACTATAAATCACACCTAAAAACCAAGCAATTCTAGACTACCATTTTTGTAACAGTAACTCAAGTTTTATTGTTTTGGAACCTTTTATTTTCAAGATTGTTTTAAACTCCATAGGCACTTGAATTTTTTGATCGCTCTACCTGCAAATCTAACCAAATTGTACTCTAGCAGTGGAGCATGAGCTCTGAAACAGTGTGCTGGGAAATTCCTGTGGTTCCAGGAGCCATACATCCCATACAATTTCTTCATGGACCTCTAGCCATCCCCAGAAAGATACATTTTAATGCATTCTGGGGTGAAATGGGAAGATTTTAAGTCAGGCCTTTTTGTAGATGCTGGATTATTCCTTCTGGTGCCTCAGGGACCTTATTGGAATCAGTGGAATAGTTATGTTTGTATTGTATGCTGAGGAGAATAGAAATGTCACATGCATCTCCCCCTTAAAAGGATGTTCTGTTCCATACAAAAAAAAAAAAAAAAAATCCATTCAGGATTTTACTGTAGTGATAAGCAGCCTGATTCAAATTACATTGGATTTAATACACTTAAGTCTAATGTGATCTGAAACCACACAGGAAGACAGACAGCCGTCTCTTTAAATGCTTCAAGGACCAAGTGGGAAGGAGACATGACCTATGGGTCTTCTTGAGACCTGGGCTGCCAGTGGGTCATGAGGACTGCATGCAGGAATGGAAGTGTTTACTCTTTTCACAGTCCTGTAAACCAGTTATACAGTGTGGAAATTATGGTATTTACTTCATTTCACAGAGGCACCAGTGGCAACTTGAATGTTAGAAAAGGTGGTAACATGGAGAGGCTGAGTGCAATGATCCTTCATTGGTAGTTGCCCTAAATGCACAGTATTATGATTATGAGGATTCTTTTCATGAGACAATCTTAAGGTTACATAAGAATATATATATATATATATATATTCTAAATCAGGTTGAGAGATTTGAACTACTCACTCTTTTCTGAGTGAAAAAAATAAAAAAAAGGGGAAAAAAAGATGCACTTTGGGAATTCCAGAGAAGCAGCAAAGCCAAGTAAATAAGTAAATGAATCATTTACTGCTGGTCACTTGGTATATCTGCTAATATGGGGGAAAGAGCTGATTGGAATAGCATAGAAGAAGGAAAGAGAGAAAATGATTTGTTGCTTCTAATCACAAATCCAGGGCTGTTGCCTGTTAATTCTGAGCTGATTAGAGAAACTGAAGGAGAAGGGAGATGTTGGCAGTGACCACTGCTCCTGTCAGCAATGCCAGATCTGGCCGTTCTGCAGCTCTTGCCAAGCACACAATCCCTTGCCCAGACTGGTCTAAGGCTGGTCTTTCCAGCAGTATCTTTCCATCTGGATTGCTCCCAAAATGAAGATGACAGAAGGGTATTTGTAATGCTTTGCCTTGCCTTTTCTGGTTTCCAGAGTGCTGCTGGCTGGATAAACCTAAAGGAACTGAAATGGTGCCAGTTACACATCATTATGTGCTTTAACACACTGAGTACAAGGGAGAGCAAGTCTAAAGTGTTACTCTAGCTTCTACAAGGGGAAAAACTCTCCTGCTTCCAAGGGACTGGGCATGATTTCATGCACAGTGGAAGTGCACAATATTATATAACCAGGACTTACAGACAGAAAGTTTCGGGGTTTACCATAATACTTTCTGAAAAATTATCCTCTTCAAAAATAAATTATTTTTGTGTCTTAAAATTGGTACCTGGTGGTTTTTTCATAAGTACATATGTATCTAAATGGCAACATAAACTTCTATTTGTCTTGTTTGCAGGGGAATTCTGAGCCAATGATAGATATTAATGATTGACCTTATGGCTAAGATGTTCAAGTCTGCCATTTGGATGTTATGTTCAATCCTTTAAGGAGGATAAAGCAAAAATATTGGATTAAAATACAGATATGACAGTACAAACTTAGGGGCATCTTCTCTCATCTCTTATAATTTTGATGCTCAATTACAGTATGAGGACCCTGGCAGATTAAGCAGTACTTAATAGCAATATTTTAAAAAATGGTCATGTAGCACATGTTCAGATGAATGTACTTTAGCATCAGTCACCATTCAATCAATAACCTTTTATTCAGTATAAGCTACTCAAAATGCAAAAACAGCAAAAAAAATTATGAAATTAGTTACAAAAGAAGGTGTTATAAGGTGATGCACTGGGGACCTAGTACAAATACAACACATGCTTGTAAGAGCAGAAGTAGGAACAGAAAGTCCTGAATTAATTATGTGTAAAGGGTATTTATGTGTTGCTACTGACTGTAAAAGATGATCCTTAGTGTAAACAACTTGCCTTCAGAATCTCCAGGAGAGCAAATAAAGAGAGGTAAAAAAGTCAATGCATCAGAATTCAATATTTTCCATTTTCATTACAACCTTGTATAAAGTGCCTCAAGTCTATCTACCATTTGGAAATACCTATGAGAAAATATAAATTATTCTCCTGTAAGAGCAGATCTTTACGGAAAAAAAAAATAAAGATCACTTCAGCAGTAAGTGCTGCTGAGGCTTTTTCAGACAGCTAATAACTCCCTCCAGAGCTGCCTAGGTCCAATTTGGAATTTGAGCTGACAATTGTATCTCCCTCTTGATTGGTTGCTGGGAAGAAAACATCTATGCTTCACTGCAAAAGTAAGTAATAAAGGATAGCAAGGTCTTGAAGCCTTAAAGGTAATAGATCTTAGGTTTTTTATAAAAATGCCTGCCTGCTTTTCTAGGGAAAAAAAATCCCCAACAAATTAAAATTATTATTTTTTTTAAATAATCTGTCCTGATAAATGTTAGAAGTCAAAAGTGTACATTCATACATACTGAAAATATCATGAGCTTACTGCAAGCTAGATGAGACAATTGTCAGCAATGAGTTTATTTTCTTACATAAAAGTGAAAATTCCATTCACAGCAGCTATAACAGTATAGATAAACTCTTTCACACTTCATCTCCTGACCTGCATTTCTGACTAGCTTACAGAGACTGCCATTTCTCTGCTCTGTTTGTGCTTTGAGCCAGCTGGACGTAAGTAAGACCAGCTTCTTTCCAGAAATCATGTGGCCACATTTGCACAGTCCTGAGCCCAAGCTAATGTATTCTGTTTCACAGCCAAACTTATTAACTCAGGTTCAGCAACACACAAATCAGAGCTACACAGCTGCTACGCTGGCTGGCTCAGGGCACAGGCACAGTGAACCTGCCACTGTCTGCACCCATCCATGTGGATGTACCCTCAGATGACCCCAGGCACTGTGTGCTGTAACAAAAGCTAGTTTTAGGAATTGGTTCTCCAATTAATGGCATTTTAATTGCCTAACTGGAAATGGAGTAATGAAATCTTACAGGATATGGTAATGGAAGTTTTTGTAAACATCACCACAACAGTGTGGTGGTCTGTGAACTAACTTAAAAAACCCAAACAAACAGATTCATGCAAATATAAAGCATTTTAAGAAATCCAACTGTCATGGGAAAGATTATCATGTTGCATTTCTGTCCTTGTTTTCCAAACACATTATCTATAAAACAGTAAGGTGAGTCAGGAAGGAAGGACTACTGAAAAAATGTGGTAGCTGTGGCAGTGTCCTTCTTTCCGCTTTTTGCTTGGTGTTTCTGAATGGTATTCTTTAGTCAGTGTAAATGGTAAGTGTGCTTTGGTATAGATTCAGGTCCTCCTTCACCACTCATTACTCTTCCTTCCTCTTGAAAATAAAGGCAAGACATGCAGTGAGTGGGTCAGTGCATCAGCTTTGCACACAACTCCTCAAAATTACTTTTCCAGTAGCTTTAAAGTCTTAAAAGTCACTCACAATATTTTTCAGTCTTCCTACAGAGAATTCCTAAAGAATCTTTTCCAAGTTCTGATCCCTTTGTGAGTAAAAGTAGTAATTGTAGGCATACCAAATGTCATGATATGTTAAGTAACAATGGGGACTTCACAGGGGTTTCCTCCTGTTGGGTTTTCATCTGCTGTCATTTATCTACTCTGTTATACTCCTGTGCTTCTCTGTACAAGAGACAGTGGAGTTAAATATCTGGAATTAGAAATAAAGCTGCTAAACACAATTTATTGCTCATAAAAGGTTTCACCTTTTGGGTCTAGCTCACTCACTACACTGTGTGCAGCAGTGGCCACCAAGTGAAGAGCTCAAGTACATATGGTGTGCTCCCAGCTGTCAGCTCAGTTGTGTCCTTGGCCTGATAGGACTTGCCCATGTTATTATTCCCAGTGGACCCCTCCTTCAAGTACTTGTCTAATCTCTCATTGAGTTCATATAAATTTTTGCCGTTATAGATTTTGGAAATGAATGTAACAAGTTTGCTAGCTTTTTGGTTTGTTGTTCTGAACCAAATTTGAGAGCCTAGAACAGTCATACAGTGAGACAGATCAAAGATCCACCTAGCCAGTGCCCTTGTCACCTAAATCAGCCCACAGTGAATGCCTGGAAAAAGCAGCAGAACAGGCAGGACTAGCATGCAAAGCTATTTCCTCATTCCTTAGCAATCTTTATCTCAGGAGTTCCTGACAGAGAATGGTTACATTTCACCTGCCCTTTTACTATCCAGTCATGTGTTACATCTCACAGTAGGCTTTCATTTTTAGAACCCAAAAAAAGTGAGGCATGGATGTTAGATGATGGTACTGTTACCATCATCTAACTTCCATGCCTCACTTTCCATCTTGGATTCTAAAGGGGCTTTTCTCAACAAATAATTTAGAAATATATTTCATATTTCAAATTTACATGAAAATACACTAATAGTCACCCTTCATTTTGGAAACAGACCATTTTCTCCTAACTTGTATCAGCAACTTATTCCTTGGCAGTTTAGTTTCTTTTAAGAGCCACAGTCCATTGTAATCTGTTATGCAAACAGATATTTTTTTAATGCAAGTGCATCAACTGCAAGTACAACAAGATCACTATTTCAGAATGGCTCTTCAATTAAAACTGTTTGAAACAGACCATGCACAATGGTGAAAAAAAATCAAGTCCAGGTTAAGAAGCCTAAAATTTATGGCACCAAAGATTTTAGTCTTATGACTCTGATCAATATGACATTCACCTACAGCCCTCAAGAGTACGCAGACAATCTTCTCTCCTTTGTTTTCTTTCACAGTGCCTGATTTTCCATATCAGGAAATGTTTGCCACCATCTAGATATTACAGTCCTAGCAAGATATATTTCTTATTTAGAATTCATTTTAACTCTGATTTGTCTTAACACCCTTCGGTAGTGCAAAGGGCTATTTTCACTTTCTCTACATAATTTATACCTGGTGTTTATTCTCCTTCCCTCCAGAGTCTCATATGCACAGTATCACACTATCCCCATTTAAAGTAGATTTTCTTAGTCTCCTTCCCTGGATTTGGGGGTTTGGATGTTTGTGGAGCAATACATTTTTAGTAATAAAGGAGATACACACAGACAAATAACTGAGTCAATGCATCCTTCTGTTGGTTGTACAATTAGACTTATTTATGATACCAGGCTACTCCTCTCTATCCCACCTCACTTTTGGCACTTCTGCCCTTCTTCTTTAGTGACACAGAATGCATTTAAGATTTCACTCACATAATAGGAACTAACACTGAAAAAGCAACATTCTTACACCTTTTAGTAATATCGCAGTAAGAAAAAACAATACATATAGTATTGACCCTCAGGCTTCAGCAATATGATTCTTACTTTTCCTACTGTGTCAGAAACATTTCTGCAGGTCAGTGGGCATAACTATAACTACACAAGCACTAAACTAACAGGAATTCCAAATTGCTGCCAAGTTACACTTCAATAAAAGCCTACTGAATCAGGACTCTGATGCTTCTGATGCAGATTGATTAATAATTGATTTTTATTTCCTGCACTGCAAACCACTCTGGCAGTTCTTGAGGTGTGTAAAAATTGCTTTTAACAGCACTTCACTAACAAGCAAAAGGTGTTCATGTAGATGGAAACCAAAACAAAATTCAATAAAAATATTTCACTTCAATAAAAAGTAAGCCATGGGAACACTGATCAAAATCAGTGAATAAATATGAAATAGAAATAACTTTATGGTTTTACATAATTGTATACAAAAAAATTCCAAAGGTCATTTATATCAGTTTGTTTAAAATATGCTTTAAACAAATACTCTCCTATGAGGAAAAGCTAAGAGATTTGGGGCTGTTCAGCCTGGAAAAGAGAAAGTTCCAGAGGTACCTTTGAGCAGTACGTAAAGGGGGCTGCAAGAGAGCTGAAGATGGACTTTTTACAAGAGCATGAAGTGATAAGACCAGGGGCAATGGCTTTAAACTGAGAGAGGACAAGTTTAGATTAGATATTAGGAAGAAATTCTTTCCTGTGAGGGTGGTTAGGCACTGGAACAGGTTGTCCAGAGAAGTTGTGGGTGCACAGTCCCTGGGAGTGTTCAAGGCCAGGCTGGAAGGGGCTCTGAGCAAGTCAGTCCAGTGCAAAGTGTCCCTGCCCATGGCAGGGGGATAGAACCAGGTAACCTTTAAGGTCCCTTCCAACCCAAGCCATTCTCTGATTCTATGAAATATGGACAGGACAGCTGGGATTATATATGAGCTTAGCCCTGAATAATAATTATTCCTGGTGAATTTTGAAGTCAAGGGCTGTCAGTTGCTTTCAACCCAACAGGAGTAAGAATTTCTATCCTGGTATCTCAAATAACTGATGCCAGATTATCTGAGGTCCTGTAAAAGATCCCAAACTTTGACATTTCATAAATTAGCAAGTCAGCTCTATAGATAGACATCCCCTTCTGATCCAGCTGGATAACAAGTAATTTAATTTACTCCCTATCTGTTACCACCTGCTTCAGAAGATTGCCACCTGCCAAGTTTACTGAGAGGGATCCCTGTTTCAGAACTCCATGAAGGACACCACAGCAGTTCTCAGCTTTGCCACACCACTCTCCTCCTGACCTGTCACTCACAGACATGAAGATGCATCCCTTCCACATGTGGATACAGCACCAAGTTTCTTCAGGGTGCTCCCAAGGAAGGAACATTTGAATCTCTGAGCTGGCTGTGTGCAGGAGGCAGCATTGATAGCTTTTAAGAGCAAAGCTCTTTTTCCCTAATAAACAAAACAAAATGTGTCTCTTCAAGGACTTTTGCTGGACCCCCATCGAATAAGGCCCTGGAAGGAAGAGGATGCCCAGGAAACGTGTGGGAAGTCAGGCAAAAATGCCAGGAGACCTCTGTGGGTGAACAGGGAGCACCTCCAAACTCAAACACAGAAAGTAAGCATAAAGAAGGTGGCATAAAGGACAGATAACCTGTGAAGAATACAGACACACAGTTCAGGTATGCCAGGATGAGGTCCCAAAAGTTAAAGCCCGGCTGGATGTCAAAGAAAACAAGAAGTGCTTCTGTAGGGGACAAACAAAAGACTGGGAAAAATGTGAGCCTACTGCTCCCCCTCCTCTTGCTACTATAAAATCTCACTCCATTATTTTAGACTAGACACAGTAAATAGAAGCAGCTCTGTACCCCTTACTGTACCTACCCTTCTTTCTTTGTCTAATATCATTCCTATGATGTCCTTACAGAATGTTTAAGGAGTTCTGGAAAAGACAAAGGCACATGTGCAAAGGAAACAAACAGGTGGGAGTGGGGTTTTTTGTTTGTTTGTTTGGGGGTTATTTTTGTCAAAACCTGTGAGCTGGTTTGGCTTGCAAATTCCTAACTGAAGAGGCTCAGCAATGTAGCTGCAGAGAAATGGAAATCATCTTCTGTAATACTATCAGGAAATTGTCCTGGGGATGATTTACCTTGTGCAATCCCAGCTACAGCCAGAAACACACACTAGTCTCTTACAAGCTTTCTCCTGCATATCTCTGCACCTTACAATGCTGTATTATGGCATTTCGATGTTTCACATGGTAGCATTTTACTGAGAGTCTCTTCAGACATCCACAGGCAATCACCTTTTGTCAAATCATTGCTTTTAGCTACATTTCCAACTGAAAATAAGCCTAGGAACTACAATGCTCTTCTCCCAAGGCTGTCAATTCAGCAAATAGCTCAGATACAAAGATTAAATATAAGTTGTGTGTGTATATTTGCACACATATGATCTATTATAATTTTTGAGTGCTAAATCCTATGTTTTTTCACCACATAATACAAAAGGCTTTCAATCAGAGACACTCACAATCTAAACAGACAGAAAAGAACACAAGAGCTTAAACAAAGTCTCTTATCTTACTCTGTGCTTTTATAAAACATTTAACCTTTTACTTAGATAGACTAGTGCCAGGGCCTCACAAAGAAAGTAATGCATTCAGGAGGGAATGGAGAAAGGGCACCTCCCTTCTGCAAAAGGATTGAGAAAGAATTTCAAACATGAAAATAAAATCAAAATAAAATGGAAAATTGAGACAAAGTAGGAAGCCAGAATTTCTTCATTATGTGTTTCAGTGAACTTTCTGTGATTTCCTGTAATGTACCTTAACTGCAACAATGTTTATTTGCTAAATAGATAGTCCAAGCCTCTAATCTATGAGCTCCCACAAGTAAATTTTGCAAACTACATAAGATACATATTAATGTGCTTAAATTGGAGATGACCCACGAAAACCAGTGCGTCCATATTACGTACGTAGATCTCAAACACGAGCATTTATTTTAAATTGACCATTTAGTTCTCCCTGACTCAGAATTACGTAAGAGCCACCAAGGAACTGGCCTCTGGCAGCACACACACATAAATCTGCTCAAGCACTGACAGAACTGTTAGCTGAGGCCTCAGAAACCCAAAATCTGGGTCCTCAAGACGTGTATTTCCATATTTATCTCATCAAGCAGTTCAATCTCACTGCAGGTTCTGAGGACAGTCTCTTTTAAGAGATAAGTTGTCAAAATACTCCTGCCAGGATAGGAAAGACCAAGGTAAACTACTAATGCCCACGGCAAATTTAGCCTGACAAGGCAGTAATCTCTTCTAAAATACCTTTGGCACTAATGCACCAAAAATTTCCCATCATCCAACTGCATGCCCTGAATCCCCATAACTGGGAGACTGAGATGAACCCGGATTCTACACGACACTTAGGCTGATTTAAAAGCAAATAAATGTTCTTGTTCCTTCACAGCAGTTCATGCCAGTCTATGATTTACACAGGCTGATCTGGCACACATTTACATTCCTGTGAGGGCTTTCTGTAGTTTTTAACCGTATCACTTCACCTCCCTCCAGCTATAAAAAGAGAATGATGGTATTACTGTAACATTACAGAGGCACTGTCAGTTATGACAATTAATTTAAAAAAATATTCAGAATAGAGAGTTGATTCTGCTTTATTGAGGTAGAGCCTTTTTTTAAAAACAACAAAAAATTTATTTAAAGTGGGGAAGACCTGGTGCAAAAAACTAAAGCTAAATACAGACAATGACACAAAATGCTATTTTGAAATATCTGATAATTAACACTTATAGAAAATCTAACATCTGTTCCACAGCTTTTATTCCCTGCAGTCAAAGTTCAAGCCTTTGCAATTTGCCTGCTGAAAAGGTAACATGACCCAGCATCTTTTTCTGTATTTAGAACAAATCCAGATTTATGGGCTGGTTTTGCCGCAGCAGTATACAATATTCCAAAACAAGCTCTAAGAAAAAGTAATTTAAAATGTGATGCTTAACAGAAAATGAGACAAAGCCTAAAGCCAAAGAAAAATCCTGCAAAACTTATTGACATTATTAAGATCTGTAATTTTTCTAGGAAAAGGAGAAATGCATTAGACCACACCTATATGGACATAGGTAAACACTTGATATGGTGAAATGCTGACATTTATGTCTATCTTATGGAAGTTAAGGACAGGCTGGAAGAAAATGACAGCAATTTCTATTGCAAACAGTTTTAAAATAACATTTTAATTAATTACTTCAATATAATGAGTTGAAAGACACCTTTGAGACAAAATAAGAAATATGGAATATATAAAGAAAATGGGGAAATTTTTAAAAAAAGTGTAAAACTTATAATTATGGAGTGCAACATTGTAGCAAAATGTGGAATATGACGTTTTCTCAAGCATGGGTGTTCTTTAATGTTTGATTTTTGTATACTTTCAAGCTTTGTCAACAAGATGGGAGATTCAGTCTGTGACACAGACAGCAGCCCACAAGCTCTATGTGATGTGCAGGTGTTAGAAAGACAAATTACTGACTGGTAGAATTGTCTTGCTAAGCTTTAGGGCCTGGCAGGTTTCAGTGATCTCACACCCAGAGGGAGGTTAAAAAAGCTGGGGAGAAGGATGTACCATTCACAGCAGACACAAAGAATGCAGAATTTATGGGCCACAAGGACATTGGGCAGAACTTCTTCCCAAGATAAGGAAGAAACAAATAAACCTTACCCAGCAACTGTGCTGAGCCAGCTGTGACTGGGTAAAAGGGAATTCTGCAGGGGGAGATCCCAACCACCACTCACAGATCACTGACCCAAAAGCCCTTCAGCCCAAGAGAAGAGAAACACCGTGGGACTGATTAGCATGAGAAGAGAGAGAATCATTAACCAATAGAAGATAGAACACTAATTAATATATGACAACTATGAAACTTGTAGCCAATGAACACTAATTATTGTTTGCTGAAATGTATAAATAGTAAAAACTGTGATAGTTGTGGGGCTTGATTTGTGGAATTCCACTGGGGACCCAGGCTTGCAGCACTCTAAAATAAAATAATCAATGTCTCTGTCACATGTGTAATTATTGGCTTATATTGTAATTATTGTTGCACACTGGGAAACAAATTCAATTTTTGTGGACAACAACATCCTGCCCTTGTAGATTAAGATGCTATCTCAGAAACCCTGAATGTATTTGATGGGGAGTATTTGAACCTGCCAAAATAACTAGAAAGCATCATGCAAAGGACACGAGTGGCAAAAACTAACTGCATATTTTATTATTTACTAAAAGCTTTCTAAACAAAAGGTCTGTACCAGAAGCAGGACATTGTTTGTGTTAATGTGTCTGTTACCCTTTTTTTTTTTTTTTTTTTTTTTTTTTTTTTAATAAAACCGTGAGGGAAGGATGCCACTTTAGGGACTCCCGTCTTCCAGTACCACATCTGCGATTCAAGAAAAACTCGCAGAGCGTTCGGGAGTGCCATAAAGCAGCTCGTGTTCTGGCTTTTCAGCGCTGAGACGAGGCCAGGTTCGCCCAGTGCGCGGCGCGGCCCTGAGGGAGGCTCGGACCCCAGGGCGGAGCGGTGCTGAGGGCGGCGCGGTGCTGGGGGCGGAGCGGTGCTGGGGGCGGAGCGGTGCTGAGGGAGGCGCGGTGCTGAGGGCGGAGCGGTGCTGAGGGCGGAGCGGTGCTGAGGGCGGAGCGGTGCTAGGGGCGGAGCGGTGCTGGGGGCGGAGCGGTGATGAGGGCGGCGCGGGGCTGAGGGTGGAACGGCGCTGAGGGCGGCGCGGCCCCGAGGGCAGAGCGGCGCCGAAGGAGGAGCGGCACCGCCCCTCTCCAGCCGCGGGGCCGCTCCGCTCTAAGATGGCCGTGCGGGCCCCACGTGGTGCGCGCTGAGGCGGGCGCGGGGCGGGCTCTGGCGACATGGCGGCAGCGGCGGTGGGCAGCGAGGGCGGGAGGAGCGACGGAGCTGAGGAGGACGAAGTGGAGGTTGGTGGATGCCGACACCGGGGCGATCCCCAACCCTGGGGAAGGGTCCGGCCCCCCGCGGGGCGTGGCCCGATCCCGCTCCGCCCGGCCGGAGGGGAGGCAGGGAGAGGGGCCGCCCGCGGACAGAGCGTGTTTCCCTGGGGCCGGAGGGTTTCTCAGTCCCCACAGCCGTGCTGTGGGGTTCTGGCTGTTCTTCCTCGGGCTTCCCCGAAAATGGCGTGCTTAGAGAGCGCACTTGCAGTTTATGTCGCTTCCTATTGCTATAAAATCACAGAATCAGAGAAGGATTTGGGTTGCAAGGGCCTTTAAAAGTCATCTGGTTCCAAATCCCTGCCATGGGTAGCGACACCTTCCACTAGACCAGGTTGCTTAAAGCGTCATCCAGCCTGGCCTTGGACACTTCCAAGGATGAGGCATCCACAAATTCTCTGGGCAATCTGTTCCAGTGCCACACCTCTCCCCTCAGTAAAAAAAAAAATAATTCATTAATGAAAATTTCAGTATCTAATCTAAACCCACTCTCGATTTAAATCTCTTACTCCTTGTCCTGTCACTACAGGCCCTTGTAAAAAGTCCCTCTCCAGCTCTCTTGTAGGCCCTCTTTAGGTACTGGAGGGTGGTGTAGGATCTCCCCAGAGCCATACTGATGCTCGTTTTCCAAGGGTGAAAAAAGTGCTCCCCCTTGCTCGCTGGGAAGAAAAGACCAGGAAATTCCGGTGTGAAACAGGTGTCTCAAGGAATAGTGAGTCACGAAATTTCCCTGGGTATTACAAGAGTTCTGTCTCTTGACAAAATGCAGCATAAACTCCACTTTGGGGTCTGCTTATGCTGAAAGGCTGTGTCTTTGTATGCTGTTCTTATTGGTAAAGATTGATTTCAGGGAGGCATTTTTCCCCTTGAGTTCTGTCATATCTGTTATAGCTGTATATGATCAACTTTTCTTGTAGGAGCAACTGGTCATGGTTGAGCTATCAGGAATTATTGATTCAGACTTCCTAGAAAAATGTGAAAACAAGTGCAAGATTTTGGTGAGTGATTACAGCACAATAGGAAAGGGGTAAGTTATTATGGATGTGAACAAGGGAGTGAGGCTGCTTCTAAATTTTTTGATGTAATAACATTAGATCAAATCTTTGATAGAGAATTATGTATGCTGTGCTTGGCTGCATGTTGTGGGCTCTCAGAAACAGCATAAAGTCTTTGAATATATTATTGCATAAATATAAGGAAACTTGTTCAGAAGTATATATAAGCTTGGACCAGTATCTACTCTGATTTCAAGTTCTAAGTTAATTTTTCTTTAAATTATGTATTGCACATGTTAAAAAACCCCATAAATGTTAATCACACTTATTCGAATAACTGGAAAACAGCAGACAGGTAAAGCAGAATATTTAAGTTTTGCACTGTATTTACAATGGGGCTTTTTGCAGATGTGTCCTGGCAAGTTCAAGTTTTGTAAAGGATAACTGGGTATTAAGCTTTTCATGAACAGTTTTGGATGTTTCCTTCACTGGAAGGTTGTTGTAAGAAGCTGGTTTCCCTGTCCTGTTCCTTTTGAATTTTTTAATCACTTTATGTGTATAGGACAGATTTTATTTGCCCTTCAAAACTTATGTAGGCTATGAGAGTTGTATAGATAGTATTTGCAAATCAGCAGCACTTGTACTTTCTCAAAGTAGACCTTTATTATAGGCTGAAAAGATGGAAGAGAACATCTGAGCGTGCTACTGATCACAATAGATGGGTGGTAGTCAATTCTGAATGTCTCAGAAGTAGAAATACAATCAAAATTCATGAAATATTCATCCTTAGATGGATATGCAGGTTTCCCCCCTTGTGCTGATCTCATTCTCTTGAAATGTTACATGTATCATTCATACTGATGGCTGAATGGCTGCAGACGCTGCAGTGCTGCTGGTGGGATTCTTTCACATGTTGTGCTTTGTGATTCCCTTGTAATGTTACTAGTGAAAGGTTAAAGTATCCGTGCTGTGTCCTACTTGTATCCATATCTACTTGAGTTCACTCCACAGAGTAAGCATTCCTTGGGACTTTTCCTAAGAGACAGCTGTTGTTAACACTTTAATTAAAGTGTCTGCTCTGTGTTACTGTGTTTAGCAAGTTTTCTGTGTCGCTGGTGGCATCAGGGGAAGACATCTCCAAGTCTGCATGGTCCACAAAGGAATGCAAATCAGCCAAAGAAATAAAATTTTGACTGTAAAACCCCTATAATGCTATTGTTTAGTACTGATGTGTTATTGATTGCATTTATTTCTTGTAGAAGGAAAAAACCCACAAAAATATGTTCTGTGTGATAGCTTAGTGTTATTTGTGTTCTCAATTTATGCAGAAGAAAGGGAATCCCAGAGCTTCAATCTTGTTGATCTTGTATTTTTGAAACACAGAAATATATAAGAGGAAAATGGCACAAATTCATATTAACCTGTGTGATATTCTGTACTTTATGCAATTTACCATGTAATACCTTATCTTCAAAACCTTTAGCAAGCGCTTGTCTTCATGTCCTGAATAATTCTGATGTTCACAAGGTACTATTCAAAGACATTTTGCTTTAATTAGTGTCTTCTGTTCAGACATTGATTTTTATCAAAATACAGTATGTACATATATATTATATAAGAAAAATGGGATGCTGGCTTTTGTATTTGGAAAACCTGTGCTCTAGAGGAAGGGAATGAGCTGACAGAAGTGCTTCCTTACTCTTCCACTCCTTGTTTAAAAAAATATAAGGTAGCAACAATTTCCAGCCCCTTCACAACAGAGACACACAGTAATCACAGAAGCTTCTGTGACCTGCAGTGGCACTTCTGGTGCTGATGTAATGCCTTATGCTGGACTTCTTCGCCCTGTCTGAAGAAGTTATTTTAAAGTTATTTCACTTTCTAGAACTTGTATTAGTTGAAGCTTAGAAAATAACATAATCTTCATGCAAACACCTAAATTTTTGTTAATTTGAAATGCAGGTTACATTAATTTCCTAGAGGAAGTAACAGTACTTTAACTTAAATAGACTATTGGCTACCATTTTATCTGAACTCGTTTTAATATATTAGAGCATATTCTATACTGTTCTGTACTAGGTTTTATTAAGATTACTAAAAGAGTATAATCTGGTTTTTTTTTGTATTTAATATACTTAAAGAAACATGTGTGATGAGGAATTGATATAATCTAAATTCTGCTATGTCTGTCTTTGCTGGTCTTACAGTGAGAAATGCACCTGGGCTAATACAGACCTGACATTATGCAATTTTTTCCTTCTTTACATAGGGAATAGAGACAGAGAGGCCCATTTTACAAGTGGACAGATATGTATTTGCAGGAGAATATGAAGGTAGGAGAACTTATGTGAATCCAATCTCTCCCTTTCACGTGACCCAAGGAACTTCCTTAACATCAGGTGGTGTTGTGCAGTTGGTCCTGTGAGATGCTGTAGTTGTGGGCAGTTGTATAACACCATGCAGAGCAGCAGCAGTCTGAGCTCACTGCTGAGTTAGCCATGCATCCATGGTACTTCTAGGGAAGGTACGTGTGGAAGCTGACTGGGGTGCATCAGCCAGTATTACTGCAGACAAAAATGTGGGATATAAAATGCCTTCAAGTGCTGCTGTCTCCTGTGTGAGCAGGACTGGCACGTTGTGCAATCTGTAGTTCTTTCATTTGCTCTATGGTGACAACACTGGTCTGGGAGAAAATGGTCTGGGACCCTCCTTTGTAGTGATCCCAATGACTGTGACACTCCTGCCTGCTCTGAGTTCCTGAACAGTGCTGTGCCTCTGTGAGGGGCTGGAAGTCAGGACATTCCCGCAGCTGGCCCAGTGGATGCATTGCCTGCAGCTGATACAAATTAGTCTCTAAAACTTTCTCACTTTGTTTTTCATAGATGCCTTGGGAACCTGTGTGGTTTTTGAAGAAAACACAGAGCAAGGTAATTGTTGTGATTTGATGTTCTGTTTGTTTCAGTAGCTGGGGAGGTTAAAAATATTTATCTTGTTTCAGTTGCCAGTGGAATTCACTATAATGATTGAGGTTTGGGTATTGTTTTTTCTCCTCTCTTCTTAGTAGATGCAGAAGGCAACCAAAAAGTACAGCTGAAGTACAAGTGCCACACAGTGAAGAAGTTGAACATGACACGGACCCTTCTGACAGAAAAGAAGGAAGGAGAAGAGAATGTTGGTGAGTGATTCTGCTCTTATGCATGTGGACATGAGTGGATTATGCTTAATCCACAAGGAGAGTCAGCCTTTATTAAGTGTTTGATTCAAGACCATGCAGGAAGTTAAAGGAACTTGCTTCTTTAGGCACCATATGTGTATATTTAAATTAAAAAGTTAAATACATTTCTGACCAGTGCTGCCTCCAGAAATCGCTACTAGGAGATGAATACAAAGAAGTGTAAGAGCAGGGAAAACATACACTGATGCTCCATGGGACATTCTTCTGTCATCTAGAAGTTTCAAAATCAGAGGTGCTGTTTAGTTGTTCTTTCTTGAATTTTTTTTTCCCTACTTCCATAATTTTTTCTAAGGACATTCTGAATCTCTGTAATTGTTGAAAAGAACTGAATTGCACTTAATGAATTTACAGTTAAATGGAAATGAATGTAAATTGCTTGCAAAGACGTACTTAGAAGACCTATTTATATTGATTTTCATTCTGCAGGCAGAACTTGGGGTTCATATGTTTGCTTTATTTATTTTTTTGTACAGAAGTCAGAACTTTTACATAGCCAAATACCGTGTTTGACTATGTAGTCAAATAGTATTATATATACTGTATAGTATTACTATGTATAGCAGTATTCATTAGAACTGACCTACTGCTTTTTGCTTCTTTTTTTCACTCAAGTCAGTGTTACTGCTTCATATTTTAAGAATATATAGCCATTTTACCTTAAATATGAGCAGTCAGCAGGACACTGGCCATAGGAGGTATAAAATGAAATGTCAATTAGAATCTAACCAAATATCAGCATTCCTATCACCACCAAGTACCACTTCTCTCTGTAGAATTAATTATGTAATGTTAAACTGAAAGCATTATTTTGCTAGTCTAAGTAATATTAAATTGAGACTAGAGAGTATTTTGCTTAATACAAAGGCCTTTTTTATTCTGGAGCAGCAGTACTGCTGATAAGTACTGAAAACCACTTTGTTTCTCTACCATGACAGGAATTTAACTTGTGCATACAGAGTAACTGTAACATCTTGAGAACTGACAACATGTACTGAGTAAAAATCAAAATGGGACTGGAATCCCATTTCTATTTGGGGTTGATTTCAACCCATTGTTCCAACTTATTGTTACACTTGAGTTAAAGAGAGTGCAAGAACTTGTGTCCTATCTCTGTTGTCATTACCTATTGCCTGAAGATCTAATATTTAGGTGAACAAATATTCTATTCTCTTCATTGCATTCGTGAAATATTTTCTCTGCATTTTGATTAATGTCTAAGTTATTTTAAGAGCCTGAGAGTGGCATCAGACACCTAAATACAACAGGAACTGCCACACTGGATCAGAGGAAAGATCTTTTTAGCCCTGCATTGTATTTTCTGACTATGAGAAGTAGTAAATGGGTATGTGAAAAGTAATAGGAGAGGAATATGCACATCTTTCTATTCTAAGTGGTTCTTTTACTTTGATCTTGGTCTGGCTCAGCCTTAATAACAGTGAACTTAAGTTAAAAACTGCTGTTAACTCCTTTTGTCACTAATAGAATTTTCCTTCTTTACATCAGGTGGAGTAGAGTGGTTGCAGATCAAGGACAGAGATTTTTCCTACAGCAGGCTTAATATGATTTGCAGTTTTCTGCCTGAAAAGGATGATTCTGAGGAGTCAGCTCAGGCCCAAGATAAATTGACTGAAGAGTCAGAGGGAGAGGTGAGTGGCCAAGGCAATTCTAACATGAACTGTGACCTGGAAAAGCAGCCCAACTTGGAAATGGATGCCCCTGTTCCTTTGCCTGACAGCTCTGCTTCTGGGGCAGAGCAATCTCCTTCTGGAAATGCTGCCTTAGAGGATGTACCTCCATGATACTAAATCTGATCTTTTCAGGACTTCTTCACAGAATTAATGGGCCAACCTTTATAGACCATGACATGGTTTCCACCTGCTCTGAAAAATGGATAGTGGAAAAACAGACATTATGTTCTTGTGCATTGCTTTTGTGTTTGAATTATAGTGGGAAGGGCTTAATTGTTTTTTAAAATTACTGACTGGAAATGTATGTATCACTACCTCAAAACTGGACAAGTGGAAGTGGTTACATAATTAAAAGAAACTCCTAGCTTAGAAAAATGCTGATGTATTGTACAGTCTGAAACATTTTGTAAAAAGAAAGAAACACCATTGTTTAAAATAAAGACCTGAATTTTTCAACTATGGCTTCACCTTGTGTGTCGTATTCAGCCACATACTCTGTCTGCTCTTGTACTGCAGTTATTGAAAGAAAACAAATCAAGTAAGTGGCTTATTGAATGCTCCTCAAATTGCTTAGTTTAGATTCTTTCTAGTGTCCTTTGTCTCCTTGAAGGAGTTTAGAAATCTTCCATGTGGGAAGGGACTTTAGGGGGTCTCTCATCTAGCTTCCGATGTAAAATAGGATCAACACTGAAATTCAGGGCAAGCTGGTCAGGGCTTTTCCACTCAGGCCTTGAAAACCTCTGCAAACTTGTCAGCAAATTAAATCCATGTCTTAAAGAGGCATCTGTCACACTGCTTCCCCCATTTTCTGTATAATACAATGCGTGTTATACAAAAGGAAATGCGGTCACCTCGTTTTTCTTTTTCCTCACAGTAACTTCTTATCTCTAATCTTCCTCTTTGGCATTTTCCTGAAGGGTTCTATGCTTAGGATCCTGTACCCATGCATCAGTGGTTCCCAGACTAGTCCGTGTGATTGTATTCTGCTGCCTAGCTAGTCTGTGGGTTGATACTGCTACATCATTAGTTCTGCCACACACTGTTCTTTATCACAGTTGAGTGTGTGGTGCACTCGGGATAATGTTTTCAAAAGCACAACAATTTTAAAACAGAAGACATTTTCTCACTGACCCTTCTTCTTTCCTACCTTTCTCTGCCTCCCTCAAAACAGTGTAACTGCAACAGTGCTGTGAGAATGAGAACACCTGATTAATTCCAGTATGATTATGTAATACCTTAATTGGTAATGAGCAGAGGAGAAGCTCACCCACAGCGTTGTTCACAGCACAGCATCAGTAAAGAGAAGTCATTAAAACAGTAACAGTTTCAAACCATCAATCCCATTATTCCCTTTTTTTTTTTCTGTGTAGAAGCAACTTGAATCCTAGGGGAAAGGGAGGCAGGGAGAGGAAGGAAAGGGAACATGCTCTGTGTGCCTTCAGCCTGGGTGTGGATATTTCTCATGGTGGTGTTGCATTTGAGGTTTCTGGGAGACCGCACAGCCATCCCTCTGGATTTAACTGTAATCATGGAAGTTTAAAAACATCATCATTCACGCTTGATTTGTGTGGTGCTGATAGACAGAGGACAATTATAACTGGAATAATGATCCTGGGAATACACAGGCTCTTGAGTGCCGGAGGGAGGGTTTGTGGTGCGCTCGGTGGCAGCTGAGCCTCCTGCAGGGAGGGCTCTTGCTATGGCTGCTTCAGCCACCGAGAACAGAGACGTGCTTCGGGAGTTTGCTCTCTGGCAGAGTGCAAACACAGCAACTCTCCCATGTTTTGCTAACTGGTTACTTGGTCTAGCAGTATGTATGGGAGGTTTTTTCCCCATGTACAAGGAGTATTCCAACAGCATTGGTTTCTGCCTTCTCTGCCTTCTCAGCCTTTTCTTTCAGCATTACACTGAAGCTGTTTCTTTGTTCTAGTTTATCTGGTAATCAGTATTATTTTTTGAAAACATTTTATGTATATCACATGCAATGAGTACATTAATTTTAAGTGTTATTTCTAATGGTCGAGCTTTTGTTCCTATTACTGTTAACCCTAACTTTTGCAACCATACAACCTCTGGGTGAAACCACCTTTTCCTGATATCCAACCTAACCCTCCCCTGACACAACTTCAGGCCATTCCCTCATGTCCTGGTCACCAGAAATCAGTCTGCCCCTCTTCTTCCCCTCAGGAGGAAGTGGCGGACTGCGATGAGGTCTCCCCTCAGCCTCCACCACCGATCCAGGCCGAACAGCCCAAGCGCCCTCAGCCGCTCCCCGCAGGAATTCCCCCCCGCCCCGTGGGACGATGGCGCGGAGCCGCGCCCCGCGCATGCGCCGTGCCCCGCCCCGCCCTGCCGGCGGATGTGACGCGCGCGGCGGCTCCGGCGCGGCGTTCCGCACGTGAGGGCAGCGATGGATGCGCTGGATCGGGTGGTGTGAGTGTGCCGGGAACCGCTCCGGGAAACGGGACGGGCGGCGGCCCGGGCGGGATGCACTGCCGGAGCCTCATGGAAAACGTGCGGGGGAGAGGAAGCCGAGCGCCGCCGTCTTTTTAGTGGTGGCCAAACAGCCCTTGCTCAGTTGGTGACTTAAAATAACCGCGGTGACAAGCTGGCGTTGAATCTCTGTGTTTGCACACACCTCAGAGAATTCATTTCTGAAGTTTCAGTGATGCATGGGGAGCAGTTGCCATAAACTAAAACAGCAGAAGTCCCACCTCAACGTGAGGAGGAACTCCTTTACAGTGACAGGGCGCTGGAACAGGCTGCCCAGGGACATCCTGGAGTGTCCCTCTCTGGAGACAGTCCAAGCCCACCTGGACACGTTCCTGTGGCACCTGCTCCAGGTTACCCTGCCTTGGCAAGGGGGTTGGACTCAAGGATCTCCAGAGCGCCGTTCCACCCCGACGATGCTAGGATACCTGTGTGTGGGGGGGGGGGTATTGTTTGTTTTAAAGAAGAAAATAAAACTAATGCTTTACTGAGAAGATAATCTAGTGGAGAGCTGTAATTGTTAAGCCACGTAGCACTGATGTGTGTATGGTCTGTGCCCCTGCGCAGGCTGCGGTGTTTCACCTGGATGGTGCTCAGCCTTCCTCGCTGGTTCCTGACAACAGCTTTTCTTTTGGGGGCTGTTGGTGGTGTTTGAGGAACTTTGTTCTCTTCTCCCATTCACCTGACACAGGGCTTTTGGCATTGATTGTTATTCTGCAGGTTGGGATTAGTTTGAGTCATTGAAACAAGTTACATTGAAACAATTCTTGTTTGGATTCACCGTTTTCTGTAGTGTCAAGTCTTGTTACATATATTAAGTTTTTAACTTTTAATTTCTTACAGAAAGCCAAAAACTAAGAGAGCAAAAAGATTTCTTGAGAAGAGAGAACCCAAGCTAAATGAAAATACAAAAAATGCTATGCTCATAAAAGGAGGAAATGCAAATTTAACAGTGACCGAAGTGCTTAAAGACATTGTAAGTTGTTGGATGTAGCATGCAACCTTCCTCTCTCTTTCTTACAATTTTCTGTCTCTGCTGCACTATCAGTATTTTCATACTCTCTCTGTACCCCAGATCTCAGAATGGCCAGTACTCCAAAGGTGTCATTACCTACTTCTTAAGGAAGATTGCTTTCTTCCAGTTTCTTCTTTGCCAGAAATGTTGAGCTTGCTCTTTTATTTTTTCCCAATTGTCTAGTGTATAAGTGAAGTGCTGCCAAGTCTGTTTGAAAACAAGAGGATTAAGAGGATTAGGTACAGAACTGGGACTGTATCACACAGCTAAGTCATATCCCAGAATCCTGTAAGCTGACTTTGTGCATTGATAGGGAGCTTTCAGCCTCTCCTAAAACTAAGTTACCAAATGTGTCTCCTAACTCTATACCTCAAAATATTATAGGTGTTCCTACACTTGTTTTCTCTTTGCTTTGTTGTTTTCCTATTCTTTTATGCTTCTACAATCAAGTTGTTGTTCTCTCCCTGTTTTTCCTTATGCCCCTTAGAAGCAGAGGGATTGCTTTGATTTCAGCTGTTTCTCAATTATTTTTTTATTTCTCAGTTTCTACAAATAATTTCTTGTGCAATTAATTTGGAAACAAGATTGTCACCAGCTCAAAGGGTATTACGGTGAGCAGGCCTTTTGAGGTACCTTCTTCTAGGCTGCTCTGCATAGTTACTGTTTCACATGTTCCTGTAAACTGTTGGGTTGTAAAAACAGCAGTGCTGTACATGTTTTAGAGGTGACATGTGTTAAACTTTGTGTTTTGCAGTATGCTGTGAAGAAGCCTTTTGCTGTACTGTATAAAAGGTAAGGGATCTGACTTTGACATCTTTGAGTCTTCTGGCAGACAAACAGCTTTTATTTTGGGGTAGTTTCAGGGCATGAATAGACATTCAGGATAGCCTGGGGCCTTGAACAATGTCCAGGGTGCAGAAGATGACTGATCATAATTTTCAATAGACTGGGAACAAGCTACCTGAGATCAGCATTGGTGCTGAGCCCTGTTCTGTGGCAGCTGGTACAGAGCAGGATTCAGCTCTAAGTCTTGTTCAAAATGGGAACCCAGTGTCTGCATGAATGTAGTGCAGAAACAACTGTAAATTGCTGTCTAAATTTAATGAATGAGCAGGCAAAGGCATTTACTCATAGTGTCACTGGTGGTAGTGGTGGTGGTGTTCTGCAGGTCAGGCCCCAGGAGACAGGAAATGTGGAGGAAAGTACTTGGAATGGCAGAGATGGCACTGAGGCATTCCTGGCAGTAGTCATAGGACTTGTGATTTGAACTCAAACTGAGCCTTTACTGCTGGAGTTTGTGGTAGAATGCAAAACTTTTTATTATCAGAGAATTAATAAGAAATTATTATCTGGGCCTGTTCTGGGCTTTTTGGTTTTGTTTGTTTTTGTTTTGTGTGTTTTTGTTTTGTTTCGGATTTTTGTTTGTTTTGTTTTTGTTTCTAACTTGTTTTTTTCTCCTCCTCTCAGGAAAAATATTACCAGGCCTTTTGAGGACCAAACATCATTGGTAAGTATAAACAATTTTTCTCTTACAACAGTTTGGGGCAGGCTATCCTTGTGTGCCAAAAGATGAACCATCAGGAAAGAAGAATAGCCTGTCTGCATAGAGCTTTGCTGGAACTCAGGGGTAAAAAGAGAGTCTATTGCTTTTGGAAGAGGCAGGCCACTCAGGAGGACCACAAAGATGTTGTGAGGGTATGCAGGGAGAAAATTAGAAGGGTCCAAGCCCAACTAGAATTTAATCTGGTTACTGCCATAAAAGACAATAAAAAATGTTTTTGCAATTAGATCACCAGCAAAGTGAGGGCCAAAGAGAATCTCCATCCTTTACTGGGTGCAGAGGGAAACACGGGGACAAAGGATGAGGAGAATGCTGAGGTGCCTAATGCCTTCTTTGCCTATAATAGCAACATCAGTTGCTCTCTGGGTACCCTGAGCTGGAAGACAGGGACAGGGAGCAGAGTGAAGTCCCCATAATGCAGGAAGAGATGGTTGGTGACCTCCTAGACCACTCAGACACACATGTCTATGGGGCTACATGGGATCCATCAAGGGTGCCCAGGGAGCTGGTGGAAAAGCTCACCAAGCCCCTTTCAATCCTTTAGCAGCAATCCTGAATGGCTGGCTGGCTAGAGGCTTTTTTTTAAAGGGCAGTTTTTCAATTTGTGTGTTGTTGCATATTTGCAGGGCACATTCAAAGAATTTGAGTTTTTTACATCTCTTTAATAAAATATGCAGCTTTTAGAGAGTGCAGAGATATCAACACACAGTGACTAACAGAGCTGTATGAGCACATGTTTCAAGGGGAGTCCCCTCTGCTCTGCTCTTGGCCTGTCTAGAGTCAGCATTTCTCAGGGATCTGGTGGCAAAACTCGGTGCTGAGCTGTGTGATTTGTACATGCAATTAGTCCAGCCTCTGCAAGTGTCTCTCTGACCTCCCAGAGGGTCAGAGCTGCAGTGTCCTCTCTGAGCTGCTGCTGTTGCAGGAATGGGAGATGAAATGTCCTTGTGTGCTTCACAAGTGCCAAGTGCTTGTGGGAAGCACTGGGTAAGTTCTCTGTGTTTATGTCACTCTTGATACACAAGAAGAGGAGCTGCCTTGGGAGGCAGAAGTGTATAAAAAGACTTTGGAGCTGGACATCTTTAGAAAGAACTGCTGTAATGTTGGCTGTGGACATTGTACCATAGTAAGTTCTCTAATCTGTTCCTCCTGGAGAAAAGATCTCTGTGATAGTCACCACTGGCTTGGTTTTAAGTAGCATCTTAGTCTTGAATAATAAATTGACATGAAGTTGCTCTGTAGCAGGGCTCCTGTGCCAAGTGCAGATGTTGCTAGCCTGGCTGTTGAGGGAATTAACTGGCTGTTCAGAAGCTGTCAGACAAGGTCAATATGCTGCATAAAGCTTAGGTGGGAAACTACAGTGAGACATTAAAATGGTAGCCAGCTTGACAATACTTACTTGTCAGGCAAGGAGAAGAGGTTGAAAGTATCTTGTGGAAAATCAAATAACTAGGAATTACAAGAAAGGGTAATAGATAAAATAGCAAGAAAAAATTGCCTGACTTGTATTTTAAGATGCAATAGTAAATAAAAAAATAAATTATTTCAATCTTGAATCCAGCTGTCAGTTTAACATAAATGCTGAAAAACACTCATTACATGGTCAAAACTATTCTGGTAATTGCAGTTGTTCTCATTAAGTAGCTCCTAAACCCATATGTTTATGCCGTATGCCTTTGCAGAATGTTTTAAACCCTGTGAACTGCAACTCAAAAGTTTGATTATATTCTTCAATTGCAGGAGTTTTTTTCCAAGAAATCAGATTGTTCTCTGTTTCTCTTTGGATCTCACAACAAGAAGCGACCTAACAACCTGATAATAGGTAATAAATCTCACTTGGCTTTTTTTGGGATGGTAGGTGTAGTTTTCAGTGAGTATTTAAATAGCTGGATTTTCTTTTTTACTCTCACAGGTCGCATGTTTGACTACCACGTGCTAGACATGATTGAGCTGGGCGTTGAGAAGTTTGTAGCCCTAAAAGATATCAAGGTAAGGAATTGCTAATTCAGTATTTCAGCGACACCTACTGGTGGAGTTTTTTGGTTGCAATTTCTTCCGTTCCCTGAAATGAATCACAGTGTTTAATAGAAGTGTTTAATGCAGTATATGAGGATTGTCAATTTGTGTACTCCAGAATGTTAATTTTATGCTCTGCTTTTTAATGTAGTTTCGTTAGTCTATTCTGTCCCTGTTGATGACAGGTCACAGCAGTTTTTCTTTCAGTGTTGAATGACTGGCCAGCTATTAAATCAATTATATGTTCCCTAACTGTGTGAATTTTTGTTATTTTAAAATTCTTATTCCACAGAACAGTAAGTGTCCTGAAGGGACAAAACCTATGTTGATATTTGCTGGTGACATGTTTGATGTGAATGAAGAATACAGAAGACTGAAGAGCCTGCTTATTGGTCAGTATTTTGATTATTTGGGCAGTAGGATTGCATGGATCTGTAATAATGTGATCTGTTGGGAAAAGGTGGTTTGTCAATAAATGCTTGCTTATGTTCAGCACAGAAGGAAAACAAGAACTAACACTTGTAGGTTTCATGTCACATAAAATTAAAGTTAACTAATAGTAATGACTTTTAAAGGGAGGAAAAAAGAATGTCCTAAAAGACTCTGAAGATGAAACTTCATATTCACTTGAATTCATTACTTAGGTTGTGGGAAAACTTGGTTTTCCAAAATGTACTTTTCTTATAATTGTACTGGGTTTCACTTTTCTAACCAAATGTTTTGAAGTATCTAAATTAAAATCAGTGGATTAAGTTCAGAAAGTGGGATGTTTTTTGTTTACAGAAAAGTCAATTCAGTCTAATTCAGCTTCTATTTCTGTGTTGAAAGCAGTTTTTCTTGGGAATTCCACCAATTCTAACAAGCATGCCATTGTTTAGAATATTTGGAGAGAACACCTGCAGTAGAAATCAGCTGTAGATAAATTGTGCCCTAACTTTAAGGTAGGCTTGGAGCTTAGGGAACAATGTGGCATGAAGTTTTTTATTATCCTTAAGTTGGAGGCTCTGGAAGATTGTAGCTTTATAGAAGCTATATGTAGACAAAGAAGTTACAGGATATTGCATCTCTTGGCACTGAAAAAATGCTTCTTGCTTGGCAAAACTAGATCTAGTAAGTAGGTGGAGTGATCTTTCTTTTTAATAGTTTTCCTAAAAGTAGATTAGGTTTTTTGTTGGTCTATTTTTTTAAGTTCTGGTAAAATACTGAACCTGGCCCAGTAAGCGCAGTCTTGTTCTTTCAGTTCCTTTCTTGGGTTTCTAGATTTCTAGGCAAATGGGTAAAAGATTGCTCTTTAAAAACAGACCCCCTAAAAAAGAGATTTTTTTTCCTTAGTATTATTCCTTAAAGCAAGATGTTTCATCTGGAATGAGACTGAAAGGGAGCAGGAGAGGAGTAAATTTTCTTCCTCTCAATACAGTTGATTGGTTCTTGGGGATGGGTGAAAGGGGGATAACTGAGCTTGTGCATCTTTGAAGATGCCTGAATACAAAGATAAGTAAGTTTTGCTGCTGCATGCTTGTCACTGTAAATGGGTATTGACACAGGAAGCAGGTGCATTTTCTGAAGTGTATCTTGTTCAGGCATCTGTACAGTTTTGGGCATCCAGATGTGCTCAAACAGCCCATGATCAAACAGCTGAAATGGCAAACGTGCCTAGTAAGATAGTTGCCAAATAACTGAGCAGTCCTTCCTCTTTCTCTTGATGTTCGCCTGTCCTTTCTCCTCCCCTGTTTATTAGCCATGAATGACTTGGCAGTCAAATGTATTCCACACCCAATCTTTCTTCTTGAACATATGCCAAGTACTCCAGGTCTTAATTATGCTGCTGAGTTCTGTGAAATACCCAGATGCACAACAATAGTCAAAGAAAAAAGTTAAGGAGAGTAAAGGCCCGAAGGTATCACTCACAAATTAAAATCGTTTGGGTATTAATCTGATCTGCTTCAAAACTGCCCTTAACCAATAAGGAAGAAGTGATTTGTTCCATTTCTGCCTTAAGCTGCTACTCTTGCTAAGATACAAGAATGTCTTTATAACAACAGCTGCAAATATTTTGTTGCTGTACCAGTATTGTTGGGATCCCAGAGGGAATATCAGATAGCTGACAGCTTCTTGTTGCCAAAGCAGTGATGCCAGTGATGCTGAGGAGCAACCAAGCTTTCACTGGCTTTTGTGACATCAAAAGGGCTTATGTATGTTTGGACAATCATCTTACAGCAGTTTCTTGGTAAAGTTAAGGGCAAGGGTGAATTATTGTCTTCGTGGTAACCTAATGCTACAGTCTGGGTAAACTGTGAAGTGGAAGAAGCTGTTTAGGAGAAATAAATGATGGATGCATTTTCTTTAGAGACCTGGAAGAGAAAGACATACCACTTTTTCTCTTTTGGTTTTCGTTGGTCTCCAAGTGGTAGTGTAGTTCATTTAAATGATGTAAGTCTTGGAATGCATTTAATGACATTCTAATAATTATTTATGCCTGCATCTATAAGATGTTTCAACTCTTACAACACTGCCTGCTTGTTGTTAGTTCTGTTATTGCACATCTATTTTATCCTAAAAATGGCCAGACCACTATAGGGCATGCTTATACACTTTCTAAATGTTGGTTTGCAGATTTCTGCAATTTTAAATTGGCTGTCGCCTTTGGTCTTCAAACATCCTTCCTCACACAGTCTCTTTGAGTGTTTGAAAGGATTTGAGAGCTTTTTCTGGCCAGGAAAGGGATGGCTGGGAAATGTTTAAACTGCTTTCATGCTAACCAAAGCTACATAGAATACAGTGTTACCAGCTTCTGGATACAAATTGATACAGAAGGAGTTACATTCCAAAATCAATTAAGAATTTAATCTGGAAATAGAAAGGTCCTGAAAAGCTCTCTGTATGAAAGAGTAAATTAGACTTTCTGGAAACATGTTTGAGGACCAGGGGCAGAGAGAACTAGGAATGGAAAGAAAGGAGAAAGCAAGTCTCTAGTCCAACCAAAGCAAGAGTTGTAAATTAAGAGCATGTTTAAAAGACTTCAACTCTCTGGGTGTACTGAAGTGTAGGGTTTCTGCAGCTGTTTGGTGTTGCCAGGAAACAAATTCCTGACCACCTGCGTTTATGGGAAGCGATCATCCTGTGGGTAAAAAGATGTATGATGCCACAGGAAAATATGAAAGGGAGGTGTTGCCAATAAAACCACTGTGAATGTAAGCTTGTGTACCTGCAGAGAACTAACTGAAGGGAAAAAAATATGCCACGAGTGAACAAAATGTTTTATTTGCAACTTTTCCTCTAACTACAAGTTAGACTTGAAATAAGAGAGTATTTAATTGACCAAGAAAGTTTCCTGGGCTGACTCCATCTGTTATTTGCCAGCCAAACTGTGTTTTGGATAACTCAAAGAGTATAAGCACTCCAGTGCTTATACTCTTTCAAAAAGGTGAAGGAAAAGACAAGTAGCCAAGGGATCTGAAAGCAGGGCAGAGCAGAAAAGAGTGATGTGTTTTGCATCTGTTAGCTGTTCTCCTATGTTTCAGCATTGCCCTGTCATGTTTATTAGCACACCTTGTTCCCTTGGTCAAGGTCACATTCTTTCTCCACCCTCTGCATATGTTGGACAGATTGCTGTGCTCATTGCAGGCTCTCTGATTGCACAGTATATTTTCATAGCCTGATATAAGAATCTTGCTAGAGGCAGCCCATTTTGTATTTAACCTGTATTTCAGCATTCTCTTTGCAAACTGGGCAAATATTTGAAGTGCCTTATTTTCATAGATGTGTTGCTTATTAATAGAGAAAACATTAATAGAGAAAACAATAGACATAATGACAAATACTGCTTTACATAGAGGACAGGAGTACCTTGTTGTGAGAGACATATGAAAGAAATTCTATATCTAAACTTTTTCCCAAAGTCAGAGAGAGAAAATGTAGGTAAGAATAGGTGGAGTTTTGTTCTGCTGTGTACTGGTTTTGATCTCTCTTTCTACTGTTCCAAATCTGGCTATGATTAAGATTTAAGTATTATGTTTGAATGATGTCTTTAAACAGATACCTGAGGAAATGGCTTCTCTGTACTGATCTGTGTTTGTCTGAGCCTTGACTGGCCTAAACACCAAATAAGGTGATTTTCCCCCCCTGATTTTAGAGATGGCTATTTAAAAGAATAGCCCATGCAATTATTTCCATTAGCTCAATAATGCTAAGTTACTTCTCTGAAAGTGTTTTTGCTCTTTTCTATGCACTTAATACAGGAAGTATATATACAAGTAGCACGTATATTCCTACAAAATTATCTCTGGGAAGTCACTGAGTTCCTGTCAGGATATCCACACACATTTGGATTCACCAAAATGTGCGATGTTAAATTTCTGTCCTGTGTACCGGCCAGGCTGCAGTTGGAAGTAAGGGCTATTTCTTGAGATTTCTGTTTCAGAATGGGCCCACATCACATCACCAATTTGTTACAGGTATCTGTTGGTTTTGTTTTCAGCCAAGAACCTGCCATTTATTCCTTTTAAATACTCTCTCAGATTTCTTCAGAGGTCCCACTGTGCCCAATATTCGTCTGGCTGGTTTAGAGTACGTTCTGCATTTCACAGCTGTGGATGGGAAAATTTACATGAGAAGCTACAAGTGAGTATCTTTTTTATCTGTTTGTCTGGGTTTTGGTACAAAACCTTAATTGTGAAATTGAACTGGCTTGAGCTGCATTTAGAACATGCAATGTTGAGAGGTGCTCCAGTGTAATTTGTACAGCAGAAGACAAGCACATAAGCCCTAGGTCTGCTGCCTCCTTCCTTGTTGAGCTCCTCCTGGCTCAGGATTGCTCTTTCATATGGCTTGGTTAGTAAGGTGGTGTGAATTAACTTAGTGAATTCTGGGTACTGTCTTAGACTTGACAGCCTTAGTCTGTTCTCAGGCTGATTTCTACAACTCTCCTCACTTAGATGTTTGCCAGGGAAGAACGGGGGATAGGCTGCAGACAGAGATGCACAAGGAAAACCAGGAAAAGGCAGGAGAAGGAAATCTTTCTTGTTGCATTGGTGTTCACCCTCACAGTCACTCCCTACCTTAGGAGACTGTGAACATTCATAGCTTGTGTTCCATGTGATTTTGATTTTTCTTAATATAAAATCACTTTAATCAGCCTCACTCTTAAAAACAAAGAACCAAAACACTTCCTCAGATAAGTGCTCAGATTATTTTGCTGTAAATTGTAGTGAATTTTTTTATGTCTAATAATACCCAGGGTGCTGTTTTGATTTTGAAAAGTGATATGGCTTTCAGGGTACTGGAGCTGAGTTTTAAAAGTGATTCTGATTATACTAGTCCCATTAAAAAAAAATTTTAAAATTACATTAGTCAGGTCATATTTTGGATGTGTTCAAATTGTAATGGGACTGATTTATTATAAACTGTTATTGATGGATGCCTTCCCAAAATACAATAGTATTTTGAACTGCAGGATTGAATAACCTGTTAAGCAAGATGGATTAATCTCTGGCACAGGGGACAATGTTGATTTTCATTGGTTTTCTCCTCCTAGAGTGCTTCTGAAGAAATCTGGCTGTAAAATACCCAGAATTGAACTGGAAGAGATGGGACCTTCATTAGATCTGGTTATGAGGAGGACACATTTAGCCTCAGATGACCTTTATAAGCTGTCTTTGAAACAGCCAAAAGGCCTGAAGGTATGTACCTTGGGAAGGGCATTGCTTTCAGATCTCTCTGAAGAAGAGCAAAGGCTGAAGTATTACTTGTTGTGTGTTTGACCAGAGCTTACTTTCATCGAGTCCAGCTGACATTCCTGGGGCCACAGCACTTCTGTGGTGCTCAGCTGGCAGCCAGACTCTCCTCTGGAAGCACACAGAACACACAGCACAAATCTTAGTCCCTCCAACCAGTGTATGAGGCCTTGCTTTTGGGCACCTGATTCTCACCAGAGCCCTGGGACTGTACTCAGAACTATTAACATTGCTCTTCCCTTGCAGCCCAAGAAGAAAAAGAATATCTCCCACGATGCGCTTGGTACAACTTACGGCCGAATCCACATGCAGAGGCAGGATCTCAGCAAACTGCAGACACGGAAAATGAAAGGCTTAAAAAAGAGGCCAGCAGAGAAGTCAGCTCAAGATGGTGGGGCTACTCCCAAAAAGTCAAAGTCAGCTTGACAGCCTGGGACAGTTTTCAGAACTCTTAGTGCTTTCAAATTTAGTATATATGTTGTAATATAAATTGTCAGACATTAAAGATTGAGCTGCTGTTAGCTTTAGTTTTGTAACAAAAAAATCTTTTAAATAATTTGTCATTTTAAAGGGAACACTGAGGTATTGAGCTTTAACATGGAGCTTGGTTATTTAAAATAAAAAATATGATACAACTTTCTTAGTTTTCCAAAGCTGAGTGTTTGTTTCTTGGTATTAACAATGTATGGGAGTCAAACAGGTGACTCATATCATGGACAATTTCACAGAGTGGATTGGAAGGGACTTTAAAGATCATCTGATTCCAACCCCTTTGCCATAAGGAGGGACGTTTTGTACTAGACCAGGCTGCTCAAGGCCCCATCCAACTTGGTCTTGAACCCTTCCAGAGATGGGTCATCCCCAGCTTCTCTGGGCAACCTGTTCCAGTGCCTTATCACCCACACACAAAAGAATTTCTTCCTAATATCCCCCATGCTTTGTGCTTTTAGCATAGAGGCATTTAAATTGTGTCTCCAATGAAGCACCTTGCTGGTGGGAGAGGCTTAAATTCCTCTGTGCTGCCCTTCAGGTGCTCTTCTGTTGAACTGCAATCCCTCTCCAGGCTTTGGGCAGTGTGGGATGGATTGAGGTTCCCTTCCCCCCAGAAACTTTAGTTTTATTGCTGTTTTCTTGGGAGCCCTTGATCAGTCAGTTCTTACACATTCTTTGGAGGACCAGAGCAATGAATGTGCATAAGATGCACAACCTCTCTGTTCATTTATTGTTTATGTATTTCAGATTTTGCACAGCTGCAACATTCAATACATTTTCTAAAGTGTGAGCTCAATATATATGTGATAGCCAGGCTTTGCTTCTTATTATTGCACTGGCAGAAGTGGGAGTGCTTAAGGTATTTTTACTGTGTTCATCACCATGGTAGCAAAGTACCTGATATTTACTTTAGGCATAAATGAAACCTTTACAGGTTGAATTTCAGTCTTTGCTCCCTGATTTGTGCCCAGAATGGAAATATGTGAAGCAACCACTAAAGGTCCATTTTTTCAAATATTTTTTCTTCTTACCCTGCTTTCCTCCCAATTTCGTGCTCATGAGTTAGTGCAGACTCAGCTAGACTTGTATAAAGGGGATGAGAGTTTAAGAGTTTAATGAGACTTTGGTGTGGTGTTCTGTTTTTGGAACACATTGAAAAACAGGTTTTTTAATTTTGCTTGTCTCTTCGGAAGCTGTTTCTCTGCCCTGTAAGCATAATTGTTATAGAAGTATACACACATTACCATGAGCACAGCAAACTTGCTCACCCTACTTATGTTTTTAATACTTTTCTTGCTAGTTTTCTAATCAGTGTCACATCAGAAATAGGTGGTTTGTTATTTTCAATTGTCTTCTGCATCCTGGATGGAAGCTGTTGGGCAGCTTTGCTTTCCTTACGGGAGGGCTGAGCTGGAGCTGTGGCTGTGCAAATGCCACCCATGACATTCTTGCAATGCTCATTTGATAAAATTTGTAGTGTGAAAAGGGAAGGGCTTTAAAAGTTTGGGTTCATTTTGGGGGCACAAGCATATTTATCTTCAATGTCTCTCTCCAAACCCTTTTCTCCAAACTATAACCATGTGTTTGAGAAATTGATGATTCCATAAACTTCTTCAGGATTGTATTTCCAATTGTATATTTCTGAAGTACAAATCACTAGGCTTTTGTCTGAAAGCTGTAGAAGAACCCTACTAGCAGTAGCTGACTAGTACCCTACTAGCAATGCTGTCTTTTACAAGGTTTGAGTTGTAGAAGTAATAGCAAAATACTATAAATTCGTAAAAGCATGCCCACAGTTTAAAAGACTGTAATTTTCCATATTTTCCTAATTTGGAAGCTAGTTTTGGTGCTTAATTTGGGTTTTAAAACTTGACTTCTTAGCAGTAATGTAGACCATCTAAAATCCTGCTACCTCTTAATGTAAAAAGTGTACCAGTTGTTCAGTAGCAGCCCTCAGAGAGAAGCTGTTGCATCCTGGTGTGTAGTTTTTTTTAATGCTGCTGCTGGGTTGTTCCTTGTATGAAGAGGAGCTTTGGACGGGGTAGGGCTACTACACCTTCCAGCACCTGAGTGTGGTTACTTAAAGCTTCAGGGGGTGAGAAGTCCTTGAGCATGGGAAATCAGTCAGGTGGGAGAACCCAGGTGCATTTATTAGCCCTTTGCAGGTGGAATTAGTAGTGCCAGAGGTCACTCACCTGTGGCTGTTTGTGTGAATGCCCTTTTTTTTTTTTTTTTAATAGCTTTTTGTACTGTTAAAACACAGTTACATGGAGGACAGAATGTGTTAGATATGCGAGGCAAGGAGAAATTCTTCTGGGTACAGTGTAAGGATATTTAGGTTATGCTTTTTCATGCCAATCACTTTCAGGGTATGTTGTTAGCAAGGATTAAAATTTACTGCATTTCTGAGAGATACTTTGTAGTACCCTAGTGCCATTTTGGTGCAAATTCTTGAGTGTGAAGTGGAAATGCTCTCTTGTTTTTCACAGCAGAAATGAGCTGCTCTGATCTCTGTATGATGAGATAGGATGAAGCCAAGCTCATGAATGAGATCACTGGTGCCCTTTGGAGAAGTTTCAGCCTTGCTGTGAAGCACTGATAAAGCCACAGGGCTGGTGGCTGCAGCAATTTCAGGGGTTCAGCAGGTACAACCACACATCTGCTCCATAGGCAATGGCTGCTTTCCCAGTATCTGATTTAACTCAAGGTGAATGGTGATAGGAGGGCTAAATATAACCTTTCTAGTGGAATGCTCTTATTTCCCAGAGTCTTTCAAAGAGTAGGGAAATTTGTCTGCATGAGGAACAGAATGTGCAGTACTCAAAGGGCAGCTGATGAAAGGGGCTTGCTCTACCTCAATTGCTCCTTGCTTCCAGAGTTCACCAGGCTCTGAAAACACCTAAACATGGCCCCAGGGGTTGCCTGGCATAGGCAAGGCATAACAGGCATGCTCATCCCTTTCTTCTGGCTTTCATCTTCCCACCTCCCAACCCACAGGAGTCAGCTTTATGGCTTGAGCCTAGTAATAGCTCTGGTTTGAAGCAAACACATGTGGGCAAAGCTTGGCTCCTGAGGCTGTGCCTGTGCAGGAAGGTGAAGCTGCAAATAGGCAGTCAAGCCCACACTCTCTTTAGCCTAGCTGGCAGGGTGGCCAGGGCAAGCAGGGTACCTGTTGCCCTGTGCCTTCTGTGGACCCCTGGTCTCTGTGTTGATGTTGCCCAGATGTGCTGCTGGTGGCTTTACTGCTACTGTAATTATAAGTAACTGATGATGCACATATAATATACAGCCTACCTGCAGTTTAAGGCTTCTTGGCTCTTTTTAGGTGTGGTGGAATTGTAAAAAGTAGGAAGAGAGGTAAATACTGAGTGCTGAAACCTGCTAGGTTCTTGGGATTCCCATATTTCTGGGAATCTGTCCTGGGTGCACAAAATCACAGCTTTAGCTCTGGGTTAGAATAATGGGACAGACTGAGCAATGAGAGGTGTGTGTTTGAAAAGGGCATATGAACTCTCTTCTCCTTCCTGGATTTGGTAGGTTTGAGCTTATCTTTACAGTTCCTTAGCAACCTTATTTGTTTTCAGTAAGTGCTTTCTGACTTTGATTGTGAGGGTTTCCCTCCACCACTGGCTTCGTTGCAGCTGGGAAGGGTTAGAAAAGAGCATGAAAAGAGGACATTGCAGACACATTGAGTGTCACACTGACTGCTGCTTCCTTCAGCCAGGGGGAAAAAGGCTTATTCTAGATGCTATCAAATATAAGGGAGCAGGGTAAGGAGACTAGAGCAGAACTCTGTTAGAGACATTTTCATTATTAAAGAGAAGAAAGTGGAAAATGTTAGCTGTGCATAATATATATAACATAGCCATACATAATACATGTTAACATGTGTATTACATGTGGTGCAGAGAGTTCTCCCCTGTCCCCCAGTGTAATTTATCTCCTCCCTTTGAACTTTGCTAAAGTGCCTCTAGCAGTACTGACACATCCCAGATGCAATCCAAAAACATAGCTGAGAAATGGGTCAATTGCATCAGAAGTCAGATTTCCTAAAAATGTACAAGGAAAAGAGACATGAGGCTTCTGAATGTGAAGTCTCTGTAGGATTGCCTTTCTAAATGGATGAATGTTCCAAGTTAGCAATATGACTAACACTACATAGGAAGAACAGCTCTGCTGTCGCACATCTATACAGAGCATAAGGAAAAATATGTAGGTAATCTGGGATTAAAATGTGTTCTAAATAACACGGGCATCATATACTCTGAGCAATCAGAAGACACAGCAGGTGTTCTCTGACCAAGACATTTCTAAGGTGTCTCTTCTTCATTTCTTGTTTTGTTTGACTTTTGGTGATATTCTGTTTACTTGACCTTCACCCCCCCCACTCCCCACCCTGCTTCTCTAAGATAAACACAAAGTAATTCAGGGGAAGTAGACACAAAGTTTTTAGTAGAATTTAACAGAGAATGTTAAATTTCTTGTAAACATTAAATAAATGTTTAGTAGAATTTAACATGGTTAATGACAAAATCTCATTTTCTTCCAACTTTCCCCCTTGATAATCCCATAATTCTTTCTGTGATGCAAAACAGCACCTATGAAATCTGGATTTCTCACTTCATCCATTATCCTGAAGTAAGCCAATATGGGCCCTCTGTTCTGTTTTGATTGTTGCAATTTGTTCCTCTTGACTCCTTTTACCCTCACAGCCTCCAAAACAAACATGACAGATCTGCAGTGCCCTTTTTCCACTGTTTGACTTCTTTCACTGGCAAGAAATTTAGTTTCTTGTCCGGTATTTTTATGCACAATAAATGGTGTTTTTTACATATACAGTGCTGCAATGCAAAGCAAGGTGAACTTCAGAATCCAAGTTTCTCTCCCTGTTTCCCAACATTTAGATATATTCCCTGGAGAAGGCAGTCTCAGCAGCCATGCGGTGAAAGGGCTGTCTCTTAAAGCAGAGCTCCATGATCAGTTCTAAGGCTGCTTTAGGCACTGACATTATTTCTCCCCCTTTTAAATGCACAAAATTAAACCACTGATCTCTGCTGCTGGCCTCTAGGCAGATGCTGCTGTATGCCCTGGAATTATTGCTGCAGCAGCAGCTATCTGTGTTAGTTGTAGATAGGCACGCTGGGGCCCAAGATCTGTCTGTTGCCAAAAGATAGTTTAAAACCCTTTCCCCTCTCCACTTGTTTTTCAGATAAATGCATGTTTCTTGAACTAAGTCAGGCTCCCTGTTTTCCTGATCCAAAGTAGTCCACGAGTAGTTGCATCTTTTCAGCTTTATTGCAATTTGCTAATGTTTCTCTCCAGTGGCAACCGAGCTTCTTGTCCTGGAAGTTGCTCTCTCCTCTGGAGGAAGGTGAAGGAGAGACCACAGAAGTGGGAGGAGGAAGATTCAGGCAAAATGTCTCCTCTCTCCCCTGGTGTGTCATGTTCTTGTGTGTGACAGAAACTAGTCTCCCAAATGCAACAAACAAATGTGAGATGTTGGGCAGTATAAATTCACTCCAAACATCTCTAAGCAAAGTTCTCATGAGCCTCTCACCTGTTTGGTGTGAGTCACTGCCAAAATGGGCAGTCACAGCTGCTGTACCAGGGAGTCTGCCTTGGGACAGATTGCTGCAAAGAGTGTGATGTAGAACTTGAACTCACCTCCCATTGCTGCCATTTCATTTTTTGCCAGTTGAAAATAGATTATTATGAAGAATTTATGAGGGTCTCCAAAGGGCAGATGCAACATGCCAATAAATAGGAATGAGCTTTAAATTCATAAGAGGCAATAGACTTCAGCTCCTGTTGGCTTATTTTCTACACAGGAATAATTCCTTTCTCAGTAGAGTTATTTTAAAGAAATGTTAGGGTTTATGTGTTATGTTGTGAGAAGATGTTTGTAGATGCTTTACTTCTTTTTTATTTTTGTTTCTTTCTTTTTTTTCCCCTTTCTTCTCTGAACATACTTGAAATACCTAAGGATACTTCTAGGATATTGTAGGGAAAATAGTGGTATGACTCAAATGTGTTCTGTAGTTGATTGGTGAAGGGTTTCTCTTTGTGTTTCAGATGCTCACCTCCTCAGGGCTGTGCAGAAAGGCTCACTTGAAGAAAGATTCAGAGACCTGGTAACTGCTGGGCACTTCTCTCGTTCCTTCCAGAGAGAGAGGAATACCCACCCTTCCTGCCTTTAGCCTTCTCCAGTTTCTCAGAGGCAGTAGGTCATACATAATAATATTTCTTTAAAAAACCAAACAAACCCACAAACCAAACACTTTATAGATAACACCATGTGGGGAGTGCAACAGCAGTGCTGACATAAGGAGTTAGGAAAGTGCAGCTGTTTGTGGGACTGGCAATCAGGTCAGGGAATTGAATTCACTTGGAAAGGCAGGTGGGGGAGAGGGAAGGGGCTGTGCTTTGCTTTGAAGCCTGGATCAGCTCCCTGATCTGGCTCACAGCACAGCTGGATGTGCACTGCTGCACTGGGGAGGCAGCAGAAGGCTGGGGGTGGGATGGGAGATGTAGGGGAACTCCTGCCACTGGAGTTCCTGCTTACAGCAGTATCTGCAAGACAGTGCCCGAGTTTGAGAATTACTACAGTTCTGAGTTTGCTCTTAAGGAAATGAATGGGGTTTGAGACCTATATTTGCCAGAAAGCTTCATAACAGCTTTCCCTGTGACAGTCTCTTTTAACACCATTTTACAGATGTGATAGCAAAGGTTAAGCAAACAGATTTGCTTTGGGAACAAAGATAAAATGTGGAAGTCGTGAATTCCTTGTTGGTGTGGTCTCTGTTGGTGGTTTCCATGTACCTTCCTGTGGCTGAAGCCTTTGCTGTCTCTGCTGTGGTGGAGCTGGCACAGCTGTCGGCGTCACTTGGTCGGGGAAAAGTTGACTCAAGTGGAATTGCTGATGGTTCTTCATTTTCTTTGCAAAAACATGCTCTCAGAAATGCTGAGCTTTTTCAACAAAGACCAACACCAGTTGCAAGAAAGATGCTAGGTCATCTCTGTGCCATTTTTAGCAAAACATGAAGAAATCAGTCCAGATTGGTTTTAAGGCAGCCTTCAAAATAATATTCAGGAAACTTCTCCTGCTGATCAGGAGTAACCTTCTGACAAAACTCCCTATGTGGTTTCTGGTTTAACTGGAAGAATTTTCTCCGCTATGAAGATTTCTCAACATACAAGGTTTTTTGAGCTCAGTAAGTGATTTTGTTTAATGAACTTGAATAAAATATTAAGTTGTTATGTTTAGTTTGGAAAGTTAATGCTACATCTTAGCATGAGCCTCAAGTTTTTGATGGCAGATTTAGTTATTTTCTCCAGCTATGAAAAATATTTTAAATTTCATTTACATTTTGTTATCTATGTTACGGTTTTCAGGATGAAATAGCTGTTTAGGTTCTTAGTTACTTTTCTTTCAATTCCTGGAAGGAAATCTATTCTGTGGCCTGTGTGGTTAGGTGACTGAAAGGTTTAAGCATGTGTAGACAAAGCTGTTAAGAAAAGAGTATAGTTAAAGGCATACTATGAAAAAGTAAAAGGTGAAATTCTTTTTCAGCTGTGAGCTGCATAGGACACAATAAACCTACCCTAAAGATGATCTCATGCCTGACATTCTGTCAAAGGTAATTCTTGTTCCTTTAAGGACTCATGCTTTTGGCAGGAGATTTATGCCACCTGACTGGTATGCCTGGAGAAAAAGATGTATTAAATGCTAGCAGAGAAGAAGGAAAAAGCTTGTTCAAAACTTGTGGTTTATGAAAATGGTGCCAACATTTGGTCAGAGCCAGCTTTACTAGGGTTGTAATCAATTCTGGGAGCTGAGTTTACAGGGAAGTTTTGCTGTTCTAATAAAAGGTAGAACAGGATGAACTTTTCAACCTAGTAGGTAAAGAACTAGGGGCCCAATTCTTTCAGCAAAACAAATGAGTGTTAAGAAGGACTAGCCAAATTATTAACACAAGGCAATGGGGGAAGTGTTTTCTCACAATAAAAGCCAGATGACTGAAATCAGGAACTATCAGATTTTCTATGTCCCCTCTTGGACACTGAACCAGACACTTGGAGCCTTGCTCAGAGACTGCACATGGCTTTCCTGAATGGTGGTAGCTTCTACTTATAAAACAAGCAAGCTTTCAGACCTTGTCCTTCAAGCTCTCCTGTTTGCTTGCAGCCATGCGTTGCGGAAGAGTGTTGAACACAGTCTGTCCTGGAGAACCCTGCTCCTTGTTTTCCCCACATTGAGGGAAACCCTTAATGAGAACAGGCATTCCTCTTTGTTTGGGAATGTTACTCCTCCTTTGTGCTTTGGACATGCCAAGAAGTACTTGTTGATTAAGGTGGTTTGTTGTTTTAGATCGATAGTTTGGGTGTGGGATACATCCAGCTGCCATGGGCCAGAATATCTCAGTGAGCTCACTGCTGCTCTCACTTCCTGCCGAGGGAGAGAGCTCAGAGAGATCACTAAGGTTTAGCACTTGTGTGAATAAAGATATCTCCAAGATGAATGTGTTCAAGTGACAGGAACCTTCCTTTTCCAAACAAACACAATGGTGTTTCATAGTCAGTCCATGAGAAAAATAAGCTGTTGGAAAAATGGAATTTCTCAGAATCACAATATTTGCAGGCTTTGTGTTTTTCCAAATCAGAATAAAAAGGCCAAACTTCCCATTGTATGAAAACTCGGGAAAAGAGAAAGTTGATTTGTCACCATTGAAACATTCATACCTTTGTACAACATTAACAATAATGCAAATATCAATCTTAATCTTTTGCAAGCTGAAGAAAAAGAAATTCAGTTTAGTAAAAGCACAATGCTTTACTTGGACATTTTTGCTTCTACACATTTTGAATTTCCACCCATGTCAGAAGCCAAAAAAGAGCTACACTCAACTGGCATCAAGAGACCATTTCATTTGAGGGGAATAAATGATTGAGACACTTCCTTTCCCAAAGGTAAGATTTACCTCTTACATGCTGGATGGGTTGTCCCTGTGATCTCCTCAAACGTGAGAAAATTCACTGCAGTGTCTGTGGTAGTGTGGAACTGCATTTGTGCTTCACCCTGAAAGTTTAAAATGGGCATTAAGTCTCCACTGAGTTCCTGCTACTTTGGGGAAGAGTATGAGAACAGGGAGAAACTCAATGGAGCCTTATTTCAATACCTCTCCTGTTATTTCCTAGTATAGAGAAATCCAGAGTTTGAAAAATTCCTGAGCTGGAAGTAATCTTTTTAGTGTGTTTTGTTCTTTTATGACTTTTCCTATTGTTTGATTAAGTATGCAGTTTTGGCATCTTAAATACTCTGTATTGGTTAGTTTAATAATTTAGTTTTGTTGAGTGGCACAGGAATTACTGGGTTAAACTTGGGGTCTGATCATATTCTCAGATCTTCCTTAAGTCTTTTATTTGAGTATTATCAGATAAACATTTCCCTTCACCTGTTTCATGCCTATCATGACTTTACAGGCCTCAGCTTCCTTACCGATTTCTTTCCCAAGCTGACGTGTCTTGGTCAATTTAAATGTTTTTCACACAAACTGTAAATATTGCTTATTTGTCCTCTTTGAACTCTTTCTATTTCTGTTATGTTCTTTCTGAGAAGAGAACTGTGTGTGACATCAAAAGTATTTTTACATGAGTAATTCAGACTTCTGCAACACTTTCTTTTTTATTTTCTCTTCTTAGATTACTGTTCAGATGGAGGCTGAATATTTATTGCAGCGTTGTCCTGGCTATGCCAAGGCCACCAGATGAAAGAGCTGCAGAAACAGGAGGACCCTTCCAAGAAAGCTGCAGCTGGGCCATTTTCTCAGCTCCAGACTTGTAAATGCCTTGCTTAGGGACATGGCTTAGTGGTGGACAGGGCAGTCACATTTTTACAGTTGCACTCAATGATCTCAAAGGTCTTTTCCAACCTCAATTATCCTATGATTATATGTACCTCTTAGACATGGTTTAGGGAGCTATTGCTATGTTCTTTCATAACTTGTAGCTTGATAACCTGTTACAATGAAGTTTGATTGACATTGTAAAGATGACTGGCACCTGCGAAGATTTTCCTAAGACTATTGGGAAAGTGCATTTTAATGCCACACAAATTAAATGCATTTTATTACGTACAAACAATGGACAAAATTGACATCAATTAAAAAGGGAATGAGACCTTGCAATTGTATTAGAAAGGTGAAAAGTCATCCTTATAATCAAAAAAGGAAATCAAATGTTAAGAATTAGTATGGGGAAATAAGAATGAGTACAAGGAAAATGAAATAGAGTACAAAAATTTGCTGCTGTATAAATCCAAAATGTGCCCATACTCTGCCTGCTGTGTGCAGTTCAGCTCTCCCTGTCCTCCACCTTGAAAAGGGCTATAATAGAACTAGCCAGAGAAAGCCAAAGCTGATCTTAAGGTATGAAATGGCTTCTACAGGAAGAATAAATAGGTCTCTGCTTGGAAATATAACAGAAAATAAATACAAATATTGCAAAAATACAGGAATTAATGTATGATATGGAGATCACAGAACCATTTAGGCTGGAAAATACCTTGAGGACTGTTGATCCAGCCATCTATAAACCCAGCACTGCCACATCCAACACTAAACCATGTCCCAGGTGCCACATCCACTCATCTTTTAAATACCTCCAGGGATGGTGATTCAACCGCTTCCCTGGGCAGCCTGTTCCAATGCTGGACAACCCTCTTTGTGAAAACATTCTTCATAATACCCAATCTGAACCTCCCCTGGCACAACTTGAGGCCATTTTTCTTGTCCCTGTTGTTCTTTCATTGGAAAAGACAGTTGTTTTGGGACTATGCAATGAAGAAAATAGGTGGCACATAAAAGGATGCAATTTTTTTAAAACAGGCACTCAAGCTATGGAACTCCTGCTAGAAAATATGAGTGATAGAAAGAACTCCATTTATCATAATTCTACTAAGACTGGGGAATAGTAAGAGGAAGTTACTATTTTACTTCTTTAAAAACCAGCTGGGCAGCGGAATGTCTGTGCCTGCATGAAGAGTTAGGGGAAAAGGAGGAAGACTTAGTAGAATAGAAAACTTAAAAAAGGATGGGAAGGAAGATGAAAAGTGTGAAGGGTTCTGGATTGAAAGAATGAGGAGAAATGTTTTGACTCTGAGAGGGGGGAGGTAGCTTGTGAAAGGAGTTTGGAGATAGAAGGGTTTGGGGCATAAAAAGTCACAGCTATGAAAAAGCAGATGAGAGAAGAGAGTCAGGGGATGACTGTGCTGTGCTATACAGGATTTTGATGGGATTACCGTGGTGCCTCCCTGCTGCCTCTAAGCAGCTGTTATCTGGAAACAGAAATTTGCAGAGACTTAGCCTTCCTCTCCCAGCAGCATGGGTTTTGCCATCCCTACATTCTCTTTTTGTCACTCCAAAGTATAAAAATTAAAGTGTAATTTCCAGATGGAGACAAAACTATTTTACCATCTATTTTAAAATCAATACTTCAGCATCATGGATTCCCCCCAAAGTCATCTCCTCCTCTACAGTTTTTCCCCTCCTTTTGCAGCGTGAGCTGGAGAAGTATGCACATACTTCTGTCCCGCGGGCGGGCTCAGCTGGCAGTGGCACCGTCTCCTTCGCTCAAATCCATTTCCAAATTTAGTCAGGGAGATGTCGTAATAAATTGTGTACAAAGCCCGTTCCCGGCTCCGCCAGCAGATGGCAATTCCTGCTTTGTAAGATATCCTTAGGCGGCCTTGAGGGCGTACAGAAAGTGGAGTTTGCAGTGGCAAAGTCTCCATAACACTTCATTAAACGTAAAAACACCTCTGGAAATTGTGGTCATGTTTACTGTCAGCTACTACCAAATCAGATACCATAGCTACTCAGTGTGGGAAATCAGTGTTGTCATACATTAAGGGGGAAAGAACTTAACACTGTTCTGTTCACCCAGCAGTTAACTCTGTTTTGCTGTTCTAACAAGCAGCACAGGAACTTTTGGTCCCATTTTAATGGTATTGCAGAATCTACATCGCTTTGGGGACGTTTTCTGTCACATCAAATGTTCCTGACATTCATTGACACTGAGAGCTGAAATGAAAGCTAATACAGGAGGGTGTTTCCTGTGGTTACAAATCTGTGGGAAATGACCGATTTCATTTCAGAAGGGAAAAAAAAACCAAAAAAAACCAGCATGCAGGTGCAGATAATATATGTATTAAATTACAGACTTCTGGAGGAGGTTTGCAGAGAAGACTGCTGCAGAGAAATCAATGTAGACTCAAGTTAGTTTCTTTGCTGTAAAAGGAAAAAGTTTCAGAAATGATGTAAAAAGTCAGCAAAACAGAACAATGATTAATGGGCAAATACATTGATATTTTCCTTACCTGAATTTCTGTTTCGTTTTCACACTGAAATGGCTCTGTAGGACTAACTACAATGTCTTATTTAGGGAATGTTGTGAGTTTTATGTCTCAGGATTGGTAACTCCCAATGAAGGGAGGAAGAAGGGTTAAGAAGGGGGTCCAAGCTGCCATTACAGAAATGACTGGGCCAGAAGGGGGTACAGAAGTTCTCAGTAAGTGTGGGGGGAAAAAATTCCTAAAATAATTTCTGGCAACCTTTTTGCCTGGAGAAACATAAATAGGATATGAAGCAAGCTTTATCTAGCTTTATGTGGCTCAAAGTTTAGTTGTCCTGATGTAAGACTGAGGGCTTAAGGGAGGGAAAAAGGAAAATTATTGGAAGAGGTACTAGGGGTCCTGCCAAGAAGCCAGGTTTACTTTTAAACACTCAGTATTTGAAAGTGATCAAAATACTGTGTTTTACTTACCAGGTGTACTGATACCATCAAAATATAATGAGTGAATTCATTCCTAGACCGAGAGTGTGAGCGACAGTTTTTAACTCAAGGGCTTTTCCCAAGGTACTGTACACAGACCAGAAGTGTGCAAAGCCTGCCCTTGTGTTCTGTCATTCGTGGCCTGTGCTCTGTCACACCCTGAGTTACAAGCCTTCTCACTGCCAGAAAAGAAAATGTTTCCTTGAGTGAGGGAGAGTCTGGACCACCAGAAACAAGCCAGTTGAAGCAGAAATCTGGAGGGACTGTCTGCCCTACAGGATTTGCTGCTGTTGGTGGACAGTTTAGACCTAGCCTACAAGGACTGTGTTCAAATGTTTGTTTAAAAAACAAACAAACGTGTAACTCTTACATGTTAATGGGTAAGAAATTATGGCTCTAAGCCTGTGCTCATTGCTTTAACAGCAAACTTGTTTCTGAAAATTGTTAGGAAACCATGGTATTAGGAAAGAGCAGGAGGAATTCATCCAGGAGGATGAATTAGGAGGGTTGGTTTTGGGGTAGGAGAGAAGAGGGTCATGGTGGTGAAAATGGAATTATACATGGGTCTGCACCTGGCAATTTGCTTGAGAAATCCAGAGTTAGGAACACTGTGTGTGTCTGCATCAGCAAAGCTTTGAAATGTGGGAGATGGAGTTTGGATACAGCCAGACTAAGCTGATGTCTAACCAGAGAACAGACATCAAGCTTCCTGTGGCAACTAGTGCTTCCAGTCAATATATCCTCACATTTTGGTCTCCAAAAGGAGGCTGACAGCTCATCTTTACAAGAAGCACACATCTTGACTAGAAAAAATCTGAAGTCTACTTCTCACACTGATTCTGCACATCAGGAAAAGCTAAATGGGAAAAGTTCTACTCAAATCCCTTCGGAGGTTACCTTAGAGTATCAGTCCTACTGAGCAAGTTGAAGTCAAACACAAGGTTGGGGCTTTTTGTAAGTGTATGTAGTTCCAGGCTATGCTTGGATTCATTGCAGAACTGAAAACTTGCTTTTTCCAGCCAATAGTCCTGCAAAGTCATACTGAAACCAAAAAATACTGTGTACTTTGGCAGAGGTATTACCAGCCATAAAGATCTGGCAACTGCAGCCTGTGTAACAATCTTGCTATTTGTATTTAAATTGGAGTGGATCAACCCTTCTAACACTGAATAAAGAACTTTATTTTTTCCCAAGGAGAAAAGCAGATAGGAGGCTGGATGTATACAGGTGAGCAGGGTTTTAACAAGTGTTTCTGCAATGAGGTTTGACACCAGGTTAACTATTCCCATTTGCTATGTGGGTGCAAGTTATTAGATTGCATAAAGTAAAAGATGGTCTAAAGTTAAAGCTCTGTAGTAGCCCCATAATAATTCATGTGCAAACACAATTTAAAGGTCTGTTTTTACTCCATAATCATTCATATATAAACAGTTTTATGTGAGAATAGTTGCTTTTCTTCTTTAACTTTTTCCATGTCCCTGGAATATTAAGCTAGCTCATGAAAAACAAAGTCCTCTTGTATATATGAATATGTAATGGTATATATAAGAAAGGGTTGGTACTACTTTAACTTCCTGCTTTTCTACTGACTGGTGGCAGCACATCAAATATCCTGCAGAAATGCAATTAGAAAAATGTCTTCAGATCTAAGGAACTACCGAGTTACAGTGTCTGGCAACAAAGTGGGTCACTAAAGGTCAGCAAACACTCCTTCTGTAAAACTAAGGGTCCCAGCTTATTTTTAAGATCACCTCCTCATGTTGGGGTGGCTTTTTTTAGTGGGAGTATAAGGCATATTTTGATAATACAGAAACCTGAGATGACTTAAAGATTAATAGTTTTATTCTTCATAGCAAATTTACCTCAAATAGAAGAATTGTACATAATTTAGTACACAGTGTTCATGCCCAGTCAGTAGCATTATAGGTTTCATTAATTGTACAATCCTGTTAGTACACAGCAGTATCCTTCAGTAAATTCCAGCAAAGTGAATTCTGGAATGATGATAGCACTGCCTGTGCATGGTTATAAATCAGATTTCTAGGTGTCTGGGAATTATTAATGTGGTTTAAGTGGCTTGGGTTTATATTGTCTTATTGCTTATTTGGCCCAATTTGAACATGCAAGCTTTCCCTCAGAGGGTGGTTCTCTGTGTACTGTATTATTCAAACAGTTGGCAACTTCTTAAAGGTTTAGATGTTACTTGAAGAGCTTACAAGAGTTGAAGGCTTTTAGTAAAATAATTAGGTGGAGTGTCATCTCATTTTAAATATTACTATCCCAAGGAGTTTAAATAAAATGACCTTGATTTCACCCTGATGAGAGAAGGAGGGAAGTGTTTTCTTCAAAGTGTTTCTAACTAAAATACAAGACACAAACAGACATCTAAATGGTTAGACCTTTTATATACTGAATAACTCTGCCTGAAAATGGATACTGCACCTGCTATGTCACAGTGCTGTGATCAGATGCTTCTGTAATGCAAAATCTTTATTTTAAACAATTGGGAAGATTATTATGATGATAGAGAAAATTGACTGTTAATTTTATCTGTCTTAGGGAATGCATCTAGGATTCCCAGAGAGGAATCTTAGCCTATGTGTATCTCTTGAGTTACGAAAAATGCAGTTTCAGAGGGAGGACAAAGAGCACCTGGGAGCCACTGAACCTGAACCATTCACATGTGGCTTTCAAATAAATGCTGCACTATGAACGACCAGCCATAAGGTAACCTTGTACTCCTCAGGGGTGAGACTGGCCAGGGGTAGGTAGCACATTGTCCTGCTCAGCCTAAGTAATAGGGAGGGCAGTTTAAGATTCCTTAATGAAATTGATTTGTGTGAATATATGCTAGAAATCTTTCTAGAAAGATTTCTGCACTAATTTATTTTATTTTTGTATGTAAAGTAATGGTTATCCCATTAATCTGGTAGGGAGGGATTTTATCAGAGTATAAATAGAAAG